>NC_045764.1:42103372-42731706 GCF_008692025.1 Phocoena sinus | reverse complement strand
ATCTGGCTCTTTACAGAAAAATGTTTGCTGACTCCTGACATAATCACCCAAGAAATCATCAGAAAACTGAAATATTAGTCTAGGGTAAGTGGGGGCTGTATAAATTAAGAGACAGCCCTCCCAAGTACTTAAACTAAGAAAATTCACTATTAGAAGAGCAGATTATGTGGCCTGACAGCACAATTTTTACTCTTTGTCCGAATATCCCCTCACCTGTGCCCCTTAAGTGGCCAACATTTCACAGGCATCCTTGGAGAAGGAGGAAGCATTTTGATGCCTTGCCTTACATTTTCCTTTCCTCCCACTTCTTCACATTCTATTTTCTGAGTGGTTGTCAGAGGAATGCTGGATCCTGCTGTTGTTTTTCAGACCCCAGGAGCAGTTTCTGACAGTCTTGGCACCGTGAAGCATTTCAAGTTCCTATCTCGGCTCTGCAGCTGCCTGCACCCCATTCAGTCAGGATGCACTTCCCACAATGCATTTGTTCATTTCTCTCTTTCTCTCTCTTTTCTCTCTCTCTCTCTCCTTTCTCTCTCTCTCTCTCATACACACACATACACACACACACACACACACACACACACACTCTGATTGGAGCGAAAAACCTCTCAGCTTCTTGGAAAAACCTCTAAGATGAATAGAAAATCCCTTTTATTAACAGAGCTGCCTTTGTCATTTGTAAAAGTGTAGCTGTCCCTTCTTCTGGAGAGCGATGGTATTATTTTTCTGCCTGGCCTCCTGTGGCCCAGTGTGTGTGTGTGTGTGTGTGTGTGTGTGTGTGTGTGTGTGAAGCAGGGAGGGAAGGAATGAAGGAGAGGGTGATAGGGAGAGAGCACCACAGAGTAACCAGACAGAACATATAATGTTGGCACTGTAAAATTAATTTATGAGGTTCCCAACTTTCCAGCTGGAGAAGAGGAGAGCATAGGAGAGAGGGGGCAGTCCTTTCTGACAACTTAGTCATCATCTAAGACAATTTCATGTTAAAAAATATCTTCTAAAAAATGGTCTAGGGGAGGACCTTCAAGATGGCTGAGGAATAAAAGGTGGAGATCACCTTCCTCTCCACAAATACATCAAAAATACATCTACATGAGGAACAACTCCTAAAAAACACCTACTGAAAGCTGGCAGAAGACCTCAGACTCCCCAAAAGACAAAAAACTCCCCACGTACCTGGCTGTGTGGCTGACAGGATTTTGGTGGTCCAGCTGGGTGTCAGGCCTGAGTTTCTGAGGTGGGAGAGCCGAGTTCAGGAAATTGGCCACCAGAGACCTCCTGGCCCCTCGTAATATTAATCAGTGAGAGATCTCCCAGAGATCTCCTTCTCAATGCTAAGGCCCAGTGACACTCAATGACCAGCAAGCTACAGTACTGGACACCCCATGACAAAGAACTAGCAAGACAGGAACATAAACACACCCATTAGCAGACAGGATGCCTAAAATCTTAATAAGTTCACAGACACCCCAAAACACACCACCAGATGCGGTCCTGCCCACCAAAAGAAAAGATCCAGCCTCATCCATCAGAACACAGACACCACTCCCTTCCACCAGGAAGCCTACACAAGCCAATGAATGAACTTTACCCACTGGGGGAAGACACTGAAAACAACAGGGATTACGAACCTGCAGCCTGTAAAAAGAGGACCCCAAACACAGTAAGTTAAACAAAATGAGAAGACAGAAAAATACACAGCAGATGAAGGAGAAAGGTAAAAACCCAATAGACCAAACAAATGAAGAGGAAATAGGCAGTCTACCTGAAAAAGAATTGAGAGTAATGAGAGTAAAGATGATCCAAAATCTTGCAAATAGAATGGAGAAAAAACAAGAAACGTTCGACAAGGACCTAGAAGAACTTGAGAGCAAACAATGAGGAACAACACAATAAATGAAATAAAAAATTCTCTAGAAGGAATCAGTAGCAGAGTAACTAAGGCAGAAGAACGGATAAGTGATCTGGAAGATAAAATAGTGGAAATAAATACCATAGAACAGAATAAAGAAAAAATAATGAAAAGAATTGAGGATAGTTTCAGAGACTTCTGGGACAACATTAAATACATCAACATTCAAATTATAGGTATCCCAAAAGAAGAAGAGAAAAAGAAAGGGACTGAGAATATATTTGAAGACATTAGAGTTCAAAACTTCCTTAATATGGGAAAGGAAATGGTCAATAAAGTCCAGGAAGCAGAGAGAGGCCCATACAGGAAAAATCCAAGGAGAAACACACATATTTGTGTGTTTAATATGTGCCAAGACACATATTAGTCAAACTATCAAAAATTAAATACAAAGAGAAATATTAAAATCAGCAAGGGAAAAACAACAAATAACAAAAAAGGGACTCCCCAAAAAGTTAACATCTGGTCTTTCAGCAGGAACTCTGCAAGCCAGAGGGAGTGGCAGGATATATTTAAAGTGATGAAAAGGAAAAACCTACAACTAAGATTACTCTACCCAACAAGGATCTCGTTCAGTTCGACAGAGAAATTAAAACTTTTACAGACAAGCAAAAGCTAAGAGAATTCATCACCACCAAACCAGCTTTATAACAAATGATAAAGGAACTTCTCTAGGTGGGAAACACAAGAGAGGAAAAGATCTACAATAACAAACCTAAAAGAATTAAGAAAATGGTAATAGGAACATACATATTGATAATTACCTTAAATATAAGTGGATTAAATGCTCCAACCAAAAGACATAGACTGGCTGAATGGATACAAAAATAAGACCCGTATATATATATATCATCTACAAGAGATGCACTTCAAACTGAGGGACACATACAGACTGAAAGTGAGGGGATGGAAAAAGATATTCCATGCATATGGAAATCAAAAGAAAGCTGGAGTAACAATTCTCAAATCAAACAAAATAGACTTTAAACCAAAGACTATTACAAGAGACAAAGAAGGACACTACATAAAGGTCAAGGGATCATTCCAAGAAGAAAATATAACAATTGTAAATATTTATGCACCCAACAAAGGAGCACCTCAATGCGAGGCAAATGCTAACAGCCATGAAAGGGGAAATTGACAGTAACACAATAATTGTAGTGAACTTTAACACCCCACTCTCACCAATGGACAGATCATCCAAAATGAAAATAAATAAGGAAACTCATGCTTTAAATGGCACATTAAAAAAGATGGACTTAATTGATATTTATAGGACATGTCATCAAAAAAAAAAAAAAAACAGCATACACTTTCTTCTCAAGTGCTTATGGAACGTTCTCCAGGATAGATCATATTTGGGGTCACAAATCAAGCCTTAGTAAATAGAAGAAAATTGAAATCATATCAAGTATCTTTTCCAACAACAACACTGTCAGACTAGATATCAATTACAAGAAAAAAAAACTGTAAAAAGGACAAACACATGGAGGCTAAACAACACACTACTAAATAACCAAGAGATCACTGAAGAAATCAAAGAGGAAATCAAAAAATACCTAGAAAAAAATGAGAATGAAAACACGATGACCCAAAATCTATGGGATGGAGCAAAAGCAGTTTTAAGAGGGAAGTTTATAGCAATACCATCTTACCCCAAGAAACAAGAAACATCTCAAATAAACAACCTAACCTTACACCTGAAGCAATTAGAGAAAGAAGAACAAAAAAACCCCAAAGTTAATATAAGGAAAGAAATCATACAGATCAGAAATAAATGAAAAATAAATGAAGGAAATGATAGAAAAGATCAATGAAACTAAAAGCTGGTTTTGAGAAGTTAAACAAAATTGATAAACCATTAACCAAAATCGTCAAGGAAAAAAGGGAGAAGATTCAAATCCATATAATTTGAAATGAAAGAGGAGAAGTAACAATTAACACTGCAGAAATACAAAGGATCATGAGAGATTACTACAAGAAACTATGTGACAATAAACTGGAAAACCTGGAAGAAATGGACAAATTCTTAGAAAAGCACAACCTTCTGAGACTGAACCAGGAAGAAACAGAAAAATCACAAGCACTGAAATTGAAACTCTGATTAAAAACCTTCCAACAAACAACAGCCGAGGACCAGATGGCTTAACACGCAAATTCTATCAAACATTTAGACAAGAGATAACACCTATCTTTCTCAAACTCCTCCAAAATATAGCAGAGGGAATAATAGTCATTCTACGAGGCCACCATCACCCTGATACCAAAACCAGACAAAGATGTCACAAAAAAAGAATACTACAGGCTAATATCACTGATGAACATAGATGCAAAAATCCTCAATAAAATACCAGCAAACAGAATCCAACAGCACACTAAAAGGATCATACACCATGATCAAGTGGGGTTTATCCCAGGAATGCAAGGATTCTTCAATATACGCAAATCAATTAATGTGATACACCATATAAACAAAATGAAGAATAAAAACCATATGATCATCTCAATGATCATGCAGAAAAAGCTTTCGACAAAATTCAACACCTGTTTATGATAAAAACTCTCCAGAAAGTGGGCATAGAGGGAACCTACCTCAACATAATAAAGGCCATATATGACAAACTCACAGCAAACATGATTCTCAATGGTGAAAAACTGAAAACATTTCCACTAAGATCAGGAACAAGACAAGGTTGTCCATTCTCACCACTCTTATTCAACATAGTTTTGGAAGTTTTAGCCACAGCAATCAGAGAAGAAAAGGAAATAAAAGGAATCCAAATCGGAAATGAAGAAGTAAAACTGTCATGGTTTGCAGGTGACATGATACTATGAATAGAGAATCCTAAAGATGCTACCAGAAAACTACTAGAATTAATCAATGATTTTGGTAAAGTAGCAGGATACAAGATTAATGCACAGAAACCTCTTGCATTCCTATACAGTAATGATGAAAAATCTGAAAGAGAAATTAAGGAAACACTCCCATTTACCACTGCAGAAAAAAATAATAAAATACCTAGGAATAAACCTACCTAAGGAGACAAAAGACCTGTATGCAGAAAACTATAAGACACTAATGAATGAAATTAAAAATGATATGACGAGATGGAGAGATATACCATGTTCTTCAACTGGAAGATTCAACATTGTGAAAATGACTATACTACCCAAAGCAATCTACAGATTCAGTGCAATCCCCATCAAACTACCAATGTCATTTTTCACAGAACTAGAACAAAAATTTCACAATTTGTATGAAAGCACAAAAGATCCCAAATAGCAAAAGCAATCTTGAGAAAGAAAAACGGAGCTGGAGGAATCAGGCTACCTGACTTCAGACTACACTACAAAGCTACAATAATCAACACAGTATGGTACTGGCACAAAAACAGAAATATAGATTAATGGAATGGGATAGAAAGCTCACAGATATACCCACACATATATGGTAAGCTTATATTTGACAAAGAAGTCAAGAATATACAATGGAGAAAAGACAACCTTTTCAATAACTAGTGCTGGGAAAACTGGACGGTTACATGTAAAAGAATGAAATTAGAACACTTCCTGGAGAGGATCTTCAAGATGGCAGAAGAGAAAGATGTGGAGATTACCTTCCTCCCCACAAATACATCAAAAATACAACTACATGTGTAAAACTCCTACAGAACACCTACTGAACACTGGCATAAGACCTCAGGCCTCCTAAAAGGCAAGAAACTCCCCACGTACCTGAGTAGGGCAAAGGAAAAAAGAAAAAATAGAGAATAAAGAATAGTGATGGGACCTGCACCACTGGGAGGGAGCTGTGAAGGAAGAAAGGTTTCCACACATTAGGTAGCCCCTTTGTGGGCAGAGACTGTGGGTGGTGGAGGGGGAAAGCTTTGGAGCCACAGAGAAGAATGCAGCAACACGGCTGTGGAGGGCAAAGTGGAGAGATTCCAGCACAGAGGAGCGGTGCTGACCAGTACTCACCAGCCCAAGAGGCTTCTCTGCTCACCCGCTGGGACAGGTGGGGGCTAGGAGCTGAGGCTCGGGCTTCGGAGGTCGGATCCCAGAGAGAGGACTGGGGTTGGCTGTGTGAACACAGACTGAAGGGGGCTAGTGAGCCACAGCTAGCTGGCAGGGAGTCTGGGAAAAAGTCTGGAGCTGCGGAAGAGGCAAGAGACTTTTTCTTGCCTTTTAGTATTGTGGTGTGTGAGGAGTGGGGATTAAGAGCGCTGTTTAAAGGAGCTCCAGAGACAGGTGTGAGCTGCGGCTATTAGCACGGACACCAGAGACGGACATGACATGCTATGGCTGCTGCTGCAGCCACCAAGAAGCCTGTGAGCAAACACAGGTCACTATCCACACCACCTCCCGGGTGCAGCTCACTACTGTCAGGGTCCCGTGATCCAGGGACAACTTCCCCAGGAAAACACATGGCGTACCTCAGGCTGGTGCAACGTCACGCCGGGCTCTGCTGCCACAGGCTCGCCCTGCATTCCATACCCATCCCGCCCCTCGGCCTGAGTGAGCCATATCCCCCGAATCAGCTGCTCCATTAACCCCGTCCTGTCTGAGGGAAGAACAGATGCTCTCAGGCGACCTACATGCAGAGGCGGAGCCAAATCCAAAGCTGAACCCCGGGAGCTGTGTGAACAAAGAAGAGAAAGGAGATTTCTCCCAGCAGCCTCAGGAGCAGCAGATTAAATCTCCACAATCAACTTGATGGTCCCTGCAACTGTGGAATACCTGAAGAGACAGCAAGTTATCCCAAATTAAGGAGGTAGACTTTGCAAACAACGATATATATTTTTTCCTTTTTTCTATTTTTGTGAATGTGTATGTGTATGATTCTGTGTGTGATTTTGTCTGTATAGCTTTGCTTTTCCCATTTGTCCTGGGGTTCTGTCTGTCCATTTTGGTTTTTATTTATTTATTTTTTTTTTTAGTAGAGTTTTTAGCAGTTGTTATCATTGGTAGATTTGTTTTTTAGTTTGGTTGCGCTCTTCTTTCTTTCTTTCTTTTTCATTACTTTAAAAAATTTATTTAATAATCATCTTTTATTTTTTATTTTAATAACTTTATTATATATTTTTTACTTTATTTTATTTTATCATATTCTTTCTTTAAGTTCTCCCTTTTATTCTGAGCCATGAGGATGACAGGAATTTGGTGCTCCAGCCAGGCATCAGGGCTGGGCCTCTGAGGTGGGAGAGACAAGTTCAGGACACTGGTCCACAAGAGACCTCCCAGCTCCACATAATATCAAATAGCAAAAATCTCCCAAAGATCTCCATCTAAATGCCAAGACCCAGCTCTACTCAATGACCAGCAAGCTGCAGTGCTGGACACCCTATGCCAAACAACTAGCAAGACAGGAACACAACCCCATCCATTAGCAGAGAGGCTGCCTAAAATCATAATAAGCCCACAGACACCCCAAAACACACCACCAGATGTGGACCTGCCACCAGAAAGACAAGATCCAGCCTCATATACCAAAACATAGGAAATAGTCCCCTCCACCAGGAAGCCTACAAAATCCAATGAACCAACCTTAGCCACTGGGGGCAGACCCCAAAAACAACGGGAACTACAAACCTGCAGCATGTGAAAAGGAGACCCCAAACACACTAAGTTAAGCAAAAAGAGAAGACAGAGAAACACAAAGCAGATGAAGGAGCAAGGTAAAAACCCTATAGACCATTCAAATGAAGAGGTAACAGGCAGTCTACGTGAAAAAAGATTCAGAGAAATGATAGTAAAGATGATCCAAAATCTTGGAAAGAGAATGGAGAAAATGCAAGAAATATTTAACAAGGAGTTAGAAGAAGTAAAGAGCAAACAAACAATGATGAACAACAAAGTAAATAAAATTTAAAATTCACTAGAAGGGGCTTCCCTGGTGGCACAGTTGTTGGGAGTCTGCCTGCTGATGCAGGGAACGTGGGTTCATGCCCTGGTCTGGGAAGATCCTGCATGCTGTGGAGCAGCTAGGCCCATGAGCCATGGCTGCTGGGCCTGCACGTCCGGAGCCTGTGCTCTGCAATGGGAGAAGCCATAGCAGTGAGAGGCACACGTACCACAAAAAAAAAAAAAAAATTCACTAGAAGGAATCAATAGCAGAATAACTTAGGCATAAGAAAGGATAAGTGACCTGGAAGATAAAATACTAGAAATAACTACCACAGAGCAGAATAAAGAAGAAAGAATGAAAAGAATTGAGGACAGCCTCAGAGACCTCTGGGACAACATTAAAAACAACAACATTCGAATTATAGGGGTACCAGAAGAAGAAGAGAAAAAGAAAGGGACTGAGAAAATATTAGAAGAGATTAGAGTTGAAAACTTCCCTAATATGGAAAAGGAAATAGTCAATCAAGTGCAGGAAGCACAGAGAGTCCCATAAAGGATAAATCCATGGAGAAACATGCCAAGTAACATATTAATCAAAGTATCAAAAATTAAATACAAAGGAAGAATATTAAAAGCAGCAAGGGAAAAACAACAAATAGCATACAAGGGAATCCCCATAAGATTAACAGCTGATCTTTCAGCAGAAATTCTGTGAGCCAGAAGGGAGTGGCAGGACACATTTAAAGTGATGAAGGAGAAAAACCTACAACCTCTACCCAGCAAGGATCTCATTCAGATTTGATGGACAAATTAAAACCATTATAGACAAGCAAAAGTTAAGACAATTCAGCACCACTAAACCAGCTTTACAACAAATGATAAAGGAACTTCTCTAGGCAGGAAACACAAGAGAAGGAAAAGACCTAAAATAACAAACCCAAAACAATTAAGAAATTGGTAATAGGAACATACACATCAATAATCACCTTAAATGTAAATGGATTATATGCTCCAACCAAAAGGCATATACTGGCTGAATGGATACAAAATCATACCCATATATATGCTGTCTACAAGACACCTACTTCAGACCTAGGGACACATACAGACTGAAAGTGAGGGGATGGAAAAAGATATTCCATGCAAATGGAAATCAAAAGAAAGCTGGAGTAGCAATTCTCATATCAGACAAAATAGACTTTAAAACAAAGACTATTAAAAGAGACAAAGAAGAACACTACATAATGATAAAAGGATCAATCCAAGAAGAAGATATAATAGTTGTAAATATTTGTGCACCCAACATAGTAGCACCTCAATACATAAGGTAAATACTAAGAGCCATAAAAGGGGAAATTGACAGTAATACATTCATAGTAGGGGACTTTAACACCCCACTTTCACCAATGGACAGATCATCCAAAATAAAAATAAATAAGGAAACACAAGCTTTAAATGATACATTAAACAAGATGGTCTTAATTGATATGTATAGGGCATTCCATCCAAAAACAACACAATACACTTTCTTCTCAAATGTTCATGGAACATTCTCCAGGATAGATCATATCATGGGTCACAAATCAAGCCTTGGTAAATTTAAGAAAATTGAAATTGTATCAAGTATCTTTTCTGATGACAATGCTATGAGACTAGATATGAATTCAGGAAAAATTCTGTAGAAAATACAAACACATGCAGGCTAAACAATACACTACATAATAACCAAGAGATCACCGAAGAAATCAAAGAGGAAATCAAAAAATACCTAGAAACAAATGACAATGAAAACATGATGATCCAAAACTTATGGGATGCAGCAAAAGCAGTTCTCAGAGGGAAGTTTATAGCAGTACAACCCTACCTTAAGAAACAAGAAACATCTCAAATAAACAAGTAACCTTACACCTAAAGCAATTGGAGAAAGAAGAAAAAAAAAACCCAAAGTTAACATAAGGAAAGAAATCATAAAGATCAGATCAGAAATAAATGAAAAAGAAATGCAGGAAACAATAGCAAAGATCAATAAAACTGAAAGCTGGTTCATTGAGAAGATAAACAATATTGATAAACCATTAGCCAGACTCATCAAGATAAAAAGGGAGAACATTCAAATCAATAGAAGTATAAATGAAAAAGGAGAAGTAACAACTGACGCTGCAGAAATACAAAGGATCATGAGAGATTGCTACAAGCTACTCTATGCCAATAAAATGGACAACCTGGAAGAAATGGACAAAGTCTTAGAAATGCACAACCTGCCAAGACTGAATCAGGAAGAAATAGAAAATATGAACAGACCAATCACAAGCACTGCAATTGAAATTTTGATTAAAAATCTCCCAACAAACAAAAAGCCCAGGACAAGATGGCTTCACAGGCGAATTCTATCAAACATTTAGAGAAGAGCTAACACCTATCCTTCTCAAACTCTTCCAAAATATAGCAGAGGGAGGAACACACCAAAACTCATTCTACAAGGCCACCATCACCCTGACACCAAAACCAGACAAAGATGTCACAAAGAAAGGAAACTACAGGCCAAAATCACTGATGCACATATATGCAAAAATCCTCAACAAAATATTAGCAAACAGAACCCAGCAGCAAATTAAAATGTTCGTACAACATGATCAAGTGGGGTTTATCCCAGGAGTGCAAGGATTCTTCAATATATGCAAATCAATCAATGTGATACACTATATTAACAAATTGAAGGAGAAAAACCATATGATCATCTCAATAGATGCAGAGAAAGCTTTCAACAAAATTCAACACCCATTTATGATAAAAACCCTCCAGAAAGTAGTCATAGAGGGAAATTTCCTCAACATAATAAAGGCTACATATGACAAACCCACAGCCAATGGTGAAAAACTGAAACCATTTCCACTAATATCAGGAAGAAGACAAGGTTGCCCACTCTCACCACTATTATTCAACACAGTTTTGGAAGATTTAATGACAGCAATCAGAGAAACAAAAGAAATAAAAGGAATCCAAACCAGAAAAGAAGTAAAGCTGTCACTGTTTGCAGATGACATGATACTATACATAGAGAATCCTAAAGATACTACCAGAAAACTACTAGAGCTAATCAATGAATTTGGTAAAGTAGCAGGATACAAAATTAATGCACAGAAACCTCTTGCATTCCTATACACTAATCATGAAAAACCTGAAAGTGAAATTAAGAAAACGCTGCCATTTACCATTGCAACAAAAAGAATAAAATATCTAGGAATAAACCTACCTAAGGAGACAAAAGACCTGTATGCAGAAAATTATAAGACACTGATGGAAGAAATTAAAGATGATACAAACAGATGGAGAGATGTACCATGTTCTTGGATTGGAAGAATCAACATTTTGAAAATGACTATACGACCCAAATCAATCTACAGATTCAGTGCAATCCCCATCAAACTACCACTGACATTTTTCACAGAACTAGAACAAAAATATTCACAATTTGTATAGAAACTCAAAAGATCCTGAATAGCCAGAGCAATCTTGAGAAAGAAAAACAGAGCTGGAGGAATCAGGTTCCCTGACTTCAGACTATACTACAAAGCTACAGTAATCAAGCCTCTGTGGTACTGGCACAGAAACAGAAATATAGATCAGAGGAACAGGAGAGAAAGCCTAGAGATAAACCCATGCACATATGATCATCTTATCTTTGATAAAGGAGGCAAGAATATACAGTGGAGAAAAGACAGCCTCTTCAATAAGTGGTGCTGGGAAAACTGGATGGCTATATGTAAAAGAATGGAATTAGAACACTCCCTAACACCATACACAAAAATAAACTGAAAATGGATTAAAGACCTAAATGTAAAGCCAGACACTATCAAACTCTTAGAAGAAAACGTAGGCAGAACATTCAATGACATAAATCACAGCAAGACCTTTTTTGATCCACCTCCTAGAGTAATGGAAATAAAAACAAAAATAAACAAATTGGACCTAATGAAACCCAAGTGCTTTGCACAGCAAAGGAAATCATAAACAAGATGAAAAGACAACCCTCAGAATGGGAAAAAATATTTGCAAATGAAGCAACTGACAAATAATTGATTCTCCAAGATATACAAGCAGCTCATGAAAAAAATATAAAATATACAAGCAGCTGAAGAAAAACAAACAACCCAATCCAAAAATGGGCAGAAGACCTACATAGACATTTCTCCAAAGAAGATATACAGACTTCCAACAAACATATAATAGGATGCTCAACAACACTAATCATTAGAGAAATGCAAATCAAAACTACAATGAGGTATCACCTCACACTGGTCAGAATGGCCATCATCAAAAAGTCTACAAACAGGGGCTTCCCTGGTGGCGCAGTGGTTGGGAGTCCGCCTGCTGATGCAGGGGACGCGGGTTCGTGCACCGGTCCGGGAGGATCCCACGTGCTGCGGAGCGGCTGTGCCCATGGGCCATGGCCCCTGGGCCTGCGCGTCCGGAGCCTGTGCTCCGCAGCGGGAGAGGCCGCAGCAGTGAGAGGCCCGCGTACCGTGAAAAAAAAAAAAAAGTCTACAAACAATAAATGCTGCAGGGGGTTTGGAGAAAAGGAAACCCTCCTGCACTGTTGGTGGGAACGTAAATTGATACAACCACTATGGAGAACAGTATGGAAGTTCCTTTAAAAACAAAAATAGAACTACTAAACGACCCAGCAATCCCACTACTGGGCATATACCCTGAGAAAACCATTATTCAAAAAGAGTCATGTACCACAATGTTCACTGAGCTCTATTTACAATAGCCCGGACATGGAAGCAACTTAAGTGTCCAATGACAGATGAATGTATAAAGAGAATGTGGCACATATATACAATGGAATATTACTCAGCCATAAAAAGAAATGAAATTGAGTTTTTTGTAGTGAGGTGGATGGACCTAGAGTATATCATACAGAGTGAAGTTAGTCAGAAAGAGAAAAACAAATACTGTATGCTAACACACGTATATGGAATCTAAAAAAAAAAAGTTTCTGAAGATCCTAGGGGCAGGACAGGAATAAAGATGCAGATGTAGAGAATGGACTTGAGGACACAGGGATGGGGAAGGGTAAGCTGGGATGAAGCGAGAGAATGGCATGGCCATATATACACTACCAAATGTAAAGTGGATATCTAACGGGGAGCAGCCACATAGCACTGGGAGATCAGCTCTGTGCTTTGTGACCACCTAGAGGTGTGGGATAAGGAGGGTGGGAAGGAAGCGCAAGAGGGAGGGGATATGGCAATATATGTATACGTATAGTTGATTCACTTTGTGATACAGCAGAAACTAACACACCATTGTAAAGCAATTATACTCCAATAAAGACATTTAAAAAAAAAAAAAAAGGGCCTAGGAAAAAACGTATAGGAAGAGAACATAGTAAGATGTTAACAATGGTTGTTTTGGGGTGGGAGGAAAAGGAGACAGGTTATGGATGATCTGTTCCTCTTATTTCAACTGTTCTCCATATCCATTTTCTCTTTTTAAAGTTAAGTTGAAGAAAAAGTATAGTAATATAAAGGACAACTCATTGATGTAGAGAAAATCAGTACAAACACTGACTTAGCCAGAGATGCATGGGCTACCCTACATGCCCAATTTTTTGTGAGTTAATCAGAAACTCTTTTTGAAAATGGGTTTTACAATATTTATTCTTTCAGCCTAAGGATTATAAACTGAACACAAATGTATCTTCTGCATTGCCCCAGGACTGATTCGGGATCATTTTCTGAACGTCAGTTCTTTTAAAACAGGAAACAGGGCTAAATTCATATTGATTCCAAAAACAGACCAGTGGGGTTTTTTAAATTACAATATCATGTTTTCCTTCCTTCTGCTCTGTCTCTCTCTGTCTCTTTCTCTCATTCTCTTTCTCCTTCATCAAAGCAGAAGGCATATGTAAAATACTAATTAATTGAAACATGGAATGATTAAGACTTTTACTCTAAGAGAAATATATAGACTTTGGCTAAGAGAGGCAATTGAATAAATGCACATGCCTCCATTCCTTCTTTACATTACATTAAAGTCACAGTGAGAGGATCTTAAAAATATAACCCCTCAAGGATAATAAGAAGAGAAAAGACAATACCTACAGCACTTAGGAAGTTGGGAAGCAGAAAGTATAAGTGGTACCTGACATAGCAGACTCAGGAATGCTGAACCCTAAGCCAGCAATGGGAAAGCAACCAGAATCCCCTAAAAGTTCAAGAGGTGAAAGTAAGGAAGAAAATAGGGTTGAATTCTATTTAAGTAGCAGTAGAGCCCAGAACTTCTACCAGCTCTGCCCCTCCGTTTAGGTGGTACCACCTGGAAGTTTCTTTTCTACAGGGTCTCTCAGCAGGAGCTCTCCATACACCAAGTGCTGAAAACAATAGAAATAAGTGATCATTTATATAGTGAATACTGATATCCTCCAGCTTTTCCTCCTACTTGGTTGCAAAGAGGATAGCAGACACTCAGGCAGGAAATAAGAAGATTCTTCTCTGGAGAGAATCTTACCTGCCCAGCTGAAGATATCTAAAGGTGCTGGTATTGGGGTACAGTTCCCAAAAACTGGCCCAGCCTGATCACCTTCCAAGGAAACCCACAAACACAGAGTTCTAACAGCTTTTAGGAGCTCCGTTTTTTAACAGAAACAGACAGCTAAGGGTCACCAGATATCTGAGGAAAGTTTCTAACATAAAAGGCAGAAATCACGGCAAAAAGACAAATAAAAAACACTTGGATGAAAAAGGACTGTGTAAGGAGGTAAAATCTTCAAAAGCCCATCACGAATATTCTCAAAGAGATAAAAGCAAATCTTATTTTCACGAAACAAGAACTCAATCCACAGAATGAGGAAGTTCTTTAAAATTAAGAATATGAAAGCAGAGTATTTTAAAATTCACATCAGAATAGGGAGACAAAATTGAGTAAAAGCTTTTTATTTTCCCCAGAAATAAAGCTAAAAGAAAAAGTTGAAAATAAGAGAAAAAAAGCAAGAAAATTAGAAGGGATTCAACATCCATATGATCAGAATTCCAGTGAGAGAGAGAAAAAGAGACAGAGACATAAAACAGAGAGAAAAAGAACAAGACACCCAAAACCATAAAGAAAATTTTCTGAAGTCGAAAAGGCATCATTTCCCAGATTGAAACACATGGAAAAACCCACACCAAGGTACACCATCTCAAAACATTGGAAGATAGAGCAAAGAGAAGATCCCATCAGTTTCCAGAAAGAAAAAAACAAAAACAAAAACGTATTATTTACAAAGGATCAAGAATCACAATGGTTTCAAGTTTCTTAATAGCAATGCCAGAAGCTAAAAAAAGACCTACTAGAGAATGGACTTGAGGATATGGGGAAGGGGAAGGGTAAGCTGTGACAAAGTGAGAGAGTGGAATGGACATATATACACTACCAAATGTAAAATAGATAGCTAGTGGGAAGCAGCCACATAGCACAGGGAGATCAGCTCAGTGCTTTGTGACCACCTAGAGGGGTGGGATAGGGAGGGTAGGAGGGAGGGAGACGCAAGAGGGAAGAGATATGGGAACATATGTATACGTATAACTGATTCACTTTGTTATAAAGCAGAAACTAACACATGATTGTAAAGCAATTATACTCCAATAAAGATGTTTAAAACAATTAAAAAATAATGGAGTAATATCTTCCAAATTTGAAGGGAAAATACTGAACTAATCACTAAAGTGTAAAAAAGAATAAAGTCATTTTTCAGAAGAAATTTGCTTCAATGTATCCCTTATCAGTAAGCTATTGGAAGACGTGTTCCACCAAAACGAGGGAGTAAAAAAAAGAACAAAGAAATATATGGGATCTAAGAAATAGGGGTCCAACCCAATAAAAAAGGCAAAGCAATTCCCATGTTGATGGTAAAGGGAGACTCCAGGTTGACAACAGTACTGGTAACTAGAAAGCAACCATTCCATACTGGAACAAGGAAAAAGCTCTAGGAGAGATGACTCCAAGCATATAAAATTTATGGAATACTTGGTGTGCTTTAAAGTAACTGGAAGAGAATTAAGCAACAGGGAGAGGTTGAGAATGATTTAACTACAGAGAAAACCAAACATCACAGGAAGCAATTATTAACTCAGAGAAAGAAAATATTATGCCAGAAAGGAAAATTTATCATAGCATATATGGCTCTGCTATGACTAGCATATATGTGTGCCTGTGTGTGTGTATATATATATATATATATATATATATATATATATCCATAAAAATGTAAATGCTGAACATTGATCTAACCAAAATGATAGAGCTATTTGAGGAGGATGGGGTGGAGGGGAGGATAAAAAATGTGCTGTATACAGAAAAGTAGTGAAAAGAGAAATTAGAGAATGCTTAAATCCTCCAAAATAAAGCAGTAACAGAATAGCACATTATTTCGAGATAGGAAAGCAAATACCAAAAGAAGAAGCTACAAGAATTGAAACTGATTACCTTGAAGAGCACATAATGGGGACACTGGAGGCAGGAGAATGCTAGAATTCATGATAAGCCTTATGGAATTACTTGACCCTTTAAACAATATACATGTTAAAAGTTAAAAGACAACTTTTTGTCTCCACATACGCACAAATATACACAGATATATGACATATCCAACACAAGAAAGCAATCCTGTATCTAGAAAAAGAGGGAAGTGGAAGAAGGACTTTGGTTGGAACCAAAAGGAGAAGGCATCAGGGAGAGATGAGAGAGATTGACATCACAAATAAGAAGGAGAGGTCAACACATAATTTTCACCCTTCCAACATTGCCTAGGGCTCTCCACTTTGGAAGAGCATATATGTACTCCTTGTTGAAGGCCCCCTCACCCCAACCCATCAGTAGTCATTAGAATACTGTTTCCCAATCATTTTCATTACACATATTATTGAAATAGGTGTTTACACTGCATAGTTGATTAAAGATATGGAAGGAGCACAGTCAGGGCAGTGCGAAGGGAGAGCATTAATATGTTGTACAATCCATGCCCATCAGGGAATCCACAGAGGCCAACTGATTGACAGGTGCAGGCCATATAACTGGAAATGGCTGACTGCCATGGATAAAGGAATCTCCCCAGTCCTGCCCCTCCCTCTATTACACAGACAGTTGGGGTGGGATAGATTTGGAATGGTGGGATTTTCCTCTCTTGTAGGCCCTTGTCTGTGCAGAGGTCTGTTTGAGAATGTCCCAAAAGTTCCCTCAGAGCCCCAGCAAATCCTTTATTATACCCAAAACTCCAAAACTGGATTTCTCTCTCCAGTTTACAAACCTGTTATAAGACAATTTTAAATCAATTCTGCTCACCAAAATGAAAGGTTTCAACACTGAAGGTATTCCAAACAAAATGTTGTGGCCTTCCCTAGGGCAGAGTGGTGAAAACCAACAGAGTGTATTTATACCCATATTTTTTCCAGAAAAAGAAGAGATTTTTGTATTTTTATTTTTCTAGGCTTGTGTGATGATTTTTTAATTAAGATAAAATTGACATATAATATTGTGTAGGTTTAACGTGTACTACATGTTGATTTGATACACTTATATATTGCAATATGATTACTTCCCTAGCGTTAGTTAACACTTCTATCATGTAATTACTGTTTCATTTTTGTGGAGAACATTTAAGATCTAGTCTCTTAGCAACTTTGAAGCATATAATACAGTACTGTTGCCTATAGACAATATGCTGTGCATTAGATCTCCAGAACATATTCATCTCCTAACTGCAAGTTTGTACCGTTTGACCAACATGTCTCCAATTCTCCCACCACCCCCACCCCCATGCCAGGGTCAGGGTGCACTGGGAGAAGTCCCCTCCAATACCTTCCAGGGCTTACAGCTCTCTTTCCCATATTCATCTGTTCCACTGCTGCCCATGAATTCTGATCATATATTTCTTTGGTAGAAGCATTTCTATTACTGATTAGATATAGTCAAGTGGCTCTTCTTGGGGCTACAGGAGGCAATCTATTGCTTACCGTTAAATGTCAATTTGATTAGTTTAATTGTAAGGTCAAAGCTATTGCCTTTATCTCCGTGTTCTTGGGGGAAGGTCTCATGGATTGCCTGAAGAAGTTGGCCTCTCTACCTCCGAGTTGTGATCCTGGGCAAGTTATTTAATGTTTCATCTGTAAAAGGAAGTATAGTATTAAGGCCATCATGAGTCTGAAACAAAGTAATGAACATAAAGTTCCTAGCCTAGGGTCTACACTCAAGGAATGTTGAATAAAATAGCTCCTTCCCCTCTGAGATCACACCATATGGAGGACTCTCAAACAATCACAGCCCTGAGCAGTGGGACAAACAAAACGATCCAGACCACACTGTCAAGGCTTTTGCCCCACGGCATCTCTGACTTGGGGTTACTCACTGCCACCTGAGTTTACCAATTACCACCTCTCATAGCAAGTGCTTCAAATGCAGTTTCTGCCCCACCCTTCAGAAGAAGGACAAGAAGCAAAGAGACCCTCCCTGAAATACAGATGGTAAAAGCATTCCTGCATTTAATGGAGGCAGAGTTCATAATGAGCCCAAGCACAGTTTTTCAACTGGTAATCAAGAGGTCCCATCACTCTGCCCCTCCAGTCTGTCAGACAAACGGCGCCTTTCCTCTGCAACCCTAGCTCAGAGTCACTTGGTCTTTTGCCAGCTGACTCATAAAGCCAGATGAAGCCCTTCAGGCCAATTCCTCTTTTAAAGAAGCAACTGCTCAAATGATGGGCAGTGCAACCAGTTTCAGCTGACCTGAAGGTCCTATTAGGGTTCTCCGGGGATGGTGCTCTGCTCTTGGCCACTCACAGTTCAAACGCTCAACATGTGGAGCAGTGGAGTATAGGCTCAGAAATAAGAGGAAAATTGCTGCCTTAAGTCTTATCTCCCTGTCAGAGGGGAGGATGTAAAAAGCTGATTTCTGAGCTGTGAACCAGAAATTAGTTAATCTCTCCTGTTACTTGTTGTGTTTTCCCAGGCAAACACATCACATCTCCAAGTCTCCTCTGTGAAGAGAAGGAGTAGGATTAGAAATTCTGTTAAGACCCCTTTCCACCATTAAGATTCTGACTCCTACTTCCAAAGTACTTTACTGCAAACATCTGTACCTCATAAATATTCTGCTATACATGAGACAGTGAAGAGAAACAGATCAGCTATTGTTACAGGATAATGGATACTTGCTATCTTCTCCAAGTTTTGCATTAGAGCCGAAGTTTAAGAACCAACAATAGTTGTCAAGAAACCTCTCATTTAAACTCAGGCTCTAAACCTTCTATACAAGACTTGCAAAGGGCAGAGTCAAAACCCAGTTACGCCAGTATAGACTATTATCCACCTCCAAGCTTTATAAGAAGAGACTAAAATTTCACTGGGGGCTTAGAATGAGGACTTCATTAAAAGGATTGTGTGTGTACCCCCTCCTTACATCTTTCCCATAGGTGGGAAAATGCTCCCCTGACATTTTAAGGTAAGTGAACTGCATGAAGAGGAACCTCAAAATAACCACTCAGACAGATAAAGTGTTCGAAAGTTTGAAGAACTCAAGGGCCGCTATTCACAACTGAATAAAGTCCAAAGACAGGACACTGGATTGGATGAAGGGGTCAGAGAGGAGAGAAAGATTTGAATCGGGAGTAACCCATACTTCAAGTTATGCTGGACAAAAGTGCATGTTTTCCATGGGCCAAATATGGACTCCACAACAGGGAACCAACTGTAGATCCTGAAAAAGGCTGCCACAAAAAAGCTTCCTGCCAGTAATGAGGCAACCTCAGCAGAAAAAGCCTGCACTGTGCCATCAAAGGTAGATGGTAAGTGGGTTATAAGTGACCACTCAGAAAATTTATTGTGTAAGTTAGTGAACTGCAGTCAGAGGTCCTTACCGAAGGGATCTCTGAGGAAGCCACACATAGGTCCCATAAGAAAGGGATGCAAATATACATCTGCATCCAGAAGGGGAGGCCAAAATACAACCAACCTATTCATAAGATATCTGTTCCTTTGTCTCTCCTGTGTACTCCCATCTTAGCCAGCCCTAGAATGGCCAGAAACCACCACTAAGAAGAGGTAGGGGGTGGACAAACAGCAGCCGTACACACGGCACTCCTCTCCCTTCCCCACTGCAAATTTCTCAGGCTGAAGCTGTCACAAAGAGGTGGAGGGGTGAAGAGGAGTTTTCACCAATATTTTTATTATGAAGATTTTCAGACATACAGCAAAAGTTGAAAAACTTTTACAGTGAACACCTGTATACCCACCATCTAGATTCTTGTTTTATCACATATCTATTCATCTCTCTATCCATCCATTAGTCCATCTTAGTTTTTATGCATTTCAGAGTAAATTGGAGACATCACTATTTATCCCCTGAATATCTCAGCATGCATTATTAGAGTTCAGTACAGTTTTTATGTAAAATTTACATACAATGAAATATAAAAATCTTAATTATATATTTGCTGAGTTTTGACAAATGCATATATATGTGTAACCTAAAACTCTATCAAATAAAGAACACTACCATAATCCCAAAAAGTCCCTTCATGTCCCCTCTCAATCAATCTCCACTCCTATACTTTGGATTATCTTCCAGTATAGATTAGGGTTGCCAAATTTTAGAATTCTATGTAAATGGAATCATATAGCAATCATTCTTTGGTATGTCTCCTTTCAGCCAACAAAATGCTTTTGACATTCATCCATATTATTGCAAATATCAATGGTTCTTTTATTTTTATTGTTGAGTGATATTCCATGGTATAAATGACTATAGTTTGGTTATCAATTCTTCTGTTTATGGACACCAGGACTGTTACAAGTTTCTGGCTATTATGAATAAAACTGTTATGTTCTTCTACAAGCTTCTTTTTTTAAATATACATTTTCATTAGTCTTGAGTAAATACCTCACAGTGCAATTATTGAATTTTTAAGGTAGGTATATAGTTAGTTTTTTAAGAAAACTCCAGAAATTTTCCAAAGTGGTTGTACTATTTTATATTCTCACCAACAATATAGCAGAGTTCCAGTTGCTCCACGTTCTTACCAACACTGGTGTTTAGTCTTTCCAAACAGCCGTTTTGGTGAGTGTGTACTAGTGTCTTATTGTGGTTTTAATTTGTATTTCCTTGATGACTAAGGATGTTGAGCACTTTTCCCATTTGTATATCATCTTTGTGAAGTGTCTCTTGAAATTGTTTCCCCTTCTGGAGGATTTTTTTTATCTTTTATTGTCTGGTTATAAAAATTCTTTATATATCCTGGAAACCAGTTCTTTGTCAGCAAATGGATTTATAAATATTTCCTCCCAGATTGTGGATTGCATATTTATTTCCTTAATGTATCTTTTGATTAGCAGAAGTTTTTGATTTATCAGTTTTTTTCTGCTAGATCCTGTGTCAGTTTTTGTAAGTTGTATTTTTCAGAGAATTTGTTCATTTCATCCAAGTTGTTGAATTTGTTACCATAAAATTGTTGATAATAGTCTCATCATCCTTTTCACGTCTGTAGGATCTGTACTGATAGCTCCTCTTCACTTCTGATATTGAGAATTCATGTTTTCTCTTTCTTTCATGATCAGAGTAGCCAGTGGTTTATTAATTTTGATCTTTTCATAGAGCCAACTTTTGCTTTGTTTTCTCTATGTTATTTTTTGATTTGGCTAGTGTCTGAACTTTTATCTTTATAATTCCCTTCATGCTGCTTCCTAGGGGTTTCTGTTGCTTTTTTTTCCCCCCCTATCTTTTTCAGGCCATTCATTTTAGGCCTTTAATTTTTTTCTAATATAAACATGTATAGCTATAAATTTCCCTCTAATCACCACTATAGCTGTATTCTACAAATGTTGATGTGTTTTATTTTCATTACCATTCAGATTGCAATGTTTTCTATTTTCTCTTATGATTTTTTCTTTGACTCATGGATTATATTTAATCTCCAAATATTTGAGACTTTCCTAGATATCTTATTGTTGATTTCTATTTTGATTTTATTATGGTCAGAGAATAAACTCTGTATGATTTCAATTTGATTTAATCTATTGAGTTTTTTTTATGACGCAGACAGTGATCTATCCTGGTGAATACCATACACACTTGAAAAAAAAGTGGTTGTTGGGTGTAGTCTTCTATAAGTTAATTCAAGATGGTTGATGAGATTAGATGAGATTTTTGGATTTTGAAATTAAACTAGACAGAATTCTTTAAACCTAAAGTTGCTCAGGAAAATATAGGATGCCAAAGACTTCATCCAATCAATCTGTAATAAGTCCACAGGGCAAATTTTAAGAATAGAGGGGGAAAATTAACCATTTCTGATTGCTTCTTGCTAGACCCAGTGCATTCAATAAAGTTTTTATAGTGCTATGTTATTGTTTTTTCCTTGTTATTACAATTATTCCCAGATGGAAAAAATAAGAGCAGTGGGAAGCTGATAATGAGAAAACAAGAATGATGAAGCACTGCCTTTATGCCTCACTTTACCATTTGAGAAATATAATCAACATGATGGCTTTTCACACTGAGGGTAGAAGCATTTTTCCATCTGTTATGTTTCCTGTTATATTCTGGATAGAAAATGGATTTCTTCTCTCCCTGGGAGCCTGTTAAAAGATATTTGAGAAGAATGCCAGCTCTAGACAAAGTCTGATACAAATGGGAATGTGTTTTATTTCCCTGTTTTTCACCCTTTCCCTTTGCTAGGAGCTGAGGTAAAAGGAGAAGGAGGTGAAAGAACAAACACTGATTGAATACCTACTGTGGTCCAAACTCTATGTATGGTCTATCTACACATTATCTCTTTTCATCCCCAAAACTACCCTGCCAGGTAGTTACTATTACTTCTGCCATATTATACAGACATAAAGCTCAAAGAATCTAGGTACCATGTCCAAAACCTACTTAGAAGGCACCAATTCCACAGGAACTTAAAAAATTAGGATGTAAATAGCACTTCTAGGAATTTCTCACAAGGCAATTCTCACACTGATATCCAAAGACATTTACAAGAATGTTTTCAACAACATTGTTGACAATAATGGATAACTGGAAGCAACATAAATGCCATCATTAGAAGAGTTAGGTTAGTTATGATACTTTCATATTACAGAATACTGTGCAGAGGTTGACATATAACATTAAGTTTAAAAAATCACATTCAACTTCTACTCATGGACCCAAGGAGACATGTTCAAGAATATTCATTGTATTTGTACATATACACAAATATGAAGGAACGAGTAGAGGTTATCTACAAGCAGTTCTTTACTGGGGAAGAAGGAGAATTAAGGGGGGCTTGTACCTTTTTTAATAAATTTTTATTGGAGTATAGTTGCTTTACAATGTTGTGTTAGTGTCTGCTGTACAGCAAAGTGAATCAGCAATACATGTACATATAACCCCTCTTTTTTGGATTTCCTTCCCATTTAGGTCACCACAGAGCACTGAGTAGAGTTTCCTGTGTTATACAGTAGGTTCTCATTCATTATCTGTTTTATACATAGTAGTGTATAAACGTCAATCGCAATCTCCCAATTCATCCTGCCACCCCCCTTCCAAGGGGGGCTTGTACTTTTAATATGCTTTGGTATTGCATGTTTTCATGTATAACTTGTGTAATTTTTATAAATATAGTATTTTAATATCTACATGATTACTAGGTTAGAAGGCCATAAAGTTGCTTTGATAGAATCCTCCTTATTACTGCAGTTGATTTCTACAGCTAGGACCTTCCCAGTCCCTGAGGAAGAACACTAGAACTGGAAGGCAGGAATATTAATGCTGGTGATGTAGAGCTGGAGAAGGTGGTTCTGGGCAGCTAGATCCATCCGCAGCCCTGAGTAGCAACCTTGCATTTGATATGTTGATCTATGAGTGAATATTCAACTTATATGATTTGAATTGAAAACAAAATGTCAGTTGTGATTTTTAGAAATGAAGGTTACATTTATCATCAATAATGAGGTATATGTAACATTAAATTACATATACCATTTTACACTCTTAAGCTTGGCAAAAATTTTAAAGCTTAACAATTCCAAGTGAAGCTAAAAACAAAACAAGCTATCCAATGTCACTTGTGGGAATACAAATTGTTATAACCACTTTAGACAATTAGTCAATTCCTGATAAAGTTGGAGACAAGCCTACCCTACATGTTAGCAATTCCACATACATATGAGAGATTCTTCTCAAGAGATCTACACAAGAATGCACATGGCAAGAGTGTAGTACTTACATTGTTGTGTGTCCATGTGGTAGATTATTCAGCAGGGAAATTAAATAGACTAGAGCTATACATTTCAATAATCTTGACAAGATAAAATTGAACATAGGGAGCTTCAACTGTACCATAATGCTTTGTTTTGACAAAAATAGGAAGGAGGAGGGGCATTGGACAACAGAAAAATTAAAAGATTCTGAAGTATATGGAGAAAAATATCCATATTTAAAAAATTTTGATGATGGGTACATAAATGTTTGTTATAGTATTCTCTGTCTTTTCTGCATTTTTGAAATATTCAATAAGAAGGAGAAAGAGAAAAGACATGGGAAAGAATATTCTGAGAATAGACACCCGAATTTTAATGGCCATTATCTCTAAAAGGTAAGATTCTCAATGACTTTAATTTTCTTTTTATATGCTTCTATATGTTATATTTGTACACATAAAACCTGTGTTTTATTTATAACAATACAAATGCACTAAAGTTACAATATACCACTTTTATGACATATGATGAAACTATATGAAATATAGACACAGCATGAAGAACTAGTACTAGAATAAAATATTAAGAGTTGTTAACCCTTGGAGCTGGGATTATAGGTGCGTTTGTTTCTTCATATTTTTTTTCTAAATACTAATTATTCCATAGTGGGAAAATAATATGTTTGGAAAAGTTGGACTAAATAAAAAGCTATAGGTTTTAAATGAAAAGAAATTCACATTTTTTTCAGCCTTGTAAAACATTCATGTTCCTAGTGATGAACTTAATTACCAAAAAAAAAAAAATCTGTTTTTAAAGAAAAGTTGAATTAGAGTCAAATAATTTTTAAATGAAGTTAGTTATGATATTGCAATTTATATTGATATTCTGTGAGCGCTCATTCTGCCAATCAAAATATTGAGTTAAATAGCATGAGCTATTCCCTAAGTAAATTCTGTGGTGGGGAGGTGGTCATTAGGAAAGGGGGAACATAAGTTTCTTTTTTTTTAATTAGTTAATTTATTTATTTATGAATTTTTGGATTTTATGTTATTTATGTTTTTATTCAACAAGTTCTTATTAGTTATCCATTTCAACCATATTAGTGTATATATGTCAATCCCAATCTCCCAATTCATCAAGGAAAGGGGGAACATAAATTTCTAAGTGGCCTGGTGACCTGAGCTGTTTCCACTAAGAAGGAAGCCTCAGAGACATTTAATCAATGCAGTGTCTTTTATAAATCTGCAGGAACTCTCCTAGGAAGCCTTCAAGAGATGGATTCCTTATTACTGTGATACATGTTCCAATTAAATTTTTAGTAATGCTCTCCTGGGACTTCCCAGCCTGAAGGAGGGATAATGTGATCCCAGCCTCCTGACTCCCCACCCTGGACAAGATTCTTGCATGTTAAGGAGGTCATGAGCAGGCTGTTGACTACAATCTATAAGGTAAAATGATGGCACTGCTCCAGCAATCCTGAAGTTCTGCTCTAGAATCAATGCAAAGCTCTGACAACCTTAGAATTTCTGTATACACATGCAGGTAGGTGTCTTCAATTATAAGAGCAATGTTATTTTCTGAAGGAAAAATTGAGTCTAAGAAAATTCTACAACCCTCTCCTCTGCCACTGCTCTCCACTCCATCCCATTAGTACCAGCCTAACACCAGGAAAAAACTGCCCTCAGTCACCTGAATTTGCCCACAGTGTATGTTGGGTGATGAGTTTTATAAAGCACATAAGCAATCCATTATCTTAGGAGGTCTGTGCAGCGAGGACTCAAGCCAGAAAAATCAAGGATTATTGCCCCAAAGTGTACAAATCAAAAAAATGAGGCTTAGAGAATTTAAGCAATGTGCCAAGGTTGCCCTTGTAGCTAGCTGATAAGCCAGGGTGGCCTTACACAAGAGGGGAAAAAAGTGAGAGTGAAAGTTGGAAGGCTTCAAAGGCAGATAAGCAAATTAAATAATGAATTTTAAAATTTTCATCTCTTTTAACCCTTTGTCTTTTGCACTTTTCTTGGGTTAATGGGACCCTACAAACACATTTCAGTCCACAATTTCACCTTCATTGCTTTAGGGATTTGCATCTGATAGCCATAGGAAATGCAGCTGACCCCTTCCCTAGTTATTTAATGACTTCCTATGCACTCCTCTTCTCATTTTGCTTTCTAAACACCCACTGAAGACCCATTTAAGGATTTTGCTGCCCCCAAGATTTTGCATCTTTCTACACAACTAATTACCCCCAATGGAAAAATGACTGCTCCACATACTTGGAGATATATGATAATCAAGCCACTAAATTCTCCTTTTGCTAATGACATGTTTTTTCAATATGTTCAAATGAGAGGCTCATTGGAAATTATTCACTTTCTTCTAAGTTGCAAAGGAAAATAAAAGGCAAATTATGGCTGTGTAAGCACGTGTTTGCTCAGATTCTATTCCACTGAATTAATTTGCCATCCACAGAGCTATTGACAGCTAGCTCTTTCCTTGAGCCTTTTCACTTACCAGGTGGAAATGATTAAAAATTTAATTTGCTTGAAGGGTCATTTAGGTTGGAGACTGCCCCTTTGTAATACAGAAGCCTCAAAGTCCACTAGAAAGAATAAGAGAACGATGGCTTCCATAAATGTTTCAATGGTGGGGGGAGAGAGTGTGAGAGTTGAAAGGAATTCAGACCATCACTGATTTTTCAGATGAGGAAACCAAGCCCAGAAAGGTTAACAGGGTTGATCAAAATCAGTTTTGTTAGTTTGTAGCAGAGCTGAAGACCAGGAACTAAAAGTTTAAACACTCGTCCCCTCTCTCTCCCTCCCTTCCATCCTGCTGCCAGTGTACAGTGGCAAATAAATATAAAGGCAAATTTAAAAAAAAGCAAATTCAAGAAAGTGTAGCTTGGGGAGAAGTAGTAGCACAGAACAATAATGCACACTTGCATTTTCTACAAATTCCTTAATTACACAGCTTCATTCATTCACAGAAGTTGTGCCACTCACACATAGCCCAATGCACACACAGTCCAAGGGAGATCCTTATCTTACAGCACTCAGGGTGGCCAGTTCCAGCCAGAATGAAGAAGAGAGCAGGGTCAGGGCAGTACAGATGGAGCTGCTCTCCTTCACTCTCCAACTCCCACCCCTCCCATCAGCCCAGGTTGATTCATTTTCATTATATTTCTCTTTAATACAAAATCCAGACACTTTGTTCAGGAAACTCTGCTTATCAAATCTGCTCTTAATAATCCTCTTTTTTTAAATCAAACTTTATCTGAGGAACCAAAATATGTTTGATCTTAGCATAAAGTGCACTTATCAGTCCCATTGCTAAAATGACACTGCCTGAAAGTGAATGGTGTTAAGGGCAAAGTCTTTAGAGCCTTAGAGCCAGAAAGAAGTGAGTTTAAATCCAAAATCCATCACTTCTAGCTGCAATGTCTTGCCCAAATCATTCATTTGCTCAACAATATGTCACTGAGCACACTAGGCTCTAGTAATGCAAACAAATACTATCCCTGCCTTTTATCTTTACACTTCAGAGGCAGAGCCAGACACTAACACACCTGTCACCCAAGTCAATGCAAAGGGTTAACTGTTACAAGTGTTGCCGAGAAAGGTCTCTGGAACTATGAGAGCACCCAGTAGGAGGGTTTGCCCTAGTTACAAAGATCAGAAAAGACTTCCCCTAGGAAGGGCGGCTGGAGCTGAGATCAGAAGGATAAGGGGACAGTAAGTCAGTGAAGAAAGGAGGAGGCTTCATCCCAGGCAAGGTGCTGTGCTGAGGGACCACATCCTGTCTGGGAGATTGAGTCTGTGCAGTGTGAGCTGAGAGGTAGGGCACATGCTGAGGTCAGAGGAATGGACAAGGGCCTGTGGCCATGGTAAGGAGGTTTGTCCTCGTCCTAGGTGGCATGGGGGATGTGGGGCATGATCTGTTCTCCAAGCAGGGAGAACAGACTGGGGGATAGCATGGACACAGGTGTACAGGTGGGAAGCCAGTGCAGTAATCCATATAAGAGCTAGTAATGCTGTAGCTGGAAAGAGTAAACAGAACCTAGGGGATTTTTCAGAGGTAAAATCAATAGCCTTAATAATAAATTGGATATGGGAAATGAGAGAAAAAGGGTATATCAGAGCTAACTCGTGAGACTTTGGCTGGTGTAACTGGGTAGGTGACAGTACCATTCTCTGAAAAACAGAATTCAAGGAGGACCAGACTAGTGACCTAAACCTCTGAGCCTCAGTTTCCTCATCTGTAAAATGAGGATAGTAATACCTATATCACAATGTTGTTAGAAGCATTAGAGAAAGTTCCTAGAAAGTGACTGGTGTACAGCACTCCCCCAAATAAATGGTACTTATTCTTATAGGCTGTTCTTTCTTGATCTGATTATAAATTCAGGATATCAAAACATCCATTTATTTTCACTCTCTTCTTTGATTGTTCTATCAGATTGGTGGTTTGCTGATCTAACCACCTTAAATAGTCTCTATTATGCTATTCTAGCAAAGTAGGCAAGGTAGCAATTGCTCCTATAAACTTATTATTGTAAATGGCACTGCTACAGTTTAGCTCGCAATGGCTTACTTGACTTTTCAAGGGAAAAACATTGATTGCAATGTCATTCCCAATATTAACCAAATGTTCATGTGCAGATGTATTTAGTACCCAGGGGTGTAATGCTGGGTCATTTAAAGGGAACTGAAAAACACTGCTCCCAAATCCAAGGGAGAAAAAAATAACATGTACACAGCACTTTAGGGTTTATAAAGTCCCATCACATACATTGTATCAATGGAACCTCCCACTGTAGGGGGTTGGGAGGAAGAACGGGTGTTTTCACTGTTATTTTTACAAGTGAGATTAGCTTAGAGAAGTAACTTGCTCTAACTCACAAAACAAGGAAGTAATAGAAGTGACTAAAATACAAGTCCTGTGGCTCCCTTTCTATATGTTTATCAATATCCCCCACCTGCCAATGTTAAACCATTCAACGGAAACAGTAAAAATCATGCAGCCACTAAACAGAGGAGTGAGGCAACAAGATCACTTGAACTTTCATGGGGATATGTCATCAATTTGTTATTATTTACTTATTTATTGTTGTGGCTGTCATTAATAGACAACAAGTGATGAATTATTAGTCTAAGCCAGATCGTATGTTAAACACTTCAAGTTCATGGTCTCATTGAATCTTTACAGCAACTTATAACATGAGTGGTTTTAAACATCAGAATTATAAAAAAGTACAGAGGAAAGGGAGACTTAGAAAACAGAAGTTCTTGCCCAGTTCCTAAATCCTGATCTCTTTCCAAAGCCACTGTACTAGACTAGCCTGCTTCCGTGGGACATTTAATGTATAGCAGAGTCAAATACCAATAAGGCCAATATCATGAGTGACTTCACATTATCCTGGGTTATTTGGAAACTCATGTGATGTCTCCCATCATCTAAAAGACAGGCATTTTCTCTAGTTCCACTCACTCAGTGAACAAACAGGTATGAGCCCTTACCTGGGTCAGGTACTTCTCTGAGTTCTCCAGGTTTTGTGTACAGAGGTTTATATCTCAAATTCGATCCTAGCCCTTCTCCTTACCAGCTGGAAAACCTTGGGCAAGTTACTTAGCAGCTCAGATACTCAATTTAATAGTCTGTGAAATAGGGGTGATAATATTTAGTTCCAACATCATAAGGTAAATGGAACCTCATGCATAAAGCATTTAGCATGGTGCCTGGGGCATGGTTGGTGCTCTGCACTTATTAGCTATGGTTATTTTATATTTTGATGATCCTCCAGATAACAGAACAGATGTTAGTTTCATTTTATAGAAAGGAAACTGGTTCCAAGACATGAAGAATTTTGTATAACCTCACACATCTTATAAATGGTAAAACAAAGGTAAGAAACCAAGTCTTCTAAACACTAAGAACAAATTTTTATTAAAACCCCCCAGAGCTCTCTAAGGAGGGTGGGTCTTGGTATCTGGAAGATTTTGAAAGTAGAAGCAGCACAGAGCCAAATTGCTCATCATGAAGAGTTGAGCGATTAAGAGACCTGGATGATTCAGAAATGGGAAGAAAGAACCTAGGAACAGAGGTTTGGAAGGGAGGGTCAGAGAAAAGGGAGGAATAATAAGACAGAAGGGTGATGGGGTGGGGGGGGGGCAGGGGGAGGGGAGTGTGTGCTCAAAGGGATTTGAGAAATTTGCTCCAGGGTGTGCAATGCAAACTTCGCTTCCTTCTATCTTCCAAATCTCCATGAAAATCTAGACTACCTCTAAAAGCTCTAGTGTGAGTCTAGAGAGGTAAAGAGGAGCTGCTCCCCATCTAAAGCTAGTGAGGAGAGACAACAGACGCACAAAAGGACAGCCCCCACCTAGGCATTCTCATGGAAAAGCAGCGGGGCCCATGCTGTATGTTGTGTAAGAAAGATGAAAGGTGTGGAATCAGATTGTATTTATCAGGTGAAGGCAAAAAGAGGGAGGAAGGGGAAGGAAATCACCAAATTCTGCACAATCTAAGAACATTTGACAAACAGCTTTAGCTTCTACAACACCATGCTTAGTCTAGCCAGCTTGTAGTGGGGACCCAGATCATCCATTCTGAAAGCCATCCTTCCTGCCACAGAGCCTGGAGAAGGATCTTACACATAAATACTCTTTGATAGCCCTGAAGGAATATGCCTCATTTAGAAAGGAAGAGTGAAACTAGAGAACTGTCATTATTGTTCCTACTTTGCTTTTTCACCGTGGTAAATACAGGCATACCAGGAGTTTCCTTATAGCACACTGAAAAATCATGAAATCTCCTTAACTCTGTCCTTCCCCTCTCTGCCAAAAAAAAAATGTGATTGATGAAAAACAGAATCTGTACTGACCACATATTCACTGAAGTTCAAATACTTGGATCGTTGTAGTTTAAAATCGTATTTGCTTTTATGTCTTTTGGCCTAGACATAATAATAATTGCTGTAATAATTACACCTGCTGGTAGTAGGTAGCAAGAGAGATGGAGAAGAGAAACAAGGGCAGGGAGGAAGGCGGAGGTAGTCAGTGAATAAAAATAGACTGAGAAAGCTGATCTCTCCTTAGGGACTGAACAAATTCACCTCCCTCGTGCTTCATTTGGAAGAAGGCAGTCTCCTGGGTGCTCCGTTCACTCTCCCTTCTCTCCTCATGCCTCCCTCACCCCACCACCACCCCCCCCCCCCCGTTCAAAAGGAACTAAATAAAAGACCAGGTGGGAAGGGAGAAAGATAATGACATTTGGTACCAAATCATCTGGGTGTGAGTCCCAACTTCTGCCATTGATTAGCTGTGCAATTATAAATGGAAATAGGTATCTCTTTTGGCTTTGCTTCTTCTCATGTGTGAAACAAGGTTATGAGTATTGTCAATGAGATAAAGCAAGTACTCAGTACATTTCTGTGAATACTTATTAACATTAAAGGACAAAAAGAAACAGGAATGGAGATTTTAACATAAGACCTAACACTGTAAAACTCCTAGAAGAAAACATAGGGGGAAAGCTTTATGACATTGGGCTTGGCAATGATTCCTTGGATATGACATCAAAAGCACAAACAATAAAAGTAAAATTAGACAAATGGGACTATATTACACTGAAAATCTTCTGTGCAGCAAAGGAATCAATCAACAAAGTGAAAAGTCAACCTATGGAATGGAAGAAAATATTTTCAGTGCCTATATCTGATAAAGAATTACTATCCAAAATATAATATATAAGGAACTCCGACAGCTCAGTAGTATAAAAACCAATAATCTGATTTAAACGTGGGGTAGAGAGCTTGAATAGACATTTCTCCAGAAAAAAATTTGACTTTAAATTGCTCAACTACATGTGTCAGATCCACATCTTCCCTTTCACCCAGCTCTTCCATTACCACCCAACAAGCACATGCTTACCTTTCTTGTGAGCCAAGCGATTCTACCCATTGACCTGACTTTGTCACAATCCCAACCAGCCTGGGACAGCTAGGGCAGAGGCATATGAAAAAGTCTGAGTCAGGAACTCAGGGAGGCCCCCACCTGCCCACAGAATCTCAGTGTCCTGTAAGAAGGATGGTCTGAGTAGGCATGCACTCCTCTCCTTGCTCATGCCCAAGTTTTACTATTTTTGAGTGTTTTAACTCCAGATAGGATGTGGAGAAGACTTCTATGAAACAGAAAGTTGCTTGGTGAAGTTTGCATTTACTATGTCTGGCGTGGATGTATTTGCTAAGACCACTCAAGTAAATACGGCGATGGAATTTCAATAACCTACACAGGGGTGAGCAGACTATGGTCCATGGGTGAAATGATTCCCATTGCCAGTTTCTGGAAAGCCTGTGAACTAAGAATAGATTTTACATTTCAAATGGTTGAAAAAATGCAAAAGAATAGCATTTCGTGATATGTGAAAATTATATGAAACTATGTGAAAATTACATAAAATGAAAATTTATCATCCGTAAGTAAAGTTTTATTGGAACACATCATGTGCAATCATTTTCATATTGCCTATGGCTGCTTTCGCACTACAACAGCAGAGCTGAGTATCTGCAACAGAGACCATATGTCCAGCAAAGCCTAAAATATTTACGATCTAGCCCTTTATAGAAAAAGTTTGACCCCTGAGCTATGGCACATTACTGCTTATAGGCTACAAATCCATTTATCACCACATTGCAGGTCGCCACTAAACTCCCTTTCATTCCAGCCTGACGGTTTCATCAGCTATGAACTTATTGCCTTCATTCTTGCCCTTTTTAAAGCATATTTTTCATAACCTTCTTCATGCCATCTCCCTGTTCAAAAGCCATCTATATACTTTTACAGTCAGGAGAAAGAATCTTCCACTATGCCAATTGTTCTCTATCATTTATAGAACAAATTCCAAAATAGTTGTGATGCACATATAAAGCCATTTAAATCTAACCTCGGTCTCCCCATCACTTCTGAAGCATCCTGCTGCCAAGATTCCCTCTCTGCAGCAATGCCTTTCACCTTCATCTACCTAACAGCTCCCTTACTGCCATCAAAGTCCAGCCCAAAGTACCACTCTCCTTTCCTCATATCCTCAATCAGAAAACTATATTTTATTCATCAATTGTTCCCCCAAAGCACACACATTTTTTTGAATGTTATTTTATTTTTTTATACAGCAGGTTCTTATTACTTATCTATTTTATACATATTAGTGTATACATGTCAATCCCAGTCTCCCAATTCATCCCACCACCACCTCCCCCCAGTTTACCCCCTTAGCGTTCATACGTGTGTTCTCTACATGTGTGTCTCTATTTCTGCCTTGCAAGCTGGTTCATCTGTACCATTTTTCTAGATTCCACATACATAAGTTAATATACAATATTTGTTTTTCTCTTTCTGACTTACTTCACTCTGTATGACAGTCTCTAGGTCCATCCACGTCTCTACAAATGACCCAGTTTCATTCCTTTTTATGGCTGAGTAATATTCCATTGTATATATGTACCACATCTTCTTTATCCATTCGTCTGTTGATGGGCACTTAGTTTGCCTTCATGACCTGGCTATTGTAAATAGAGCTGCAATGAACACTAGGGTGCATGTGTCTTTTTGAATTATGGTTTTCCCTGGGTATATACCCAGGAGGGGATTGCTGGGTCATATGGTAATTCTATTTTTAGTTTTTTAAGGAACCTCCATACTGTTCTCCATGGTGGCTGTATCAATTTACATTCCCACCAACAGGGCAAGAGGGTTCCCTTTTCTCCACACCCTCTCCAGCATTTGTTTTTGTAGATTTTCTGATGATGTCCATTCTAACTGGTGTGAGGTGACACCTCATTGTAGTTTTGATTTGCATTTCTCTAATAATTAGTGATGTTGAGCAGCTTTTCATGTGCCTCTTCATCTGTATGTCTTCTTTGGAGAAATGTCTATTTAGGTCTTCTGGCCATTTTTTGATTGGGTTGTTTGTTTTTTTAATATTGAGCTGCATGAGTTGTTTATATATGTTGGAGATTAGTCCTTTGTCTGTTGATTCATTTGAAAATATTTTCTCCCATTCTGAGGGTTGTCTTTTCTTCTCGATTGTAGTTTCCTTTGCTTTGCAAAAGCTTTTAAGTTTCATTAGGTCCAATTTGTTTATTTTTGTTTTTATTTCCATTACTCTAGGAGGTGGATCAAAAAAGATCTTGCTGTGATTTATGTCAAAGAGTGTTCTTCCTATGTTTTCCTCTAAGAGTTTTATAGTGTCCAGTCTTACCTTTAGGTCTCTAAGCCATTTTGAGTTTATTTTTGTGTATGGTGTTAGGGAGTGTTCTAATTTCATTCTTTTACATGTAGCTGTCCAGTTTTCCCAGTACCACTTATTGAAGAGGCTGTCTTTTCTCCATTGTATATCCTTGCCACCTTTGTCATAGATTACTTGACCATATGTGCATGGGTCTATCTCTGGGCTTTCTATCCTGTTCCTTTGATCTAAATTTCTGTTTTTGTGCCAGTACCATAGTGTCTTGATTACTGTAGCTTTGTAGTATAGACTGAAGTCAGGGAGTCTGATTCCACCAGCTCTGTTTTTTTCCCTCAAGACTGCTTTGGTTATTCAGGGTCTTTTGTCTCTCCATACAAATTTGAAGATCTTTTGTTCTGGTTCTGTAAAAAATGTCACTGGTAATTTTATATGATTGCATTGAATCTGTAGATTGCTCTGGGTAGGATAGTCATTTTCACAATATTGATTCTTCCAATACAAGAACATGGTACATGTCTCCATTTGTCTGTGTCATCTTTGATTTCTTTCAACAGTGTCTTATAGTATTCTGAGTACAGGTCTTTTACCACCTTAGGCAGGTTTATTCCTAGGTATTTTATCCTTTTTGTTGCAATGGTGAATGGGAGTGTTTCCTTAATTTCTCTTTCTGATCTTTCATTGTTAGTGTATAGGAATACAAGAGATTTCTGTGCTTTAATTTTGTATCCTGCAACTTCACCAAATTCATTGATTAGCTCTAGTAGTTTTCTGGTGGCATCTTTAGGATTCTCTATGTATAGTATCATGTCATCCACAAACAGTGACAGCTTTACTTCTTCTTTTCCAATTTGTATTCCTTTTATTTCTTTTTCTTCTCTGATTGCTGTTGCTAGGACTTCCAAACCTATGTTGAATAACAGTGGTGAGAGTGGACATCCTTGTCTTCTTCCTGATCTTAGAGGAAATGCTTTCAGTTTTTCACCATTGAGAATGATGTTTGCTGTGGGTTTGTCATATATGGCCTTTATTAAGTTGAGGTAGTTCTCTCTATGCCCACTTTCTGGAGAGTTTTTATCATAAGTTGGTGTTGAATATTGTCAAAGGATTTTTCGGTATCTATTGAGATGATCATATGTTTTTTTTCTTCAATTTGTTAATATGGTGTATCACATTGATTGATTTATGTATATTGAAGAATCCTTGCATCCCTGGGATAAATCCCACTTGATCATGGTGTATGATCCTTTCAATGTGTTGTTCAATTTTGTTTGCTGGCATTTTTCTGAGGACTTTTGCATCTATATTCATCAGTGATATAGGTCTGTAATTTTCTTTTTTTGTAGTATCTTTGTCTGGTTTTGATATCAGGGTGACGGTGGCCTCGTAGAATGAGTTTGGGAGTGTTCCTTCCTCCACAATCTTTTGGAAGAGTTTGTGAAGGATGAGTGTTAGCTCTTCTCTACATGTTTGATAGAATTCACCTGTAAAGCCATCTGATTGATCCTGGGCTTTTGTTTATTGGAAGATTTTTAATCACAGTTTCAATTGCAGTGCTTGCAATTGGTCTGTTCATGTTTTCTATTTCTTCCTGGTTCAGTCTTGGAATGTTGTGCATTTCTAAGAATTTGACCATTTCTTCCAGGTTGTCCATTTTATTGGCATAGACTTGCTTGTAATAGTCTCTTATGATGCTTTGTATTTCTGTGCTGTCCATTGTAACTTCTCCTTTTTCATTTCTAATTTTATTGATTTGAGTCCTCCCCCTCTTTTTCTTAATGAGTCTGGCTAAAGGTTTATCAATTTTTTTTATCTTCTCAAAAAACCAGCTTTTACTTTTATTGATCTTTGGTATTGTTTTCTTTGTTTCTATTTCACTTATTTCTTCTCTGATCTTTATGATTTCTTTTCTTCTATTAACTTTGGGTTTTGTTTGTTCTTCTTTCTCTAGTTTCTTTAGGTGTAATGTTAGGTTGTTTATTTGACATTTTTCTTGTTTTTTGAAGTAGGATTATATCGCTATAAACTTCCCTCTTAGAACTGCTTTTGCTGCATCCCATAGGTTTTGGATCATTGTGTTTTCAGTGTCATTTGTCTCTATGTATTTTTTGATTTCCTCTTTGATTTCTGCAGGGATCTCTTGGTTATTTTGTAAAATATTGTTTAGCCTACATGTGTTTGTGTGCTTTACATTTTTTTCCCTGTAATTTATTTCTAATCTCATAACCTTGTGGTCAAAAAAGATGCTTGATATGATTTCAATTTTCTTAAATTTACTGAGGCTTGATTTGTGACCCAAGATGTGATCTATCCTGGAAAATGATCTGTGTGCACTTGGGAAGAAAGAGTAATCTGCTGTTTTCAGATGCAATGTCCTAAAAATGTCAGTTAAATCTATCTGGTCTATTGTGTAATTTAAAGCTTTTGTTTCCTCATTAATTTTCTGTCTGGATGATCTGTCCATTGGTGTAAGTGATGTGTTAAAGTCCCCCACTATTATTATGTTACTGTTGATTTCCCCTTTTCTAGCTGTTAGCATTTGCCTTGTGTATTGTGGTACTCCTGTGTTGGGTGCATATATATTTATAATTGTTATATCTTCTTCTTGGATTGATCCCTTGATCATTATATAGTGTGCTTCCTTATCTCCTGTAATATTCTTTATTTTTAAGTCTATTTTATCTTATGGGTGTAGCTACTCCAGCTTTCTTTTGATTTCCATTTGCATGGAGTATCTTTTTCCATCCCCTCACTTTCAGTCTGTATGTGTCCCTAGGTCTGAAGTGGGTCTCTTGTAGAAAGCATATATATGGATCTTGTTTTTGTGTCCATTCAGCGAGCCTGTGTCCTTTGGTTGGAGCATTTAATCCATTGACATTTAGGGTAATTATCAGTATGTATGCTCCTACTACCATTTTTGTAATTGTTTTGGGTTTGTTTTTGTAGGTCCTTTTTTTCTCCTGTGTTTCCCAGTAAGAGAAGTTCCTTTAGCATTTGTTGTAGAGGGCTGGTTTAGTGGTGCTGAATTCTCTTAACTTTTGCTTGTCTGTAAAGCTTTGGATTTCTCCATTGACTCTGGATGAGATCCTTGCCAGGTAGAGTAATCTTGGTTGTAGGTTCTTCCCTTTTATCACTTTAAATATGTCCTGCCACTCCCTTCTGGTTTGAAGAGTTTCTGTTGATAAATCAGCTGTTAACTTTATGGGAGTTCCCCTGTGTGTTATTTGTCCTTTTTCTCTTGTTGCTTTTAATACTTTTTCCTTCTCTTTAATTTTTGTCAGTTTGATCACTATGTGTCTCGGCGTATTTCTCCTTGGGTTTATCCTGCCTGGGAATCTTTGTGCTTCCTGGACTTGGGTGGCGATTTCCTTTCCCATCTTTTCAAATATTTTCTCAGGTCCTTTCTCTCTCTCTTCTCCTTCTGGGACCCCTATTATGTGAATGTTGTTGCGTTTAACGTTGTCCCAGAGGTCTCTTATGCTGTCTTCATTTCTTTTCATTCTTTTTTCTTTATTCTGTTCTGTGTCAGTGAATTCCACCATTTTGTCTTCCAGGTCACTCATCCGTTCTTCTGCTTCAGTCATTCTGCTGTTGATTCCTTCTAGTGTAGTTTTCATTTTAGTTATTATATTATTCATCTCTGTTTGTTTGTTCTTTACTTCTTCTAGGTGTTTGCTCTAATTCTTCTAGGTCTTTGTTAAACATTTCTTGCATCTTCTTGGTCTTTGCCTCCATTTTTTTTTCGAGGTCCTAGATCAACTTCACTGTCATTATTCTGAATTCTTGTGCTAGAAGGTTGCCTATCTCCACTTCATTTACTTGTTTTTCTGGGGTTTTATCTTGTTCCTTAATCTGGTTCATAGTCTTCTGCCTTTTCATTTTGTCTATCTTTCTGTGAGTGTGGTCTTCATTCCACAGACTGCAGGACTGTAGTTCTTGTTTCTGCTGTCTGCCCTCTGGTGGATGAGGCTATCTAAGAGGCTTGTGCAAGTTTCCTGATGGGAGGGACTGGTGGTGGGTAGGGCTGGCTGTTGCTCCGGTGGGCAGAGCTCAGTAAAACTTTAATCCACCTCTCTGCTGATAGGTGGGGCTGGGTTCCCTCCCTGTTGGTTGTTTGCCCTGAGGAGGCCCAGCCCTGGAGGCTACAGGCTCTTTGCTCGGGCTAATGGTGGACTCCGGAAAGGCTCATGCCAAGGCGCACTTCCCAGACCTCTGCTGCCAGTGTCCCTGTCCCTGCAATGAGCCACAGCCACACCCTGCCTCTGCAGGAGACCCTCCAACACCAACAGACAGGCCCAGTTCAGTCTCCTATGGGTTCACTGTTCTTTCCCCCTGGGTCCTGATGTGCACACTACTTTGTGTGTGCCTTCCAAAAGTGGAGTCTCTGCTTCCCCCAGTCCTGTCGAAGTCTTGCAATCAAATCCCACTAGCCTTCACAGTCTGATTCTCTGGGAATTCCTCCTCCCATTGCCAGACTCCCGGGTTGGGAAGCCCAATGTGGGGCCTAGAGCCCCCACACCAGTGGGTGGACTCCATGGTATAACTTCTCTCTAGCCCATGAGTCATCTACCCAGCAGCTATGGGGCTCGATTTTATTGTGATTGCACTCCTCTTAGAGTCTCATGGTGGCTTATCCTTTGCCTTTGTCTGTCTTCTTCTTTGTCTTTGTCTCCCCTGCTGAGTTCCAGTGTCTTCCTGTCAATGATTGTTCAGCAGTTAGTTGTGACTATAGTGCTCTTGCAAGAGGGAGTGAGCACTCATCCTTCTACTCCACCATCTTGAACCAATCTGATCAGCACATACCTTTTATAAACTTCTGTGGTGAAACATACCATAGTACCTTGAAATGACATATGTGTGTCTGTCTGTATGTATGTATGTATTTCTAGCCTGACCCACCATATCCAGCAACCAGTGAGCCACAAACCACATTTTCTTCATCATTATGACTACAGCATTTGGCATGAAGAAAGAACATATTATGTGTTTATAGAATTTAATAATAATAATAGTTATGATTCCTTTTATTGTCTTCTTTTATTTCAGTAGTTTAGGACATGATTTATATAAATAAAAGTGGCCATAGACATAAGAGGTCTCTATAGGTTTATCCTAAGTAGCTCTGTGACATGAGATAAGCCACTTGACTTTTCTGAGATGCAAATTTCTCACGTGATAAAAGATAAGGATGAGACCTAAGTGGTTGACTTTATCTACCTCATGGGAGAGGATGATAATCAATCATAAAAATAACAGCCAGCATGAATTCACATTTATAAACACTGCTAGTTCAAAATATACTCTCATAAATGAGACATTTTATACTGGCAAAAAAAAAAAATGAAGCCCAAATAACATAATGTCAGTAAAAGCTCTTTATAAATTATAAAGTACACATGTGAAATAAAATGGATTCTAGTTTCTGTGATAATAACCACCTGACACAGCTCAAAAGATCACAACGTAGCCTGGCAGATAGCAGAGGCTGTTTGGAGGGCTCATCATACATTGCAGAGGAGCAGGTAATTTTATTTTGCATGGTAACAATATGTCTTCTGGCTTCCTCCACTTCAGCTTCCTCATGTGGAAATTAAAACACCTTACAAGTGTAAGGAAGTTAGATTTACAAGAAACTTGACATCCATTATCACTCTGCAAATCAGAAATCCATTCTTCAGAGCTGGAAGTGACTTGCCTTAGACCTTCCAGCAAATTAGAGGAAGTTGGAATTCAAACCAGGGTCCTCAGATGGTGAGTCTCTGATTTTTCCATCATACCAAGAGCCTAGAGCATTAGAACACTTGAGATCATCTATGCTAACAACTTTAGAGATTAAGAAACTGAGACTAAGAGATTACAAAAATTGTCTGTCTAAGATCATATAATTAAGGAGAAAGTTAGGAATCTAGCCAGGATGCTCCCCCCACCTCTGGTCCCTACATAGTTATATTTTATCTTCTGTAGTAACCAGCCTCATTGATGACCTCCAATGATCCCTATTCCCTGGCAATCACACTCTTGTATCATCTCCTCCCAGACTGAAGAGGGCTGACTTGTATAACCAATAAGATATTGTGAAAATGATAATGTGTGACTTTTGAGACTTGGTCATAAAAGACATCATGGCTTCTGTCTTACTCTTATGTATCATTTACTCTGAGGGAAGCCAGCCATTATGTTGGAAGGATGCTCAAGGGCTCTTTGGAGAGGTCCACATGACAAGGAACAGAAACAGCCTGCCTATGTGCATGAGTCTTTTTAGAAATGGATCCTACTGCCCCATTCAAGCCTTTAAATGACTGCAGCCCCTGCCAATATCTTGACTATAGGCTCACGAAAGACCCAGAGTCAGAACCACCTAGCCCAATGGCTCCTGAATTCCTGACATACAGAAACTGTGTGAATAATAAATGTTTATTGCTATTAAATCACTTAGTTTTAAGGCAATCTGTAATGCAGCAATAAATAACGAATATACTTCCCATTGTGAGCAGTAATTTCTCCAAGGTTTGTGCACATTCACTTTTCTCCTCCTGAATTCCAAGCTTCTCTTCCTAAAATGTAGTCATAAATCCACTTTTTTAGTAGTTCCCTAAACTCACTTTCAGAGACATTAATCAAATGAGAAAAGTTACTTCAATAATCTGATTTCCCCATGGCCTTCACCCAGCTGCCCCAGAGGTTTTCCATCTTGTCCCCAAGCAATTTCCTCACCATATACTCACGTCTAAAGCCTGAGATAAAGTTGACTAGGCAGTGTGAATGTCACATACTCTATATCTCATCTGTCCTCTGAGGAACGCATAATAAGATCTGAGATGCATCTTGTTGAAAATTGGATGCTGAAATGATAGGATCATGGCACTTAAATATATTCTTGTTTATTTGGTCCGGATCCCATGTTTCTCTCTTCTTTAAATACTTCTACCATCCTCCTGTCCTTTATGATTTATCATCCTTATTACTGAGAAACCAAAACCATAGAAACTGGTTGTTAACAATACTCATCCTTTTAAAAAATGTATTTATAAATCAGAGCCCCTTCTTTTTCCAAAGCAAATAAATTGTGAAACCTCTAGTCCCCCAGAGACTTGACTATTTATGCAACTCCCTTGAGAAAAGGAAATAAGAAGTGAAGATCCTGAACTCATCCCATCTCTGCCCTAGGAAACCTAAGATACTTGTCAAGATGAAGGCAACAAGATGCTGGCCTATCAAGGGATTGATTGTTCCTCATCCTAGCTGTATGGCCAGGAGCAAATGTCATCAAGTCCTTACAAGTGGGGATGAGAGTGAAGCAGAGCCAGCAACACCTTCCAGAAATATTCAAAATTATAATGAGGAATAAATTAGTTAACTGCAAGTGCTTCCCAAACTTTCAAGAGTATACAAACTACCTAGGGATTTTGGTAAAATGCAGATTCTAATTTATAATGCTAAAGGATGGCCTGAGATTCTGCATTTCAGCAAGCTCCCAGGAGATGCTAGTGCTGCTGCTCTAAGGACCACCTTTTGAGTAATGAGGATATAAAAGAATCGTAGCTCTTAGCAATTATTATTGGTGTTGTTCGTATAATCTCCATAGCAAGAGTAGTAATGCTGGTAAGTGACAGAGTTGAGATTTAAATCCAAGACTAACTCTCCCTCCCAACTCCTATGTTGTCTCTGAAAAGGAGCGAGATATGCTTAGAGCAGGGCTGGGTGACAACTTCATAGAGTCATTATGCCAGTGGTCTACCATGCCAGTAACTTTCCTTGTGACAATTCAGCCCTGATATCTTAAAGGCTCCAGAAAGTAATTCCAGCAGAGGAGTGAGGAATTCGTTAGAGTCTCCACCACATTATCACATGCTGAGGACTTTCCAGGTTGCCCAGAAAGCATCTGTCAGCAAAGTTAGATTCTATCAAAAATGAAAATTGAGGCTTAATTCAGCATGGGGAGGAAGCTGATTGACCAGAAGATGGGAGATTAAGCCCCTGGGCCACGTCTCAGGGGTGAGAAGGGGCTAACTGTTCTATGTGCATTAAAATCAGTTAAGCACTGTTCACCCCGGGAATCACAGGGAGGAAACTCTCTCCCAGGACTGAATAAGCCCGGAGACAGAGGCACAGACCTTCACTCTTACGGCTTCTCAGTGGAGGGTTGGGCCTGAATAAGCAGACTTCTGGCTTTATAGGGTGTGTGACAAGGCTGCTGAGACAAGCCTGGCGTTATCTTACACTTACAGCACCTTTGAGGCAGGAGTGCTTGGCATGTTTATATTATTTTGTCTTAAATATGCCAGTAGTCACGGGGAAAGGAAGCAGAAATTAACTCTGAGAAAGGAAGAAGTGGGCCATCCTCACATTCTAATACATTGGCGTCAGACCCTGGGAGTTGGTTACAGATGCATCAGCAACTAGCTGTGGAAGGTTAAGGCCTAGTGACGTACTTGCAATTACAGTAAGTTTAAAATTTGACTAATAAGACTTATGACTAATAATAGCTACTCTTCTGCCTCAGATGCTGCATTAGCATGATAAATGCATCATCACAGTCAATCTTTCCTGTAGCCTTACGGGGGATGGATCTGTGACCCCTGCTTTACCAAGAACTGGAGTGAAGTTGCTTGCTGGCTTCCAAAGGCACAGGTGATGCTACAGAGAAATTTGCCTTTCACAGCAGTTGAATATGTTGGTAGAGAAAAGAGACTGAGCATGAATCAGAACACAAGATCTGTGAAAGCACAAGAGGGAAAAGAGAATAGAAGGGTCTCGTCGTTACTGACGAAGATACAAGCATGATCACCCAATCTTTCCTAGCTATACAAAGTATTCACTAGAATATTTGTGAGCTTTATGTGTGGGCAGTGTGTTGGAGGTTCAGACTCGTTCTAGATGTGGCTACAGTTTCTTAACGATGCTTCTCTCTTGCCTCCACTTACAGCCACATTCATTTGAAGAAGGCAGTGATGATCTGAATTAATTCTCACTAGAAGTTTGGCATCACAAAGCCTACATTTATTTTCACCCAGGTCACTGGTGTGCCCTGGAAACTGAGGAATAGCAGCTACCTTTTCTGATCCTGTATCCTCATCTATAGAATGGGACTAACCCTACATACTCTACAGGACAGTTGAGACGAGCAAACAAAATAAGAGTTGAGAAAATTACTTGAGCATGCTGCACAAGTGTTAGGTGTGGAACAGGTGGAGGGAAATCACTCTCCTTTCTTCCCCAGTGAAGCGCCCAGTCTCAAGCAGGTATATTCCTATTTTCTAGTTCTCTCTCAAAGAGAATGGCAAAGGATGCATGAATCAGCAGAGCATACAGCACTGCCTTTTCTCTTCTCAGGGTCATTTTTCCTTTTTCTTCTCTTTCTACTGGCAACATGGCCTTTTGAAGATTGACAGTGACGCTTATTGGTTGGGTCACTTCTTTATGACCAAACAGAAGTTCTCTTTAGGAAACTGAAACATGCCTCCTTCTAACATCCACACTGAGAGAGGGAAGTTGGCATGAAGATAATCAAAAAAATCACAGGTAAGCTGGCCAATCCAGTTATATCTGACCCTAGGTCGTAGACCAACCCTCCAAAATCTCAGGAGCAAACACAACGCACTTCTGAGCATGTGCACACAAGCTATGCATCCTCAGTATGAAGGGAAACTCCCTGTCCCATCTCACACCCCACGTCAAAGCAGGGTCTCTACCAACTGTCAGTGTCAGCCAGGAGGACCAAAGCTAGAACAGATGTCAAGGTGGGGCCATTAACTAATGGTCATGGAACCAAAACCTCATTGACAGAGCAAAAACAATGTTAGGAATGGGCTGAAGTCTTCTCAATATAAGAGCAGAACTTCCTAAATTCTGTGATGCTCCCTCAGGGCTAACGTGGTCTTGCCTCTGAGAGTATTCACTCAAGATCAGCATTCCTGGACATGTTCAGGCAAAGTCTGCAGAGTCATTCCGATTTGGACATTTCCAGAGAGGATGGGAAGCTCCACTTCCTGAATAACTTCTCCAGTACTTTCCAACGTTTGTCTCATTTCCACAGAAGAAAACTTGGGAAGGAGGAACATGAAACTGGCTTCTACACCTGGTTTTTGTTCTCTTTTAAGTTTGTAATTATTTTCACTTCTTGCTTCTTCCTGACTTTTTTGTTTCCGTTCATTTCAATTCTTACACTTTGAGGGGTAAAATTAAGCTGTGCTAATAATTTGAAAAAAGAAGTCCAATATTTTGAAAAACATTGGGGGCACAGAGGTTTTTTTAAAAAAAATTTTTAAACATCTTTATTGGGGTATAATTGCTTTACAATGGTGTGTTAGTTTCTGCTGTATAACAAAGTAAATCAGCTATACATGTACATATATCCCCATATCTCCTCCCTCTTGCATCTCCCTCCCACCCTCCCTATCCCACATCTCTAGGTGGTCGCAAAGCACCGAGCTGATCTCCCTGTGCTATGTGACTGCTTCCCACTAGCTATCGGTTTTACATTTGGTAGTGTATATATGTCCCTGCCACTCACTCTCTCACTTCATCCCAGCTTACCCTTCCCCCTCCCCGTGTCCTCAAGTTCATTCTCTATGTCTGCATCTTTATTCCTGCCCTGCCCCTAGGTTCTTCAGAACCTTTTTTTTTAGATTCCATATGTATGTGTTAGCAAACGGTATTTGTTTTTCTCTTTCTCATTTACTTCACTCTGTATGACAGACTCTAGGTCCATCCACCTCACTACAAATAACTCAATTTCATTTCTTTTCATAGCTGAGTAATATTCCATTGTATATATGTGCCACACCTTTTTTATCCATTCATGTATCAATGGACACTTAGGTTGCTTCCATGTCCTGGCTATTGTAAATAGAGCTGCAATGAACACTGGGGTGCATGTGTCTTTTTGAATTATGGTTTTCTCTGGGTATACGCCCAGTAGTGGGATTGCTAGGTAGTATGGTAGCTCTATTTGTAGTTTTTTAAGGAACCTCCATACTGTTCTCCATAGTGGTTATATCAATTTACATTCCCACAAATGGTGCAAGAGTATTCCCTTTTCTCCACACCCTCTCCAGCATTTACTGTTTGTAGATATTTTTACCATGGTCATTCTGACTGGTGTGAGTCATTGTAGTTTTGATTTGCATTTTAGAGGCAGAGTTTGAAATCCTAAATTCTTATCCCAGGAGTTTCTTTGAAGAATATGCCAAACCTCTTGTCTTCCTCTTCTGCCGTTAATTTTGATTTGAAGTCATGTATTAATCTATCATCCATTTACTTGCCAAGGAATTATGAGGGTGTCTTGAATATATTAACCTTACACATCCTAGGATTCTGTCATAGATTGGACAGCCTTTAGCTCCACAACTTCTAAAAGCACGATATTCAAAGGGAAACTTGCAGCTTGACTATTCCCAAATTTTGTCAGAGATTTTAAAAAGCCCGGCTGCCCTATTTCGTCTACCACCACGTTGAAATACAAGGATCAACACTAGGGCTTAGAATATATGGAGATAATTAGGAATTCCCTAGGGAAAAAAAGGAAGTAAAGGATTAACCAAGGAGAGCTATTAAATAAAGGATTAATTCTTTCTTCTCAGATATCACACATAGAGTCTTCCTCTCCACTCCAAGCTCCTCCCCATACCATCCTCAATCAAAGCAGGAGCCTATCAGAGGGAGAAGAATGTCTCTTTTTTTTAATCCCTTAAATTAGAATTCTCTACCTGAAATTGCGAATGCTAGTTAATGATAAGCAAGGCCCTGGGGCCTTGAAAGGACCTATGGGGCAGAGTTTGAAATACAGAGCGACAGAATGGATTTGCCAGTTGCTTTGGTTAAGCATCCAGCATACTTTTTAAACACAATAATATCTATCAACTGGCTAGTACCTTACATGTGTCTAATTGGGGATTTTCCCATAAACAGAGACTGAGTAAGGAGTTCAGAAGGTGATGCCTGAATGCACAAGTGAGGGAATGGAGACAGTGAGACAGGGAGCAGGACAGGCCAGAAAAAGGTGCATTTTCAAAGTCACTGTGCAAAGCAGCAGGGCTGTGCTCTGCAGGGAGCTCTGAGGAGTGTACAGCACACAGCACAACTGAGCACTGGGGCACTGACCCACTGCCTCCCCTTCTCCCTTGGATAGGGCTGCTCTAAGGGGTATTAACTGCTCCCAGCCCCACCTCCTGTTGCTTCTGTGCACTGGCTGAGCCAGCTCCAGATGCCTGTGGCAAAAAGTGGAAAGAGGCTCTGTGCATTGGAGGAGGGATGGAATCGCCGCCAATGGAAGTGGGTGCACAACTGCCCAGCTGAGCCACAGCTGAAATCAGACGTGGACGGCCAGGATGTGACAAGCAACACAAAAGGGTCTGATACACACAGACACACATCATAACCACTGTCTGCTCCTTCCACCTCATGACTTTTGTGCAACCTCTATGGAGAGCAATTTAGTCATATCTTTCCAAATAAAAAATATACATACCACTTGACCAAGAAGCTCAGATTCTAGGGATTTGCCCCATGAATATTCTTGTTCATGTGTGAAATGTCGTATGTACAATGATGTTTACTGAAGAATTATTTGTAAGGGCAAACAATTGGGAGGAAAGATCTCAGTGTCAATCAATATGGAACCCATCAAATAAATAATGATATATCCAGAGAACAACGGAACTAGGATGATAATTAACTATATTCGATAAGTTGCATGAAAATGTCATTAACAAATCAGAATGGACACTCAATAGACAAGAAGAGCAGCCAGCTGGCATGCCCATAATGATGCATAAAATGTCAGTCATGAATGGCAAACCTTGTAGCAGTTAAAAAATGAAACTTCCCTATAGTCATAGATATAATTCCCTTTAGATCATCGTTCTGTTAAGAAATTCTAGCTGAAAGTTCAAACATCGTGCCCTCAATTCCCTTGGCTAAATTCTTCTGCCTTTGATGCTTATTTGAAGGGTGAATGGAAGGATATATTTAATATATTAGGCTTATTATGCAGTTATTAGTAGAGTGGTTTTTCTCCTGTCCAAATCTCCATTTTATTCTAGATATCTAAGCCCTTGATTGAATTAAAAGCAGGAGTCCTGTGTGTGAACAGCCAGACCTCACAGAGTTAAACTACTTCCACAGCAGGATCACTTCATCAAGCAAACTGATAAATCACACTCAGCGGGGTTTTTCCTTCTTCCTGATAGCTTTCTTCTCAACTTCAGTATGCAAACAAAATTGTATTAGCCTTAAGAAAAAGTATCCAGAATCTTGAGTCTTCCCCATGGAAACCAAGATCCTGGAGAGGTATGTCCAGACCCATGTAAAACAAACCTCCCCATCCAGCCTCCTGCATTCTCTGTCTTTAAAGGCAGAGAAAACTCACGAACCCAAACCACATCATGTTTTTTAAATCTCAAAAGGGGCTCACCTAGGATCCTATGCCTAGAATCATGGCTTAAATTCAAAGTGGAAAAAAAGCAATTCCTGGATTGGAGCTTCCTGGGGAGTTGGTTATCCCTGTAGGGTCTCTCCTGCACCTATTCAAGCAGCCATCCCGTCCTCTGGCCTCAACATGTGTTCAGCGAAGTGTAGGATATAAACATAGTACAATACACCCAAAGCAACCATCATAATTTAGACTGTCAAGGAAGCAAAAAGCAGTCCCTACCCAGAGTTCTGTCTGGCATTCTGCTTTCTTTGCCAGTAGGGAGATATCCCTGGGGATAAAAGGAAAACCTCCTATATCAGGGTTAATTCCAAGAGTGGTAAGGATTCAGCACAGTGTAGGAGTTAAACCTCTGTTCATTAAAACCATCGTTCTTCGACTGGATGTTTTATGAAGGACTGTGAACAATCCCATAAAACAAAAGCACTTGCCCTTCTCTTTTCCAACCTTGGAGATTACAGTTTGGATCCACAGTAGCTTAAAACAAAGCACATGGTGAGAAGGCTAGTTCATCACAATGACAAGGACTGCAGTAAAATTTCAAGGAGTTGAGCGCCATTCAGCTCTGTTGACAGGCTGAATCTGATGATAAAACTTGTTGATTCCCTAGTCTTCACTAGGGATTGTGGAGCCAAAGGGGCCATGGGGAGTTCTGGGGCTTAAGGGGGAAGCAAAGGGGCTTGTGGGGAAGTGAGTTCTCACAGCAAACAGGACAGGTGTGTGTGCTGACATCTCTTTGGAACATCGGTCTCCAGACAGGCTTGTCCTATTTCCCTGTCATGTCACTGAACCTTGCCCATAACTGAAACAGGGATGCTAAGTTCTCTTCATGAACTCTGGAAAGTCCAAAGTGTAGAAACACAGGTTAGTAATTTCCTGTCTAGATTTTGTAGTTAATGGAAGGGAAAACATGAGACAAGCGTTTTTTAAATTTTCTTTTATAAATAAAATACTATTTAAATTAGTAGCATCAAATTTCTCTTCCATTAGGACCCTTATTTTCCATTTGTCATTTAAAAAAAAATTTCAGGGCTTCCCTGGTGGCGCAGTGGTTGAGAGTCCGCCTGCTGATGCAGGGGACGCGGGTTCGTGCTCCGGTCCGGGAAGATCCCACGTGCCGCAGAGCAGCTGGGCCCGTGAGCCATGGCCGCTGAGCCTGCGCGTCCGGAGCCTGTGCTCCGCAACGGGAGAGGCCACAACAGTGAGAGGCCAGCGTACCAAAAAAAAAAAAAAAATTCAGATAAATAAAACACCTTTACCCCCACTCATTTCATTCCCTTCCCTTTACACATGCCCCATGACAATTACTCAAGTTTGGTATTTATTTTTCTCACATATGTCTCTACAATTGTATATGTATATACTACTGAACAATAACTAGTATTACTTTGCATGCTTTTAACTTTTAAAAAGTATATGTATTTCATTCGCGTTTGGTACTTACCCATACTGGTATGACTGCTCCAGTTTAACCTGGCACCATTTAATAATGCATTATATGAATCTACCACAATTATTGATCCCTTCTCCTGCTGGTGTGTAGTTAAGTTGTTTCCAACTTTTCACTATTACAATACTGCTACAATAAACATCAATGAACACCTTTGTGCTTGTCTCTGGCACATGTGAAATGGTTGTGGCATGTTTTGAATAAAACGGCACATTTTGGAGATCTTTTTGTGCCTGTGCATGTTGTTATCCCTCATCTTTTTAATGCTTAAACAGCATCCTAGCAAATGAACTCACTAAAATATATTTAAATGTGGATTGCTGAACATTTAGATTGCCCTTCCCTTTACTTTGAGATATTAACAACAATGCTACATGTCTCTATGAGCTCACGTGAGAGTTTCTCTATTGTATGGACCTATATTTGTGATTGCTTGGTCAAGAAGTGTGTGCTTTCAATTTTGCCACCTACTGCCAAATTGCTCTCCAAAATAGCTTTACTGATTTGCACCACAACCAGCAGTGCATGAGGATATCAACTACTCTACCACCTTACCGTCTCTTAGTACCATCATTCCTACAGGTTTTTGCAAGTTGATAGATTTGAAGTGACATCTCAAAATGTTTATTTTCATTTACATGATTACTTGTCAAGTTGAGCATCTTCTCATGTATTTCATCATCTGCTGATTGTGGGTCCATATCATTTGTTCCCTTTTCTTCTGGGGTGACCGTTATAAAAGTCTATTTCCGATAATCCCTATAGTCTAATAACTTTAGGAGAGGATAGTCCATTGAAAACTTAATTGAGAAAAGTCGAAGTAAATAACAAATAAAATGGCTAACAAGTAAAATAATCCTAAAATCTAGTAAGTAAATGAAATTAATGCATATCTGGTTCTCAGAGCTTTGGAAACTCGACAACGATGGCTGTTCTATAAGTGAGAGATATCTGCTCAGAAGCATGTAAGTCTCTGCTAGCAGTGGAAACCCAACGCTGCTTCATGCCCGCTTTGCATGAATAGGGGAATAGGGAAGGAACTAACATTGTCGAATATTGACTCTGTACACAGTGCTTAACAGATATCATCTCATTTAACCCTCACAAAAAAACTGTGAAAGAAGTATTATTTCCCCCCTTCGAGGATGAGGAAATAGAGACTCAGAGAGAATTAAAATGTTTACCTTGAGGTCATAAAGCTTGTAATCAGCAGAGCCAGCATTCGAACCCAGGTTTGTCTGCCTCCAAACCACATGCACTTTCCACTGTACCAGAGATTCATAATCCTTATGGATACTGTAGTTTGAAAAGAAGGATGGCATTTGGAATGGTAGCCATCCTTTCAGAAATAATTATTTAGGGAGCTTAACAATGCCCCAATTTTTCTGAATCTAGCCATCAGGGACCTTCAGAGGCACACTTTCCCCACCACACTTTCCCTAAAAGGAAACAGTGGCCATCACATTATTGTTCAAATATTGTACCCTCTGTGGGGAATTGATATGCATTCTCTTCTGTTTGCCTTACACTACTTGTCCTCCTGCTAGGAAAGGAGTGGTTAGTTTTTCAGGAAGCAATATTACCTGCTTCCTCAAGGGGGTTGATGACTTGACAAGGCATGCTAAGGAGGAGAGATGAATCAGGTTTGAAAGAATATAAAACAAGGTTTTTTTTCAGTGAGCACTAGAATTTATGCTAAAAATTTTTGAATTAAACACATACCCATAGAATATATTACACATTTTTTAAACTAGTGGTTTATTTCCCAACTACAGCTGTTGGGTGATTACAGAAGGAAGCCAAATTGAGCCCTGACAGTATGCAATTTGGGGAATCTTACAGGAATTTGTGAAGTAGTTTTCATAGCTCTTAAAATGTCTTGAACTCTGACAGACTTCCCAGGAGTTTTAGGGCAAAGCATTTTTTAAACTCCCAGTGGGGAGATGGCCAAGGTCCTCTGCATTGTACATCATCACCTGGATGTGATTTCAGCCAAAGCTCTGCTGGACAGTTCCCACTGCATCCTCCCACTTCCCACAAACACTTTTCCACTTTCTGCCTTCAGATTCTTTTGAAGTCAAGGAAGCTTGTTCAGTCTTTATACAGAGCCAGAAATTCAAGAGAGTTAATGCCTCTGGAGGCATTAACTCCAGAGGAGTTAATGGAGATTAACTCACCCAATAGGAGATAAAATCAGTAAGTAAATGTCCCACCTCTGGCCCTACAAAATGAAATTCTAAAGCATATTCTACATACCCATTTACCCATACCCATCGATTCAATAATGAATGCACTCTCTCTTGAATTTCCTTCCTTCCCTCTCTCATTCTCCGTACTTTCCCCATCCCCCCTCCCCGGAGCACTTCCCAAATAAACTACTTACACTCAAGTCCTTTTCTCAGGTTCTGCTTTTGAGGGTACCTAAAACAAGACCCCCAAATTCTCACATATATCTATGTATCATTTTAGATATAACCTCCTCCTCTAAGAAGCCTTCCCTGATTTCTTCTAAGTATTAAAAAAAAAAAGCATAGCTAAACTTCCATTTTATCACACCATATTTTAATTAGCTACTTATTTTTCCATGTCCCTCACTAGACAGTGAGCTTCCTGCAGATAGAGACTATATACAATTGCATGCTGAATCCCTAGCACAATATCTGGCACATAGTAGGCACTCAGTAAATATCTGATGGATAGATAGAGACAATAATGTGTAGGTACTGGGCAAAGTACTAGACAGTCATATACCAAGATGAACAATATTCAACATTCCCTTTGATCAAGAGGATTCAGTGCACTGGAAGTGACAGGTGTGTAAACAGATAAATTGCAAAGCATCATGTTTTGCTCTCCAGTGCAGATGTGAAACAAGCATTGCTTAAGCTCTACCTTGAAAGGCAGAGAAAGGCTCTCAGAAAGATATTTGAGCAAGGACTTGGAGAAACTTGGTGTGTCTTTATTAAATTAATAAAGACGGTTAAAATAAAATGACTCACATGTGTTGAGACTTTATTGGGTACCTGCTACTTGTACAAAGGCCTTTTCTGGCAGTATCTCATTTAACCTCCAGAGATAGATATTGAACAGTTCCATTTCCCAATTAAAGAGACTGGAGTTTGTGAGGTTAAGAATTTGTCTCAATTTGCACAAATAGCAAAAGGTAAAGCCAGGATTCTGGTTTATTTAATATCCAACATTTATTATAACAAAACTTGCTACTCTGGGGGTTACAATTCAAGATGGTGCTATAAGAGGATCCTGAACTCATCTCCTTCCCTAAATACACTGAGTCTACAGCCTCATATGAACCAACTTTCTCTGGAGAAAAAAAAACAACTAAAAACTGACTGAGCAACTCCTACACCTCAGGTGAATGAGAGAAGACCCACACTGAAGCAGGTGGAAGAGGCTGGGACACAATCTTGTCATAAACCCCAACACCAGTGCTTCCACCTACAGTTGGGAGAGAACCCAAAACCTGGAGCTTCTCCCTGAGGAGCAAAATTTGAACCTCACATAGGGCACCACCAACATTTAAGACCTGCCCCTTAGAGATGAGCCCCCGAAACATCTAGCTTTGAAAACAAACAAGGCTTGCATCCATAAGACTCACATGGCTACAGCAATCCGAGAAACAGCTCTTAAAGGACTCAAATGCTCAGACTCACCCACCTCAGGGCCTATTGCAGAAGTGGTTGATACAGGGCACCCAAATTTCTGTGGGAGAGGCTCACTGGCTTGTCTTAGAGTTCTGGCTAGGGGGCAGGCACCTGATCGGACACACATTTGGGGGCATGCTCTTCAGACAGAGACTGACGGGTGCCATCTCTATGCGCTCTCTCTGCCTTGCTCCCGCTGGAGAGAATCATCTTCTTTTTTATAACTCGAAGACTTTTTTCTCTCTTGCTCTTTCTCTTTTTACCCCCAGCAAGCACCATTTATATTCCTGTCCTCCCTCTGCCTTGCTCCATCCAGTGGATGCCATTTCTTTTTCTTCTTTTAAATTCTAGACATCTTTTTTTTTCTTTATTTCTTTCTTCCTCTCTTTTTCCTTTCTTCTGTCCCAGTGGGAGCCATTTCTACTCTCTCCCTCTACCTCACACTCCCTCTGCCATTCTCCAGACTACCCATATCTCTAGGAAAGGAGCTTTTACACACATCTGGTTCCCTGGTTTTACATCTGGTGACTGGGTTTTTGTGGCTGATGCCAGGGGACACTTTTACATCACCTGGCTCTGGTAGCCAGTAGGGCTTATGCTCATGGGCTCCACAAGACTGTAACCAATGGAGAAAGAGTTCTTAAATGGTTACCACCCCCAGGGCACAGCAAGAGGCAACAGACCTAGGAGTTTGGTCTTTCTATGGATAAAGCTTATTAGCTAATCATCATAGCTGCAGCCTGAGGGGCAGGCTTCCAATTAAACACACATCTAAAGGCTTACTGTAATCCCTTCCAGAGACTTTGGATGGTGAGCATTATCTTTATGCTCTTCCTCTGCCATGCTCCAGAGCATGAGAATCTCTCAAAGTGAGGTTTTACATGCATCTGGTGCCCCGGTTTTTACTCTAGTGCCCTTGTCTTTGAGGCTTCTGCTCAGGGGATGCTCCTTGATCATCTGACTCTGGTGGCCAGGGGAACTTGTGTTCCTGGGTCCTACAGGACTGTAACAATCAGAGAGATAGTTCTTGGGAGGCCACCACTTCCAGGGCACTGCACAGACAGCAGACTGAAACACCCCCAGTCTTTCTGTGAAGGAAGACTATTTGCTTGTCCTGGAGCTTCAGCCTAAGGGACAGGCTTCAGGTTTGGCAGACATCTAGGGACTAGAGACGTGCTCTCAGAGAACACAGGCTGGGGATGCCATCTTTGGGCTCTACAAGAATGTTGCTTATACAGTCATCTGGAGCCCCAACTTTTGCTACTTCTATCCAGGGGATACCTCAAGGTCACTCGGCTCTGGTGGGCAGTGGAGCTTATGCTTGTAAGTCCCACAAGACTGTATATATTGCATAGTTTGAAAGCTGCTACCTAAGGCTCTGGCTTCAAGGCAGTATGAATCTAGGTGTTGACTGAGCTCCTACCCTTTGGGACACTGCCAGGTCTTGGCATGCCCTCAACTACTCTGAGCCATTAAAAATGAAATAGGCTGCTTGGATAATCACAAAGGTTTGAGAGACAACCAAGACCTAGTGCGGAGTTGAATGATGTTTCATCTCCTACATGAGGCCACTCTTTCAAGACTGGGAGAAGTGGCTGTCTTATCTAACGCATAGAAATCAATACAGAGAATCAAGCAAAATGAAGGAACAAAGGAATATGTTCCAAAAGAAAAAGCAAGAGAAAACCTCAGAAAAAAAAATTTAATGAAACAGAAATTAGTAATTTATCTGATAAAGAGTTCAAAATAATGGTCATAAAGATGCTCACCGAATTTGGTAGAAGAATGGTGAACACAGTGAATGGTGAACATCTTCAAAAGAGATGGAAGATATAAGAAAGTACCAAATGGCAGTTACAGAGATGAATAATACAATAATTGAACTGAAAACTAAACTAAAAGGATTCAAGAGCAGATTAGAGGAAGCAGAAGAAAGGATCAGTGAACTTGAAGACAGAACAGTGGAACTCACCCAATAAAACTTGCTACTCTAGTGGGATAAAAGTCAAAAGATGGGTTATTCCCTATGTGCCAAGGACTTTCATGTGAATCCAGGCATGGGAAAAAACAAACAAACAAAGCCTCAGGGAAAAGGGGTGTGATGTCATTTTTGAAGAATGACAGGGCTTCCCTGGTGACGCAGTGGTTGAGGGTCCACCTGCCGATGCAGGGGACACGGGTTCATGCCCTGGTCCAGGAAGATCTCACATGCCGCGGAGCGGCTGGGCCCGTGGGCCATGGCCACTGAGCCTGCACGTCCGGAGCCTGTGTTCCACAACAGGAGAGGCCACAACAGTGAGAGGCCCACGTACAGAAAAAAAAAAAAAAAAAGAATGACAAACACTACCACATACCCCCACATAGCCTCAGCCACATGCTTACTCCACACCAAAGCTCACGTTTATCCTTCTGCAGTTGAAGAGTTACAGGTTCTGCCTCTCTATCTAGTTAGAATGGTGTGTACCAGCCTCTTTCCTCTCCCTCCTTTGATTCAACTTTTCTTGAAAAAAAAATGTATACACACACACACACACACACACACACACATACAGACACACACACACACATATATATATGTATGTGTATATATATGTGTGTATGTATGTGTGTATATATGATTCTACTTGGAATCACTTGTCATTTCTTCAAGCACTTCTCAATTGTTTTAAATCAATCCTCAGAACCTCCCAAAAGGTGCATCTGTGCACATCTCTCTCTCTCTCTCTCTCTCTCTCTCTCTCTCTCTCTCTGACACACACACACATGTGCCAAGGAAAGATCACCAACGATCACCTGAATTATATACATAAGGGTGATTTGGGGATATTACTCAGTAATTAGTAGATAATGTTAAAATTTTAAGGCTAAACTCTCAAGACTTCAAATTTCCTCTCAAAATGTGATCAACTCTACCATAGAAACAAATTATTTCAGTGCTTTCATTCTCAGTAGAGTCATAGTACTATTTTGGCAACTTCATACAGGTGAAATATGCTTAACATGATCTATTATAGAAGTCATTTCATAAAGGTGGGAAAGAGAGAAAGGGAGAAGAAGAAAGGAAGAAAGAAAGAGAGAGAGAAAGAAAGGGAGGAAGGGAGGAAGGAAGGAAGAAAAAGTAAGAAAGAAAGAGAAAAAGAGAGAGAGAGAGAGAAAGGAAGGGAGGAAGGGAGGAAGGGAGGAAGGAAGGAAGAAAAAGTAAGAAAGAAAGAGAAAAAGAGAGAGAGAGAGAGAGAAAGGAAGGAAGGAAGGAAGGGAGGGAAAGAGAGAAAGGGAAGAAGGGAGAGAGGGACAGAAATGGACAGAAGGAGGAAAGGGGGAAAGGGAAGGGGAAGGAGAGGTGAGGAAGCTACTTTTCTTCTAATGGGAATAAGTGTAGCTGCTGAATAAAGAAAAATAAATGGTAGGGAAATAAAATCCACTTTCCAGGTTTCTTTTCCATTAAAAGAAAACAGGAAGCTTCTTCCATTGCCTCTGTTGTGCAGTACACCAGGCAGGAGGGGAAATTCTGGAGGAGAAAAAATATCTTTGCTCTTATTTGAAATGCAGCATGGATAGATGAAGAAATTAAGATCTTCTAATGGCTCAGAAATAGCATAACTGATTAAGCAAGGATCCTGGGATGAAATGAGTAACTCCACTTTATATTATTTAAAGGAACTGACTCAGAAGAAGGGAGAGAGACTAATGACAGAGTGATGGGCAGTTATCAGTACCATATCAAAGGTCTGTTAATGGGATCTTGGAATGAGAATTGGGCTGTGAGTTGGTTTAGCTGAAGACCGTTAAGAACCTCTTCCAGTAAGACTCTAATCCCCACAGGACTGAAGAAAGTGACTGCACTGCATAAAACATGACCATGGTTTATGGCACACTTTCTTGCAAAGATCTCAGGCAGCCTCTGAGGAATTGACAAAGCTGTGATTCCATGTTAATTGATACAAAAGGCACTGCTTTCCAGATGACCTCACACCTAATTGAATAAGGCAGACACACTTACCACATGTGATCATGTTTATTGCATGCATTATCATCATTTAGCATTTATCACCCTTTACCAGTAGCCTGTAACAGTTAAGAGGGCTGATTCTAAGATCTGATAGACACAACCCTTAACAAAAAATTAGCTCTGTGAGTTTAATCATCTTTAAAATAGTGACGAAAAAACCAGTACCTTCCTCAAAAGGTTGTTGTGGGTGAGGAAGACTAATGCATGAAAAATAAAATATCTGGCACACAGTGAACATTTGTAAATATCAATATTATTTACATTTTCTGAAAGCAGTGTGGGTGGATTTATTAGCTAGACTCTGCTCCTTGGGCAAAATCAACTAATAATTTTCAAGCACCTATTTTGTACACAATACTTTCATATATGCTTTTTATTCCTCATAGCACTTCAGTGAGGTATGCATTATTATTCCTACTTAAAAGCTGAGAAAATCAATGCTCAGGTAAGATAAAATAATGTGCTGTTCATCACTTGACAATAAAGGCGTTTGACTTGAGCTCAGGTCTTCTGACTCCACAGCATGGACACTTATACTATATTATACATTACGGTGGTATGACTTCTTACGTACGTGAATTTTTATAGCCCATATCCATTCGTGTTTTAATAAGCCAGTTCTCCCAAAACCAAGCCCAGTTTTATCACATTTGCCAATTTCTGTGGTGTAAATACTTCCACTAAGGCCATTGTCAACAATAAGCTTGGAAAAATCTTCTATACTTAACAATCTGCTCTTACTAGCCATTATAAGCCAGCTCCAGCCCAAAATTGACCTTATTCTTTTATATAAAACTCATAGAAACAGAGAGTTGGAAAAGTGGTTTCCAGGGGCTAGTGAGAGGGGAGTAGACAGGAATAAGGAGAGGTTGGTAAAAGGGTACAAACTTTCAGTTGTAAGACAAATAAGGCACAAACTTTCAGTTATAAGATAAATAAGGTCTGAGGAGTTAATATATAATATGGTGACTATAATTGTTAACACTGTGTTGTATAATTGAAATTTGCTAAGAAAGTAGGATTTAAATATTCCCACAAAAAAGGGGGGGTAAATATGTGAAGTGATGGATGTGTTAATTAACTTGATGGAGGGAATCCTCTTGCAATGTATACATATATCAAATCATCACGATGTACACTTTAAATATCTTATAATTTCAATTGTCAGCTATACCTCATAAGGACCTACTATATAGCACAGGGAACTCTACTCAATACTTTGTAATGACCTATGCAGGAGTCAAAAAAGAGTGGACATACATATAATTGATTCACTTTGCTGTACACCTGAAACTAACACAACATTGTAAATCAACTATACTCCAATAAAAATTTTTTAAAACTGTACCTCAATAAAGCTAAAAAAATGGGGTAATAATTAAATATTATTAAATGTATGTGTGTGTGTATATCCATATCCAGTTAGCACTAAAATAAAACTTCAGACTAGTGGTTCTCATCCTTGACTCTACATTGTAGTCACCTGGCAAGCTTTTTCAAAGTCTTGATTGCCTAGGCTATACCCTGGCCTAGCTCTATCAAAATCTCTGGAGATGATAGGACAAAGTGCCCACAACTGAGGGAAGTTAAAGCTTGATCCTGTGCCTCTTTCTGCCTATTGCTGGCTGTGTTCTTTTGCTCTCAGGCTCCTGACTTTCTCAGACCTTGTGGGTGCAACCTTGGAGCCTACCTTGGAGAGGCAGAGTGTGTTAGAGGGGCCAAGCCCAGACTAGGGCAGAGCCAGCCTGTAAATCAGAGCCAGGAAACAGCAGGGAACAAGGCAGTATAACACAAGCAATGGCTCAGAAACAGGACTGGCAGCCGAGAGCAAAGGAGAAGTCCAATTCCAGACCAAGAAGAGGACCTAAGGAACTGAAGGGACACAGAAGCTAAGTAACAGACAATCAAATGGGAGTTGCCAAGGCTCAGGGTGGGAATCACACCAATTGGTTCTACCCTCTGCCCAGCCACTGCTCACAGTGTACCTGTGGGCAGCTCATTTAAATTCTCTTTGCCTCAGTTTCCTCTCCTATGAATGGGAGCGATGGTATCTTCATATAACGGAAGCTAACTCTGCCTCAACCAGAAAAGACTTTTTAAATTTTACTTTATCCTATTTTTCGAGCTCAGGTACACAGATTTGATCACCCACTTAAATACATGGCACACTTTTATCATTAGTCCATCTGTGGGTCTCTTTTTAATTTGTTTCTCACTTTATTTCTTGTTCTAATCCCATTCTCTTACCCTCATAAGCACCTTCCCTCCAGTATTTAGTATACATACTTCTAATCTACACCTATGTATATTGTGTTCCCTTTCTATCTATGGAAATTATAGCTTATGAGTGAACCCTTTAAATTTACGTAAGTAGTATCATAATAGTTTACTTGGGCTGCCGTAACAAAATACCACAGGTGCAGTGGCTTAAACAACAGACATTTCTCACAGTTCTGGAGGCTAGAAGTCCAAGATCAAGGTACCAGTGGGACTGGTTTCTTCGGAGGTCTCCTTGGCTTACAAATGGCTGCCTCTCACTGTGTCCTCACATGGTCTTTCCTCTGTGTGAGTACATATCTGGTATCTAAATTTCCTCTTCATAAAAGGACACCAGTCAGATTATATTGGGGCCTAACCCAAAAACTTCATTTTAACTTACCTCTTTTAAGACCTTGTCTTTAAATATGGTTACGTTCTGAGATCCTGGAGGTTAGGGCTTCAACATATGAATTTGGGAGGACAAACAAATTCAGTTTGTTATCAGTCCATAACAATTATTGTTTTATTATAGTAGATTTTTGCAGTCCTGGCACCCAATGAGCTACACACCTCCTCGGAACCATGTTCTGACTCCAGACTTGGCACATAACTTACTCTGGCTAATGGGACATTAGCCAACATGATCAAACAAAGGCTTGATAACTGTTTGTGCATTAGGGCTCGCCTTCTCTTGCTGCTGGCAAGTCCTCTGCTACCATGTGAGAAAGCCCAAGCCAGCCCACAAGTTGTTGCTGACGTGAGGCCCTCCCAGACATAAGGAGCCAACATCGGTGGCTAGATGGGCAGGTGAAGCCATCGCAGACAACCTAGTAACAATTCTTCCAATTGCCAACCAACTGCAGGGGAATGAGTGAGCCCAGAAGAGACCAGCAAAACTGCCCTGCTCATCCCAACCCCAAATGTTGACTCACAGCCTCCTGAGCTAATAAATAGTGGTTATAAGCCAATAAATTTGACATGGTTTATTAAGCAGCAACAGATCTCATAGCAGCTATGGATCTTATTCTATTTCTTACTTTTTTTCATTTAACATTATGTATTTGAGACGTTGCTATTTGTAGATCTGTTTCACTCCTTCTGGCTGCTATGTGGCATTCTGTCATATGCACATGTCATATTTTACATATCCATTCTCCTAGGGAGGAACAGTTGAGCTGCCTCCAATTTTTTACTCCACACACATTCTTGGAGATATCTCATTATCTGCCTGTGTGACAGTTTCTGTGGACACACTACTCAGAAGTGAAATTTCTGTGTTGCAAGGCATATGAATACTTAATTGCACTAAATATTGTTGCATTGGTCTTCAGAATAGCTATAGCAATTTACATTCCTTCCAGAAGTGAAGGAGGGTCAGCCAGGGGACTTTTATGTTTCATATTGGAGCAGGAATCATTCCCTGATGGCAGCTAGCTTTCAGCCTGCAAGAGAAAGTAAGTATAAGTCCTGAGCTGGAACAGAAAGGAATGGTCTAGAAACCAAAGCCCAGCTTCTACCATAGGCAGATCTTAACACTCTTCATACAATTTATAAAGTCTGTAAACTATAGACTTTAGTTAATAATAATGTTTCAATATTTGTTTATTCATTGTAATGGATGTTACAATTAATGTATAGTTTAGGGATACATGTAAAATTGTAAAACTATACAGACAAGCTAAAAATATATAGTGATTATTTAAAGGGAAGATTAGAGGTTGTGATCACAAGGGCCATGTAGGTATTTTCTGGGATGCCTATAATGCTGTATTTCCTGGCCTTATTGAATAAGGGGTAAGTGTGCGTTAAAAGAGATGTTTGGTTTAGTAATATTCATTAAGCTTTATTACTATATGTTAACATATACATGTACATTTTATGTACATTTATCACCATAAAAATATTTTTAAAGTAGAAATACACTGCAGTAACAAAGGAGATTTTCTCTGCCTGGTGAGATTATGGATATTTTTTCTTTTTCCTACATTTAAAAATATTTTCTAATTTTTTTGCAATGCACATGAATGCTATTCATTATGTAAGAAGCGTAAACTCTACTTATTAAAGAAGGAAAGAAAAGCAGACTGTTAAAGAGCATCTGGCCAGAAATAGCCTTTTTCTTTCCATTTACAGCTTTATGTTGTGCTAAAAGTTGACTAGAAATATACCAGTTAGGGTCATCCAATTGCATGCCAAATGGAAACGTAAGGTAGAGTATAATGCACAAAAAAACTAGAACTGCTACAATATAGTTTTCCATAAGTCATTCTAATGATGTAAAAGATCATTTTTTCATAATTCCCAGTTTGGAAATAGGCTCACAAATAACAAAACTACGATGACTTTGGAGAAAACACAATGACCCACAGAAAAGATGGCAAAAAATTTCTTACCGTTTCACAGCTTCCATTTAGAAGCAATTAAACATCTGGGCTGGTGCTTTCATTTGTGATGTCAAATACCACAGGGGAAGTTATAAGTGAAATAGACAACAGCCTAAGCTTGATTATGGACAGGCATTTCAAGGGAGCCACTCACAAGATGTTTATCCTTAGATAAGTCCAACATATGATTGTATGTGAACTTATGCAAGTCATATAAGCCTCCCTGGACCTCAGTGTCCTTATCTGTAAAATGAAGGCTTGGAAGAAATGACCTCTGAGGACCTGCTAGTATTAAAATGTTATGACTGAGTCTATCCAACATGCAGGAGGACAGGTCTTATGATAAAATCAATGCTGAAGATAATAGCATTGAATGTTCTATAACATTTTAATCTATAACAATACTTTTCAATCTATGTTCATTTTATCCTCAACAACTTCTCTTTTAAGTAGAAATAGATATATCATTACACCTACCTTGGAAATGAGAAAATTGAAACAAATATTGACATAATGCAATAGACAGCAAAAAATTTCAGTGTCTTCTGAAAATGTAGGAGCTGGTATTATACAGCTGTGGACTCTTGAGCATTCTGGTTCTCAAGCTTTGGGTGTTTTGTTTCTTTTTTATTCTCATCTGTAAAATGAGAGGTTGAACCAGACTAGATGATATCTATGATTCTTTTATTTTATGACTACAACAAATTCACATTCTAGTAAGTAGACGAGGTCCTGATTATGAAAATAGCCTTCCCCCAATCAATGGTCACCTTATATAGCTCAGAAAACTTCGATGTGTGTGGAAATGGCCTGGAAGTCACTTACTTGGATACTCTTCATGGCCCCTAACAACCAATATAGTGCACACCAGTCTCTTCTCTGTCACTGAACTGAGTCAACAGAGACCCACGCTCTGATTCCAACTCAAGATCGCTGAACCTCAGTTTTGTAATCTATAAACTTAAGGGCTTTATCAACAAATTGTGATTCTGGCAGTTTTTGATTCTGTGGCCTGGCCTTCATGACAGTGGGTCTCAAACTTTAAGGGGCATCAGAACCACATGCAGGGCTTGTTAAAACAGAGGGCTGGACGGCAACCCCAGAGTTTCTGATTCAGCACACCTGGGATGGGGCCCTAGAATTTGTATTTCTAACAAGTTCCCATGTGACGTTGATGCTGTTGGCCCAGGGACCACGTTTCGGGATGTTCATTGCTCTGAAAGGGATACAGCTCCAAGAGTAGGTGGACATAATAGTCAGCAAGTTTTTCATACTAAACGCTCCCTTTACTTTTCATCCATTGAAGAAGGCTGCCCTTCGTCCATGTGACTGTGCTTCAAATATTTGGAGATAATTTTCCTGCCCAGCTCCACCCTCTTATGGTCGTTTTCAAGCAGGCCATCATAAAAAGTTGTCTGGTAAAATTTAAACTATTTTCTCTAGCTTGGTGGAGCAGTAGTGATTGACCATGTCAGCAATAGCAATGTTTTTAAAAAATAAACGAAACACAAAGTAGTGAGGCTGGTTCATGTTGTTCTTAAATTTCTTCAAATTCTAGGACATATGTTCGAAAAATAGTCAGTATGCCACATTCTCATTGCATTATTAGCTGTTAATTTGAATATATCTTCTTTCCCCAGTTTGATTATGTAGGTTGGATTCCAAGCTCCACCACTAATTATGTCTTGACCCTGGGCAAATTTTTTAAATTCCCTGTGCCTCAGTTTCCTCATATGGTTGTTTTAAGGACCAGAATGAGTGTGCATGTGCACGCACGTGTGCACGCACGTGTGCACACACACACACACACAACATAGAACAGTGTCTGTGCAGAGTAAGCCCTATATGTATTTCCTCTTATTGTAAGTTGCTTAAGGAAAAGGACAATGTAAATAGATATGTTTAAATAAATGATTGTCTTATAAAGGAATTGATTTCTCTAAGTAACTAAATTCATTAATAAGAGAAGCTAATAACTCAGGCTTAAAAATCTACAACTGCTCACTTCCTAGGAAAATGGATTGACTTAACTTAGCAAAACTAGTGAATTCAGTGTTTGCTCATAAATACGTTGATAAGTTGATGATTTTCATGCTTATTTTTCATTTTGCCAACACCCTTGCCCTTCTTCTGATACCACCTACCACATCTGATCACTCCATACACAGGGCTACCAGATAAGTCCTCACAATCAGGCTTACCTCTCCCAAGGTAAGCCAACCAGAGTGCTGGCATGGAAATCTTGAAACTAGAATGGAGAAAGAAAGTCAGTCCTTGAGCGGTTTACTATAGGATGGGAAGCTCAGGCTGGATTTATATTCTATTTTCCTATGACATAGACAGGAGAAGTGAAGGAAACATTTGTACATAAAAAGGAGGAAGAAAGAAAATGGTACGTAGAGAGAATTGTATGTAAAAGAAATAGAAAGTCAATGCTAAAGAGCATCTGTGTTTCTGATCCCAGGTTTTCCTGAGAACTGATAACATTTTTATTCTCAAGTTCTGTGAGACACCCCCGTATCTTTAAAAGAAATCCCGTTTCGGGCTTCCCTGGTGGCACAGTAGTTGAGAATCTGCCTGCTAATGCAGGGGACACAGCTTCGTGCCCCAGTCCGGGAAGATCTCACATGCCGCGGAGCGGCTGGGCCCGTGAGCCATGGCCGCTGAGCCTGCGCGTCCGGAGCCTGTGCTCCGCAACGGGAGAGGCCACAACAGTGAGAGGCCCACGTACCACAAAAAAAAAAAAAAAAAAACCAAGAAATCCCATTTCTGCTTGATTCAGCTGGTGTGATTTTCATTCACTTGCACTTAAATGATCCTAAACAATAATATGTCCTCTCAAGGTGACCTCTGAAGGTCACCATTCATTTAGATGTAATTGAGGCTACACCCAGAACTCTCCAGTAAACTTGGGTTTTTAAATGACAGTAAAAACTACAGGCATAAATGTATTCCTCTGCGAGGTAATACCCAAGATGCTCAGTTCTCTAAAACGAAAAAAAAAAAAAAAAAGATTTAGTGAAATTGCAGGAGGTCAAAGTCTGAATCTTACATAAGGTCACAGTCATTAGAAGAAAAATTCATGAAAGAAACAGGTTTAACCCAGGCATAACTAGGCTCATACTCCAGTTCAGCCCTGAGATTCTGGCTTCAGGGTATAAAAAAAATAAAAATCTCAGCCTTCAATGAGTTCTGCAAATTCAAGGCCTGCCTTATCACATGAAGGAGCCAGACTGTAATAGACAACCTTGATCTGAGAGAGAGAGAAAAAAACTCTAAGATTAAAAAAAAAAAAAAAGAATATAAAAGATAAAGCTTTTTGGATCTTCTTGAAAAGTCTTAAGCCACATTTCTACTCTCTCGACAAAGCAATCAGAAGACAAGCTTCCAGGGTTAGACAGTGATGGATGAGAAAGATCTGCTGGTCAGTCTTGGAGCTGCTCCCGAGAATGGCAGTGTGTCATCGTTTTACAGGCCCAAGGCTGTGGCACTTTCCTCATTGTCTAGAATAGTGTTAGAATCTGCCCTAACACGCACTTCCTAGAACTAACAAACTGTAATCTGGGTTTAATGGTTTCTTTCTTATCTCCAAAGAAAATTTACCAAAAGTAATCAGGAAGACTTACCATCCAAGTCATTCTATAATTGATATTATGGCTGGAGCTAATATGGCTTTAGACTCCAATTTTCAAAGGGAAAAGAGGGCCACCCATCTGTTCTCTCTGATATGTTCTATCTCACTGCCCCGGCTGACTGAAAACCTGAACCCCAGAAGAGGCTGCAGAGGAAAAATTTCAAGAAAACACAGGAGCGTGAAGCTTTTGCTTAATCAAGGCCTCCTGGGTTGAGACCTTGCTGTCAGTCCCGAGGCATATAAATGAGTATTTAGGCAATATTAACCTTTCAGCTTCCATTATGATTAATATCATTTGTTCACTTATTCCCTCTTTGTTGGATCTCTGCCTTCACAAGTTGGACTTTAATTGACCCTTTTAATTGGCCTCTGTAGGATGTGAAAGTGCAAACTTTCCCACAGATTAAGAGAGAGAATAGTCTGTCCCAGGAAAGCATTCTAATGGAGAGAGAAAGACAGGGATCATGACAGGGTTGTAGTTGGAGCTTTCCTTTAATTTAAGACCCCCAGAAAATATACTGTCTTTCATCAGTTAGTTTAAAAAAAAATCATCACAGTGTGACCCTCTTGATATAACTGCTGAAGTGGCTAGAATATCAGGTGGTTTGTAAACCCTAAGATGCATATCGGTAGGAGGTCATAGCTACTCTTTTCATAAGAGTTCTCTTACTGACCTAATCAATTCTGCCTTAAAAGTGATGCTCCTACAGGGAAGAGACTGGTGAAGAAGTCTATGAAAACTTAACTCTTAAGCCTGCTTCCTAAAATCAAGGCTGAAGCCACGGCTCCACCAGCAACCACTTATATGACCTTGAACAAGTCATCAAATCTCTCTAGCTTTACTATCTCATTTAAAAACACAAAACAAAAAAACAAGAAAGAACCAATGCCTACCTGCAAGATGGACTGCTAAGTACGCATCCATTCATTCCTTCAACCAGCAATCACCTTATAATTCAAGGTGATAACTGCAATAGATGGGTTTGTATAAAATCCTGGGGCACAAAGAAGAAGCAATCGATTGCATCCAGAGGTGCTGGGACAGGATGCTCAGGGAAGGCAAGTTGGAACTTGGAAGATTCATCATGTCATCCATGCCTAGGGATCCATGTGAGAAAAGGTGGGAAGACAAAAGAACTTTGCGGGTTGAGAAAATAGGTCCGGGGCTCCGTGAATGGAGCCTCCCATGGCGGGGGAACTGTGGGAACAGAGGCTGGAAAGGGAGGCTGGGGCCAGATTATGCAGCCTTAAAATCAAATGGCAAACTGCATTGGGAAACACTTTCTAAATGGCAAAATGAACATAAACGTCTGCTATTATGATTACTTCTTTTCCTCTTTCCTTCCCTAATCTCCTTAAGTACTGCAGAGAATGCCAAATTCTCCCATCAGTGTTTCACAGAGAGAAGCTTTGAAACCTTCAGACTTGAGCTTGAAACTGGGCTCTGTATACATGCTGCAGTAAACCTCAATTTCCCCATCTTTAAGCTGGGCTTGATAACACCTACTCTGCAAAAATGTTATGGACGGTAGGAATCATTTACATAAAATGCCTGGCACATTCTAAGTGGTCAATAAATGGTAGCCATTAGCATATTTTTATTGGCAATAATGTATATGAAGTGCCAAGATCAATGCCTGGCAGAGAGGAGGTGTTAAAAAATCCCCTTCATTACTCCTGGAGGTGGGAAGGGCAGTTTCTTGATTAGCCTCATTTGAAAAGGGGTCAGAATTCCACTTCTCCCAACAATTCTCATCTGAAAATTTGCACCCTCAATCATTCAATGGATCATGGAAAAACTTCTCCAAAGTGTGTTTTTCAGGCAAAGTAGTTCTATGGTCTGAATATGTAATAGAAACACACACACACACACGCATGCACGCACGTACGCGCACGCGTGTACTTAAATACAAACACAGCTATACAGCATTTCCCAAACTTCTGTGACCACAGAACACATGCCTCTGTAGAGCTGAATTCAGTTGGAGAAAAGACAGGTTAGAGCTTGATAACATGCAGACATCTTATCCAAGAGGAGATAAAACCTGAACAACTTACGGTAGTAGTAGTGATACCCATAATTCAGTGTCTTCTATATGCTTAGAATGTTACATGCATTATCTCATTTAATTAATGTTCATTAAAGTCTTAAGATAATAATAGCCACACTTATACAACACTATGTGCCAGGAACTCCAAGCATTTTAATAATTGTTCAATTCTTGAATTAACCCTGTGAGGAAAGTATCATTACTATCTCCATTTTACAGGTGAGAAAATTAATGTGCAGAGAGATTAAGGGATTTGCCCAAGGTGACAACTTCTGAGGAGCTGAACCAGGAATCAAACCCAGGCAATCTGGCTCCAGAGTCCATGCTCTTAACCACTGCATCATGTATCCATCAATTCAGGGATCCGTTGCTAGACGTGCGAACTGAGGCACAGAAATAGAAGAGACACTTCTAGGGAAATCAAAAGATGCTCATGAGAGCCATGATGGATACTCAGATCATCCTCTGAAGTTCCTGGGCAAAGCTAAGAGGAGATGTAATTATTTCTGGAGAGTTGGTTATGATGTAGTAGAGGGTTTGGGACACACAGGGAGCCAGTCTCACCTCCACTGGACCCCGGGCAATTCACAAAAAAAGTGTTTATCAGACAACCCTCAACAAAAGAAGTCCCTTTTCCTGCCTGAACCAAACCCCTAGTTTGACATGGATCTTCTGGAGTCTAGTCATGGTACTAGTCTCAGCAACATGGCTTGATGCATGGGCCCCAAAGAGACCAGTGGCTTGCAGCCCAAAACTTCCCTTATTGGACAAAACCTGCTCAGGTAGCAGGGTCCACCTGCTGCTCCCTGCTGTGGTTTAGCCGCATCCTCGTTAAATCCATTCTAGTTCCGCTTCACTTACCGCTTTTCCATTTAACAGATGAGCCGATATGGCTCCTCCGTTGAATTTACAAAGCCGCAGATTCAGTCCTATGTCTGTGGCTGAAATACTTTAGACCACACAATCAACTCGGTGGGACTGGAGCTGGGTACCCTGTGCCATTGTCACTGACAGCACCTGCAGATGGCTTTGTTTTCCTCCCCCAGGCACAGTCACACTAATAGAACATCGAGGACTTTATTACTTTTCCAGCACACTTGCTCGTCTTCTAAGGGAAGAGAGGATTTATGGGAGCTCCGGGACCCCTCAGGCCCTGAGATCCGCCCCACCATCACTCAGCAGGTGCCAGTGCTCTGAAACCAACAGGACACCAGCCCAGGTAACTTATGCTCAGGCTGGAGGCTTCAAAACCTCTCCATGAAATAATTTACCTCCTATGGTTCAGTCAAATGATAAACTATCACACAGCCACACACAGACACACAAACACATACACACACAAAGATTACTAGAGAAACAATGCAGAAGTATAAGACAAAGTTATCAGACTGGCCCATATGCTCTGGATCCAACTGTGCAGAAGTGTTTATGCAAGTGGTATGTAATAGGCTACGTGAAAGCCAGTCTTGTATTCAAGTGTTGGGAAAAGCATTTTTTTAATTATTGCATATGCTTTTTTTATTTGATCAATTTGACCAACGTTGTATAAGATTTTGAACATAAAAGAATCACATATTCCACAAGAGCTTTTGTAAAGCAAGGAAGTTAATAGCCATTGATTATGTACTGCATGCCAAGGGATGTACATACAATATTGCGATTAACCCTTGAGACAAAATTACAAGGTGGGGAGTATTATCTCCTTTTTTCAGATAGCACAAAGTAACTTGCTGGTACATGACAATAACAGACAGAATTATGGCTCCAAATCTTTACTCCATCTCCAACAATAGGATCATACACGCATATCCTTGGCCATGTAAACTTTCATTGCCCCTTGGACTCTGAGTTCAGCCTATATGACTTGCTTTGGCTGACGGCATCTTAGCCCGTAGGATGCACACAGAGACTTTGAAAGTGCTTTTGCACTTGGACATGTTCTCTTCCACCTCTGCCATCACCAGCCAAGTCTTCTGGTTCTAAGAAGACACAAGAAGCAGAGCTACCCCAACGGAACCAAGCCCAAATCAGTCTACCCACTACCCACCCAACTCCCACACTGTCCCACAGACACACGAGCTAAATGAATCCCTATTTTTGTATGCTATTGAGATTTTGCAATTGGTTGTTACTTAGCATTATTGTGGCCGTGTTTAAATGAATCTGTGACTAAGTCAGGATTCAAACTCAGACCTCTCACTCCAAATCCACAGTCTTTTTGGTGCCATATTACCACATAGTCTAAAACTTTTAATAAAACCACACTCAATATATGGGAAATTGGGCTGAACCAAATTAGATTTAAACAAGTTCATCTTTGTCATCCTTTCTCTTTTCCCACTACGACCTCTCACACCTAATATCCAAATCAGGCTGGCGTACATCCTACAAATGACAATGAATTTTATCAAGCCTATTCCAATGCAAGTATTGCCCTGAAATTCTAAAGCTGGGCTAGACTTGTTTGCAAAGAAATTTTACATAGTAATGTCTGCTATTAGGTAAACAGAATCATAGCAGAGAAACGGTTGAACTGAGAAATAGCTAAATAAATTGTGGTACATCCAAACAATGGGTTATTATCCCTTTGTCTTATATATTAAAAAGCTAAATATGTATATGTGTATTTGCTCATTTTTGCATGAGCATAGATAAAAGTATGGAAAGATACATACCAAACTGTTACATTGGTTACCTCGGGGTGGGTGGGGAGCAGAGGTGTGAGTGAAAGATTATCAGCATTTAGTTTACACATCTTTATATTGTTTTGCTTGTTACAACAATCTTACATAACTTTCAAGCCATTATTTCTTTGAAAATATTTTCTCCTCTTTTCCCTCCTCTCCTGGTACTCCCATTATGCATACGATGCTGTGCTTGATGGTCTCCCACATTTCTTGGGGGGGGCATTTTTATTCATTCTTTTTTCTCTCTATTCTTCATCTTGCATAATATCTATTGATCTATCTTAAAGTTCATTAATTCTTTTTTCTGCCACTTCAAATCAACTCTTGAGCCCCTGTAGGAAAAATTTTTATTTCAGCTATGTAGTTTTCAACTCCAGAATTGTCACTTGATACTGAGTTATAACTTCTATTTTCTTTATTAATGTTCTCTATTTAGTGCCTTCCCTACTTCTTAACTCATGGTTTCCTTTAGTTCTGGGATCATATTTATAATGGCTATTTTGACAATGGTCGCTGTTAAGGCTGACATCTGGTCACTGTCACAAGCAGTTTTTATTTGTCTTTTTTTTTTTCCATATGTATGAGTCATACTTTCTATTTCTTTATATGCCTCATAATTTTTTGTTGGTAATTAGACATTTCAGATTATATATTGTAGCAACTCTGGATACTGGTAACCCCCTCCAAGTCTTGTTTTCATTATTTGCTTGTGTGAAATAAATTCATATTTTGTGGCAAGACAAGAAGAATTTAAACATAAAAATTTTTCTTTGCTCTTTGGCCTCCTCTCTCCCTTCACTGTGCATTCTGTATCTGCATTATGCATCGACCAAAACCTCCCCCATGAGCAGAAATACCTGCTCAGCCATAAAGAGTAACATTCTTCTAGCACCAACAAGACAACTCCTTAAAAGATAACATTCCGCCTTGATCTCGCAAGGGGCAGCTTAGATCTGGATTGTGTAAACTGTCAATAATACATCATTTGGGCTTCCCTGGTGGCTCAGTGGTTGAGGGTCCGCCTGCCGATGCAGGGGACACGGGTTCGTGCCCCGGTCCGGGAAGATCTCACATGCCGCGGAGCGGCTGGGCCCGTGAGCCATGGCCGCTGAGCCTGTGCGTCCGGAGCCTGTGCTCCGCAACGGGAGAGGCCACAACACTGAGAGGCCCGTGTACCGCAAAAAAAAAAAAAAAAGAATAAATAATACATCATTAAATGTACAACCTTCTGTCTCAAAAACCTTACATAACTGTGCCTTTACTTCTAACGGTTCTCAGAGCTTTCTGAGATGCTCTTCCTGGGTTATAATTTTTCTGAGACGCTCTTCCTGGGTTATAATTCTCAAATTTGGCTCAAATAAAATTTTCCATTTCTTTCCTAGATCGACTGATGAAATTTTCATCAATTCTGTATTGTTCAGTGACTGATTAGATTTTAGTGAAGTCCATCTCCCCCACAAACACAGGGTGTTAAGCCTTTGGTGTTGTTCTCAGGGAGGTGCAGTTTTGGGGATTCCCACAGCATGCTAAGATGACAATGGTGTTGGCAGGGCTCACTTATCTTTCCCTGACCTCACCCAGCTGTTAAACTCTACTAATTGCCTACTGATTGCTCTATTGCTTTCAACAATGCCCTGGGGCATAAATTGCTCTATGAACTAATCCAATCACACTGTGACTCCTCTGGAGGAAGAGTTTCTGATATACATGTTTGATATTTGCTCTGACCCCAGGAAGGCTCCTATCAGCTGTCTTATTCCCCAGTTCTCTACTGCAAAGTAGCCTGCCTATAACCTAAATGTGTCTTCATCAAAACCATGAATCTCTACCCAATTTCCTTTTACCACAACCTTCACTATTCTTGAGAGTGTCCTTAGGTTTGAACTTCTCCACACTCCATTGCAATTGAAGTCAGTTCTTTGGGGAAGAGATTAGGAGCTATCTGTTTTATGGCTTACTTCTCTCCCAGGAAAAATCTTAGAGCCACCTCTCTGCAGCCGGAGGTGAGGAAAAATAGCAGAGCAAAGCTTTACTCTGAGTGATAACCTGCTCTATTTGCTGACCACCTGGTTGGGGGTTGAGAGGGAGCTATAACCTAAAGTCCCCTCAGCTTGCCTCTCCTGGTACGGGACCACCATTCACAAACCCTGGCAAAGGCAACAAAGCCCCAGTATTCACAGCATAGCATGCCAAAGGTAGGACATTGTCCCACAAGTGGGGACTGGGACTTAGCCTCAGCATCAGGTAGTTGGGAAGCAAGATGTGAAATATAGAAGACCTTCTTTCCCTGGGAAGAAAGCCCTCCAACTGGAAGCAGGGGGAAAGGAAGCCTGTGTTCCTGGCTGCAGCACCAGGAGTGGAGTCTCCATTGGCTGAGCAGGAGTCGTGAGAAAGGGAGTGGTCTTGGTTCAAATACTACGAACTCCCTTTTTAAATCAAATTTTCATAGATTTTCTTGTAATGCTGGTTTTTTGCTTATTGTTTGTGCATAGGACCATTTCCAGAGGTTTTACATGGTTGGGTTTTTTTAAGTAATTTTCACCAGTTTCACGGGTGAGTGGATCAGTGGAGCCTCTTGTGCTGTTGTGTCAAAAGTCTCTGTCCAATCGATGGACCTTAGATAACATTTTTTTTTTTTGCGGTACGCGGGCCTCTCACTGTTGTGGCCTCTCCCGTTGCGGAGCACGGGCTCCGGACGCGCAGTCTCAGCGGCCGTGGTTCACAGGCCCAGCCACTCCGCGGCATGTGGGATCTGCCCGGACCAGGGCACGAACCCGTGTCCCCTGCATCGGCAGGCGGACTCTCAACCACTGCACCACCAGGGAAGCCCAGATAACATTTGTGATTAATGAAGATGTAAAGTGAAAAGCGAAAGATCTGGAAGAGGTTTTACTCCAAACCTGACCATTTATTGATGTAGAAGCTGAGGCCCAAAGTCAGTGGTTCATCCTGATCATCCTTTCATTATCTCTCCCCACAGCTGGGATAAGCTTGGGAGCCCAGGCAGACCCACAAGAGATGTGGCAGGTGCAGTCCTGGAGACAGATTAAGGGAGGATGATGGGAATCTTCATGATGTCCAGCTCATCCTCTCTAGTTCAACAAGGTGGCTCCCATGAAGGGGAGATTTTATTCACGTGACACAGAGACCCCAACGAGGCCAGCCAGATCAAACATCACTGTACAGCCAATACCCAGGTTTCCTTAGAATTATTACATTCAGTCTTTGCTCCTTTAATCTTATGTTACTAAAATAACTCTGCTTTGTTTGACAAAAATGCATCTGGATTACAGAATCTTAAAAGAGGATATGCCCAGATGGTAGCGGTATTTAAGGAAATATAGGTTTCCAATTTGAGAATTTGTAACCCCCTCTGATTTTATTTTATATGATTTTCCAAACCCCCCTTTTTGCCCATATACTGTTCAAGTTGCCAGGGGAGTTTTCTGGTGTAGTCATGGTAACCATGAAGCCTCATTATGCTACCCACCCTCTACACACACACACACACACACACACACACACACACACACACACACAGACACACACACACACACTTCACACACTTTACCCACCAACCATAACTTGCTCAAACTCCAAAAATCATTTATAGCCCGAAAATGAGTTTAAAATAACAAATCCCAAAGTTGTATGAACCACCACATGTTGTGTTTTTGTCACTCTGTCTAATTACTATTCGCACCATAGGTAAAAAATATAAATGGGATTCAGGAGCAGATTGCTTGTAGCTGAGGACTTCCTCCTTAATAGGGAGGAGAACGTGGGCGTTGTACATTCCCTGCTCTAAGAGGAAAGCTGAAATTGAAGATGACTTTAAGACGTGCTCCTTCCTTATTGTTTTCACTTTCCTTGCAGTCATAATTATTCTTGGCTAATAATGTTGGTTTTTAAAGCAGGTAATTAGTGTTTCCAACACTGTAATTGAATTTCCTGAAAGCAAAGGCCTGCGTTCTACAATCCAGGACCCAATTATTTGACCAAGAACTGAATCTCAGTGACAAGAGGCAAGAATTCCCCTGCATTTGCTTTAGTCAGGCCACACTTGGTGGGATGTCCAGAGCTCAGGAGATTGGCTTCAGGAGAACACTGATGAATAGGTCTATATTCAGGGGCAGGAGACCAAGTCAGTGATCAGATCTGTCAACCATGTCTTAAAATTAAGCCCTGGAGAAAGAGTCTTTGGTCTAGAGAAATGTGTGGGATTTGAAATCCCAAAGTCTGTGTTTTAGGTAAAATCATCTCTAAAGAGCAGAGAACTGCTCCTGAAAAAGGAATATCATTAACCAGAGAGATACATGCCCCATGCATTTGCCACCTCTCCAAAGCAAAAGATGGGGGAAGCGCCCTCACTATTTGTGCTGGGGCTCCCTCCTGCCCCTGCTCTCTATGGTCATGTGTTATGTGCAAGAAGCACAATCCAGGGGAGTGATGGGCTCCTTCCCCAGTGGGTCCAGGGCTTCCCCACAGGGTACGAACTCCCTGCACGTCACAGCTGAGCATTTGTGGGTCCTGGGAAGTTTTTCAGGTGTGCCCTGCTGTGGAGTCAAAGCAGCAAGTGAGGACTGAGGAAAGCTTGTCGAAGCCTGTGTGGATTGACTGTCCAGCAGCCATGATGGAAATAGGACACCAGGCCAAGAGGATTCGAGGTGATGCCTCGAGGTATTCAACCCACCCTTCAGAAGGGTGACAGTCGGGGCAGAGGGCAGGTGGACGAGGCCCCGGACTCCTCAGTGACTCACTGGGTGTGAAGTGGTAAAGACTTGACTGTCCATTTCTGACCCAGGGATGCAGTTTCCCATTTCCTTCTCTAGCATCTTCTCCAACAAGAAGGAGAGAAGAATATAGCATGCTTGATTTACATCCATCTGAAACTGCCTGTGTCCTCAGACAGGAATCCTGTCCCCCTCTGACCAGTTGGAATGCACGGAGCTGACCCGAGCCTATAATCTATGATTCTGCTAAGGAAAAAAAAGTGTTCCCTGTTTCATCTATTCAGTACAAATAACTCCCTCTGAAACCAAATGAATAGATAGGATACCACCAAGTATAGTAGGAAAATCAGGGTACATTAAGTCTGGCCTGAAGGAACCATGCTTTTCCAGAACGGTCCCCACCTAAAGATGAATCTACAATTTGGCACATTTTCAGTATCCCCCACTGGAGGACTCAGGATCTCTGAACACACTCTCCGCCTGTATTGCTAGAACTTCTCATGATGACCTTTTTCTTGCTTCTGTAGGCACCACCTGCTGTCCCCTTGTGACCTGGCCTCGTTCCACATCCTGGCCTCCTCCTCACCTTCTGTGCGCCTCTGTCCCCGTCATCTGATGCGTTCTCTCTCTCTCTCTCTCCTCTTCACCCTCTTTTATTCAGGCTAGGTTTCCCCAGAGAAAATCTTATATACAGTGTAAATTACATTTGAGAGCTCGATGCAAATGCAACAGCTATTTTTTTAAAGCAAGATTATGTAAATTGTGGGTAGTTTATTAGTTTGCTCGCTGAAATTTAAAATTATGAATTTGAAGTTCTTTAATATGAGTCAGGCCCAAAAAAGTAAATACATAATGATCAAATCATGAAAACATGTGATACTGAAGCAGTCTGTTGGTATCACAGACATCGCATCCTGACTCAACGAAACCCTAACACCAGAATTTTGGAAGAGACATAATTCTGCTGAACTTCACCCAGTCCTTTTACATCTCTTTTCCATGTAAGAATCCTGAAACTCCTTCAACCATTCTTTCTAGGGTGCATGGCCTACATCAAGCTTCTTATAAACTGGGTTTCATTTACAGTAACCACCCATGTTTCTTAGGATTTTCTTCAGGCTTTTAATATAGAATTTCCAAACACATTAAGAGTTTCTCCTGGAAAACTATAATTCAGAAAGATACATGAACAGCACTACTTACAATAGTCAAGACGTGGAAACAACCTAAATGTCCATCAACAGATGAATGATAAAGAAGGTTTGGTATATGTATATATATATATATACATATATATATATATTCCAAATGGAAAAATGAAATATATATTCACATATAATAAAATATATGTGTGTGTGTGTATATATATATATATACACAATGGAATTTACTTAGCCATAAAAAAGAATGAAATAATGCCATTTGCAGCTACATGGATGGACCTAGAGATTATCATACTAAATGAAGTAAGTCAGAAAGAGAAAGACAAGTACCATATGATGTCACTTATATGTGGAATCTAAAATATGACACAAATGAACTTATTTACAAAACAGAGACAGACTCACAGACATAGAGAACAGACATGTGGTTGCCAAGTGGGGGGAGGGATGGATTGGGAGTTTGGGGTTAGCAGATGCAACCTATTATATACAGAATGGGTAAACAACAAGGACCTACTGTATAACACAGGAAACTATATTCAATATCCTGTAATAAACCGTAATGGAAAAGAAAAAAAAGCATTTCTCCTGATTATTTCAAGAAACTCACAAGGGGTGCCACACATTTGCATATGTGTTTTCCTCGTGTTCTTCTGCCTGTTCTGGTTCCCCCATTTGGTGTTTAATGCCCCCCAACAAAGACTTTCCCCACTGTCACCATCACCGAGGATGCTGTGCACAGTCTGTCCTGCAGCCTCCTCTCCCATGGGGCTCCCATGCAAGTCCAGGGAGATGGCCAGTGACCGATCTCTGAGATGACATTCTCTTCCTGCCCTTCTTTCCCATGGGCCCAGTGCACACATCTGATCTCTCCTCCTCTCCAGACAAAAAGAATTCTGCCATGCATACCAATGCCAGAAAGGTCCGTTTCATGAAACACACCAGGCCTCACACTCAGATACACTTCCACATCCTTCACCCATCTGTCTTTTCTGGGGAACATTCTGGAAAAGCACAGTTCCTTCAGGCCAGACTTAATGTACCCTGACTTTCCTACTATACTTGCTGGTACCCTTTCTATCCATTTGGCTTCAGGCAGAGTTATTTGTACTGAATAGATAAAACATGCAACACAGTTTTTTCCTTAGAACTACAGATTCAAGTACAGTAAGGCAAAGGGGGCGAGGCAACTAACATTTACAGACATCAGATGAGAAAAAGGAGGCTCAGAGAAGTCCCCCACTTGCCCACGCTTACCCATCTAATAAATGATAGAACCAGGATTTGCTTCCATCAATATCTCTTTTCCTCTGTCTCCTCTCTCTTCCCCTGATGACTTTCTTTCATAGTTTTCATAGACGTGACTGAATGAAGTTCCCTGTCACCACTTTGTGTGTATCTTAGTTGAGATCTGACTATAAAACTAGATTCCATTTTCTCTGTGGCTACTTCCTTTTTCTTTTTTCTTTAAGTTAGCCCTGATCCCAGATCTCCCTCCGTATTACATTTACAGATCATCTGCCGCTTTTTCCTTCAGCAGAAGACGCCGGGAAGGAATAAGCAAAGTCCATCGTGTCACGTGTCTCCAAATGAAGCGTATCTAACCTCGCAAGCATTCTCTTCCTTGCATCCTACCAAGATTCAGACGCAGAAGATTCTATTTCTGTGTTTTGTTTCGTGAGCCTTCCCTGGTGGATATTGCTCGCATTGTAGAAAATTAGAACTTGGAGGAACCTTACAGCTATTTCTCCACCTCTTCTATCTTAAAGATGAAGAAATTGGGGTTAAGTAACCAACCCAAGACCTCCCAGCCCTTTCCTAGATCACGCAAGTTAGGAGTGGAACCAAGAAACTCTGGGCTCCCCAGTTGAGCTTCTCCTAGGATATCCAACTGCCTTTACAGGGATCAGATATGCTGAAAAGGTTTGCTCCCATAAGCTCAGCTAGGACAGTGGCTACCTGTGTTTAAACATCGTTAATGTCAGGAGCGGCCTCCCATACTTGGAAGATTTCAATTTTTAAAGAGACACATTATAAATATACAAACAACACTCCTGCATTCTCATTTATAACGCTTAATCTTCACAAATTCCCAGCCACCCCTAGAGGTTTCACCTGTATGAAACTACCCAGCAACAGTAAATGGGGCAAGACTGCTTAAAGAAGCATGGAGTAAATGTCAGTCGTCTGCTAGAATGATGTTAGGTATTTCCACATGGACATTTAATAAATGTTTGCTCGATCTGAATCTAGACAATTGCCCCCAACGATTAAGCAAGTCCTATTTCAGGCCTGAGCATATTACAAATGATTGAAGAACACTCTGGGCCCTTGAGAAACTATTCTGGAATCATCTCCATATTCAGACACATCCTGAAGAACAGAGGGAAATGTTCATCGTTTTGCAAAAGCTGTCTCGTTCCACTTGACAGAGCAGGACCAAAGGCTAACCACCCTCAGAGTACAAACCTGTTTTACATCTTCAAGGTAGCTACTGCCCTCTAGTGTTCTGGGAGTACAGCAAAAAGTATACCTGGTAGAATCTAAGCCAACTTCACAAAGTTTTTCAATTAATGATATGTCTCAGTCACCAGTCACCTTAGTAGGTCCTTAGAAAACAAGGATGCTGCATTGGGATTGACCAGGTGTGGCTCCCAAGGTTTCTATTCCGCCAACTCACAGTGGTACTTCCATGCTCGTTAAAATACTGAAATGCTTCCGTACCACTAGGCAGAAAGCCACTATCCTAAATTCCCTGAGTACACACACCGGCGCTCCAGAACCAGAGCCTTCCCCTGCACTCCCCAGGGTTCTCCACCACCCAATAACTAAAGCTTTACTGCTTGGCCAAGCAAAGACCTCCAAGACCCTGATCCAGAGACACGGCTGCAGTGTTAGGTCAGCATTCGAATCAATCCAGTGATGAAACATTCTGAATGTGACACTTAATTGCTCTTCTCCATTCAACTAACATGTTCATTCATCCATCCATTCATCATTTATCGACACCTGCTATGTCCCAGACACCATGTTAATCACAACGTATGGGGGGAAAAGGAAGATTCTATTAGATTGCTGTCCTGTGGAATCCTCTGAACTTAAAAAAGACATCTAATTTGGTTAATATTGTCCTAGTGGCCTGGAAACCTCTGCAGCCAATTACTAATCTACATCCAGGCTTCTTTGGGTGATTACACTATAGTATATGCCAGGTGATGAGGGGCCAGACTTTGCCTCCACCTCTTAATAGCTCTTTATCTTTCTAGATTTCAGGTTCCCCATCTCTAAAGGGAAGAAAACAACACTTAGATCACTAGATTATTGTGAGTATTAAGGGAGATAGTATTTAACACGGCTTGTGTCATAGAGTAAGCTTTCCATATGTGTTTGCTAATATTTGGATCACAAAATATTAACAGTTAAAAATTTATTAGCCAAATCAAATGTTTCTACTACTTTACTACACTAAAGAACAAAAAAGCTTAGGTCGTCAGAGCAATTCTACTTTCCAGAGACAGTGAGATGGAAAAAACACTTAAAGGAAAAGGGAAACTAAAGCATGAAAAATACGAAGAGAAAACAAAACTGACTTTGGTCATTTCACATTCACCGCATCGGTTTAATCATTCTGTAGGTGCATTCACTACATATGGTATTATTTACAGACTTATCCAGACAGCCCTAAATGGACATACAGCAAAGCTTTATCCAGCCAGCTGTCAAGTCATAGTAAACCAGGCAATGAGTCCCTTTGCCCATCATCTGCAGACTTCCCTTTCGTAGCTCATGGTCCATGGGACCGTAGTCCATGGGACCAAGGACTGGTCAGTGTAATTCACGACCGTGAAACAAACTGACTTTTCGTCATCTCCACTTGCAGGTGCTTCCAAAGAAAGAAGGCAGGCTTCTGAAGAAACAGCTCCTTCCTCCACAGGCTGTCTATCAGCACATTTCATCAATTACAATAGTACTGCTTTCTATGTATGTATTAGTATTGCTTTATGCAATAGTACTGCTTTCTATGTATGCCTTTCTATAAATTCCTTCTATACCTATGAAGAATTCTTTACAAATCTTAGAGCACTTCACAGGCCCACAACAGAGACTTGGCAAGATTGTCTTTATTAACTTTGTTCCCAGACACCCATTCAGGAGCAAATGCCATAGTGGACATTACTACGCAACTTCTCACATTTGAAAAGCTAGAAGTGCCCCCATCCAATCAAAGGACTGAGATAGCCATGTTTGTAGCAGTGACTATAAAAAATGTTCAAAACTACCGGTCAAATATTCAAGGAAGACTGTGTGAATGGACTCACATATGGATACTTTTGACCTCCCCCTCCCACAATGGCCCCTTATTAGCCCCCCTCCAGAGGGAATAAAACCTCTTAATCCCCCAGCATTTCTTATTGGAGCCCAGAGGCTTAGTTTGGACTTTCTAAATTTAACCTACTACTTTGGAATTTTTTTAAAAGATTCATAAGCATAAGTCAGATGGAAAGATGGACCAAAAAATCTTGAAGTTCTCTTCCTAACAACTCAACCTGCTTTACATACTTAACCTATCGTGTCAAGAAAAGAGAAGGAATAACAAAAGATATACTCTCTTAGTCTGTTAGGGCTGGGGACCTCTGGGAGTCAGACAGACCAAAAAGTTGGGACCAAGTGGAAATGCACAGATCAGCTGTTTTAATGTTTGCCCTATTCAAAATGCAGCAGAATTGACAAATCTGTGTTTAACTACATAATATTCCACACTTTTAAATTTCAAAATATCTTTTGGGTTTTATCACATAAAGTAAAAATAGCCTGAATCAAAACTGGCTAATTCATGGTGTGTGTATTAAACAATAAAATCATTTTACTATCTATATGTTGTGATGCGTATTTTTTAATGTATATAATAAAACTTGAGCTACCTTTCAAAATCATCAATTTAAATTACTAGACACGCATATGTCTATTCAGGACTACCAATAAAATGCTCTTGTCCTGCCTCCCTTGTTACAGCCTAGGTTCTAACATACATCTCAGCAATGTACCACCTATATTCTGATAGCAAATCTTCAGCCTATCATTTGATATTTCAACTGTAAAATATGTAGAATACAGGTTTCTGAAATTATCCTTATTAAAAATCATTAGTACAAATACTAGCAAATTAGCTATTTGCAATCCAGTCTAAACACTTGCTGAGTTTTCTTGACTCATCCAGACAAACTTCAAATTGGAAAGCAAGGCGTTATTATAAAACACACTTTAAGTAAGTAGAGTTTTGTCACTTCCAAAAATTTTTGAGGTTGGAAAAAATTTGCTGTCTGATTCTTCGGGAGAAACACTTTTATAAATGAGAGTCATTTATAACTTTGCTCATCAATTGCTTACCATTTTTTTCTGAGCTTTTTTTTTTTTTTTGCTGAACGCGGACCTCTCACTGTTGTGGCCTCTCCCATTGCAGAGCACAGGCTCCGGACGCGCAGGCTCAGTGGCCATGGCTCACGGGCCCAGCCGCTCTGCGGCATGTGGGATTTTCCCGGACCGGGGCACGAACCCGTGTCCCCTGCATCAGCAGGCAGACCCTCAACCACTGCGCCACCAGGGAAGCCCTCTGAGCTTTTTTAAAGTAATTCTTTGTGAGATAGTTCAAGGTCTAATTTTCCTGGAAAGCCATTTTTGTTGGCCTTTTGTTCACTCCCTATTGAAGTCACATATGCTGATTTAGAGAAATCTGAATTACAGAGATTATATATTGTAGGTGGGACGTAAACAAGACAGTTGCTTTTGAGTAGTTTGCTCTCCTGGGCAACAGTCACTGAGATTAAACAGATCTCCCTACCCAGTGAAAGGACCAAACGTGGAGACCACATTAACTTGGGGTAGGGGACAGCTCCTGAAAGACCTTTGCTTTCTAGAGGAATACGTATTTATGGCCTCTGAAATTTGAAGACATTTGAAGCCAGCAGGACTCTTTATTCCTCAGCTCATGGCTTGAACCTTCTGGAGGGTGTAGTATGGTCCTCCTCAGCAGATACCCTGTTCTTCCTGTAATTAGCAACTTTTATTTCTCCATTTACCTTTGTGGATAGCTCTTGTCTCTGTTTCAGTTCATCATTAATCTTTTTGGAAATCAAAAATTGTGTCAGTGCTGTCACAAGAGCCATGCATATAAATCTCCCCACCGTGTTTCTGCAAATTAAATAAAATGTGCTTTAAGCTTGCCTCAAACGCAAAGGCTCCGTGTGATTTATTTCCACACTGTTTTTAGGGCTGAGCCGAAGCATGACTCAGCTACCCACAAAAGCCCAAACTTTGAACAGGGGTACAATCACGTAGAGGTGGGGACCTTGGACAGCATGGGACACAAGTAGCCATTCTGTAAATACGTGTTGAATGAGATCTAAGCGGAGGAATTTTTGTACTCCGCCTTTCTCTTTTCAAAGGAAAACATCTTTTCACCCTTTTCAAAACACATTTCCACGCCAAGTTCAAGTTGCCTGTCAGCAGGTCAGATTCACACCTAGCCGTATCTTCATTGACACTCTTTAGTCACTGATGCACTGCCCCTAGTTGATTGTCTCTGAACTTGAGGAAGATGGTGATTGTTTTTCATGGACTGCCCTTTTTTGTGAATTTCTTTCTGATTGGGCAAGTTTGAAATTATCCAGGCAATAGAACTTCTCCAACAAGTCAAACTGGCAGATTGTTGGTGCTGCTCAAAATATGACGCAAGAACTGACATCATCACACCACCCGGGAGCTTGTTAAAAATGCAGATTCTCAGATCCCACCCCAGATGGGATGCAGCCTAGCAGTGTGGGTTTTAACACACCCTCCCAGGTGATTCTGACACATGCTAAGGTTTAAGAAGCATGGTCCACCTCTCCTTTCTCCCTTTCTCCATTAGCACCAAGATCCTTAATTTAGAGGAAGGCTGACAATGCTCCCAGGTAATCCCAGCCTCTGCTGCAACAAAGGGAGGTGGATGATATACATGTGGAAGCAACCAGAAGGGGCAGCCAAGAGAGCAGTTTCAAGGGAGGCTGGCTAAGCTGGGAGGTGCAGCCCCTTTGCCTCTTGCCCTTATTTCTGCTTCCTGATGAACTGTGGATGTAAGGACTGGTGCTCCAACAGCCATCTCAGTCCATGAGGCAGCCTTGACCATGGAAACAGCACTAAAAACTGAGGAGCCAAAAGGCAGGATTCTGTTCCCAATAATCAGATGACAAAGCAGTCACACTGGCCATGGCTTTCTCTCCTCCAGATTCCCTTCATATGAGAGAGAAATAAATCTTAACTTATTATAGACATATTCTAAACCTGCTTGTTTGAATTTTCAGTTATACGTCACCCAACCAAATCCTAACTAAATCCCAAATGTTGAGAGAGTGTTACTCAGCTGCCCCCTAGAAAAGCCAAACGTGGAGGTAGAAATGCCTTTCCAGGACTACTGGGAGCCTCGTCCCACTAACAAATGTCCTGGCTGAATTCCTTGCCCCCATCCCTCTTCCATCTAAAAGGTTCTTGCAAGTCGATTAAGCAAAAACTGATTAAGTTCTATAGAAAATGAGCAAGTGTGCCTTTTCCCTTACCTGGTATATAAAGAGAAGAGATTGGCACATTCCTTGAGGAAAAGAGAAGGTGGACAGGGACTTGACTGGTAAAGAAGAATCCTCTTACAAACAAAAGGTGCATTTTACTGATTGTAAGATCATTGCACTTTGGATTTGTTTTTTTGGAGGGGGGTTTGTTTTTGCCAATTTAATATCCATCTTGCCCACTCGCTGTAAGCAGAACAAAGCAGGAGGCAGGAACTTTTTTCACCTCTGTATCCCCAGAACTGAGTGTGGAGACTGGAACACAATAGGGACTCAGTAAGGATTTGTTTATTTTTGTTTCTTTGTTTTGTTTTTTTTAACATCTTTATTGGAGTATAATTGCTTTACAATGGTGTGTTAGTTTCTGCTTTATAACAAAGTGAATCAGTTATACATATACATATGTTCCCATATCTCTTCCCTCTTGTATCTCCCTCCCTCCCACCCTCCCTATCCCACCCCTCCAGGCGGTCACAAAGCACTGAGCTGATTTCCCTGTGCTATGCGGCTGCTTCCCACTAGCTATCTACCTTACGTTTGGTAGTGTATATATGTCCATGCCACTCTCTCGCTTTGTCACAGCTTACCCTTCCCCCTCCCCATATCCTCAAGTCCATTCTGTAGTAGGTCTGTGTCTTTATTTCCATCTTACCCCTAGGTTCTTCATGACCGTTCTTTTTTTTTTTCTTAGATTCCATATATATGTGTTAGCACACAGTATTTGTTTTTCTCTTTCTGACTTACTTCACTCTGTATGACAGACTCTAGGTACATCCACCTCACTACAAATAAATCAATTTCATTTCTTTTTATGGCTGAGGAATATTCCATTGTATATATGAGCCACATCTTCTTTAACCATTCACCCGTCAATGGACACTTAGATTGCTTCCATGTCCTGGCTACCGTAAATAGAGCTGCAATGAACATTTTGGTACATGACTCTTTTTGAATTATGGTTTTCTCAGGGTATATGCCCAGTAGTGGGATTGCCAGTAGTGGGATCCCAGCACTTATTGAAGAGGCTGTCTTTTCTCCACTGCATATTCTTGCCTCCTTTATCAAAGATAAGGTGACCATATGTGTGTGTTTATCTCTGGGCTTTCTATCCTGTTCCTCTGATCTATATTTCTGTTTTTGTGCCAGTACCATACTGTCTTGATTACTGTAGCTTTGTAGTATAGTCTGAAGTCAGGGAGCATGATTCCTCCAGCTCCACTTCTCGTTCTCAAGATTGCTTTGGCTATTCGGGGTCTTTTGTGTTTCCATACAAATTGTGAAATTTTTTTGTTCTAGTTCTGTGAAAAATGCCAGTGGTAGTTTGATAGGGATAGCATTGAATCTGTAGATTGCTTTGGAGGGCACAGTAATTTTCACAATGTTGATTCTTCCAATCCAAGAACATGGTATATCTCTCCATCGATTTGTATCATCTTTAATTTCTTTCATCAGTGTCTTATAATTTTCTGCATAAAGGTCTTTTGTCTCCTTAGGTAGGTTTATTCCTAGATATTTTATTCTTTTTGCTGCATTGTAAATGGGAAAGTTTTCTTAATTTCACATTCAGATTTTTCATCATTAGTGTATAGGAATGCAAGAGATTTCTGTGCATTAATTTTGTATCCTGCTACTTTACCAAATTCACTGATTAGCTCTAGTAGTTTTCTGGTAGCATGTTTAGGATTCTCCATGTAGAGTATCATGTCATCTGCAAACAGTGACAGCTTTACTTCTTCTTTTCTGATTTGGATTCCCTTTATTTCTTTTTCTTCTCTGATTGCTGTGGCTACAACTTCCAAAATTATGTTGAATAATAGTGGTGAGAGTGGGCAGCCTTGTCTTGTTCCTGATCTTAGTGGAAATGCTTTCAGTTTTTCACCATTGAGGACGATGTTGGCTGTGGGTTTGTTATATATGGCCTCTATTATGTTGAGGAAAGTTCCCTCTATGCCTACTTTCTGGAGGGTTTTTATTATAAGTGGGTGTTGAATTTTGTCAAAAGCTTTCTCTGCATCTATTGAGATGATCATATGGTTTTTCTCCTTCAATTTGTTAATATGGTGTATCACATTGATTGATTTGCATATATTGAAGAATCCTTGCATTCCTGGAATAAACCCCACTTGATCATGGTGTATGATCCTTTTAATGTGCTGTTGGATTCTGTTTGCTAGTATTTTGTTGAGGATTTTTGCATCTATGTTCATCAGTGATATTGGCCTGTAGTTTTCTTTCTTTGTGACATCTTTTTCTGGTTTTGGTATCAGGGTGATGGTGGCCTCACAAAATGAGTTTGGGAGTGTTCCTCCCTCTGCTATATTCTGGAAGAGTTTGAGAAGGATAGGTGTTAGCTTTTCTCTAAATATTTGATAGAATTCGCCTGTGAAGCCATCTGGTCCTGGGCTTTCATTTTTTGGAAGATTTTTAATCACAGTTTCAATTTCAGTGCTTGTGATTGGTCTGTTCATATTTTCTATTTCTTCCTGGTTCAGTCTCAGCAGGTTGTTCATTTCTAAGAATTTGTCCATTTCTTCCAAGGTTGTCCATTTTATTGGCATAGAGTTGCTAGCAGTAATCTCTCAGGATCCTTTGTATTTCTGCAGTGTCAATTGTTACTTCTCCTTTTTCATTTCTAATTCTATTGATTTGAGTGTTCTCCCTTTTTTTCTTGATGAGTCTGGCTAATGGTTTATCAATTTTGTTTATCTTCTCAAAGAACCAGCTTTTAGGTTTATTGATCTTTGTTATCATTTCCTTCATTCCTTTTTCATTTATTTCTGATCCGATCTTTATGATTTCTTTCCCTCTTCTAACTTTGGGTTTTTTTTGGTTCTTCTTTCTCTAATTGTTTTAGGTGCTAGGTTAGGTTGTTTATTTGAGATATTTCCTATTTCTTAAGGTAGGAATGTATTGCTATAAACTTCCCTCTTAGTACTGCTTTTGCTGCATCCCATAGGTTTTGGGTCGTCGTGTCTCCATTGTCATTTGTTTCTAGGTATTTCTTGATTTCCTCTTTGATTTCTTCAGTGATCTCTTGGTTATTAAGTAATATATTGTTTAGCCTCCAAGTGTTTGTATTTTTTACAGATATTTTTCTGTAATTGATATCTAGTCCCATAGCCTTGTGGTTGGAAATGATACTTGATACAATTTCAATTTTCTTAAATTTACCAGGCTTCATTTGTGACCCAAGATATGATCTATCCTGGAGAATTTTTTCCATGAGCACTTGAGAAAAATGTGTATTCTGTTGTTTTTGGATGGAATGTCCTATAAATATCAATTAAGCCCATCTTGTTTAATGTATCATTTAAAGCTTGTGTTTCCTTATTTATTTTTATTTTGGATGATCTGTCCATTGGTGAAAGTGGGTTGTTAAAGTCCCCTACTATGATTGTGTTACTGTTGATTTCCCCTTTTATGGTGGTTAGCATTGGCCTTATGTATTGAGGTGCTCCTATGTTGGGTGCATAAATATTTACAGTTGTTATATCTTTTTCTTGGATCGATCCCTTGATCATTATGTAGTGTCCTTCTTTGTCTCTTGTAATAGTCTTTACTTTAAAGTCTATCTTGTCTGATCTGAGAATTGCTACTCCAGCTTTCTTTTGATTTCCCTTTGCATGGAATATCTTTTTCCATCCCCTCACTTTCAGTCTGTATGTGTCCCTAGGTCTGAAATGGGTCTCTTGTAGACAGCGTATATATGGGTCTTCTTTTGGTACCCATTCAGCCAGTCTGTGTCTTTTAGTGGGAGTATTTAATCCATTTTCATTTAAGGTAATTATCGATATGTATGTTCCTATTACCATTTTCTTAATTGTTTTGGGTTTGTTATTGTAGGTCTTTTCCTTCTCTTGTGTTTCTTGCCTAGAGAAGTTCCTTCAGCATTTGTTGTAAAGCTGGTTTGGTGGTGCTGAACTCTCTCAGCTTTTGCTTGTCTGTAAAGGTTTTAATTTCTCCATAAAATCTGAGTGAGATCTTTGCTGGGTAGAGTAATCTTGGTTGTAGGTTTTTCTCCTTCATCACTTTAATTATGTCCTGCTACTCCCTTCTGGCTTGCAGAGTTTCTGCTGAAAGATCAGCTGTTAACCTTATGGGGCTTCCCTTGTGTGTTATTTGTTGTTTTTTGCTTGCTGCTTTTAATATGTTTTCTTTGTATTTAATTTTTGATAGTTTGATTACTATGTGTCTTGGCGTGTTTCTCCTTGGATTTATCCTGTATGGGACTCTCTGTGCTTCCTGGACTTGATTAACTATTTCCTTTCCCATATTAAGGAAGTTTTCAACTATAATCTCTTCAAATATTTTCTTAGTCCCTTTTTTTTTCTCTTCTTCTTCTGGGACCCCTATAATTCAAATGTTGGTGTGTTTAATGTTGTCCCAGAGGTCTCTGAGACTGTCCTGAATTCTTTTCATTCTTTTTTCTTTATTCTGCTCTGCAGTAGTTATTTCCACTATTTTATCTTCCAGGTCACTTATCTGTTCTTCTGCCTCAGTTATTCTGCTATTGACCCCTTCTAGAGTATTTTTAATTTCATTTATTGTGTTGTTCATTGTTGCTTGTTTCCTCTTTAGTTCTTCTAGGTCCTTGTAAATGTTTCTTGCATTTTCTGTATTCTGTGTCCAAGATTTGGGATCATCTTTACTATCATTATTCTGAATTCTTTTTCAGGTAGACTGCCTATTTCCTTTCATTTGTTAGGTCTGGTGGGTTTTTACCTTGCTCCTTCATCTGCTGTGTGTTTTTCTGTCTTCTCATTTTGCTTATCTTAGTGTGTTTGGGGTCTCCTTTTTGCAGGCTGCAGGTTTGTAGTTCCTGTTGTTTTTGATGTCTGTTCCCAGTGGCTAAAGTTGGTTCAGTGGGTTGTGTAGGCTTCCTGATGGAGGGTACTAGTGCCTATGTTCTAGTGGATGAGGCTGGATCTTGTCTTTCTGGTGGGCAGGTCCACGTCTGATGGTGTGTTTTGAGGTCTGTGGCCTTATGATTTTAGGCAGCCTCTCTGCTAATGGGTGGGCTTGTGTTCCTGTCTTGCTAGTTGTTTGGCATAGCGTGTCCAGCACTGTAGCTTGCTGGTCGTTGAGTGAAGCTGGGTCTTGGTGTTGAGATGGAGATCTCTGGGAGATTTCTGCCATTTGATATTACATGGAGCTCGGAGGTCTCTTGTGGACCAGTGTCCTGAAGTTGGCTCTCCCACTTCAGACACACAGTCCTGACTCCTGGCTGGGACACCAAGAGACTGTCCTTCACAAGGCTCAGAATAAAAGGGAGAAAAGGTAGAAAGAAAGAAAAATGATAAAATAAAATAAAGTAAGATAAAATAAAATAAAAAATTATTAAGCAACAAATTTTTTTAAAAAGTTAAAAAAAAAAAAAAAAAAACCGAACGGACAGAACCCTAGGACAAATGGTGAAAGCAAAGCTATACAGACAAAATCTCACACACAAGCATATACATACACACTCACAAAAAGAGGAAAAGGGGAAAAAGTAATATATCTTGCTCCCAAAGTCCACCTCCTCAATTTGGGATGATTCGTTGTCTCTTCAGGTATTCCACAGATGCAGGGTACATCAAGTTGATTGTGGAGGTTTAATCCGCTGCTCCTGAGGCTGCTGGGAGAGATTTCCCTTTCTCTTCTGTGCTCGCACAGCTCCCAGGGTTCAGCTTTGGATTTGGACCCGCCCCTGCGTGTAGGCTGCCGGAGGGTGTTTGTTCTTCACTCAGACAGGACGAGGTTAAAGGAGCAGCTGATTTGGGGGCTCTGGCTCAATCAGGCCGCGAGGAGGGAGGGGTGCGGATGCGGGGCGAGCCTGCGGCGGCAGAGGCCGGCATGACGTTGCACCATCCTGAGGCGCGCCTTGCGTTCTCCCGGGGAAGTTGTCCCTGGATCCCAGGACCCTGGCAGTGGCAGGTTGCACAGGCTCCCCGGAAAGGGGGGGGAGGTGTGTGTGGATAGTAACCTGTGCTCGCACACAGGCTTCTTGGTGGGGGCAGCAGCGGCCTTAGCGTCTCTTACCCGTCTCTGGGGTCTGCGCTTTTAGCTGCGGCTCACACCAGTCTCTGGAGCTTGTTTAAGCAGCGCTCTTAATCCCCTCTCCTCGCGCACCAGGAAACAAAGAGGGAAGAAAAAGTCTCTTGCCTCTTCTGCAGTTCCAGACCTTTTCCCGGACTCCCTCCCGGCTAGCCTTGGTGCACTACTCCCCTGCAGGCTCTGTTCGAGCCGCCAACCCCAGTCCTCTCCCTGTGCCCTGCCCGAAGCGCGAGACTCACCTCTCAGCCCCGCCCGCCCTGGCAGGTGAGCAGACAAGCCTCTCGGGCTGGTGAGTGCCGGTCAGCACCGATCCTCTGTGCGGGAATCTCTCCGCTTTGCCCTCCGCACCCCTGTTGCTGTGCTCTCCTCGGCGGTTCCGAAACCGCTTCTCCCCTCCGCCACCCGCTGTCTCCGCCCGCAAAGGGGCTTCCTAGTGTGTGGAAACTTTCCTCCTTCACGGCTCCCTCCCACTGGTGCAGGTCCCGTCCCTATTCTTTTGTCTCTGTTTATTCTCTTTTCTTTTGCCCTACCCAGGTACGTGGGGAGTTTCTTGCCTTTTGGGAGGTCTGAGGTCTTCTGCCAGTGTTCAGTAGGTGTTCTGTAGGAGTTGTTCCACGTGTAGATGTATTTTTGGTGTATCTGTGGGGAGGAAGGTGATCTCTGCGTCTTACTCTTCCACCATCTTCCTCCCATCAGGGTTTGTTGAATAAACAAATGAATGGCTGACTGAATGGATGCATACATACTAATCCTTTCGTGTTTATACTGGACCTTCAACTTACTCTATGTAACCCAATCATGTGAGCTTTCAATGAATGGTCACAGGTAAGTGTTGGTCACATTTTCCCTTTCCTCAAAGACTATGGGAGACCTTGTAGTAACATATCAGTGACTGAAAGATTAGTCCAGAACTAGACGGACAGCATCATCGTAGGACTTGTAACCCACTCTAAGAACTACATGTCACCTTGGTCACATCATTTAACCGCTCAAGGTCCCCCTATGCAAAATAAGGAAGATGAAGGAAATGATTGTCAACATTCCTCCCAGCTGATCCAATCAATCTAAGAATCCAGAATAGACTGTAGCATCTGGAAATAATCTCTAGTCTCAGTTCTTTAAGGTTTGCTTACAATTATTTTTATTATTATTTTTAATGAACTAATACAAGGTGCCAGGGAACCCTGGGAATGGGGTTATTTATTACATGACCTCTGGGTTGTGTGCTATAAACGTCACAAATAGGCACACCCCTTTCACTATTTATTTCCAGTAAAACAAAAGATCAAAAAATCAGCATCAAGGGATGACACAATACAGCTGAGACCATTAAAAGTAACTACTCCCAAACTGGGCATCATAAAATACATCATGAACTGCAAACAGATTTACTCAATGAGGGAGAGCCTCATCCCTTTAATTCTCCACGGATGCCATAGGGAATTTCTCAGGGTAGAACATGAAATGAAAAAGAAGCGCCTGCCCAGGAATGCTGTACATTATCCCCCAATGACCTGCCACAGAGACTATTTTTAAAGAAGCATTTATCTCAGCAAGAGTGACAGCACTTAAGAAGTGGCCAGGTCCCACTACCAGACAATCCTTTGTGGGAAGAGGCTGCGAGCACGGCTGTACCTTTACAAAGGCCTGAATGATTGATGGGATGCGAATTGCCCTTGATTGGTTAGGTTGTTGGTATAAAGGAGCCATAAAGATAATGCAGAAGTTAGAACTTAGGAATCAAATGGAGTTTACCCCATATCGTTGCAGCCATTCCAATGCTCAAAAATTAATCAGGTTTTAGATTTGCAAGATCCATCATAACTAGAAATGCAGACCCTCACTGCCTTGTAAACTTCTTAAGCAGTAATGGCTCATCGAATTGTATTATCCCATTGAAGAATAATGTTATAAGGGATGTGGTAATCCCAGTTTACACAATTCTGTTTTATGAACCTAGCCAGTGTATTTTGTATCACAAGCAAGTATATTACAGCTATATTACATTGGCTCTCTCATTACTGATGTAGCACTGATGTTAGGTAACTCCTGTAAAACACTGAGAGAAACACTAACACACAATGGTATATTTATATATTTGGGGGAATCAGGATGTCAAATCAGAGTTGATATGTCTTCCTTCCCTGCACAGAAAAAAAAAAAAAAAAAGGCCAGTAAAGAGGTGGGCAACATGAGAAGCAGAGAAAACCTTTTAACCATTAAAATTGATCTCAAATCCTGGGTAGAAATATGTTATAGAATATACTCTTTCCTCCTGTCTACCTTCTTCTACTCCAGAGAATAACCAAAAGATGGCCTGAAGTTATCACAGGACTTGGTGTTTCTCCAAAACAGAAAATACACTCAATGCAGCCATCATTTTCTTTAAATTTTTGAGGTTTCTGGTAGAGAAAGTGTGGCACTTTACAGAATTGAGAGGATCGCAAATCAATTCAAAGAACTAGTTCTTGGTGACTGGTGTTCACCTGGCCTCAGCAAGTTCACCTCTGGTGGCAGGGGTTTTACAGCTCACTGTCCCTTCCATGCAGGACAGTTCTGATGGATGAAACATTGTTCTTTTTCTATGGAGTCAAGACTTCAGTCTATTACTGACCTTTGCCAAACAGTTTGTCCTGGGTTCCTCACCCCACCCCCACCCCTACCCCCATTCATGTTTCAAACTGGATCTGAGGAAAGTGTTCTCTTGGAACACTGAAGGTAAACATATGTGACATCCACTACACTCCCTAACTCCCATGCCAACGACTGCTTCAAAAACCCTGAACCGAGACATATCAGGTAGATTTTTCATTGGACCTGACCATTATAACAAATACGGGTTGTGTTTTACTGCTAAATTTACACTTTGAAGATCTGTGGCTACACTTCCCCATCCCTCCCTCAATCCCCCACGTGGTCCACCGTGTTTTATTCTCGCCTACAAAGAGGGTGCCAGAGGTCACGGAAGACTTCCCGTGTTTCTTCTGGGTGAGCAGCAACGTCAAATGCCAGGATGGAAGATGGTGAGCTTGCGTTTCACCAGTGATCTGTGTAAGAAAGGAAAGTAACTCCTCCCCCCACATGAAGAAAAGCGCCTGGATGAAAGGAACTGTACAACGTGAGTTTGCTAAGTGCATCCTCTCGACACCAAGTTAAACGGCTGTAAGAAGTTGTGCTTGCACTTCATTCCATCAGCCCCAATTTTCTGGAAACTCAAACACCATGTCCTCTCAAAATATGGCTAAATGCTGGCAAATATGTGCAGATATCATTTCTGCAAATGAAACCCAAAGACAGTTATGTACAAAGTTAGTTTACAGAAAGCTATCTCATTAAGTTTCTTTGACGAGATCAAAATAGGAATAAATGTTATCCTTAAGCTCACCACCTAATCATCATGGAAAACTTAGGACCCTTCGAGGGGGTAAAGTAGATTTCTACAGATATTGCTCACATATTTGGTTTTCTATATCAGAGTATCTTCAATGCTATTGTGCCAATTTTCAAATGGAAACTATGATAAGTAATACTTTAAATGCAAAAATATATGTATCCTGTACTTCAGTATTCATAGGATGACTCAACTTTCCTGCCAAGTCAATTTGTCAGGTCCTCGGGCTCCGAGGAACTTTATGGAGGACATTGAGTGTTTCTCAAATTCATTTTGAAATGAATGAAAAAAGTCCTTGCACCTCACTTGTGGAAATACCCCTTACTTAGTTTGGAGGGAGTGATCCCTCCTCCCTCACCCTGGGCTGGGGACGCCATTAGCCAAGCACACAGTTCTGGGACTCTAAGGGAGGACAGCTCAGGACACCCTCAAATCAGTCACCTGAGTTACAAACATATAGACAGCTGAAATGGGTGCTAGACTAGGGGTCACAAATTCAACTTCTCTTCCTGTGCTATCCAGGTGTCCTCTGGACAGTGATGGACAGGAAGTGTCGGTGCAGTTGAGGTTCCTGGATGAGGTTCTTCCAACATTTCCTTTCCCCGTAGGTTGTTCACATCAGGACCTGTTCTCGAGTCTCTGGCAGTCGTAGAGCAATCAGGCCACCCCCAACGAGAGAAGTAGCAGCCAGAAGGATGGGGACCACTTTGGTGATCCCAACAAAAGAAGCAAAGATGGTGTTTCCCAAGATGGCACCAAATTTGCATAATCCATTGAGGATGCCAAAGGCTGTTGCCCTGTAAAAGAAGAAGAAAGTAAATCATTCTGGGAGATGCAAACTAGACCTCCTTAGATATGTGGGACTGGGTTCTTTCTTTCTCTTATTAAAGAAGTATGGTGAAGGTGTGGGAGGGAATTTTTCTTCCTAAATGTAAAAGTAACACATTCTTATTTTAGAAATGTGGAAGTACAGAATAACATAAAGATGCAGGAATATATAACTTCACCACTGAAAGTAATCACCATTATTAACATTTTGGAGTATCTCCTTCCCCAACTTGAAAGAATGAAGAAGGATGAAGCAGAAAGTGTAAGTGTTCCCTATTAATAACACTTCGACCCTCTTGTGGCAGAGACTGCTAGTTCTCCCTAAATAGCATTTCTCCAAACGTAAGACTACATTTCCCAGATTCCCTTGTTTCTGAGTCTGGCCATGTGACTAAGTTTAGGCCAACGGGATGTAAGTACTCCCAGCAGCTCCTGAGAAACTCCCTTAAGAGATGTCAAGAGTGGTCCTTTTGCTCTCTTCTTTTATCCTTTTTCCTCCCATCCTGCTTCTTGGAATATAAATGGTCTCATCTTGGACCATAGCTGAGGTCATGAAAGAGGAAGAAGAAGATAAAAAGAGTCTTTAGTGCCTATCTTCCTAAGTGTGCAGTTATTTGGGATCTGTGTCACCCATGGCAGAAGCTAATCTTAATTGTTATTAATCACACTTCCCAGTGATAACTACTGTTAACCATCAATCCTTTTCTGACTCCATCTATATACAGAGACAATATTCCCAGCACTAGTCCTCCTCAGATTAAGCAAAATATCTCTATTTCACACCACTAGTTTATGAAGAATATGGCTATATTTTTGTACTTTAAATTCTTTTTACATTTTTTCTGTAACTATACTACACTATACCTTTATCCATTTTCACCAGCCCCAATCCCAATCCTTTTGTTTTCTGAATTTTCTTAGATATTTTCACATGTGTATTTTTCCAAATAAACTTTAGACTCATTTTTTCAAGTTCCCAGAGTGTGGAAAAATCTCATGGAGTTTTGAATAGACTCTTTAAAAACTAGAGAATACTTGACATTTTTGTAAGATTAAACTTTCGAAGAGTTCAGTAAGATATATCTTGACATATAGTTGAGTCTTCTTTTATATCTCTCAGTAAAGCTTTATGGTTTTCTTCACATAAGTGTTTCACCTTTCTCATCAAATTGATTCCTATATATTTTATGATTTCTTCTATTATTAGATGGATTTCAATTTTAATTTTTTGATATATTTTAAAATCTATAAATTATTAAATTAGTTTTATTATTGACCACTTTACCAAATTATTTTATTGTTTCTGGTAGTCGCTTTAATTCTCTTAGGTTTCCTGGGTTTAAAATCACATACCATTGAACTAATGATAACTTTTCCTCCTCTTATTTCTTGTAAAACTTAGAAGTTCTTTGATTCACAGAAAAGGCTCCAAATTCACTATTCTGTGCTTTTCCATAGCTACCTCTATCCCAATACCTCTGTCATCAATCTTGGGAATATCATTAAGATTTGATGCAGAATTGCATTTACCTGCCTTCCACACCACTTCACATTCCTTTCTGGCCAAAGAGCCACTTATCTGCTGTCCTGAAAATTCCTCCTTCAAGAGGAGAAATAACTTTTAAGCAATGGCCTTGACCCTATGCCTTTAAACCAGGCCTCTTCCCATAGGGCATGCACAAAATAAAAGGAAACCCTGGGCATCCCTGCCCCATTCTCCACAAATGCCCTAGACCATCATGCCTCATACCCACCTTTATTTCTGCCCCACCCTTTGTTTGTCTAGTTCTGCACCTTTTCACTTCATTTCCCATTGGCAGGCCTGTTCTCACCTCCCTTTGGATTGCACGATACATATGGTTTAGTCCTAGTTCTTCTCTCTGGGACAAGGTTTGCCCTTATCCTTTGCATCTTGCCATCCACCCCACCCTACCAAGCCTTAGCCTTCCCACTCCCGGCCTATGCCAGCCCCCAGGCAGGAGAAACACAACAATCTAAAAGACATTTGGTCCATGGAACACCAAGAAGACCAAGTTGTGGCCATCATCAAAAAATCTACAAACAATAGCTGCTGGAGAGGGTGTGGAGAAAAGGGAACCCTCTTGCACTGTTGGTGGGAATGTAAATTGGTTCAGCCACTATGGAGAACAGTATGGAGGTTGCTTAAAAAACTAAAAACAGAACTACCATACGACCCAGCAATCCCACTACTGGGCATATACCCTGAGAAAACCAAAATTCAAAAAGAGTCATGTACCAAAATGTTAATTGCAGCTCTATTTACAATAGCCGGGACATGGAAGCAACCTAAGTGTCCATCATCGGATGAAAGGATAAAGAAGATGTGGCACATATATACAATGGAATATTCCTCAGCCATAAAAAGAAACGAAATTGAGTTATTTGTAGTGAGGTGGATGGACCTAGAGTCTGTCATACAGAGTGAAGTAAGTCAGAAAGAGAAAAACAAATACCGTATGCTAACACATATATATGGAATCTAAAAAAAAAAAAAAAGGTTCTGATGCACCTAGGGGCAAGACAGGAATAAAGACACAGATGTAGAGAATGGACTTGAGGACACGGGGAGGGGGAAGGGTAAGCTGGGATGAAGTGAGAGAGTGGCATGGACATATATACACTACCAAGTGTTATATAGATGGCTAGTGGTAAGCAGCCGCATAGCACAGGGAGATCAGCTCGGTGCTTTGCGACCACCTAGAGGGGTGGGATAAGGAGGATGGGAGGGCGATGCAAGAGGGAGGGGATATGGGAACATATGTATATGTATAACTGATTCACTTTGTTATAAAGCAGAAACTAATACACCATTGTAAAGCAATTATACTCCAACAAAGATGTTAAAAAAAACAAAACAAAAAACACCCTAAATGCAATGTGGTATATTGGGTTGGATCCTGAAACAGAAAAAAAAGGACATTAGTGGAAGAACTGGTGAAAACCAAATAAAGTCAGAGTCTAATAATGTACCAATGTTAATCTCTTAGTTCTGACAAATGTACCATAGTTATGTAAGATGCTAATATTAGGGGAAGCTAGGTGAAGTGTATGCAGAAACGTTCTGTACTGTCTTTTGGACCTTTCTGTAAACTTAAAATTATTCCAAAATAAAATGTTTAGCTAAAAAAATGGAAAAAAAAAAAAAAAAGAAGAAGAAGAAGCCCAAGATGGCCATGGTGGAGGATCTTGGGGCAGATGGACTTCTTTCTGGCCAAAGAAGTCCAAGAAAGTCCCAGAGGGAAGCCCAGAGAGGAACTGACCTCTGGTTGGTGGGATACAGCTCCACCGTGATCACATCCAGAGCATTCCAGGCAGCAATGCTTGTCCCACAGAACAGGCACTGCCAGCCAATCATCGCCGACTCACTGTTGCCAAAAAATAGGAAGAAGCAGCAGACAGCCGAGATGAGCATGGAGCCACCTGCAGAGGGAGATCAGGGCAGAAAGAAACATGAAGCCCGTGGCAGACAACACCTGAAAAAACAGATTCATCTCTACACAAAGAAAGATGTGGACCCCGTACATGGTACCCCAGCCACGGGATTAGAGACTTCTATGTGGGTCATATCACCAGAATTAGCCTCCAGGAAGGATTTCGAAAACCTCACCCTATGGTGCTGTCCAGCCCAGAATAACTGAGAACAAGGCAGAGGGTGTGGGTATTAGTAGAGAATTTATTATGCTCCAGACATTGTTCTGAGGTGCCCGAGATACATCAGTATCAAAAGACTCTACTCTCATGGAGCTCACGTTCCACTGAGAACACAGCTGCAAACGGGCAACAGAAGAACACCTGATCAAGGGCCATGCTGCTTATTTTCATGTATGCCCATCTCCACCCCAGATATCTGAGCTGCCCTTCTCAGCTCTGCTCTGTGCCCCGGGAAGCTAACCCCCATGGACTGCATACCTGGGGGTTCCTTGTCAGTTGTGAGGAGAAAGGGCTTGGCATACTTCTTCCTAATTCCCATCCTGCTTTATAAGCCCTTTATTGGCAAAGGCTGCTTCCCCCCAGGACGACAGTTCCTCCCGGACACCGCCTGCTCCTTGGTTCCAGCTCTCCCTGGGCTCGGTTACTGCTGTTTTCTCCCTTTGTCCCTGCAGCCCTGGAGGTAGAGCCTGCTGCCCACTTTTGCTAGTATCCGGGTGTCTCATCTGCCTCATTTGTTCCCATAACCCTGCCCACACCTCTAAAACCTGCCCCATCACACAGTCTCTTCCCTAGAACTCTCGGGTAAATTCCTTTTCCCACCAGGACCCTGGGTGATACAGCTAATGATAAGAGATCCCACTGAAAGAAGGCTATGTCAAATCCTACTGAAATCCAATACGTCCAGCCCAGAAGAGCTTGGGAAGCCTGGAGTGAGTGCAGGGCACAGAACAAGAGGATGTCTGGAAATGCAGTGGGACTAGTTAGCAGAAAAGAAGGAAGGAAGCAGGTCCCAAACAACCAGCTAGAAAACAGGGCAAGAGTCCCACCCAGGCATCAGAACCCTGGAGGAGGGAGGTCTTCAGGTTGCCAAGAAACCAGAAGGCTGGTCTGGCCTCACCCACAAGTGCCTCCTGTGGGGCCTCCACCTGGAATCTCACCCTCAGACCTGGACCTGCCGAGACTGGTGCCAAACCCTGCTGAAGAGCTGGGGAATGGTAACTGTCTGCTTTATGTCTATTGATTCTGAGAAGGGCTAGGGCTGTGACTGGGTAGCCTGGTAGCCTCTTTCCAACAGCAAGAAGAGAGCTAGAATGGGAGGAGACTGGCATCTAGTGGACCACAAGTGCCCTGAGAACTGTATCATCGACATGCATGCATCCCTCAAAGTGGCCAGCCATGGGGCTTGGCGTACAATGTTTGTTGAATACAAAATATTATCATCAAATAAATTCAGTGATAGGGAACTGACCCCTCAACTATGTTAGGTCTTCCCACTATAGGTCCCTCTGGTGCCCAGTTCTTCCACTCTCATCATTAGTTCTTATTCCCCTTGTGATGGAGAGGCCTGAGGTCAAATCCCAGCTCCCCCTGTGTGACCTTGAGTGAGGTCACAACCTCCCTGGGCTGTCTCACTTTCCCCATCACAGGGCTATGGTGAGGGTTAAATATGCTGATATTTACAAAACGCTTGGAAAAAAACCTGACCTATAATAAGCACTTCCTAAGTGTTAGTTAAATGAAATTTCTAGTTTACATCTGTCTCTCCCATTAGATCATTTTTCCCTTAAGCACAAGGGTGCTGTCTGTGTCAATTATTGCTGTATTCCCATTGCCAACCATACAGCCTGGCGGAGAATTATGCTGCATAAATTAATGTTTATTGAATGAAGAAATGAAGAGTAGCAGGCTCATCGGCAAAACTGTCTTCTCTGCTGTTAACAAGGCACGACTTCTGCCCAGGAAAGGGCACAGCAGCAGAGAAAGCAGGATAAATGATTCTCCAGCAGACTCGATAGGGGATTTGTCTAAGGGTCAGGGGAGAGGCAGTTTCAAAACAGTTCACCCACATCCCATCGTGACCTTTATTGAGCACCTAGTATTTACTGGGCCCTGAGAATATCACAGCGGATGCACTGTGTGCCAGACCTTTTACTAAAGATACAAAGGGGGCGCTGTCCGAGCTTTAAACCATCTGGCTCGGAAACAAAATACAGGCATTAATAAAAAAGCAAGATATAAAGAACAATAAATAGTAGTTCCAGATATCCAGTTTGGGGGGTATGGCTCTATTTAGCATTAGAGAAATCAATTTTTATCTGGGATACATTCATGATGACAAGAAGGGCTTCAACGGCGAAGAAGAGGCTGTCCACTCTCTCCCTGCCCTGCCTGCTCCCTGCGCCCCGCCCTCCCTCTGTCCCTGGTCGAGGGAGGCCGTCCATTCTTCTTCACAGATGCACCCACCCCACCCTTCATCGACCCTCATCTCCCAAGAACTTCCTCAGCTACTCCAGGACCTGACCACAGAATTCACTGTTCAACCCTGGGACTTAAAAGACCAGAGACAGAAATTTACTTTCTGGTATGAAGATTGCTCTTTTCTCCTCCAAAATTGTTGTGTTTTTTTCCCATAAAAATAGGCTTGTCAGAGCTGCTCCAAGTGATTTAGTTCAAGTGCCAAGTAAAAATGTTTGGGTTCGGTCACCTGCTTTTCTTCTCTACGTTGACTAGACAGGTTGGAGAGACTGCTCCAAACACACTATTTGTCTAGCTCATTACATATTAATATTTCCAAAATAAATTTTTTAAAAAAGGGCCAGTGACAGAATGGCAGAAGTGTCACACATCTACTCTCACAGTCCTTGTCTCACTGGAGCAAACAGAGGTATTATTTTAACCATTGTGCTTCCAACTCATCTAGGAAAGAGGTCATCTTCGCTGGCTCAGGTCAGTCCCACAGCATTACTAAGTGGCAACTCAGTGGCAGGCACCGTGCTGGGCACGAGTGTCACAGAAGTTAATAAGCCACCATCTTCCGTCATCAGGTTTCAGGTCTAACCAGGGCATCGCCGCTAACAGGGGACACAGCTCAATCTGCCATGCCTGAGAGATGACCGTCCTCACCACAAGATTAAAAAGCAGAAATCACAGGCATGTCTTGGGCTCACCATTCTAAATATTCATGCTACTACTTATTGACAAAATGATCATGTGATTTATCTTGTTTCCTTTGAGCTTTGCTGCTAGGACCTTGGAATTGATTTTTACTGATCAGCTATATCCCTGGGGCAGAACCCATGGCATGTTTATTAGCCTATGGTCTGCTTCCCCTTTCTTGGCCTTGACTCATATTCTAATGGGTGTACAATTTCCCTGGCCCTGGGTGTATATATTTTGTTTCTTGTTCACTATGCCTGGCATGTGTTTCAGTAACAAACTGCTGAGTGAAGCAAGGCAGACATGAGAACCTGCAATGCACCAAGCACTATGAGATGCTTTGGGTACATTATGCTCGATCTCACAAACCCCTACCAGCTCATTATAGGTCTCCTCATCTATAAGATAAGGCCCAGAGACGTAAAGGAATGTGTCCAGTCAAACAGCCTTTAGGTGATAGGATTCCAACATGAGCCTATCCAACTCCAAAGCCCAAAATGTTATCACTATTAAATAATCATAAGTAATAGTATTTATTTTAAATCATCAAATGAAACCAATGCTCATTTAAGAACATTTTACAGAGTGGGTACAGTGGATGTATTTAATATCCTATTAAGCGCTAATAACATAAGTAACTGTCGCAGAATTGCTGAGTCAGGAAATGAAGATGTGTCCCTGGCATGGACCAGACCTCCACGGGGCCCTGGGGTTTTACAGATGTGCCTCCTTGGTTCTACACCAGCAGATTCCATCTTACCTGTGTGGTTTCCTGTGTGAGATTTCCTTAAGAAAAATTCCACTGCTTTCATACACTTTAAGCCGCTGCCTTAGCCCACTAGAGCACAAATGCGGCGTCCCTAACAACTCACCGATCATCTTGAGCCTTCCGACTCTATCCATGAGAAGGGCAGATATGATGTTCCCAGGCAAGACAGACAGACTGCCAAGGAAGCTGACGAGGTAAATCAAGAAGTCGTTATCTTGCTCTAAGTCCATGTGGCAGCCCTCCTTCTGCTCCAGAAAGGTGACATTGATAAAATGACAGTTGATGAACTTATGCTGGTAGAGGTCTGCGGAGAGACGGAAACGTTTGGTTCACGTGAAATGGAGGGAGGCTGGGGAGATTTGGGGCAGAAACAGGGATAAAGTTATGCCCCTTCCTTGGGCAGGTGGCACCGCCCCCTGGCAATCAGACAGTCTAAAAATCCAGGTGATGCGTGGCCAGGTATGGATGAAGTGGGAAACCTTTAAAAATGTAACGACCTGTTCAAGCTCCTATAAGCAAGGGGAAATGAACATTCACTGAGGGACATGTTTAAGTACAGCATCTTTCAAGCCAGATAATAGTTCTGTTTGTATCAACAAGATGGCATTGAGGGCCACCGTACCTGGGCTACTCCTCTGAGGCTACCCAGTGTATACGAGGGAAATGACCAGAGAATCGGATCCAGATTGAACCAATCACTCCAAAGCCCATGCAGAAACCTGAACATGCTTCAGAATAAAAACCATTTGCTCCTTGGTTGTGGAGGAGGGAAAGGGATGACTAAGTAGAGTACAGTGGGTTTTTAGGGCAGTAAAAACACTCTGTATGATATTATGATGATGACTCTTATCCATGTGTCCAAGCCCATAGAAGGTACAACAGCAAGAATAAACATTAGGGCTTCCCTGGTGGCGCAGTGGTTAAGAATCCGCCTGCCAAGGCAGGGGAAATGGGTTCGAGCCCTGGTCTGGGAAGATCCCACATGTCACGGAGCAACTAAGCCCGTGCGCCACACCTACTGAGCCTGTGTTCTAGAGCCTGTGAGCCACAACTACTGAGCCCACGTGCCACAATTACTGAAGCCCACGCGCCTAGAGCCTGTGCTCCACAACAAAGGGAAGCCACCGCAATGAGAAGCTTGTGCACCTCAACGAAGACTAGCCTCCACTCGCAGCAACTAGAGAAAGCTAGTTTGGGTGATGATGATGCCTAGGTTCATTAATTATAACAAATGTACCGCTCTGGTGGGGGATGATGATAATGGAGGAGGCTATGGCATGGGAGCAGGCAGCATATGGAAATCCCTGTATCTTTCTTCCAATTTTGTTGTGAACCTAAAACTTCTCTAAAAAAATAATGTCTTAAAAAATAAGAATAACCATTTGCTTCGGAACCAGTTCCATGTTTTCTGATACCTTCTAACATCAGCTATTCTAGCAAAAAGGTCACTATATAGGCTCTCAGGAAACCTAGGTTTGGGAACTGGCTCTGTGGCTGACCCACTTTAACCTCCCTGAGCTTCTACCTATGAAGTTAGAGGAAAACACCTAATGATCTCCACTGCTTCCCAGCTCTGACATTTCATGACTGCAAGTGTTTGCAAAAGACCTCAATAGACATTTCTCCAAAGAAGATATACAGATTGCCAACAAACACACGGAAGGATGCTCAACATCACTAATCATTAGAGAAATGCAAATCAAAACCACAATGAGGTATCACCTCATACCAGTCAGAATGGCCATCATCAAAAAATCTACAAACAATAAATGCTGGAGAGGGTGTAGAGAAAAGGGAACCCCTTTGCACTGTTGGTGGGAATGAAAATTGATTACAGCCACTATGGAGAACAGTATGGAGTTCCTTAAAAAACTAAAAATAGAATTACCATATGGCCCAGCAATCCCACTCCTGGGCATATATCCCGAGAAAACCATAATTCAAAAAGTGTCATGTACCACAATGTTCATTGCAGCTCTATTTACAATAGCCAGGACATGGAAGCAACCTAAGTGTCCGTCGACAGATGAATGGATAAAGAAGATGTGGCACATATATACAATGGAATATTACTCAGCCATAAAAAGGAACGAAATTGGGTCATTTGTTGAGACGTGGATGGTTCTAGAGACTCATACAGAGCGAAGTAAGCCATAAAGAGAAAAACAAATATCGTATGTTAACACACATATGTGGAATCTAAAAAAAAATGGTACAGATGAACTTATTTGTAGGGCAGGAATAGAGACGTAGATGTAGAGGACAGACATGTGGACACAGGGGGGAAGGGGAGGGTGGGACAAATTGGGAGGTTGGGTTTGACATAAATACACTACCATATGTAAAATACATAGCTAGTGGGAACCTGCTGTATAGCACAGGGAGCTCAGCTCAGTGCTCTGTGATGACCTAGATGCGGGGGGAAGTTGGGGAGGGAGGTCCAAGAGGGAGTGGATATAGGTATGCATATAGCTGATTCACTTCACTGTACAGTAGAAACTAACACAACATTGTAAAGCAATTTTACTCAAATAAAATAAAAAGAGTGTTCAAGCAAAGAGGCATCAATGAAACTTGAAAGAAGAAAATAAAAGATATGCCAAAGAGTAAGTGTATAGAACGCACTGATATTTTTTTAAGTTCAGGATAAACATAAATTAGGAAGATAAATCCCATAATTGACTATTTAAAGACCAAGGGATATTTAGAGACCAGATATTGAACCTTTTGAGGCTGATATCATGGAGGAAAAAGATGTTCTTGCATAAACTGTGCCTTGGTGCCAATGCCAGGGAGAAAGCATTGATCTGGACATAATGCAAGTATCTCAGTGGAAAGCTCACAGACTTCAGAGCTAAACAAATTATGAGATGAACCAAAGTTCCTCCAACTTGCTAGCTGTGGCCTTGGACAAGTTGCTTAAGCCCCTGTTTCCTTAGTTGTAAGATGGGAATGATAGTACATTTCTTACTTGAGGCAATATTGGTGAAGCCCCTGGTAAAACTCAATTAGTTTCCTTATAACCCAACTCCACTTGGTATTAATTTATAATGAGAGCAGTAAAAATAATGAGGAGTGAGAGAGTGGTGGAATTTTGTGATTTTTTTTTAATCATGCAAATCTGAAATGGTGTAATTTTAAAATATTCTTATCATCTCATTTCACGCACGAAGCTTGAAAAGATGCAGTTTTCCCTTTTCATTTATTATTGTGAGAACATATGTCTTGAATTTTGTTTCAAATTATGCTAGGTCTTCAAGAATGCACTCCAGGTATAAAACGCAGCCCTCCTGGAATGCTGTTTTTTTCTTTTTTTTTAAAAATATGGGTCATACTTTGTTCCTACCAAAGATCCTTAGCATATAGCATCAGTCTCGTTGAGATCAGAACACTTGTCCAGTACTTTTATTTCCATTTTACATGTGATCAAACTGAGACACAGATAAACTAAATGCCTTGGTAAAGGCTGTGCAAACTTCTTTGTTGCACAAAGAAGCCCCAATGTGGGGCTGGAACCCATTTCTCCACATGAAGATTCAGCATGAACATCTGTGAATACTTTACTACTCCTAAAGCTTATGACTGAGCAGTTTGATTCTAGACAACAAGCCCACCCTGTTCGTGCCCTTACCTGTGTTATAAAAGATGGTCGATTCAATGGTGCAGTTTTTGAAATAGGTATCAGTCGATGTAACGTCTTCAAAATAGCACTCGTCAAATAAAGTGTCCTCAAAGAGTACATGTTTAAAGTACATCTTTGTGAACCTGTGGGAAAAAATTAGCCCCTGAATGATTCATCCAGGAAAAAAAAAAAAAAGGAGACTTGAGACTCAGATGGAAAACACAGAAAGGCAGAAAAAAGGAGAACTGCAAACCCAAAGGTGCTGGAACGTTATTTTCAACCCAGACTAGTTCCCCATTTCTTCACTGTGTGTTTATAAATGGGGAGGGGCCTCAGGACAGTGGAAGCTGATGTCTAGTCCAGGTACACAGCCTGTGGTTCCCATATGCAGGTTCATGGACCTCCTACATCAGAATCACAGAAATGTGAAACAGTGTGAAATGAAAATGTTAATAACATCTCACTATAGGAGTTTTAAAAACATGAATACCCCTCAGATGGTCTTAGAAGGTTTAAAGGCAGTAGATGTGTGAGGACCTCAGAATCTTTGTTGAACCAAAAAAAGTGGGGAAATGGGCACTTTCATCCACATTGTTGGTAGAATATAATTGGTGCAGCCTCTTTGGAGAGTAGTTTTGCAAAATTTAAAATGTACAATCCCTTTGACCTAGGAATACCACCTCTAAAAACTCATCGTACACATACTTGCTCACGCATTCAAAGAGACACATTCACTGATCTTCATTGCAACATTGCTGATAACAGCAATGGATTACTAGATAGATAGATAACAGATAGATAGATGATAGATAGAGAGATAGAGAGATAATAGATAGATACCATACAGTAGAATACCACATAGCCATTATAATTATTAGGTAGATCTGTATGTCTTAATATGGAAACCATCTTCAAGATATATTGTTAACTGAAAAAATTAAATACAATATGGCGTTTATTGCATGTGACCATTCATGTAAGAAAGGATATGGCACATATGCCTGTAAATGCATAGCATATACCTGGAGAGTGACACAAGACACTGGCAGATGTGGTTGGCCCTGAGGAGGTACAATGGGGGTTGGGCATGAGACAAACGTAATTTTTTCTTTATATCAAGTGTACATAATACTTTTTTACTTAAAAATAAAACAGTCAATAAGAGGTAAAAACCCCTAGATGATTACGAGGTGCAGCCACATTTAGGAGCTGCAAGACGCCAACTCCTACATAAACTTAAAAGAAAAGAACAATATTACATTTAAAAACATACACTGACATACATTAACATCATCCCCTATTGGTTATATTTACCAAGCTTGGTTAAACTTTTAAGCAAGAAACCTTTGGCTATATCTTCATTTATGAAGAATTACAACCCGTTCATTCATCTGTCTATTCATTTATGTAGATATTCAGTCTTCAGCAAATACTTACATAACTTTAGGTGTTATGAGTACAGAGGAGAAAGACATGGTCCCTGCCCTCAAATCTAATGGGAAAAAAATAAGCAAACAGGCAACTACAAGTCAGTGGGAATCACAGTGACAAAGGTAGCACAGGGTGCTGAGGGTCATTGTTCCTCTTTACAGCCACCAGATCATTCAATCCATGACCACATGCAATGCGCAGTGCCCTTTACCCTTTATGCTCTGTTGTGTTCTGCTGAGAACGCTAACCTAGAGCCACCTCTCATTAGCTTCTGCCAAAAGGCCTCCCACCCAATAAGAAAGCCTGGGTCAGTGCTTCTCAAAGAGAAGTCCCCAGACCCCTTGCATCAGAATAAAATGGAAGGTTATTGTGAAAGACACAGTTTTCTACATTCCATCCTGGACCTCTTGAACTAAGATCACCAGAGGAAGATGCCAGATTATTATACTTTAGAAAATGTGAGAGTCACTGATCTAGGAAGCCAAAGTGTTTTCAACAATTTTTCTTACGTTTAAATTTGCTGCAGACTTTTAAACAGCAGCCTCCAAAAGTTATCACTGGACTCTTCATATTTCCATGGAAAAACTAATCCGTAAGCCTTTGTTACAGGAAGATGGCTCTGATGTCAAAATTAATGTAATTTGTATGCTGAATGTATTTATTCAGGAAAGCTATTCCTGGAGACTGTCTCAGGTCTTTGCCCTTCTTAATATATCCTTCTCTTTAATACAGTGATAGGCTGGTGATGTGGCCTTCGGTGGTATTTTAATGTTCTACCAAAAGTGGGTGAGAAAGCAGAGCCATAAATCATAATAGGTCTGACACAGACAGACCTTAAAATGTATCTCCAAGTAAGTTATAAAAAGCCAAAATCATAAAAGAAGAGATAAAAGGAGAAAGGGCCAAGGCATATTTTATGAGTCTTTTACATAAATCATCTCCTCCAATCTCTAATTTATATACTAAACTGGTCCAAGATTCTTCATTCAGGAGATTTCAAAGGCTGAAAGAAAAGTTAACAAAAGTATCTTGTGGAACTTTTCCTTTAAGGAAGCAGAAGCTATTGGCGAAAGAAATAAAAGGGTGGACTTAGGACATGGCCATCTTATATCTCCAAACAGTTGAAATATTATTTCATGGAGAAGCAGATTTATAGGATGGGAAATACTGGTGCTAATGTCAACCAAACAGACTCTCTAAGGACATATGTTCTTGTGCCTCAGAATATAAGATTGATACCAGAGTTGAATAAGAACAGTATAAGGGGGTTTCCCTGGTGGCGCAACGGTTGAGAGTCCACCTGCCGATGCAGGGGACACGGGTTCGTGCCCCGGTCCGGGAGGATCCCACATGCCGCGGAGCGGCTGAGCCTGTGAGCCATGGCCACTGAGCCTGCACATCCGGAGCCTGTGCTCCGCAACGGGAGAAACCACAACAGTGAGAGGCCCGCGTACCGCAAAAAAAAAAAAAAAAAAAAAAAGAACAGTATAAGCGAAATATACACCAATCTCAAGTAGATGCAAAAATCCTAAATAGAACCTTAGTTCCATGGGTTTTAGCAAACGTATGATGAGATGTATCCATCGTCATGGTCTCATGCAGACTATTTTCCCTGCCCTAAAAATCCTCTATGCTCTGCTTATTTATCCATCCCTCTCCCCTAACCTCTGACAGCCACTGATCTTCATAGTTTTGCCTTTTCCAGAATGTCATATAGTTGAAATTATACAGAGGTAGCCTTTTTTAGAGGGGTTTCTTTCACTTAAGAATGTGCATTTCAGGTTCCTCAATGTCTTTTTATGACTTCATAGCTTACTTCTTTGGCCCTGAATAATACTCCATGGTCAGTATGTACCACAGTTTATTTATCCATTCACCTACTCAAGGACATCTTGGATCATCACTGGATAGATAATATGGTAGTTCTGGCAGAGGGTATATGGGAAATCTCTGTGTCTTCCTCTCAATTTTGCTGTGAACCTAAACTGTTCTAAAAATAGTCTTAACAAAATAATAAGTTGAAACCCAATTTGAAATATTTGCACAAGTATTTTGTAAAAAATAAAGGACATGTACGTTGCCTCCAAGTTTTGGCAATTATGAATAAAACTGCTATAAACATCTAAACAAACACAAAATTAGTAACTCAAATTTGTCAATGTATTGATTGCCATTTTAAAAAATTCACACTGGGGGCTTCCCTGGTGGCGCAGTGGTTGAGAATCTGCCTGCCAACAGGGGACACGGGTTCGAGCCCTGGTTTGGAAAGTTCCCACATGCCGCGGAGCAACTAGGCCCGTGAGCCACAACTACTGAGCCTGCACGTCTGGAGCCTGTGCTCCGCAACAAGAGAAGCCGCGACAGTGAGAGGCCTGCGCACCGCGATGAAGGGTGGCCCCCCGCTTGCTGCAACTAGAGAAAGCCCTCGCACAGAAACGAAGACCCAACATACCCAAAAGTAAATAAATAAATTTATTAAAATAAAAAAGATCACACTGAATGATTAAGATATATCCCAGGAATCAAGTATGGTTGAATACTGAAAAACAAATATTATTTTAATATATCATATTAATAGGTCCAGGGAGAAAACAATATGATGATCATAATAGATGCAGAAAAACGTTTGACAGATTCAATACACTTTCATGATAAAAACTCTCAGCATACTTAAAACAAAAAAGAATTTCCTTAACTTTATAAAGGAGGCCAATCAAAAACATATAGCAAATGTCATACTTAAAAGGAAGACACCCCAAATGCCCCTGCTGAAGTCAGGATACCCATTAGCATGGCTTCTATCCACCACCAAACCGGATGTCATAATCAGCACAATCAGCTACACCTCAATTAAAAGTAGTTAAAAGAAGTAAATAGCCTCAAAGTAACAAAACCAGTTGAAACATTTATAGTATGAGAATTACACATTCACATCTATAACCTAGTATGATATTTACCTAAACTTTAAAGCACACAAAAGAATGCTGTACGATGTTTACTGATACATAAATATATTGGAAAAGTATAAAAACACACATGAATGTAAAACACCAAATTTATGACGGTGGTGATCATCACTCCTCAGGAGGAAGAAGAAGAGCATCAAGAAGGGCAACGGAGTGAGTGACGTTTAATCTATATTAAAATCTGAAGTCAATGTAGCATCGTTTATGGTTTTACAAAGCTAGGTGCTCTGAATAGGGCTGTTGGTGTTATTCTCTATTCTCCACGTATTGGATATATTTCATGATGGAATGAAAAGGAAAAGAAAGGAGACAAAACAATTGTTATGGGCAGGTGATAGGCTGGTATAACAATAACAAGGGGAAACTATTAGAACTAATAAAAGAGCTCGGTTAGAGACAAAACAAACATCCCCAAATCAACAGGATTTCTATTGATCTGCAATAACCTGGGTAAATGTCTGATGGAGGAACAGCAATCCCATTTTCAGTAGCCAATTAGTTGTAAAATATTCAGGAAGAGGCTCTATAAGACCTATGCCGGACCTAGATTAAATTACAAAATTTTGCTGAGATATTTTATTAACTCTGAAGCCTGATGGACATTACATATTAATATTATGACTTTCAGATGTGGAATCAGAGGCTTAAACAGGTCGGTCAGAGGTGGCTCAGCTGTTTACTGACCCATCAAGGCTTGGAACCCAAGTCCCTCAAGCCTTGGCTACTTCCTCAGACCTGAAGCCAAAAGGTACATTTAACACATTTCCCACCCTTGCCAGCTTCACAGAGATTTACTGTCCTGAAACACACCCACTACAGATGAGGAAAATTCCTACTGATGCCCCACTAAAAAATGCTTTTAACAGTGTGGGTAGCATTTCATTGTGATGTGTGAAATCAACCTTCTCTCTTCTAGATACGCATTTGCTTTCTTTCTCTCTGCTCTCCCTGCTAAAAGTAATCTTCCCCCATGTGTGATAGTCAATAAAGTAAATAATTTTATTTAAATTTTTAATCAGCAAAGAGTGGATAAAGTCTGAGGGGGAATACTGGTACGAATGGGGACAATGCCCCATCCAAGCTAAAGAACTTAAAGAATTTAACTCTCCAAAGAGGCTCAAGCTTTTCCAAAGGTGGCATGTTTTCTAGTTTATGACCAGCAGATGGCAGCATAACTCAAGAAAAGAAACCAGGTTCAATTCCTCAGGTTAGTTTCAAAAGTTCCTAATCTTTTTCCAAGGAGAAAAACACCATTTTTGTTCAAATAAATTGCTGGGGTAAAAATTATGAGCTTCAAGTGACAGTGGTATCCCCTGGTTAAAAAACTGAATTACATATATATGACAAATTAAAATGAACTCATTGCAACTTCTGAAGGAATTTATACTTTAATAATCACACAAAAACATTTGTATGCATTTGAAACACAGAAACATGGCAGAACACCTGTGTGTGCAGAATATTTACATCCACTCCCAGACAATCACTGGCCTGCTTATGCATTTGCAGACCCTTAACAATAACTCTATTGTTCCCTGGGGTCCTGCTTCCACAGATGAGGCCACCGCCTTCCTCAAGCCTTAAGCTTTGGGAGGCTGGGATCTTTTAAAAGGACAGAGTGGAGCAGAAGTTCCCATTTTCTGTGTAGCTAAGTCTTAGAACTCCAAAACCTACTTTTAAAAATCCTAACAGCTCTGGCATTGCAATTAACTTTTTAATGTAGAAAGCACCATGTAAAACAGGGCCTTTGTGGGAATGCAGAGTTTCCCAGTGAGACGGTATTTGTAGTTGTCAAGGTCATAGGTTGGAGTCCGAATGCATGAATTGGTGAGAGATATTTCTAATCTATTTACGTTAGCTGTGTGATGTGGGCAAGCAACTCAACCTCTCTAAGCTTGTTTCCCGACCTGTAAGAGAGAAAGCACATTTCTTGCCTCCTGGAGTTTTTGTGAGGATTAAACGAGATAATCTCTGAAAGGCACTTAAGGAAGCACCTGGCACACAGAAGTGTCATTACCATCGTTATTATTACTAACACCACAATAGAGTATCACTGAACATTGGAAACTTCATAGATAAGGTCTCTTTTAGTGAATTCGTCTCTGCAGGGAATAACAACATATCATGGGTGACATCTAGCCATCCATAATGTCCCTTAGTTTTCAACATTTCCAAAGCGTTCTAATAAAGAAGGGCAACATTTCTTCCTTGGCAATGCCAACGCAAGATCTCTGGGCTTATACTGAAGAGCCCTGATGGTGAGAAATACTGGGGAGAGTTGCCATCCACCAACCACTAGCCTTCGAGCTGCCATCCCTGGAGTGGCCACTCTCAGCAGATTCCAGGAACTGAAGTGTCCCCAAAGAGAGCATGTGCATACATGGGCACGTGAAAGTGGAGATGTTTGTGACTGAGCCTCGGCATTTTAAAAAATCATCTGAAAATCTGAATTCCAGGTCCACGGATAGTCGGTCCTAACTTTCCTGTCCCAAAGGCCTTATATTTGTAGAAATAACATTCCCCTTTTTTTGGTCACACTTCCTTTCTCATCCTAAATAACAGTGAACATTTGCTAAGGTCTGGCCGCTAAGAACATATGGACTAGACTGCCCAAGCCAACTTCCTTGGACTTCACCCAGACATACACTTCTTTCTCACAGTCACGGGCAAGGCCACTTAGACACACAGGTGGGTGCAGGCTGGGGAAGTAGAACCGAGTCGGAGGAGAAAATTCATGGTGATAATTCTTGCACAGACACATTAACCTGGGGGCAGTTTATACCACTGACACTGGGCTGTGGTGTTTCTGGTGTATCATGCCCTCGCCTGACCCAGTGAACTTGCTAAGGATAATTCAAGGAGGGAAACAGCAGAGGTGAAAATGCTCAGTTTAGTGGAGCATGTGGCCTGGAGGAAACTCTGTCCTGCCCTGACCCATTTGGGGCCTTCAGAGGGCAACCTCAAAGCGGTGTTCTGAAAGCCCAACAGGCTGGACTATCCACCTCAGGGTCCCAGGAGTAGGAAGAGGAGGAGTCAAACAGATTGAGGAGGATGTGGGCGGGACTTTTCTAACACTCCACTCATTTTTGCCCCAAAGCACAACAACATTCTTGATGACAATGGGCCATGCCAATCGACGCTTGGAGGTAATGTTAGGCGAAAGAATAACATAAGATAGTGTTATATTGGCCTCTGGATTTGCTTCTGAAGAAGCATCCAGAATCAAAGAAAAAGCTCAACAGCCAGGCTGTGAGTTGGTGCAGGACCTCACTGGTGAGAGCTCTGGGACCTCTCTCCAGGCAGGCATCACTGAGGGTCTCTCTGCGCATCACCGTTAAAGATGCGAGGTCTCAGGAGAGATCATTTGGTTGACCCTCCTTGGATGAATCAACCTTAGGCAGGATGACAGGGGACGGCACAGTACAGACAGAGCCACCAGGGGCACTGTCGAGTCTCTGGCAGCCATGGTAAGCTGTGATGCTCCACCAGCCTTGGAGCTCAATCCTCGCCATACTGAATTCTTATCTTCCCAATGGCTCTCTCCCCAAGACAGTCCCCACACACAGTCCCCTTGATCTGAGGAAAGCCCATGGTCTCCCACTTACTTGTCATTCACAAGTTTCCCACGTTGGTGAATCTGATTTTCCATTGTGAAGTTGATTGTGACACCATACACGTGCTCATCGTGAAACACCTTCATTTTGGACTTGTATGCTTCATCTTGAAAATACCGGATCATATCAGGGAACCAAACTGTCAGTCCATAGTAACTGTAATACAGAAGACAGAATATTTGAACAGCAACACCATCAGAGACTGCATTCAGGACTTGATGTAAATCAAGCCCATTTTAAATGTATCAGTATGGTTCATTAGAAATATCTAATAATATAACTCATCATATTAATAGATCTAAGGGAAAAAAATCATGACTACATCCATAAGTGCCAAAAACGTATTTGATAAAAAATGACATTCATTCCCAATAAAAACAATAGATTAGGAATTCATGGATGCTTCCTTAGCATGTAAAAAAATATATATCTCAGCTCAAAAGTCAGGATCTTTCTTAATGAGGAAACACTGCAGTCATTACCACTAACATAAGAAACAAGACCAGGATATGCATTATCAGCACTACTGTTTAACACTATGTTGCAGGTCTTAGCTAACTCAGCTACTCATGAGAAAGAACATAGGAATATAAAGTTGCAAAGCAAGAGGTAAAACTATCTGGAGGGCAGACAGCAGAGGCAAGAAGAACTACAATCCTACAGCCTGTGGAACGAAAACCGCATTCACAGGAAGATATACAAGATGAAAAGGCAGAGGGCTATGTACCAGATGAAGGAACAAGATAAAACCCCAGAAAAACAACGACATGAAATGGAGATAGGCAATCTTCCAGAAAAAGAATTCACAATAATGATAGTAAAGATGATCCAGGACCTCAGAAAAAGAATGGAGGCAAAGACTGAGAAGATGCAAGAAATGTTTAACAAAGACTTAGAAGAATTAATGAACAAACAAACAAAGATGAACAATATAATAACTGAAATGAAAAATACGCTAGAGGGAATCAATAGCAGAATAACTGAGGCATAAGAACGGATAAGTGACCTGGAAGACAGAATGGTGGAATTCACTGCTGTGGAAGAGAATAAAGAGAAAAGAATGAAAAGAAATGAAGACAGCCTAAGAGACCTCTGGGACAACATTAAATACAACAACATTCACATTATAGGGGTCCCAGAAGGAGAAGAGAGAGAGAAAGGACCCGAGAAAATATTTGAAGAGATTATATTTGAAAACTTCAGGGAAGGAAGATAGACAAGATGAAGCGGGAAGTTTATAGCTATACATCCTACCTCAAGAAACAAGAAAAATCTCAAATAAACAATCTAACCTTATACCTAAAGGAACTAGAGAAAGAAGAACAAACAAAACCCAAAGTTAGCAGAAGCAAAGAAATCATAAAGATCAGAGCAGAAATAAATGAAATAGAAACAAAAACAATAGCAAAGATCAATAAAACTAAAAGCTGATTCTTTGAGAAGATACACAAAATTGATAAACCATTAGCCAGACTCATCAAGAAAAAGAGGGAGAGGACTCAAATCAATAAAATTAGAAATGAAAAAGGAGAAGTTAAAACAGACACCACAGAAATACAAAGCATCCTATGAGACTACTATAAGCAACTCTGTGCCAATAAAATGGAAAACCCGGAAGAAATGGACAAATTCTTAGAAAGGTATAACCTTCCAAGACTGAACCAGGAGGAAATAGAAAATATGAACAAACCAATCACAAGTAATGAAATTGAAACTGTGATTAAAAATTTTCCAACGAACAAAAGTCAGGGACCAGACGGCTTCACAGGCAAATTCTATCAAACATTTAGACAACAGCTGACACCCATCCTTCTCAAACTCTTCCAAAAAATTGCGGATGAAGGAACACTCCAAAACTCATTCTATATGTCCACCATCAAACTCATTCTATATGCCCACCATCACCCTGATACCAAAACCAGACAAATATACTACAAAAAAAGAAAATTACAGACCAATATCACTGATGAATATAGATACAAAAACCCTCAACAAAATACTAGCAAACAGAATCCAAAAACACATTTAAAGGATCATACACCATGATCAAGTGGGATTTATCCCAGGGATGCAAGGATTCTTCAATATACGTAAATCAAACAATGTGATATACCATATTAACAAACTGAAGAATAAAAACCATATGATCATCTCAATAGATGCAGAAAAAGCTTTTGACAAAATTCAACACCCATTTATGATAAAAACTCTCCAGAAAGTGGGCACAGAGGGAGCCTACCTCAACATGATAAAGGTCATATACGACAAGTCCACAGCAAACATCATTCTCAATGGTGAAAAACTGAAAGCATTTCCTCTAAGATCAGGAACAAGACAAGGATGTCCACTTGCACCACTATTATTCAACATACGTTTGGAAGTCCTAGCCACAGCAATCAGAGAAGAAAAAGAAATAAAAGAATACAAATTGGAAAAGAAGAAGTAAAACTGTCACTGTTTGCAGATCACATGATACTACACATAGAAAATCCTAAAGACACCACCAGAAAACTACGAGAGCTAATCAGTGAATTTGGTAAAGTTGCAGGATACAAAATTAATACACAGAAATCTCTTGCATTCCTGTACACTAATGATGAAAAATCTGTAAGAGAAATTAAGGAATCACTCCCATTTACCAGTGCAACAAAAAGAATAAAATACCTAGGAATAAATCTACCGGAGGAGACAAAAGACCTCTATGCAGGAAACTATAAGACACGGATGAAAGAAGTTAAAGATGATGCCAACAGATGGAGAGATATACCATGTTCTTGGATGGGAAGAATCAATATTGTGAAAATGACTATACTGCCCAAAGCAATCTACAGATTCAATGCAATCCCTATCAAATTACCAATGGCATTTTTTATGGAACTGGAACAAAAAATCTTAAAATTTGTATGGAGACACAAAAGACCCCAAATAGCCAAAGCAGTCTTGAGGGAAAAAAACAGAGCTGGAGGAATCAGACTCCCTGACTTCAGACTATACTACAAAGCTACAGTAATCAAGACAATATGGTACCGGCACAAAAACAGAAACATAGATCAATGGAACAAGATAGAAAGCCCAGAGATAAACCCACACACCTATGGTCAACTAATCTATGACAAAGGAGGCAAGGATATACAATGGAGAAAAGACAGTCTCTTCAATAAGTGGTGCTGGGAAAACTGGACAGCTACATGTAAAATAATGAAATTAGAACACTCCCTAACATCATACACAAAAATAAACTCAAAATGGATTAGAGACCTAAATGTAAGACCAGACACTATAAAACTCTTAGAGGAAAACATAGGAGGAACACTCTTTGACATAAATCATAGCAAGATCTTTTTTGATCCACCTCCTAGAGTAATGGAAATAAAAACAAAAATAAACAAATGGGACCTAATGAAACTTAAAAGCTTTTGCACAGCAAAGGAAACCATAAACAAGACGAAAAGACAACCCTCAGAACAGGAGAAAATATTTGCAAATGAATCATCGGACTAATTGATCTCCAAAATATATAAACAGCTCATGCGGCTCAATATTAAAAAAACAAACAACCCAATACAAAAATGGGAAGAAGACCTAAATAGACATTTCTCCAAAGAAGACATACAGATGGCCAAGAAGCACAAAAAGCTGCTCAACATCACTAATTATTAGAGAAATGCAAGTCAAAACTACAATGAGGTATCACCTCACACCAGTTAGAATGGGCATCATCAGAAAATCTACAAACAACAAATGCTGGAGAGGGTGTGAAGAAAAGGGAACCCTCTTGCACTGTTACTGGGAATGTAAATTGATATAGCCACTATGAAGAAGAGTATGGAGGTTCCTTAAAGAACTAAAAATAGAATTACCATATGACCCAGCAACCCCACTACCGGGCATATACACAGAGAAAACCATAATTCAAAAAGACACATGTACCCCAATGTTCATTGCAGCACTATTTACAGTAGCCAGGTCATGGAAACAACCTAAATGCCCATCAACAGATGACTGGATAAAAAAGATGTTGCACATATCTACAATGGAATACTACTCAGCCATAAAAAGTAACGAAATTGGGTCATTTGTAGACCTAGATGCATCTAGAGACAGTCATACAGAGTGAAATAAGTCAGAAAAAGAAAAACGAATATTGTTTATTAATGCATATATGTGGAACCTAGAAAATGGTACAGATGAACCTCATTGCAGAGCAGAAATTGAGACACAGAAGTAGAGAAAAAACGTATGGACACCAAGGGGGGAAGCGGCAGGGGTTGTGGGGGGTTGTGATGAACTGGAAGATTGGGTTTGACATGTATACACTGATGTGTATAAAATGGATGACTAATAAGAAAAAAATACATAAAAGTTGAGTAGAAATATAAAGAAAGTTCCTAGAAAAAAAAAAAAGAGGTAAAACTGTCTCTATTTGCAGATGACATGATTTTATACCTGAAAAAAACTCAAAATCATCAACTCCAAGAAATGGCCATTAAACATATAAAACTGATGCTCAATCCCACTCATAAGAAAAGTGCAAATTAAAACCACTCTGTTACCATTTTCGCCTACCAGACTGTGAAAACTTTGAAGTTTGCCAAAACTCTGCTGGTGAGGCTATAGGTAAGCAGGTGCTCTCATACATTGCTGGAAAAAGGACAACATTTTACAATACCATGCAGAGGAGAATTAGTCAATGTCTAAAATAATTACTGATGGATTTACGTCCTTTTGACTCCAAAATCCCCTTTCTAGGAATCTATTCCACTGATTAACTTGTCCAATACAAAGTAGCCTACAGTTACTCATTGTGGCATTGTCTGCAATAATGTAAGTCTGAAAACTTCCCAACAGTCTAGCAACAAGGCCCTGTGTTGAATGACATGCTGTTGTGTACTGTGGAGAGCTATGCACACATTCTAATGCTGCTGTAAAGAAGAATGGGAAAAAAAATCTCGACTTACTGGTATGATAGATTGCCAGAATGTATTTTTGAATGCAAAAAGCAGTTGCAAAGCTGCTTTTTGCAGTTCCTTTGCATAAGAAAACGATGAAGAAACTTGTAAATATACGTGTATTTGCTTAAATTTTCAAAAAGAAACACTGGAATGATAAATAGGAAAATAAAATATAATTACACAGAGAAGGCAGAAGGGAATAAGTAGAGGGGGAAGGAAGGGAGTCCAGATTTCTCTGTGGTTCCAAGATTTGAAATGCATCACGTATTCGACAAAATTAAATTAGACATAAGCAAATATAAGTAAAATATATCTTAAAAATATCAGTGAATTGGATCTTGGGTTTACCATTTTTAGCTTCTGAAATATTCTCTCCTAGTTTAGATGGAACAGGTGGAGGGAGCAGGGTCCAACTTCCTCTCTACCTGGACCTGTTTGGGTCTCCATCAATAGCTATTGGAAGATATTTGGTAAGATATTGGAAAAAGTAGGTCTCCCCATGTTCCTCCCATAATCCAAGAGGTCACTAAAGCCAATTTAATTCCCTGGGTTGAGGGAGTGTGCCTTTGGGCATGGGCAGTAGTGAACAAAGTAATTTCATAGATGGAAGTTTAAAATCTCAGTGAAAGGTCCTAGCTAATAATAGCAATTTATTGAGCACTTAGGATGTGTCAGAAACAATTGCAAGCACTTTATATGTACAGTAAAACAGCCTCTTAATGCTGTAAGTGGGCCCCAAAACTTGCATAGAAAGAAGGGTCATGTTATCTGGAAGTGAATGAAATGACTGGGGTGAAAGTCTACTGTTCAAGAGAGGAGCCAGCTAAAAACCAATTATGTTATATTTATTTTTTTTATTGCCAGGCACATTATTGCAAAGTTTCACTGTTTTCTCCATTTAATATTCACAAGGACACTGATGTCAGCACTCATTCCCTGCTTCTTCCTTGGGAACAGGAAATTGACTTTGTTTGGGTATCAATGCTCAGGAAAGCTGATGGTATCATCAGCTGAGAGGCAAATCCTGATTAGTCTAAAATCACTGGGAAATCACATCCCCTTCACCAGTGGCTAGTTTAGCCCTAAGCATGTGACACACATCTGGCTAATCTGGTGGGGGAGTCTGCTGGGGGCTTCTGAGAAAAGCTTCCTTGCTGTTAAAAAGTGAAGCTGAGACAAAGGCAGCCATCTTTCTCGTTGGGACATTTTCCTGTATCTACAGGATGCCCAGAGCAACTCAGGCATCTGGCCATTGTATGAAAACTAGCATGAGGCTGAGACTTCATCTGGAAGTTGCCTCCCTGTGGAATTCTTGTTACAAAGGATCAGAGATAGAGGACCTTCAAGATGGTGGAGGAGTAAGACATGGAGATCACCTTCTGCCCCACAAATACATCAAGAATACATCTACATGTGGAACAACTCCTACAGAACACCTACTGAATGCTGGCAGAAGACCAATGACTTTCCAAAAGGCTAGAAACTCCCCCACATACCTGTCCATGTGGCTGACAGGGTCTTGGTGCTCTGGCCAGGTGTCAGGCCTGAGCCTCTTATGTGGGAGAGCCAAGTTCAGGACACTGGGTGACCAGAGACCTCTTGCCCCCATGTAACATCATCACCGAGCACTCTCCCGGAGATCTCTGTCTCAATGCTAAGACCCAGCTCCACTCAATGACCAGCAAACTCCAGTGCTGGACACCCACACCAAACAACTAGCAACACAGGAACACAACCCCACCCATTAGCAGAGAAGCTGCCTAAAATCATACTAAGTTCACAGACGCCACAAAACACACCACCATATGTGGTCCTGCCCACCAGAAAGACAAGATCCAGCCTCATCCACCAGAACATAGTCACCAGTCCCGTCCAGCAGGAAGCGTACACAAGCCACTGAACCAACCTTACACGCTGGGGGCAGACACCAAAAACAATGGGAACTACAAACCTGCAGCCTGTGAAAAGGAGATCCCAAACACAGAAAGTTAAGCAAAATGAGAAGACAGAGAAACACACAGCAGAGGAAGGAACAAGGTAAAAACCCACCAGACCAAACAAATGAAGAGGAAATAGGCAGTCTACCTGAAAAGGAATTCAGAATAATGAGAGTAAAGATGATCCAAAATCTTGGAAATAGACTGGAGAAAATACAGGAAGCATTCAACAAGGACTTACAAACACTTAAGAGCAAACAAACAAAGATGAAAATCACAGTAAATGAAATTAAAAATTCTCTAGAAGGAATCAATAGCAGAATAACTGAGGCAGAAGAACAGATAAATGACCTGGAAGATAAAAATAGTGGAAATAACTACCACAGAGCAGAATAAAGAAAAGGAATGAAAAGAATTGAGGACAGTCTCAGAGGCCTCTGGGACAACATGAAATGCACCAACATTCGAATTATAGGGGTCCCAGAAGAAGAAGAGGAAAAGAAAGGGACTGAGAAAATATTTGAAGAGATTATAGTTGAAGACTTCCCTAATATGGGAAAGGAAATAGTCAATCAAGTCCAGGAAGTGCAGAAAGTCCCATACAGGATAAATCCAAGGAGAAAAATGCCAAGACACATATTAATCAGACTATCAAAATTAAATACAAAAAAATATATTAAAAGCAGTAAATAACACCCAAGGGAATCCCTATAAGGTTAACAGCTGATCTTTCAGCAGAAACTCTGCAAGCCAAAAGGAAGTGGCAGAACATATTTAAAGTGATGAAAGGGAAAAACCTACAATCAAGATAATCCATCAAGGATCTCATTCAGATTTGATGGAGAAATTAAAACCTTTACAGACAAGCAAAAGCTAAGAGAATTTAGCACCACCAAACCAGCTTTACAACAAATGCTGAAGGAACTTCTCTAGGCAGGAAACACAAGACAAGGAAAAGACCTACAGTAACAAACTCAACACAATTAAGAAAATGGTAATAGGAACATACATATTGATAATTACCTTAAATGTAAATGGATTAAATGCTCCAACCAAAAGACATAGACTGGCTGAATGGATACAAAAACAAGACCCATATATATGCTGTCTACAAGAGACCCATTTCAGACCTAGGGACACATACAGACTGAAAGTGAGGGGATGGAAAATGATAATCCATGAAAATGGAAATCAAAAGAAAGCTGGAGTAGCAATTCTCATATCAGACAAAATAGACTTTAAAGTAAAGACTATTACAAGAGACAAAGAAGGACACTACATAATGATCAAGGGATCAAGAAAAAGACAAAACAATTGTAAATATTTATGCACCGCATATAGGAGCACTTCAATACATAAGGCCAATGCTAACAGCCATAAAAGGGGAAATCAACAGTAGCACAATTATAGTAGGAGACTTTAACACTCCACTTTCACCAGTGGACAGATCAACCGAAATGAAAATAAGTAGGAAAACACAAGCTTTAAATGATACATTAAACAAGATGGACTTAATTGATATTTATAGGACATTCCATCCAAAAACAACAGAATACACTTTCTTCTCGAGTGCTCATGGAACATTCTCCAGGATAGATCATACCTTGGATCACAAATCAAGCCTTAGTAAATGGAAGAAAACTGAAATCATATCAAGTATACTTTCTGACCACAACACTATCAGTCTAGATATCAATTACAGGAAAAAAACTGTAAAAAGTACAAACACATGGAAGCTAAACAATATGCTACTAAACAACAAATAGATCACTGAAAAATCAAAGAGGAAAGCAAAAATTACCTAGAAACAAATGACAATGAAAACACGATGACCCCAAACCTATGGGATGCAGCAAAAGCAGTTCTAAGAGGGAAGTTTATAGCAATACAATCCTACCTCAAGAAACAAGAAAAATCTCAAATACACAACCTAACCTTACACCTAAAGCAATTAGAGAAAGACCAAAAAACCCCCAAAGTTAGCAGAAGGAAAGAAATCATAAAGATCAGATCAGAAATAAATGAAGGAAATGATAGAAAAGATCAATAAAACTAAAAGCTGGTTTTGAGAAGTTAAACAAAATTGATAAACCATTAGCCAGAACCATCAAGGAAAAAAGGGAGAAGACTCAACAGAATTAGAAATGAAAAAGAAGTAACAACTGACACTGCAGAAATACAAAGGATCATTAGAGATTATTACAAGCAACTATATGCCAATAAAATGGACAACCTGGAAGAAATGGACAAATTCTTAGAAAAGCACAACCTTCTGAGACTGAAACAGGAAGAAATAGAAAATAGGAACAGAAAAATCACAAACACTGAAATTGAAACTGTGAATAAAAATCTTCCAACAAACAAAAGTCCAGGACCACATGGCTTCACATGCAAATTCTATCAAACATTTAGACAAGAGCTAACACCTATCATTCTCAAACTCTTCCAAAATATAGCAGAAGGAAGAACAGTCATTCTACGAGGCCACCATCACCCTAAAACCAAAACCAGACAAAGATGTCACAAAAAAAGAATACTACAGGCCAATATAATTGATGAACATAGATGCAAAAATCCTCAACAAAATACCAGCAAACAGAATACACCAGCACATTAAAAGGATCATACACCATGATCAAGTGGTGTTTACCCCAGGAATGCAAGGATTCTTCAATATACATAAAACAATCAACGTGATACACCATATTAACAAAATTGAAGGATAAAAACCATATGATCATCTTAGTAGATGCAGAAAAAGCTTTTGAAAAAATTCAACACACATTTATGAGAAAAACTCTCCAGAAAGTGGGCATAGAGGCAACTTACCTCAACATAATAAAGGCCATATATTACAAACCCACAGCCAACATCGTTCTCAATGGTGAAAAACTGAAACCATTTCCACTAAGATCAGGAACAAAACAAGTTTGCCCACTTTCACCACTATTATTCAACATAGTTTTGGAAGTTGTAGCCACAGCAATCAGAGACGAAAAAGAAATAAAAGGAATCCAAATCAGAAGAGAAGAAGTAAAACTGTCCTGTTTGCAGATGACATGATACTATACACAGAGAATTCTAAAGATGCTCCCAGAAAACTACTAGAGCTAATCAGTGAATTTGGTAAAGTAGCAGGATACAAAATTAATGCACAGAAATCTCTTGCATTCCTATACACTAATGATGAAATATCTGAAAGAGAAATTAAGGAATCACTCCCATTTACCATTGCAACAAAAAGAATAAAATACCTAGGAATAAACCTACCTGAGGAGACAAAAGACATCTATGCAGGAAACTATAAGACACTGATGAAAGAAATTAAAGATGATACCAACAGATGGAGAGATATACCATGATCTTGGATTGGAAGAACCAACATTGTGAAAATGACTATACTATCCAAAGCAATATATAGATTTAATGCAATCCCTATCAAACTACCAACAGCATTTTTCACAGAACTAGAACAAAGAATTTCACAATTTGTATGGAAACACAAAAGACCCTGAATAGCCAAAGCAATCTTGAGAAAGATAAATGCAGCTGGAGGAATCAGGCTCCCAGATTTCAGACTATAGTACAAAGCTACAAGACAGTATGGTACTGATACAAAAACAGAAATATAGATCAATGGAACAGGATAGAAAGACCAGAGATAAACCCACACATATATGGTCACCTTATCTTTGATAAAGGAGGCAAGAATATACAGTGGAGAAAAGACAGCCTTCTTCAATAAGTGGTGCTGGGAAAACTGGACAGCTACATGTAAAAGAATGAAATTAGAACACTTCCTAACACAATACACAAAAATAAACTCAAAATGGATTAAAGACCTAAATGTAAGGCCAGACACTACCAAACTCTTAGAGAAAAACATAGGCAGAATACTCTATGACATAAATCACAGCAAGATCCTTTTTGACCCACCTCCTGGAGAAATGGAAATAAAAGCAAGAATAAACAAATAGTACCTAGTGAAACTTAAGACAACCCTCAGAATGGTAGAAAATACTTGCAAATGAAGCAACTGACAAAGGATTAATCTTCAAAATATACAAGTAACTCATATAGCTCAATATCAAGAAAACAAACAACCCAATCCAAAAATGGTCAGAAGACCTAAATAGACATTTCTACAAAGAAGATATACAGATTGCCAACAAACATATGAAAAGCTGCTCAACATCACTAATCATTAGAGAAATGCAAATGAAAACTACAATGAGGTATCACCTCACACCAGTGAGAATGGCCATCATCAAAAACTCTACAAACAATAACTGCTGGAGAGGGTGTGGAGAAAAGGGAACCCTCTTGCACTGTTGGTGGGAATGTAAATTGATGCAGCTACTATGGAGAACAGTATGGACGTTCCTTAAAAAACTAAAAATAGAACTACCATACGACCCAGCAATCCCACTCCTGGGCATATGCCCTGAGAAAACCATAATTCAAAAAGAGTCATGTACCACAATGTTCATTGCGGCACTATTTACAATAGCCAGGATATGGAAGCAACCTAAGTGTCCATTGACAGATGAATGGATAAAGAAGATGTGACACATATATACAATGGAATATTACTCAGCCATTAAAAGAAATGAAATTGAGTTATTTGTAGTGAAGTGGGTGGACCTAGAGTCTGTCATACAGAGTGAAGTAAGTCAGAAAGAGAAAGACAAATAGTGTATGCTAACACATATATATGGAATCTAAAAAAAAAAAAATCGTTCTGAAAAACCTAGCAGCATGATAGGAATAAAGACACAGATGTAGGGAATGTACTTGAGGACACAGAGAGGGGGAAGGGTAAGCTGGGATGAAGTGAGAGAGTGGCATTGACATATATGCACTACCACATGTAAAACAGATAGCTAGTGGCAAGCAGCCGCATAGTACAGGGAGATCATCTCGGTGCTTTGTGACCACCTAGAGGGGTGGGATAGGGAGTGTGGGAGGGAGACGCAAGAGGGAGGAGATATGGGGATATATGTATATGTATAGCTGATTAACTTTGTTATACAGCAGCAACTAACACAACAATGTAAAGCAATTATACTCCAATAAAGATATAAAAGAATAATAATAATAAAAAAATTTTAATAAAATACAAAATTTTTAAAAAAGGATCAGAAATTTCCTAGTTGTAGAAGCCACTAGAGTTGGTTGCCTGTTACTTAGAGCCAAAATCATCCAATCTGACACAGACTCTGTAAGTTAGAACCAACTGTAACCCTCAGTGTATAGATGAGGCACCTGAAGCACGAGGAAATTAATGAACTTAAGGAAGACAGGGCTTACCTTAAAGCCATGGTGAACCAGACCACGGCCAGAATCAGTGTGTTCATCCTGTAGGGCCCCATCACACAGTACAGAGCGTTTTCCCAGACCTATAACACACAGAAGAGATGGGTTGTTAAAGGCAGAAACTTGTGACTTGGAAGAGCTCATTTTTAATATTTTCTATTAAATTGCCTAGGAATCCATTATCTTCCAGAAGCAGCAATTCTGCTCAAATAACAAGGAAAGCCTCTTCTCTTCTTACTGGCTGGTCTCAACTTCTAACAGTCCTATAGCATCTGGGAACACAACAATGCTCCATGCATGTGACAAAAAGCACACGGAGTGGAGATGTCAAGGCAGTGAATAGCCTTGAGCAGTGAGTTCTGCTCCCCGCCAGTGGGAATGGGTGATATTCTAAACATTGAACCACCTTTTACACCAAGAAGGTTATCCAGGCTCAGGAGACTCTGGCCATTGACTGCCTCAGTGTTCAATAGTTGATTCACCTCACAGGAGCCTTGCCCTTCAAGAAGGCTTTCTCAGAAATCACCAACAAATCTCAAAGGGGTCATTTCTTTAACACACTCCTTTCTTCCTATGGATTATTTAATGAGAAGGTGCTAGAGAGAAAGGTTTTTACTCAGACTAGACATTGCACCTACATTCAAAATCTCTGCCTTGGAAAGGAAGAACAAAGAAAAGAAACGAAGGTTTATAGTTTGTGGCTCAAGGGCTCACAGATAAGCATGGGCTAGGACCCGAAAGTCCCTATCCAAGGTAGCTTCCTGCCCACCACACTGTCTTGGGTTGATGGGGGTGTTCAGGATCTCTATTCTTCACCCACTGACGTTACAGATTTCCATAGAGCCTCCCTCTCAACAACCCCAGGTCCCCAGCTGTACCTGCTTGAAAGTGGTCTTGAATCTGACTAGCCAGCGCTGGTACCAAGTCCCTGTTGAACTTTGGATCTCAATGAATTCATCCATTTGCTTGGGAGTTTTAATGTTGGAAACCTGTAAAGCAAAGATTGGCTAGAGAATCTTAACCCCACGTTGACTTTTCAATTTTTAGTTTAGTGTAACTGACTTTATTAACTTACTTAGGGCTAGAGGAGCTTTCGGTGACCCTACAGTTCAGTAATTCTTAGCCAAAATTGTACATAGCATCTCTTAGGGATCTTTCTCAGGTGGCTATGTCCCACTGCAGACAAAATGAATCAGAGTTTTTTCACTCAATTATGGCTTTGGGAAATACACTGAAATCCTGTTTATATCTGATTTGCCCATAGTAGAGTTGACTCCACCTTAAAATTCGCAAGTCTGTCCTTAATGGATATTAACATCACAGAAGTCTAGAACCCATACAGGCAAGAGTGTGTGTGTGTGTTTGTGTGTGTGTGTTAGGAAAGGGGGTTTGCTATGCAAGACATTTTTAAAACACAGCAGAATAAAAGACATTATGTCCTCCTTCTGCACAGCAAAGGAAATCATCAACAAAATGAAAAGGCAACTTACTGAATGGGAGAAGATACTTGCAAATCATATATCTGATAAGAGACTAATATCCAAAATATAAAAAGAACTCATGCAACTCAATAGCAAAAAAAAAAAAAAAAAGATCCAATTAAAAAATGGACAGAGGATCTGAATAGACAGATTTCCAAAGAAGACATACAGATGGCCAACAGGTACGTGAAAAAAATGCTCAACATCACTAATCATCAGGGAACTGCAAATCAAAACTACAATGAGATATCACCTCACACCTGCTAGAATGGTTATTATCAAAAAGACAAGAAATAACAAGCGTTGACAAGGATGTGGGGAAAAGGAAATCCTTCTGCGTTGTTGGTGGGGATGTAAATTGGTGCAGCCACTATGGGAAGTAGTATAGAGGTTCCCCCCAAAATTAAAAATGGAACTACCATATGATCCAGCAATTCCAATTCTGGGTATTTATCTGAAGGAAGTGAAAACACTAACTCGAAAAGATATCTGCATTCCCATGTTCACTGCAGTATTATTTATAAAAGTGAAGATATGGAAACTAAGTGGCCATCAACAGGTGAATGGATAACAATGTGACACACACCCACCCACGCAAACACACACACAATGGAATACTACCCAGCCACAAAAAATTAAAAAAAAAAATCTTGCCATTTGCGACAACATAGATGGACATCGAGGGCATTACATAAGTGAAATAAGTCAGACAGAGAAAGACAAATACCCTATGATCCCATTTATATTCGGAATCAAACAAACAAACAAAACAAAACAGAAAACCAATCTCATAGATACAGCGAACAGACTGGTGGTTCCCAGAGGGGAGAGGGGGTGGGGGTGGATAAAATAGGAGAAAGGCATCAGAGGTACAAATTTTCAGTTATAAAATAAGTCATGGGGATGTACGTAGAGCATGGTGACTATAGTTAATAATACAGTATTCATCACTTGAAAGCTGCTAAGAAAGTAAATCTTAAAAGTCCTCATCACAAGAAAAAAAATGTTTGTAAATGTGTGGTGACAGATGGTAACGAGACTTATTGTGGTGATCATTTTGCAATGTATACAAATAACTGAATCATTATGTGGTACACCTGCAACTAATGTAATGCTATCTGTCAATTATACCTTAATTTTTAGAAAGAGAGAGAAATTATGTCTTCCTTGCTACCCCTGGTTTTCCTGGAGGAAATCAAAGAGATAGGGAATGGAAATAAGGCTGTATATCTCAGGGCTCCACCAAGGGCCCCGGAAAGTGTTAATTTGTCCAATGTCAGCAGGTAGCCCCAGGGAGCAATCCTGACTCATTACGACAGCGATTTTCAGTTTAATCAATGTTTAAGACAACCACTGCATTCTATAACTAACCATCATGTTAAGGAGATTCCTGACCACACAAACTCTTAGCCAAGTTATCAAGGTCCGTGCACGCAGACCAATTCAGAGGAAAATAAAAGAGTGTACTCAAAAAATTCAAAACCAGCTTCTATCACCTCCTCCAACAAACCTTTCTTTCTAGGGAGAAAAGGCTTTAGTCGTAAGTGTCTCCATCTCTTTCTTCAGCCAAGGGACTGAGAATGTGAGGAGACAGAGAGAGAGATGAGGCTGGATATCCACAGGGGAAAATACAGTCCCTGGATTAGGGACAATTGTTTCTTTAATTCCCAAGCCCTGAGCCTGGGATGGCTCGGCTTTGTTTTTCTAAACACTGAAAACAGTGGTTCTTCTCTTGGGAGGGCCGGATACCCTTTTGAGAACCTGGTAAAAGCATAGGTGCTCTTCCTAAAAATCACAGGTATATAAGCATGCCAGAGCCTCCTGGGCTGGTCCTGCCATTCCTGGGTGTGTGGCCTTTGCAAATGCTCTTCTGCCCAGGCCCACACAGGGACACAGGAGAGAGAACGCAGCAGGCCCTCCAGTGTGACTCTTGGCTGGAACTGGTCTTTGTGTTATTAGGTATCCCAGGGAGACCAAGAACACAGCTGCGGCCGAAAGAGGCCGAGGAGAAGGTTGACCCCAAGTCAGGAAGCACGTTAAGAATCTCACTAAATGGGACTTCCCGGAGGTCCAGTGGTTAAGACTCTGTGCTTGCACCACAGGCGGCGCGGGTTCAATCCCTGGTCAGGGAACTAAGATCCCACGTGCCTGAGGTGCGGGTGGGGGAGGGGGGAAGGAAATGCAAATTCTGTCTTTGCTTTGCTCCTGAGGAAAATAACACCCTATTCCCTAGGGATCTTGGGAGTGGGTGTGTTGACAACTTGCAAGCATAATTACTCTAATTTACAATCAACTAGGACACTTGGCTTTGCTTCAGTCTAAAGTAGAATACAGTCTGTGCGGTCTGTGCTCACCCCAGCCTTGCAGAGCATGGGTTCTCAGGTGAATACTTCAACTCACCCCCTTTCCAAAGGTGTTTCAGTGGACACCTGCCAGGGGGCTGTTCAGAAGCTTGTGAGGTAGCGACAGGGGCTGGTGAAAGCCAGGGCTCTGTAGGGGAGGGGAAAGTATTCCTCTACCCTCTTAGGCTCCCTGGCTGGGTCTGGAAGTTAAACTGGCAAAGAGAGATTAACAGGAGTAAAGCATCCACATTTTACTGAGTTTTTACATGTCCGTGGGAGCCTTCACAAGAGAATGAAGCCCCAAAGAAGTGACCAGCCCAGGAAGTTTTTATACCTTGTAGAAACAGTAGATTTGTGAAGAACTGACAAGACAAAGGGATTTGGGCTAGGGTGAAGAAATGGTGAAGAAGTAATTAGGACGATAAGGGTTAGTTTAACAAGGTTTGTTGATACGCCCTTCTTGGCCCTAAGTTCCCCATCTCTGCTGAGAACAATGTCTTCTTTCCTCCTGGTGCCTGGAGAGTACCTTCCATGTGGGAGATTTATGGCCTGTTTCAGGAAAGAAGGGGGAGCAGGGGGAGGTCAGAGTGACATTTCTACTTCTGCTGTTTTCTCAAACTCCTTCAGCTTACCATATTCAATATGCCAAGGTGCCATATCTTGGGGTATCATGTCCTGAACCCCATCAGCTCCAAGGTGGATGTAAGGAGGGCCACATCCAGGGCTCACCATGAACACTACGAGCCTGGCCTACCCTAAGCTCTTCCTCCAGGCCCCTGAGCATGTTTACTGTGAGTACCGTCTACAGAGGGGAGCGCACAGGATCATAGCAGATGACCCCATTCGGCAGGGCTGAGTATCACTCCTGACTCCAGCCACTGCCCAGCTGTCTGAGGTCAGGAACACTTTCAGGCTGTTTTTCTTTTCTTTTCTTTCTTTTTTTTTTTTTTTTTCGGTACGCGGGCCTCTCACTGCCGTGGCCTCTCCCGTCGCGGAGCACAGGCTCCGGACGCCCAGACTCAGCGGCCATGGCGCACGGACCCATCCGCCCCGCGACACGCGGGATCCTCCCAGACCGGGGCACAAACCCGCGTCCCCCGCATCGACAGGCAGACTCCCAACCACCGCGCCACCAGGGAAGCCCCCTTTTCTTTTTTTTTTTTTTCCTGGCCCATCCAGTCATCCTCTTCTACAAAATTACTATGATCATCAAGTCAGTTTGGAAATACTGAGCCCGTGACCTTTTAAATTCCCTTTTCCTGAGAAAGGGTGAAATCTACTAAAAGCAGAGGTTATACCCAAAGACTCAGTAACATCTCCTAGGAATAAGCAGGAGCTTGGAGAGAAGGCTATAGAATGGGTGGGGGTGGGAGGCAGGACTGAACCAAGCATACCCAGACCCCAGGGGACAGGGCACTCCTGCTAGCATCTGGGGTCCAGACCTGCAGTCCAGCTGCAGCAATGAAAACCCATCACAGGGAGCGGCGGGGATGGGAGGTTGGGAGAACCACCAGTTCCCTTATCATCTTTCATTTGGAGTAGCTCTACTAATTGTGCTTCTTCTTCCTTTATTTTTAAGTGTGGGAAATTTTTAATAAGAAAGGTAATTGAGGAAGGATTAAGAAAATGAACAAGCTAAAAGTTCTATTTTCAATTACATTTCGTTTATCCAACCGGAAAGTCTATAAATATTGTTAATGGTGCTTCTTAATAAATGTTTGTGATAAAAGGACTGGTCCCATATTTTAGATAATTTTAGGAGTGTTGGAATTGGGGAAATAGGCCACTGGACAACTTTCTATAAAATCTATTATTTGAGTTTATTTACTAAAAAATATGACATAAAATATTTGGATAATAGTTAACATCTGTGTAGTATTTACTCTAAGCCAGGCACAGTTTAGGTGCTTGATTTTAATCCTTACCATAACTGCATTCATAGACGTTGCTACCCCTCTTTTCCCAATGAAGAAAATAAGGCACAGACAGTACCTTGCCTAAGGCCACACAGCTAGAACATGTTAAAATCAGGATTTGGACCCAAACTGGTCTGGCTGCAGGTTGTAGATTCTTAGCTGCTATGGGGTCCTGCCTGAGAATCAGGGGTTTCAAGTAACAGGTTAACAAGAAAAAGTGTTTTACTCCAGACTCAAATTATGGAAGCCAAAGAAGTAAAAGCAGTGAATTGGAGTAGGTGGGAGTTAACTCAGGAAGGCTTCCTTGAAGAAATGGATTTGGAGTTGGTCTAAAAGGGGGTCATGCAGACAGGTGCACAGGGACCCTGCCGTGGGTATTCCTCGTGGCTGGCCACAGCTTGGTGGAAAGAGCACAGTTCATGGTAACTAACAGGACCTCCCCGTGGAAACTGCCATTGGCTAGTTTTTCATTTTTTAAACTAGTGAGAAAGAAAATCCAGGCTAACAGCCAATGCTGGTAAGGATGCTGAGAAACAGGTATCCTATCATTGGAGGTATCACAGATCATTGCAACCCTACTGAAATGTAATTTGCAATGCATCTCAAGAGCTATAAAAATACTCATGCTGTTTGAGCCACTCATTTTATTTCTAGGAGTCTACTCTTAGAAAACAAACCCAGAACATGAAAGGAACTATGTGCAGGAAAAGGTTCATTGCAGCAATATTTGCAGGAACAAGGTAATAAAACAGGGCATATGCATCTCTAACATTGGGGACATGTTTACGAAAACTGTGTTAATGTTTCTAATATTAAAGTCCGTTAAAAGGATGATTCTGAATACTATGAGACACATATAGAATGCCGATAAGTACTCCTAAATAATCTATATGCATTGATAGATGTAAATATATGTACATATGGTTATCCCCATATGAATATAGCTAGTTTTTCCCTTTGCCACATTTGAACACTTAGCAGTACCAAGAAGGTATCCATCAAAATGCAAAGAATAATTATGATGCAGTAATAGGAATGTCAGGGGCTTTATTCCCCTTTTGACAAATTTTCTGGGATATGCTTATATAATAAAATTATTTTTTAGCAAACCAAAGCAGTGAAGAGGAGAGGCCCCCTCCTGTTGGCATAGGTGACCATGCACTCACCGTGAACACCTTCTCTGGGGCCCCCTTAGCCCTCATGTTGGTGTCGTGAACGTGCTTGAGAATCATCCAGGCTTCATCGTGTTTGCCCATCTGGTAAAACCAAGGAGAGAGACATGAACAGTCTTTTGCTGATTAGGGGTGGAAAACCCTACAAGCCCAACAGGTGCTGATACCCAAGTCTGAGGCGATTGGCCATGGATGTGTTACTATCTAGGGCTTGTGAAAGACTAGGAAAAGTTTCTGTCACAGCCCATCTTGGAAGGATAGTGAGGTTGTACCTTCAAGGTGTAAATGCTGGGTACTGTTATCATTATAGGCTGTGAGTAACTACTCGTAGTTTAAGGTTGAATAGACTGCAGGGTGGTAGCCATGTTCCTCCCTGGCAGGACAAAGCAAAGACACAACATGCGATGGGTTGAACTATGTCCCCAACCCTAAAAATATGTTGAAGTTCTAGCTGCCAGTACCCCAGAATGTGACCTTATTTGGAAGCAGGGTTGCTGCAGATGTAATTAATTAAGATGAGGTCATACTGGGGTAGGGTGCACCCCTAATCCAACATGACTGGTGTCCCTATAAGAAGAAGCCCATGGGAAGACCCAGAGACACATAGAGAGAACACCGTGTGGTGACAAAGGCAGAGCCTGGAGTGAAACAGCTGCAAGCCAAGGAATGCCAAAAAATGCAAGCAACCCACCAGAAGTTGAAAGAGGCAAGTAAAGCTTGCCCTAAGGGCTTCCAAGGGAGTGTGGCCCTGCCAACACCTTGGTTGGGGACTTTTAGCCAACAGACCTGTGAGACAATAAATTTCTCTTACTATGAGCCCCTCGGTTTGTGTGCCTTTGTTAGAGCAGCCCTAGGAAACTCATACACAATGAAGGGTAGCTTTTGAGATAAGCATGGATAAAAAAACTTTTTGCTGCATCTGGAACCTGATCAATGGGATGAAAGAAGAAATTCAACAAGGACGGTCAGTCTGCAGAAAGCCAGAAGGAGGCTTATAAGTAGACTCTGAGAATTGGGGCTGTAAATAGCCTTCAAGTCCTATCGCCCCTCCACCAGCCCTGCCTGTCTGACCACCGCAAGCACGAGAGCCTCACCACCACCACCACCAAGCTGGAAACCTCACAGGACTCCGGGAGCAGCTTTCTGGAGGAGAGAGGTCCTGCAAAGCCAAGAGTCTTGAAGGGCTTGGGAGCAGTGACAGATTTACAACCCAGCTCACAGCCGTAACATGGAAAAACTGCATGCAGCTTTGAAGAGCCTCATAATCAGGACCTCTGGGGAGAGTGGGTGCCAGAAGCATCCTCAGCAGAGCCCCCTCCAGCTCCACCCAGCCTCCGGGAGCAGTGCTGCTGCTCTGTGCTTAGTGAGCTCCTGAGTCCCTCCGGCTCTGGCTGTCCTTGAATCCCAGGCATGCAACCATCACGATGGATTTAATGATGGGCCAGGTCAGCCAACATGGGACCGAGGGGCTGGAGCAGCAGGGCTAGCTCCTGTCGCTGTTCCATTGCCCTCACACGGGTTGGGGGCGCTGACTCACCTCTAGCAGAAACCTCGGGCTCTCTGGCATGAACTTCAGGGCCACCATGGACACAGTGCAGGGCAGAGCGCAGACGATGACAAACACTCTCCAGCTGTGGAAGTGGTAATTGGTGCCCATGCTGAAGCCCCAGCCTGTGAAGAAGCAGTCAGAGGATCTCTGACACACGGTCTTAGAGTGACCTTCAAGAACTGGTTTTCAAACCATGGGGGACAAGAGCATCACCTGGGGAGCAGGTTAGCATGCAGACTCCCTGGCTGTGCCCCCAAAGCCTCTGATTCTGAAAGGCGCTGGGAATCTGCATCTTGTCAACCCCAGAGGCAGGCCTGGCCTGACACTTATGGGGCCTTGGGTAGGAGTACAAATAGAGGCACCATCCCATATTTCTATATATTCATTAAAATTTCAGTTAAACTGTTAGATAACAGATGCTCCATCCTCCTGCTCAACAAATAAGGAGCTGGAAGGCCAAGCCCTGACCTGCCCAAGACCCACCTTTACAGGACCCCCTTCTGTCCCCCGACCAGCCCCTCCTGTAGAATGAGGGGCCTCATGCCAACACGTGTGGTCACACCACACACACCACCGTGGTAAGAGTGGGTGTCCTTGTCATGATCCCTTAAGTTTAGTGGGGAGTCCTAGGTCCTGAGTAGCCAGAGCATGATCTGGATGGAGTGGGGTTGTGGCCTTAGGGATGCACGTTGCCTCATGGGAAGAGGTACAGCTGGAGGAAAGCCAGAGCAGGGCCTTATGTGACCCAGAGTTTTGATGGGGCATTAGTCTTACCTAAGTCAAAGGGCAATACCAGCTCTAGGTGATTCCAATGCACAGGGTTCAGGACCACACTTTGAAAAAACTGTCAGTGATAATACTAATTTTTTTTAAAGAAACTGAGCTTCTACATTCAGATGAATTCTACCATCATTGAAATGGAGAGGTGAATAGCTCCTACTCAGCTTTCATTATTCAAAACATTTCTAAAATTCATTTTCAGAAATTGCCTTCAGGATCTACAAAACATTCCTTCAAATATCTTCATAAGAAGAAAATTTCCCTCTTGCAAAGGACGATAACACAATGAAAAGTGCCTGGACTTTTGCAGTCACGTAGATCAGAGTTCAAATCCTGGCTTTCTCACATCGTGATTGTTATGTTGGTGGGTTTTCACAGCTGTAGAAGGCAGGTAATGGTACTTCCACAGATTTGCTGTGTGTGAAAGCTCCTGGCAACCAAAAGTAATTCACCTGCTTTGAGGGCAGATTTGATTTGTTTCGAAATAGTTACATGACAGTTAGTGCCAAAGATGTTGAGTAAAATAGATGAATATCAGCCAAAGGATTATTTTCTTTTAAAGCCACGGTTATGAAATAGACTGGTTCTCTCATGTCACTCAAAACGATCTCTGAAGACAATTCCAACAGCATTTCTGCAAAAGGCCAAACTTTATAAATAAATATATTGATTTCTAAAGTTCAAACGGTGAACATTATTCGGCTGTAAAATCTCTATTCCATTTACTTGAAAATACACTATATGGCCAACTCCGGAGGTGGGCAGTTTATGTCTTGAATTCTCGCTTACCATCGCGGTTCAATTTGTTCTACTTGCAGGGGACTCCTAACCAATATCTGCTGTTTCTGCAGATATTTCGAACTCTATTTGCACAATGGAATGACTGGCCGGAGGGAATCCCAGGTGAAAAACACATGGGGCTGTGGCTGCTTTTACACAATGGCCACAGAACATAATACACATAAGACATCCAACATTCTCAATCACAATCAAATCTCTTTTTTGCACAGCCTGTCCTGTTCTCCTTCCATCTCACAGGAGTTTTTTCTTTTATAAATTTATTTATTTATTTTTGGCTGCTTTGGGTCTTCGTTGCTGCGCACGGGCTTTCTGTAGTTGCGGTGAGCGGCGGCTGCTCTTCGTTGCGGTGCATGGGTTTCTCATTGCGGTGGCTTCTCTTGTTGCGGAGGAGGGGCTCTAGGCGCATGGGCTTCAGTAGTTGCGGCGTGTGGGCTCAGTAGCTGTGATGCACGGGTTTAGCTGTTCCGAGGCATGTGGGATCTTCCTGGGCCAGGTCTCGAACCCGTGTCCCCTGCATTGGCAGGCGGATTCTTAACCACTGCTCCACCAGGGAAGTCCCTGTTTGTTCATTTTAATTTTAATTAAGAAGTCTTTCCTCTCTTGAGAGTGACAACAGAGAGAAGAAGGCAAAACCATAGTAAGATTTCCACATCCTCAGCTCATGTCCAAAAACCACTGTGGCATAATCAGAAATAAAGCTGACCAAAGCTACATAGCAGTCAAACTCAGGTGGGTAACAAGAGAAGAAGGGCAGAAGCAGGTATGTTTAGAAAGTATTCTGCCTCAGAGATATTTTTTTTCTTAATGAAAATATATGCAAATTATCCAAAATCCATTATTCCCTCATGCCTCTCTGGTTTTTGTGGTGATTTTAGTAATCTGCACTTATCACATTCATTAGACACACCTTTGGGGCCTTAAATCAATTAAAATTAAACAGTGAACTGCTTCCAAATATATAAGACTACTATTAATTTGGAGACAGGGATTGTTCTGGTCACTGATCTTTTAGCTTGCCCTACTTTTCTCCATCAGGATTTCTCAAACAGCTGGTGCTGCTGACTACAGTGGGAATTAATCTTCCATAATATATCCATTTTGAGGGGGCTATGCCCATGAGTTCCCAGAAAAACATTCTGAGGTCTGTAACTTTCTTTCTCAATGACTCAGTCACCCAAATTGCTGGTGCCAAGACCTCCCATCACTTCATTCCCGCAAAACCAGTTAAATGGTTTGCACAAGCTACGTACAAACATCAAGTCTCCTTTCCGGATCACCCTTGCATTTGTCCCTGCTGAGTGGAGGGGGTTTTAGAGGATTAATGTCTTAGGTCTGTTGGGAAATATCATCAAATGTCTCTGTTCACTGTGGACAGAACATCTGGTCCTGGTAAAATGAGGTTTAAAATAAATAATCACTCCTGTTGCACTGTGATTCTAGTCCGCCATATTTCTAGGATGGGTTGCCCTCAAGTTAATGCCTGTTTCAATTAAGCCTAATCATCCAAGAGGCTGGTATTTTTAAATGGAATATAAAAGCCATAGATTTCCTATAGGCATACAAATAGGAAAATATCCTATCCATTTGGAGTAAGATACTTAACCACAAGCCCTGCTATCAGCCAGGAGCTATGTGGCCCCTCTGCCATGGGCATCCCACTTAGTCTTGGTCAATGTGTCCCCAGCCTGAATTCTTTTATTGCTTTTTTAGAAACCAGACACCCAGACATTGTGTGTTTGTGTGTGCAAAGTGAAGTGAAAAAATGATGCAGTTTGTAGTGACTATTGTGGGCTGCTCCCCTCACAACATCCTTCCCATCCTTCCTCTCCACTGGGTTGCAGACTTGTGGTTTGGGTGGGACTGACCCCATCCCCAGTGCCAGGGATGGAGAAGAAAGTATATGAAACGCCCAGGACCTGGCATCCTCTGGGGTTTAGTGATTGGCTGAGGTGAGCACATGACTTAAGTTGATCCAATCAGAGGGAAGCCAAGGACCTTTGCTCATTGGTTGGTTGTGAGGGCAGCTCCCTTGTGGAACAAGCAGTCTAAAAATAGGGCTAGAATTGCTAATGCGGCTTGGAGGGAAACCAGCCCAAATACTAGAATCGTCTCCAAAATTTTCTCACCATTATTTGCCTCCCAAGAACTGCTGGATCTTAGGGCTGGCACAGATCGGATCTCTACAGTCTATTCTCTTTGCTTCCTTCTCTCCATTTTATAGATAAAGGAACCAAGGCTGGACAAGCTAGGTGACCTGTCCCAAGTTACATAGAACCACTATTTTGACTCAGCTTTTATCCAGAGTCTATTTGTTTCCCCCCACCCCAACAAAATTGTCTAACTCAACTTATATGTAGAAGTAGTTTCTTAGTGTTAACACGTTTGGATCAATTAACAGGGGAAATGATATTATAGCAAGAATTGTGGGGACAAAAGCAACTCCTTGGACCCATATAACCAACGGCCTGGATAATTAATGTATGCATTTTGGGGAAGGGTAGAATGCAGAGCCTGATATCAGGAGTAATACAATTTTGTATCTAAAATTATGTAGAATTACCTATGGTAACAAAATATCTGGAAAACCCTTCAACTCTTTATTTCATTATTTTTGTTCGTATTTCTTCTCTGTTTCTGATACAAAAATCCAGTGGGATATGGCAAAGGTAACATGATGGTCCCAAACCCATTTCCTCTACCTTGTGGGCACACAGCTAGGTCACATTTCCTAGTGTCCTTTGCTGTAGTGTGTGGTCATATTACAGATTTGGGGCCAATGGGATGTGAGCAAAGAAGATGTGATCGAATTCCTAGCCTGCCCTTCAAAAGCACCCACATACAACTGTCCACGCTCTTTCACCGAACCAACATGTAGGTTACCTGTTGAAGAGGGTAGATCACATGCTGGAGGGAACCTGAGCCCTGGGATTACTGATAGAGCAGAGCTGCCTGCAGATCAGAAACACCAGCCGGGCTTTGCAGGAGGGGAAAACTTCTTTGGTATTAAACCACTAAGATTTCAGGGTTTATCAGGTTCTCAGGGTAATACACCCAGCATCCCCTTAACTAATAAAATAGGGATTGTCTACACCAAAGCTTCTTCTTAAAAAGATAATACAGAAGCCTCCATTAACCCAGAACACACATCAGAGAGGGTCAGATTTAAAACAAGCATACCAGGAGAAAAAGGAACCCTGCTACACTCTTGGTGGGGATGTAAATTGGTGAAGTCACTATGGAGAACATTATGGAGGTTCCTTAAAGAACTAAAAATAGAGTTACTATATGATCCAGCAATCCCACCTGTGGGCATATTTCTGGACAAAACTCTAATTCAAAAAGATGCATGCACCCCTATGTTCATAGCAGCACTATTTACAACAGCCAAGACATGGAAGCAACCTAAACGTCCATGGACAGATGAATGGATGAAGAAGATGTGGTACATATATAAGATGGAATATTACTCAGCGATTGAAAAGAATGAAATACTGCCATTTGCAGCGACATGGATGGACCCAGAGATTGTCATACTAAGTGAAATAAGACAGACAAAGACAATTATCATATGATATCACTTATATGTGGAATCTAAAAACTGATACAAATGAACTTCCAAAACAGAAATAAACCCACAGACGTAGAAAAAACTTATGGTTACCAAAGGGGAAATAGGGGGGAGTGATAAATTAGAAGTCTGGGATTAACATATACACACTACTGAATATAAAATAACCAATAAGGACCTACTGTATAGCACAGGAACTATATTCAATATTGGGTTGGCCAAAAAGTTCGTTTGGGGTTTTCTGTAAAATGTTATGGAAAAACCTAAATGAACTTTTTGGCCACCCAATATTTTGTAATAACCTATAAGGGAAAAGAATCTGAAAAGAAGAATTGAGCTGCACAGTGGAAGATGGCAGTGTGGGAAGACAAGGAGTTCGCATCTTCCCACAACTAGGGCGCCTGCCAGACGCTGGTGGGGGACCTCAATGCCTAAGGAGATGGGAGGAACCCCTGAGTGACTGAGTAGGATGTGGGGGGAGTGAGGGGGAAGGAGAAGTGGAGGCCAGACAGGACCTGTGCCCCTGAGGGGTGGCTGGGAGGGGGTAGGGGTTCACATGCCTGGAGGGACCCTTGGGGGCTTGGAGGATCGAGGTGAGCATGCCTAGCATTTCCCCTGCCCAATCGGTCCCTGGGAATCCTGAAGGGCTCCCAAACTGGTTACTCCACCCTCCAAGGCCCCCTCCAGGCCGCACTGGTCCTAGGGGCATAGAAGGGAAATGTGGGGGGTGGTGCAAAAGAGGAGAGGCAGACGGAGGGGGAACCCTCCAGGACTGGAGGATCAGGGGAGGCATGGCAGCTGTTTCCCTCAAGCCCTGGGATGCCTGCTGGGCTCCCAGGTCTGGTCCTCCATTTTCTGAGGCCCCCTCTGGCTGTTGGGGTCCTAGGGACATAGGAGGGAAGGAGTGGGGGAAGAAGAAGAGAGGCCAATGAGGTGGGGCCCTCAAGGATCAGAGGATGGGGAGAATGCACCTAGCGTTTCCCCCACCCACTCGGGCCCAGTGAGCCTGCTGGGGTCCTGGACCTGGTCCTCAGACCTCCAAGGCCAGAGGCACTCCTGGGCCCCTCCTGCTGCGTTGAGCCTAAGCCCCATCCCCCACCCCCCAGGGCCTTTTCCAGTCCTAAGCATAGGCCACACCCACCACCTAAACCCTGCCCCTGCCTAAGCCCCACCCCCCCCACAGCCGAGGCCTTTTCTGGCTTTTTTTTTTCCTCCTCTTTTTTACTATTTAGGGTCTGTTTTACCTTCCAGTTGTTGCTTCATCTATATATATATTTTTTTTCTTTCTAACATATGTTAGTTTTTATTTTTTACTCTATGTTATTGTTCTCATTTTTTTTCTTTCTTCTTTTTCCTTCTTTCTTTTTTTTTTTCTTTTTATTTTGCCTCCCCACATGGCTTGCAGGATCTTGGTTCACAAGCTGGGGGTTGGGCCAGAGCTCCTGTGGTGGGAGCTCTGAGTCTGAACCACTGGACGAACAGAGAACCTCAGATCCCAGGGAATATTCATTGGAATGAGGTCTCCAGGAGGTCCTCATCTTGGTACCAAAACCCAGCTCTACCCAACAGCCTACAAACTCCAGTGCTGGAAGCCTCAGATGAAACAACCAGAAAGACAGGAACACAATCCCACCCATCAAAAAAAGAAAAAAAAATTACACGACAAAAAAAATATGTCAAGATAAAGGAGCAAGTCTTGTAGGATAAAAACTTACAAGAGTAAATAAATGAAGAAGAAATAGGAAACCTACCTGAAAAAAGGATTCAGAGTAGTGATAGTAAACATGATCCAAAATCTCATAAACAGAATGGAGGCACAGATTGAGAAAATACAAGAAATGTTTAACAAAGATCTAGAAGAACTAAAGAACAAACAAACAGAGATGAACAACACAATACTGAAATCAAAAATACACTAGAACGGCTTCCCTGGTGGCGCAGCGGTTGGGAGTCTGCCTGCCAACGCGGGGGACGCGGGTTCGTGCCCCGGTCTGGGAGGGTCCCACGTGCTGCGGAGCAGCTGGGCCCGTGAACCATGGCCGCTGGGCCTGCGTGTCCAGAGCCTGTGTTCCACAGCGGGAGGGGCCACAGCGGTGAGAGGCCCATGTAATGCAAAAAATTAAAATAAAATAATACACTAGAAGGACTCAATAACAGCATAACTGAGGCAGAATAACGAATAAGTGAGCTGGAAGACAGAATGGTGGAATTCACTGCACAAAACAGAATAAAGAAAAAAATGAAAAGAAGTGAAGACAGCTTAAGAGACCTCTGGGACAACACTAAACGTACCAACATTTCAATTATAGGGCTCCCAGAAGAAGAATATAAAAAGAAAGGGTCTGAGGAAATATTTAAAGAGATTATAGTGGAAAACTTCCCTAACATGGGAAAGGAAATAGTCACCCAAGTCCAGGAAGTGTAGAGAGTCCCATACAGAATAAATCCGAGGAGAAACACACCAAGACACATATTAATCAAACTAACAAAAATTAAATTCAAAGAAAAAATATTAAAAGCAGCAAGGAAAAAGCAAAAAATAACATACAAAGGAATCTCCATAGGATTATCAACTGATTTTTCAACAGAAACTCTGCAGGCCAGAAAGAAGTGGGAGGATATACTTAGTGATGAAAGAGAAAAACCTACAACCAAGATTACTCTACCCAGCAAGGATCTCATTCAGGTTCGATAGAAAAATCAAAAAGCTTTTCAGACAAGCAAAAGCTAAGAGAATTCAGCACCACCAAACCAGTTTTACAACAAATGCTAAAGGAACTTCCCTAGGTGGGAAACACAAGAGAAGAAAAGGACCTGCAAAAACAAACACAAAACAATTAAGAAAATGGTAATAGGAACATACATATTGATAATAACCTTGAATGTAAATGGATTAAATGCTCCAAACAAAAGACACAGGCTGGCTGACTGGATACAAAAACAAGACCCATATATATGCTGTCTACAAGAGACCCAATTCAGACCTAGGGACACATACAGACTAAAAGTGAGGGGATCGAAAAAGATATTCCATGCAAATGGAAATCAAAAGAAAGCTGCAGTAGCAATATTCATATCAGATAAAATAGACTTTAAAATAAAGAATGTTACAAGAGACGAGGAAGGACACTACATAATGAACAAGGGATCAATCCAAGAAGAAGATATAACAATTATAAACATATATGCACCCAACATAGGAGCACCTCAATACATAAGGCAACTGCTAACAGCTCTAAAAGAGGAAATTGACAGTAACACAATAATAGTAGGCGACTTTAACACCTCACTTACACCAATGGTTAGATCATCCAAACAGAAAATAAATAAGGAAACACAAGCTTTAAATGACACAATAGACCAGATAGATTTAATTGATATTTATAGGACATTCCACCCATAAGTGGCAGAATACACTTTCTTCTCAAGTGCACATGGAACATGTTCCAGGATAGATCACATCTTGGGTCACAAATCAAGCCTCAGAAAATTTAGGAAAATTGAAATCATATCAAGCATTTTTTCTGACCACAACGCTATGAGATTGGAAATCAATTACAGGAAAAAAACTGTAAAAAACACAAATACATGGAGACTAAACAGTGCACTACTAAATAACCAAGAGATCACTGAAAAAATCAAAGAAGAAATTTAAAAATACATAGAAACAAGTGACAATGAAAACATGATGACCCAAAACCTATGGGATGCTGCAAAAGCAGTTCAAGGAGGGAAGTTTATAGCAATTCAATTTCACCTCAAGAAACAAGAAAAACTCAAATAAATTATCTAACCTTACACCTAAAGCTACAAGAGAAAGATGAACAAAGAAAACCTAAAGTCAGTAGAAGGAAAGAAATCATAAAGATCAGAGCAGAAATGAATGAAATAGAAATGAAGAAAACAATAGCAAAGATCAATAAAACTAAAAGTTTGTTCTTTGAGAAGATAAACAAAATTGATAAAACTTTAGTCAGACTCAACAAGAAAAAAAGGGAGAGGGTGCAAATCAGTAAAATTAGAAATGAAAAAGGAGAAATCACAACTGACACCACAGAAATACAAGGGATTATAAGAGACTACTACAAACAACTATAGGCCAATAAAACAGACAACCACAAAGAAATGGACAAATTCTTGGAAAGGTAAAATTTCCCAAAACTGAACCAGGAAGAATTAGAAATATAAACAGACCTATCACAAGTAATGAAATTGAAACTGTAATTTAAAATCTTCCAAAAAACAAAAGTCCAGGACCAGATGGCTTCACAGGTGAATTCTATCAAATATTTAGAGAAGAGCTAACACCTACCCTTCTCAAACTCTTCCAAAAAACTGCAGAGGGAGGAACACTCCCTAATTCATTCTATGAAGCCACCATCACCCTGATACCAAAACCAGACAAAAATATCACAGACCAATATCACTGATGAACATAGATGCAAAAATCTGAACAAAATACTAGCAAACAGAATCCAACAACACATTAAAAGGATCATACACCATGATCAAGTGGGATTTATCCCAGGAATGCAAGAATTCTTCAATATATGCTAATCAATCAATGTGATACACCATATTGACAAATTAAGGAATAAAAACCATATGATCATCTCAATAGATGCAGTAAAAGCTTTTGACAAAATCCAACACCAATTTATGATAAAGACCCTCCAGGAAATGGGCATAAACAGAACCTACCTCAACATAATAAAGGCCATATATGACAAACCCACAGCACACATCATACTCAATGGTGAAAAATTGAAAGCATTTCCACTAAGATTAAGAACAAGACAAGGATGTCCACTCTCGCCACTCTTATTCAACATAGTTTTGGAAGGCCTAGCCATGGTAATCAGAGAAGAATGAGAAATAAAAAGAATACAAATTGGAAAAGAATAAGTAAAACTGTCACTGTTTGCAGATGACATGATACTATACACAGAAATTCCTAAAGATGCTACTAGAAAACTACCAGAGCTAATCAGTGAATTTGGTAAGGTTGCAGGATACAAAATTAAGGCACAGAAATCTCTCGCATTCCTATACACTAACAATGAAAAATCAGAGAAATTAAGGAAACAATCGCATTTACCATGGCAACAAAAAGAATAAAATAACTAGGAATAAACCTACCTAAGAAGGAAAAAGACTTATACTCAGAAAACTATAAAACACTGATGAAAGAAATCAAAGATAACATAAACAAATGGAGAAATATACCATGTTCATGGATTGGAAGAATCAATATTGTGAAAATGACTATACTACCCAAAGCAATCTACAGATTCAGTGCAATCCCTATCAAACTACCAATGGCATCCTTCACAGAATTAGAACAAAAAACTTTACAATTTGTATGGAAACACAAAAGACCCCGAATAGCCAAAGCAATCCTGAGAAAGAAAAATGGAGGTGGAGGAATCAGGCTCCCCAACTTCAAACTATACTACAAAGCTACAGTAATCAAGACAGTATGATACTGGCACAAAAGCAGAAATATAGATCAATGTTACAGGATAGAAAGCCCAGAGATAAACCCACTCACCTGTGGTCACCTAATCTATGACAAAGGAGGCAAGAACATACAATGGAGAAAAGGCAGCCTCTTCAATAAGTGGTGCTGGGAAAACTGGACAGCTACATGTAAAAGGATGAAATTAGAACACTCCCTAACACCATACAGAAATATAAACTCAAAATGGATTAAAGACCTAAATGTAAGGCCAGACACTATAAAACTCTTAGAGGAAAACATAGGAAAAACACTCTTTGACATAAACCACAGCAAGATCTTTTTTAACCCACCTCCTAGAGTGATGAAAATAAAAACAAAAATAAACAAATGGACCTAATTAAAATTAAAAGCTTTTGCACAGCAAAGGAAACCGTACACAAGAGGAAAAGATAACCCTAGAATGTGAGAAAAAATTTGCAAATGAAGCAATGGACAAATGTATAATCTCCAAAATATACAAACAGCTCATACAGCTCAATATCAAAAAAACAAACAACCCAATTAAAAAATGGGCGGAAGACCTAAATAGACATTTCACCAAAGAAAACATACAGATGGCCAAGAGGCACATGAACAGATGCTCAACATCACTAATTATTAGAGAAATGCAGTTCAAAACTACAGTGAAGTATCACCTCACACTGGTCAGAATGGCCATCATCAAAAAATCTACAAACAGTAAACGCTGGAGCGGGTGTGGAGAAAAGGGAATCCTCTTGCACTGTCGGTAGGAATGTAAGTTGATAGAGCCACTATGGAGAACAGTATGGGAGTTCCTTAAAAAACTAAAAATAGAACTACCATATGACCCAGCAATCCCACTACTGGGCATATACCCTGAGAAAACCATAATTCAAAAGGACACATGTACCCCAATGTTCACTGAAGCACCATTTACAATAGCCAGGACATGGAAACAACCTAAATGTCCAACGACAGATGAATGGTTAAAGAAGATGTGGTACGTATATACAATGAAATATTACTCAGCCATAAATATGGAAAGTGACTGGATCATTTGTAGAGATGTAGATGGACCTAGAGTCTGTCATACAGAGTGAAATAAGCCAGAAAGAGAAAAACAAATATCATATATTAATGCATATATGTGGAATCTAGAAAAATGTTAGAGATGAAATTATTTGTAGGGTAGGGATTGAGACGTAGATGTAGAGAACAGACATGTGGACACAGAGGGGGAAGAGGAGGGTGGGACAAATTGGGAGATTAGGTTTGACATAAATACACTACCATGTGTAAAATAGATAGCTAGCGGGAACCTGCTGTATAGCACAGGGAGCTCAGCTCAGTGCTCTGTGACAACCTAGATGGGTGGGTTAGGAAGGGTGGGAGGGAGGTCCAAGAGGGAGGGGATATAGATATACATATAGCTGATACACTTCATTGTACAGCAGAAACTAACACAATATTGTAAAGCAATTTTACTCCAATAAATAAAGAAATAAGAATAACTATCTCTTTGCTGTACATCTGAAACTAACACAACATTGTAAGTCAACTATACTTCAATAAATACACACACACCAAGGAAGGGAATGGGTAGAGAATTGTTGGTCAGTTTCAGGGGCAGTTTCTGTTCCTCCCTATGGTCTGCAGGATTCTGGATGATGGCAAAGCCTACACCCATAATCAGTGGTTCACCAAACATAATTTTGAAGGGTAATGATGATATTACCCAGGATACTCAAAAGGCATAATCAAATTCAAAACTGCTGCCTTCTCCCTACTTTACTCTTAATAAAATCCAATAGTGAAAGTTAATGTTGCCAAGTCCCTGCCCAGAAAATCCAGTTTTTGCAATTATCCAAGATAATAAAATTGTCTCAGCTGAAACCAAGACCTTGTCTGTAAGGGCTGCTCCACGTTTGCAGCTGAAAGAGTGACAGCAGGCACTAAAATGGAAGGTATATGAGAGCACCACACTGCGAGGGAGGGGGCATCATGATCCAAGGTCAGGCCAAGGCCAAGTCATCAATTTGGCCAAGTCACCAACTTCTTGGCTTCTGTTACAACATCTATAAAATGGGGTTACTGAGCCTAACTTGCTGTGAGGAGGAGGGGTGGAGGAGATGAAGGTTGAAGTCCTTTCAAAGAAAAGGAAGGAAAGGAGAGAAGGAGGGAGGAAGTGAGGGAGGGTAGACTGCATTATTTCCAGGAAGACATGTGTACTGAAATTAGCCATGTGTCTCCAGTGTTAGAATTGTTTTAGAAAGATCAAGGTCATACATAGGAACTGCCAGTGAGTGTGGGAATAAGGCTGAGGACAGGGAATGTTGTTCGGATGCAGGTGTCATAGTAACAAGGGCCCCTGGGTTCTTTTAAGCCAGTGCACTCACCATAGTGTGGAATGATGCTCCAGGCCATGGCAGATGCATAGATGCCTCCAGTCATCCAGAAGATGCCTAACCAACTGAGATGCTCTCCTCGTTTCTCCCGGGACAAGAATTCAGAAAAATAGGCAAAAACAATGGGCAGAGAACCCCCAATACTGCAGAGAGAAAATGACAGAAAGTAAGAACCAAGTCAGACACTAAAAATGGTCGTAGCAGGAACCCAATTGCCTTGTCCCACCCTTAGGCTCAGTGGTGAAATAACCCAGTGAATTCGAAAGACCGGCCAAGGCAGTGTCGGATTATTTTGACCTTATGACTGACTTTACAACCTAACCCCTTTCTAAGGTTCAACTTTAACACAGTATCTTGGAAGTCAAACAAAAACTCAGTTCAAAGTTTTCTGGAGGTACCACTCAGAGTCAGGGTATCAGGATGGATGATGGACCACTGTCTTGGGGTTGGTGTGGGGGGAGGTCCAGCTGAACCTCTGTAATTACGCACCCTATGCCTGAGATGAGTCTGCAGAAGAGGAAGGCTCCATATCCCTGTACGAAGGAAGAGAGGGAGGCGAAGGAGGCGTTGACGGCCAGGGACATGCTGAGAACTCGCTTCCTCCCCAGCTTATCAGCCAGGCCCCCCAGGATGAAGGCTCCCCCCATCATTCCTAGGTAGACTATCAGCCCTGTGAGGAGGAGAAAGAGAGAGGAGAGGGTGGAGAGAGAATACAAGCGATTAGAGACCATGCAACATTTTAGAAAATCTGATGCCCATTTTAATGCATCCTAGAAATTCTGTGTCACAGACATAAAAGGTGGAATGTGACAGATGTTGGTGGCCAATTAGAAATGTTGGACAAATGTGACTTCTTAGGAATGGTATTCAAAAAATAATAGTCTCACCAGGTTTACATATTAAAATAGATCAACCATAGCTGAGTTTGATGTATCTTTTTTCAGATGCATAAGCTTCAGATGAGGGAAATTCTGTCGTTTTATTTTTAAGCAAAAAACTGTTGGTGGGCTTCCCTGGTGGCGCAGTGGTTGAGAATCTGCCTGCCAATGCAGGGGACACAGGTTCGAGCCCTGGTCTGGGAAGATCCCACATGCCGCGGAGGAACTGGGCCCGTGAGCCACAACTACTGAGCCTGCGCGTCTGGAGCTTGTGCTCCGCAACAAGAGAGGCCGCGACAGTGAGAGGCCCGCGCACCGCATTGAAGAGTGGCCCCTGCTCGCCACAACTAGAGGAAGCCCTCGCACAGAAACGAAGACCTAACACAGACAAAAATAAATAAATAAATAAATATTAAAAAAAAAAAAGTGTTGGTGCCACAAAAGTCCTTGTGGGGTTATGGTTAGAGGAATTTTCCAGGGAAAATTGTGGCCAAGCAGGTATGGGGAGAAATGGGAAGGAAAAACATGGTGCAAGTGAAAACAGCAATTCCCAACAAGACAGCTTATTTTATTAAACACCCAAGAAGGACCTTTTCCAAGCCACAGCCAACGTTCAGATTTCTTAGGGGAATGTGGAAGAGAGTCGCAATGAGCTATCCTTTCTTCAACACATGTAACTACTATGTGCTTTGTAATAGAATCAGTTAATTTATGATATCATTTAAATACAGTGCTGTACACACATTTATGGAATTCCAATGAAGCCAGCAAGCATCCTCATAGAGGTGGCAAATCTCCAGAAGCACATGGATAATTCTTTCCTACTAAATATTGAGTACTTACTAATTATCAACGACTGTGCTAGTACATCATTTACTAAACCCAAGAAGCAAATTTTGGAGAATGTCTTTCATGCAGTGGAAATACTGAATACGAATTAGGTAAGTGTTCTTTTGCTCAGCCTTGACTGTAAATCAAACGAAGAACATCATTTGTCTTTCACAGAAAGGAAGCTTCTCCTGACCTGCGGATGCTTTATTTATGCAGATGTGTGCTGGGAAGGGCCCACGTAAAGCAAAGAGCTTCATTAGCTGGTTAATCAACTGGCAGGTAGGTCCCCAAAAGGAGCAATTCAACTATGCTCTGCTTTATCTTCCCAGTGGCAGATTTCCTTCTTTTATTATTTTTATTCCATGAGATGAAAAGAAATGATAACTTTGGTGCTGTCAATGGTTTTCACTAACTAGGATTCCCTTCCCTTGTGTGAATTGTAACTTTTCACCTCTACATCGCTCAAAGTCATGAAATATGTTATTTCATTTTTCTTTTCCGTATATGTCACTTCATGAAATATGCCTGAGTCTATAAGCATTCATTAAATGCCTCTTATTAGGTAAGTGCTATTTTTGTTAATGGGGATACAGCAGGGTACAAACACATGAAAATCCCTGCCTTCATGGCACTTACATTCTAGTTGGGGAAAAGAGATTATAAATGAGTAAAAGATACAGTAAGTGGGATGCTGATAAGTGTTATAGAGAAAAGTAACACAGAGGCAGGGAAAAGGAGAGTCAGGGTGGGAGGTGACAGTTCTAAATAAGATGGTTCAGGAAGCCCTCAGGGAAATGGGACATTTTGGCAAAGATCTGCAGGGAGTCAAACATGGGGATGTCTAGGGGAAATTGCTGGACCTGTGCTCCTGGACCCAAGGTTTCTCTCCATTACAATTTTACCAGTTTCTCAGCCCATAGCTCAGAAAATGCAGTGAGCAATTTCCCACTGTATTAGGTCACTGACACTTGTGTTTGAGAAAATGAGTCAAGACTTGCAAACCCAACTCAGGCCTGGGTCATGCTGTACTGTAATAACGTCTGGGTTAGTCTTCCCGTTAGCCTGTGCGTTTATCTGCCTGATCCAGCCCTGACTGGCCAAGGGCTTTCAGCATCTGGTTCCCAGCAGACTTAATCTTGCCCGGTTCTTGGCCATCGGGTGTTAAGTGGGATTGCCTTACTCACTGATGAGGGTGTCTTAAAACCATCTTCTGTTGCCATGACCTATCTCCAGCAAGAATGAATTCGGTCAGGTGCTTGGGTGAGCCTCAGGCTGTAGCTTCCCTATTATTCACACCAAGTGGTACTAGTTTGCAAGACTGGCTTTGTGTTTGGTCCCCATGCTAGTTTCCTACCAGCATCTGATGCCCCAACCAATTGGAAAAGTCCCAAACCCTGTGTGTGTCCACCCAGGCTTTCCCCAGGAAAGAACTGGGTTCTACTTCCTCAAACTTAGACAACCCACCTAACACCTTGACCACGGCCAAGGGCCCCACATCTGAGATGCCCTGCCCTTCCTCCCCACTCCCAGTTAGACCCCTGGGAGCTCACCACCAGTCCAGTTCACACTGGAGTTTCACACAATTCCTTATACTTGGTAATTCAGACTTCTAGACCAGAGCAGAGAGGGAACTTTTTTCCCCAGTTAGGTCTGTTAGGCTTCCAGCATTTTTTGGCCTCCGTTTAGTGCAACTCCCTGCCAAGAATTTCCAACATCCCATTCAGCCAACAGAAAACTTGTGTTTCTCTCATGATACTTGGTCAGTAAACATTTGGAATAAAAAAAAAAAAACATATTGAAAGGGAAGAAGGAAGAAGGGGGAAAAGGGAGGGAGGAGGGAAGTCCCACTCAAATTGCAGCTCCATGAGCAAAATAGATGCCATGGTTGCTTTAGGCCACTGAGTCATACAGCAATAAATAATGGGACAGTAAGTGCTGAACAAACTTAAGGAGCCTAATATATCATATAATAGCAGCAAAATGGCAAACACGGGGTGAGCACTAACCACTAGACAGGCTCTGTGATAAGCATTTCACAGGCATTGTTGATCCCCTTTCATGTTTACAACAATCCAGTGAGGGAGATACTGTTATTATCCTTATTTTATACAGGAGGAAACTGATCCACAGAGAGATAAAGTAGCTCCCCAATGTCAACAACTGATGGAAATATCAAGATTTGGGACCAGTACTTCTGACCTCAGAGTCCCTGCTTCAACTACTATATTTCACTGCTCTTTATGGATAAGCATTGGTCAGACTTCGTAGCTCTGCATCAGTTCATTCTTTCTTCATTGCTTGTCCCCAGGATGGCTTGCTCAGTGGGGCATGGTTCTTTCCATTCAAGGAGATAAACCACAAAATCTGTGATTATTTCCTGGTGAGAAACAGTGCTCCAATAAAGGTATATGTCAGGTATTTTAAAATCACAGAGGAGGAGCACAGCCTGGATACACCTCACACAACATGGGAAGGCTTCCAAGAGAAAGACATTGAGCTGTTGTCGAAGGACACATAGAAGTCAGTCAGGTCTCCATCTTGGTGACGGGGGTGTATCGCAGGCAGCAGCAGACAGCACGTGCAAAGACAGGGAGGCTGAAAGAACAACTGATGTGTTTGGGCAACTCCCTGCAAGTAGTTCAGTGTGAGTAGAACACAGTACTCGTGGGACACCTGGTAAGGGATTGGGGCTGGAGGTTAGGACAGAGGCCAGATCATAAATGGCTCAGAGGGTGTGTGTGCATGTATGAATGTGTGTGTGTGTGTGTGTGTGTGTGAGAGAGAGAGAGAGAGAGGGAGCACATGCATGCACATGTATTAGTGCGTGCACATGTGGTGTTTGCATGCCTATATGTGGGCCTACAAATTGGGGGAAGAGAAGATAAGAATCAGAGGAATGGTCAGGACATTTGCTAAGAACCAATCTGCACGCCCCATACCCTGGTCCCACCCCAGAGAAAAACACTAGCGTCCAATAAATGTTCTATTTTTTTCTTACTTCAATAAAGCTATCTTCAGCACTTCTCGAATTTCACTATGTACAAAAACCATGGAGGTATCTTTTTAAAATCAGATTCTGATTCTCCAGTTTGGTAGGTCTGAGTTGGGGCCTGAGAGTCCGCATTTCTAACAAGACTTGTGCTGCTGGTCCACAGACCATACTCTGAGTGGCAAGAGGCTAGAGCACACCCAGTTTCAGGACAAGACAGGGAGGGGAAGTGGTAAGAATCCTGACTTTGGAATCCAAAGATCTCATTCACTGGTTGTGTAATTTGGGAGAAAATCCTCTCACCCTGTAAGGGCCTGACCTTCACATCTGTAAACTGATTATTGAGATAGCTAATCTCCAAGCTGCCTTCCCATTTGTTTGTTTCTAAAAAGTATAAATCATGAAGGATGAAATTCTGTGGAATTTCTCAGGAAGAAGATTGTCAGACTAAAAAAAACAAACCCAGACACAGATGCTTGATTAACTTTTGTGATAGTCACACAAGACATGTTTATGGATCAGATGCGGCCCTAAGTGGCTTCTGGGCCACCAGTCTGCAATCCCAGCAGTGAACTTTGTGCCAGTTATTGAGCTGTTATCTCTCAGCTCCAAAGCCATCCTTCTAGCCCCTAGTTTGTCCACAAACTAATACAAGTACTTTGCAGGCAGCTCCCTGCTAGGCCCTGCCAGTAGGGGGCACTAGAGGGAGGCTTCAAGGAGGGGACCTCTGCTTTTCGCTCCTGTCGTTTCACCTGTGCAACACTTTTTCTCTCTGGCCGCAGCAATTCCCTTCCACAGCAGCAGCAGCTGAATCCAAAAAGCAGAACCAGACACATCCCGCCTCCCCTCCCCTCCCCTTCCAGAGCAGCACCAGCCAGCCTGGGCCCTCTCTCCAGAGATCTGAGCTAGCTCCATAGGGCCCCCTTTCCCTGAGCTTCTAAGTTATCATAATTCTAACTTATATTCCCCCAGGTCCTAAGGGTGGCAGCTGCTCCTTGCCTTCACTACCACAGTATACTTTTTACAAACATTTCACTTACCCAGTTAATAATTTTTTACATTAAATTCTCTGTTTCAATAATTGCCATGATTTCTGTCTCCTGACTACACCCTGACTGATCCAGACACATAAGCAAATGGATGAATCTTAGAGATTAGACATTGAGTTCAATCCCTTAGCTGTACTCGATGAGGAGACTGAATACCAGAGGTCAGGGACTCTCTTGGAAGCTCTCTGCTGGCCGGGGATCTGCTGACACTACACTCTGGTCTCCTAGCTCCAGGCCGGGTGCTTTTGCTACCAAACCTCACTGTCCAAGGCAAAGGAAGACCTAGAAAGAACAAGAAGGGCTTCTCAAAATGCTGTCGTAGAGGGATCAGAATATGCGGCCTCCAAATGTGCCACTTTGACATAAGGATTATTTTGAGCTGAAGACAGTTAGAAAGAGCAGACCCAAAACCCTCCCTCACATTTGCCTAAAAGCAGGCTTAGACTCTAAATCACCAGAGACTCTTATCAACATAGTGCTGCACAAAGAGGAATCTACATAACAAACCTCACTAAAGCAACTCTATATTAGTTTGCCCCACAGATTGATTTACCTTCCCACAGTTTGCCACTCTAGGAAGCCTAAAACCCTGTTTGTTTGTCTTGTCACTTCTCTACAAATGTATTGTTCTTTGTGAAGATGCTATCTAAGCCCAGATTCTAACCATCCTTAGAGTTACTCACAAGTATATGCACTGTGCATGGCAATAAAGTCTGTTTTTCTCTTGTTAATCTGTCTTTTGTCAGTTTAATTCGAAGGGTCCCCAGCCACCAAACCTAGGAGGATAGAGGGAAAAAGTTTTTCCTCCCCTGTACTGTTTTGGGACGCCATGAAAAGGAAGAATGGAAGAAAGATGAGCCTATCCAAGGAAAATTACTTTAGCATGAAGCTGATAAGGGACTAGTGAGAAAGCTAGGAAGTCTACCCTCCTTCAATGCTATTCAACAAGCTCAGTGGCATCTTGAGGCAATGTCCCCCCTAATAACACCACGGTTTTTGAGGTAATTAAAAACCATGATTTAGAGTCTAAGTCTGCTTTTAGGCAAATGTGGGGTAGGGCAGAGAGCTTTTTTTTTTTTCAACTCTGCTCTTTCTCAACTGTCTTCAGCTCAAAATAATCCTTATATCAAAGTGGCACATTTGGAGGCCACATATTCTGACCCCCTACGACAGCATTTTGAAAAGCTCTTCTTGTTCTATCTAGTTCCTCTTTTGCCTTGGACAGTGAAGTTTGGTAGCAAAAGCACTCTGCTACTTGCAGAGCAGGGGCATGGAGGTGAAAGGAGGGGGATGTGGTGGGGTGAGAAGGGCTTTCAACTGGTGGTAACACCACAAATAAAATGGAGAAGAGGGAGGAACCCACACTGATAGGTGCCCATAAAAGGAAGAGCCCAGTCTTGAGACACAAGACTTGAGCTTGTCATGGTCACAGTCCTGGCTCCATGGGTTACCAGCAGCATGACCATGGGCTCCCCACTCAGCTTCTCTGATCATTGCTCCTTCTTTGTAAAATTCAGATACTAGTGATCATCTTGCAGAGCTGTTAGGATTATGTAGGACGTTGCGTTGAAAGTACGTAGCAGGATGCCTGGCTCGAAAGTAAATACATGACTGATCAAAGTTGCTACTGTTGTTATGAGCAATGCAGCTTAGAATGGGCTGGTACCTGAGAAAGCCACAGGATTGGAAAAATGACAATAAGTTGGTGGTATTTTAAAATCAAATCAACCATATATAAGAATTTGAGAAAAGAGGATCAAGACAAGCCTAAGAAACTTATTTATACGAGTTTTTTTTAAAAACTCATGTATTTATTCCCTTCAAATGTACCTCCCTCTATCCTTACCTGAAAAGGAAGCCAACTTCCAACAAAAAGCTTTTTTGGACTAAAGTTTTTTTAAGTTTCTTCTAACAAGACTTTGGTGGCAGTGGTGTGGGGGGGGGTACTTTTTTCCCCTAACTCTTCTGTTTCTTAAGTTCCCAGATTAAATGTCATCTCCTGAGAGAGGCACCCCTGATGTCCCAAACTAGGACTCAACAAACTTTTTCTGTAAAGGGCCAGAGAATAAATATTTTACTTGCAAATAATTTACTCTGCAGAAGTCTGTGGTCTCTGTGACACATTCTTCTTCCTTTTTTCTTTATAATCCTTTAAAAATGTAAAACAAAAATACGGTAAGTCTCCTCCACACAAACAAGTTCCATTCCAAAAGCGTGTTTGTAAGTCCAATTTGTTCATAAGTCCAACAAAGTTAGCCTAGGGACCCAACTAACACAATCGGCTATATAGTACTGTACTGTAATAGGTTTATAGTAATACTTTTCACGCAAATAATTCATAAAAAACAAACACAAAAAATAAAGAAAACACTTTTAATCTTACAGGACAGAACCTTGAGAAGTACAGCAGTACGGTACAACAGCTGGCATCCAGGGGCTGGCATTGAGTGAACAGGCAAGAAGGGTTACTGACTGGAGGAGGGGGAGGAGGTGGGAGATGGTAGAGCTGAAGGATTGTCAGCAACAGGAGACGGAGGGCAAGCTGCAACTTCACACACGTTCGAGAACTTGAACGTTCGTATGTAGGGGACTTACTGTAGGCCACAGACCTGTAGTCCATAGTTTTCTGACTCCTGTCCTGTTCCATATGAAATTCTGTCATCTCTGCTGGTCTTTCGGCACCATACTACCATTCCTTCATATAACATATGTCTATTTGTTATTATGTATTTATTGGCTCAACGTTTGTCAGATGCCTTTGACTGCCATGTCCCAGAGGAGGGGGAGGGAGGAGGGGACCTGTCAGTTCTGTCCGAGTGGAGTTCCCACTGTGTCTCTAGCACCCAGCGCAGAGAATGACACCTTGTAAGCACTCCATTAATATTTTTTCAAGAAATAAACAAAATAATATTAAAATAATTCACACCCACTGTAGAAAACTCTGAAAAATACATTAAAAATGTATAAAAGGTAAAGTCAAAACTATCATACCACCACTCAAAGACAGCTGTTATTAGCGTACTTTATTCTTTGTGTTTGTATTTGTACACATACAATTACATGGTGGAGACCATTCTGTCTTGGAAGTTCCATAACCTATTTTTTCCACTTGATAAGTAACTCAGCAAAGAACATCTTTGTGCATATGTCCTTGTCTGCATTGCTAGTTATCTGCTCAGAATTGATTCCTAGAAATGAAATCATGAGGTCAAAGGGTTTCTTGAGACCCAGCGCTGAATTTCCTTCCAGAGAGCTGGTATGTAACACAAACCTCTTGCCGTCTCTAGAGATGCTCTTCACACAGACAGAATACACCCGCAGCACCAGGGGCAGCACGTTGAGGAGATAAACAATCAGAATGTGCTGGCTTATATGTGATGGGAAAGAAGAGGCTCCTGCAGGATAATCTTCTTTATCTAGCAATTAACCAAGGACAAAGAAAGCATTTCTCACATTTTTTTCACTTGAATACATAGAAATTAAATGCATTAATATCCTAGGAAACTTCTGAGCTCCCTTTCTCTGCAGCCACTCCAGTATTTATTTGACTGCATGCATGTGCCTTGCAAGAATAAAAATCAGCATCTCCAGATGGAACCATTTCTATTCCACTTCTTTATTATTCATCCAAATATACTTTCTTGAAGGGTAATGTTCTCTTGGACTAGGGTCTGGGAGTCACAGATCTATAAAGTTTACTGCTTTATCACGTGGTAAACGTGATAAAGGTTGAACACATAAGTGAACCCCTGGGAGAAGTCTCACTTTGGTACTAAGTCATGGAAGAACATCAGGGTATCTATCTGCATACCCCTATGAAATCAGATGCCTTGGGTAGTTTGGCCAAGTGCTTTGTTTATATAACATCTGGATGCTTGGAAACTTCTGGGATAAGTAAATACTTCCTTTTGGGTCTAAAGCATTTAGCACAGAAAAGGTTTGGTTTTAACAGTATTGTCTAGTGGAAACCAACCTGGCAGTCACTGTATTGGACTCTTCTAGTACTTTATGTGTCCGATAAACTCAAGTGAATGAATCTTTGGAAGTAGGTTAACTTTCCCAGTCTACTGAAAGTTGGAGCTCTCCAAAAGGTCACATAAGATATTTGGACACAAGTGTGGAGAAGAGAAAGGAAGGGACAAAGGAATTAGCATCTTTTAAGACCCTACCATGTGTTAGATACTATGCTAGGTGATATATAGAATAATTTTAATTTGTCATTCCAACCCTGTGAGGGAAGTATTAATGTTCTCATTTAATAGATGAGGTTAGGAGTTTTCCTCTCTGACCACAATTATTGAAATATCTGAGTAAACTGTTCTAATGTCTGATAGAAGAAATCCACGTTTACAGTTGGGTGATTCATCAATGCCCCAAATTATGGAGTAGCTCATGAGAAAAGGTGCACTAATACTATTCAAGGACACCAGGGTTGGAGGTATTTGTCACTCTGCCTGAGGATGCAATACATTCACTCATGCTTGGTCCTTCAGCTCGAGAGAAGCCACAATGTTATGGAAGAGCAGAATCATCCTTCCTGGAAGGTCTAGGTTCAGCTTGTGGCCAATAGATCCAGAGGTAGGGGTCTGCAGATGGATTGGGGAATCAGAGACAGGGCCACTTGCTTCAGCAACATAGTGTAAGGATAGGGTCTTAAACCAGGAAGAGGTTCTTTCTCCAGCAATACTTAAAGGAAATTAGAGACCCTGTAAGGCAGCCCAGAGACTTTATCAACCCAGGAGACGCATAACCAAGCTCAAGCCACAAGGCAATATTCTGAGCCAAGCAGTGAGCCTGGAAGTATACCCAGACCCCAGATCTCTAGCCATGTCTTTGGTGAGTAGAAGATAGGCCTACAGTCATTGTGGAAGCAACTGTAACAGAAAACTTTCAGGACACTAGTGAGGTTTCTGCCCTGGGCTAGCCCTGGGGCAAAGGGGTATCTGGCATGTCCCTTAATCTTCTCTCAGGATGTTGTGAGAACCCTGAAATTGCCTTGTCCACATACCACCACACTAGAGCCATCTTAGAAAAGCAGAGATTTCCTTTTGGTACCTCTCAGTGCAGGTAAGAAGAGGTGTCACCTGGACTAAAACCAGTAGAGGTGTGACATCTCTGATAGCTCTCCTAGACACCGTGGGCATCTCAGATATGACCATTACCCAGTGAGCCTCGGCAATCCCTCAACCATTCCACTAAAGCCCAAGTTGAGGCTGCCATTGTGGTCACTTCTAGAGGATGGAATGATGTATCTGATGACATCTAGGACCAGTCCAGGAGAATCACGGTAGTGCTAATTAATTGCAGAGTATGGCTCAGAGTTAATAGCTGAGACAGGAGTAGTTGACATAAAATCAAGAATGGAAACCAAAATCTTTACAAGGAAATTTGCTCAGCCCCATGCTCTATGTATCAGCGAGTGTGGGAAAGGGGCATAGAGATTAAATAAGTCCAGCCCAGTTCTCCGCTTTCAAAAACACTCACAATATAACAGAAATAAATAGGTGGAAACAAATGAAGTGGTAGAGCAGGGCAGGGGCCAGAGAAAGGCCACAGCAAGAACTCTGGCAAGCTGATGACTAGAAAGAGGGTGGGGGCCAAGCTTTGCTATCTTAGAACAAGCAGATGGTTGGGGGTGGTAAAGGAATGGTTGGATGGGGACAGCAGGACTGAGCCTCACACAGGGATCAGAAGGTGATGAGGCTGGTTATTGGCAGAGGTCAAACTCACGACCTTACAAAACTTGGATGCCTTTTGGTACAATGACTCTGAACAGGCTACCTTGTCTTCAAAGAACATTATCTTCTATATTAGCATAGAGTTGATTTAAAGCCAGACTGGAAAAGATCTGTCTTTCTCTCTGGGACACCTAGACATCTGGCTCTGACTCATGGCTAAGATAAGAGTAATGAGATTTGTGATGTGCTGTTTAAAGTCTGAAACTCCCCTGGTGATCCCTAGAGCCAATTTGTTTACTCATGGTTTTCAGTGTCATAACTGGTTAGTCAACCTGGCTCTACCACACAATCAGAGGGACAAGAAAATGCCTCTGGGAACTTCTGCGTTGAGGTCTCCTAAAGTGAAGATTTCTTGCACAGATCTTGGTGGTTTTATCTGGAGACAAGCCCATATGAGAACAAGAAGGACCTTGGGGAGTGTGCCTGAATGTCTTTTGAATGTCCAGTTCTTGTCTACAATCTCTTTCTCTCTTTCTCCCTTTAAATAAGAGCCTATGTGACTATACTCAGAGGAGTCTTGTGAGTCCTCTCAAATATCCAAACTGATGAAATCTTTTCACCTCTTAGCCCAAGGATTTCAAAATCAGATGCCTACAGGGGCCAAGCAGTAAATGCAAATGAGTGAAGTTGAGCAGGCATATTTAATGGAGAATGGTAGGAATGGGGGAATACTGGCCCATCTAAAGGGAGCAGCCATACTTAACTTCAGCCAGTTGTTGTGTTATCGAATATATACTCTATTCCTAGAGTTTCAAAAAGAGCCGGAAATCTGATTTCTAAATAAAATTCCTTGCTTTTTAAAACACTCTACTAACAAAACAATTATTTTCATCCATTGTTTGCAAACCCTATGTGACAGAGATCGGCACAGGTTTTAATATTAGTATGTTAGGAAAGTGGGTATTCACACTTTTGTTGAAATAAAATGTATCTCGTGGGTCAGATCTCAATTTTTTTATTCCTTTGACAATTACTCTTAATTTTCTCTTTACCTTTGTATCAGGTATTGAGTACCCCCTGGATAGTGATGTTCTATGCTCTTTCCTGTCTGTCTTCACATTACTTGTTTCTCCATCTGGCATGCTCTTTGTTCAGATCTTTGCATGGCTGGCTCCTTCCAAAGCTTCCATGACCACCCATCCACACCATCCACAGTGGTGTCTCCCTCTGACAGGTGGAATCACAAAGCTCAGTTAGAAGGCCATTATATCCCAAGTGAGTGACACTGACAGCTTGGAGTGGAGTGATTGGTGGCAGTGGAAATGGTAAGAAGTGGCTGGATTCTGGTTGTATTTTAAAGGTTGAGTCAAGAGAATGGATGGTATATAAAGCAGAGATTGCATCAGCTCTCCAAAGAAGTGAGTGGCAATAGAGAGGAGCTTCCTTGGCTGAGTACTGAAATGTTCCAGTGTTTAAGGGTCAGGAAGATATAGAGAAACCAGCAATGAAAAATGAGAAGGAGTGGCCAGTGGAACAGCAGGGAAACTGGAGGCAGGGGTAGCCTAGACATCCAATAAAGAAAGTGTTTCAAGGAGGCGGGAGGGCTAAACTCTTACAGTTGCTGCTGACAGGTCCGGAATGTGGAGGACTGAGATTGGACCACTCGATTGACCAAGTGGGGGTCACTAGTGATCTAGACAAGAACAGTTTTCTGAAGTGTTGGGGACTAAATTCTGCTCAAAATTGAGCAAAAATGGAAAGTGAGGACTTGGATTTAGTGAGTTTTACTGAAAACAGAAGAGATGTGTGTGAAGTCAGGATTAGAGAAACTGTATCATGTTTGTGTGCTGATGGGAATGACTTGAGATAGACAGAAAAATAGATGAGGGAGAGGAAGGTGAGAATTATGAAAGTGGTACCCTGGGGAAGTGAGAATGGATGAGAATCTAGCCTGAGAGTAGACAGGTGAGCCTCGCAGCTCCTCCACAGCAACAGGAATAAGATGTAAGCCCAGGGGCAGTTAGGAACGTAAGTGTGGAGGTAGGCACTGTGGGAGTTCTTTTCTGGTTGCTTCTGTTTTCTCAGTGAAAGAGGAACTGAGTTCATTATGCTGAGGGTAAAGATGGGGAGGAGGCACTGGGAACTGGAAAACAGAGGATGAGGCATGAAATTGTCATCAAGGAGATTGGGAAAGTGAGTAATTCAAGGGAATGAAGGATGATGGCTGGCAGCACAAGGGCGCCCTTGAGGTTACTGACAATAAATTTAAAGTGAGACCAGTGGACGACATGGTGTGTATCTCACCAGCCGTGTTCAGCTACAGGGTACAGGGACAGACTGATGAAGAGTGAGGTGTAACCAGAGCTGAGGGACACGACGGAAAAGAGAGGCACAAGGAAGTTGATGGCGGTTATGATTCTGGCTCACAGAATTTAAGTTCAGTGAAGAATGGGATGAGGACAAAAGCGTGGTGAGTGACAGACCAAAAGGCTGTAGGTCTCATGAGGTTGAACAATTGTGGAAGCTGGAGGACTGGATAGAGTGAGCTAGAAAGACAGAAGAAGGGGTGCTTGACATTGGGATTGTGGAGGGGTTGGAGTAATCGATAACAATAAGACCTAGGGTAAGACCAGGACAGCAGGTGATTAGGAGGGGGGGATATCATTGCAGAAGACTTTAAGGAAAGAAACTAGGATATTGGAAAGTGCTTACTGAAATCACCAAGAATTATAATGGAAATAGTGACAGTAAACCTGGCACTAAATTCCTCAAGGAATGAGGGGGCATGACACAGGGGGCCAGTAGATGACTGCAACAAGGATGCATGCTAGGTGATACCCTCTGAGGGCAGGAGATGCAAATGAGGAATGTTTTAAGGAGGAGGAAGGGAGAATGGTCTGGAAATGTCATGGGGGAGCCAGGAGGAGCAATGGTACAGGGGTGTGGAATATGAAAAAGGAAACAGCCACCCACTAAGACTGCAGGGCTAAGTAACATCCTCAGAGGAGAATACATTTCAGTTGTAGCAAAAAGGCAAATGACATTAAGGGAAGAGGTGGGAGATGAGATAGGGAAAAAAAAAGGATGCACAGTGCCATAGGGGGATGAAAGTCTGGGTGATAATGAACATCTTGGGAGACATGGACCTCTCATGGTAACCAACACGTACAGTGACAAAGGGTGTAAACATGCTCCCGAAGGTCTCAAAACCAATTTTGGTAGCACGGTTGGTAGTATTAAGGGGAAAAGAAGTATTGAAGGACCTACCTAGAGCACCCTGAGTTCTGGATCACCCCCTGCTCCTGCCAATGGAAGAATGGAGTTTAGAAAGGTGTGGGGGGGTGGTAGAATCATCTCATTTATTGTCTGTTTCCCCCTAAAACGTTACCTCCATGAGGGAGGCACTTGTATGTCATTCATCAATGAGCCACTCAATAAATAATTGATTCCTTAAAGAGTTATTCAATAAGATAAAAAATATATATATACAAAGCAAGATCATACTTATTGGGTCCTTATTGGGCACTTTGATGAGCCCTTGATGTACACTATCTTATCACCCCTCACAATAGTTCTGTGAGGAAGGTACTAATAATATCTTAATCTTATAGATAATGAAACCAAAGTTCAGGGAGGCTAAGTGACTTGTCTAAGCTGGTAGAGGTAGTTAGTGATAGAGCCAAAATATTAAGTCAGACTGTCCACCTTTAAAGTGTTTACACATATGGTAGACTCTGTTGGTCACATTCCCAACAGGACGTTTTCTCTCTTCTTCCTTATTAAAGGAAGCGTGGTTTTGTTAGGTATTAAAATGTGTTCAGAGAAATTCACACACACACACAAACACACACACACACACACACACACACACACACACCCCTAGGGGATGAAGCATAGTTAACTTAAGATGGTCCTCTGAATCCAACTCTTAATTGAGGGAGAGCAATAAGACATACAGGGATGTCTGTCAAAGGCTACTAGGCAATGTTTTTGTGCAATAAAAGAGAGAACATTGCAGAAGAGGCACTTTCTTGCCACCATCGCTCTCACTTCCTGCTTGGAAAGCCATCATGGGAGGATGTAGAGCATAGAGCTATGGTGGTCAGCTTACGACCATGACAGAAAGGCCAGAAGAATGTCCTTGCCTAATCAGTAAGCCATTGACCCAACCCTGGAACCACCTACTTTAAGAATTCTTGATAAGTAAAGAATAAACATCTTCATGATTCAAAGTCATTGTTACCGGCAGTTGAATACATCCTAGACACATATCGCCTCCTAAAAAAGAAAGCATACAGATGACAGATCATCTGATTGATTTACATAGTCATTCCTTAAGAACAAAAGGCAAGACAACTCTGTGTAGAGGAAAGACCCTTGTGCCAGTTGTCAGGGGCCCAGGTCCTGCTCTCAGAGCTTACGACCTTGAAGAACTCGCTTCCTCCTTGGGGCTCAGTTTTCTCCAGTTAGAAATGAAAGGCATGTTAGGAGTTCTCCTTTATCCCTTTCACTTCTAATATTAGACGATTCTATAATGTTGTAAGTAATGGCTTATGCCTTATAATCTGTTGTTACATCTCCTTTGAAGGATAAGACTTTCCTTTCTAGGACCCAAGGAGAGGTGAGGCAGAGAGGCCAAGGAAAGGATGCGACTTCTTTAGGCTATTTGCTGCACGTCCCCAGTGGAGACTGATATATGCCCCTGAGTCAGCAAAATCTCTGGTGTTGAAACAGATGATGCTCACTCTGCACATTTGAGCAGCCTGGGCCCGTCCGAACGGAGAAAAGAGTGTTCACATTCAATCTGTTCAGTGGACCCCAGGGGGCATGTCAAAGGCTATTACATTTCCAAGACCATCTATCTGACTCTCCCTTCCCTCCTCCCTGCGCTGCTAATATCTGAGACTTCTCTGGAAACGAAATCAATCCTTTCCAAAGAAAAACCCAACTCATCTGGGCTTGTGCTACACAAGGGTTATAAATACAGAGAGATTTTACACCTGCTGGCCTGCAAAGGGCCATGATAGCTGTATAGTCATGAACTCCACATTGGACAAGAATGTTCCATTGTCTGATGTGGTTCCTGGCAGAAGGAGGGTGGGGAAGTCCTTTGTGCCTCTGCTGCTCTGGTCTAAAAAGGTGATGGAGCATTCCTTGGGACCCTTTTCATGGGTGGATGGCAGTGTTGCTCTTCAGCAATATGACAGCCTATTCTGGGCTCACAATCTATGCCTCAGATCACTGCAAGTCCCTGGTGAAATCGGCACCTGGCCTTTCTGGTCCAGCTGGCTGGGACGTGGACTACATCATACTCTCACCTACAGAGATAAGCTGTAACTGACTCTAGCACTCTGATGGAGGCCCAGTGCCTACTTGGCAACTGTATCTTATCAGAGTCATGCATTTAGTGTAAAGGTTGCTCAAGGTTACTTATGTAACGGTCACCTAGAGATATCTTCCATAGATGGGACAGCAAGGTAAAGGAGCAGCAGTAGACTTTGCAGGCAGACATAACTGGTTTCAACTACTAGAGCCATCACTAACTAGTTTTGACAAGTTACATTAACCTCTTAGAGACTAAGTTTTCTCATTTGTAAAACAGTGAAAATAATGCTTCCCTTGTAGGTTGTTATAAGGATCAGAAATGTCACATATAAAATGCTTAGTATAAAAGAGTTTATCAAACTGTAATTTTTGGTGGTGGTAGTAATATAATTATTATAATTTGATTTTAATTTAAAAGAAAGGTAACAGAGGTTGTACCAGCCCTGGTAAATAATGAACCCTTAAGCATTAGTTCTTTGCTTTTTATGAAGAAATCCATACATGAAAAAATAAACCTTCCAACCTCATTACTATAAAGTAACCCACAGTGAACACAAGTGGCAATGAGTGACAACGCAAGACAAGAAAACTACCTTAGGAACCATATGCATCACTTACGGTCTTCAAGCAGCACTTCCTTCATCCTATAAACTTGGGATTACCACTCTGACCACCTCACAGTTTCACTTCAAGATCAAATGTGAGTATCTATGAAAATCATTGATAATCTCTTGGATATCAAAATCCATTGATAATCTTGTTTGCAAATGTAAACAAGATTTTTGGGTACAGCCCCATTTTCCTTACACTGGTCAAGGTGTATGCAAATATCCCATCCATCACCACAAACTCAAGAAGGAAGCCACCTGGGGAGAATTCCTAGGTAGCACAATAAAAAAACCCTGACAACTCAGTAGCTCCTAATAACCCTGAGTCTCTGTGTAAACTACCTAGTTTTCTAGCCCGGCTGCAAAACAGAATCACCAGGCAGCTGTGAAAAAGTGCCTATGCCATACCTCACTCACAGAGTCCCTGACAGCATTATTCTACAGCAAGACCTGTTTTTGTTTTGTTTTGTTTTTTAAATAATATTTATTTATTTATTTGGCTGAGCTGGGTCTTAGTTGCAGCACATGGGATCTTCGTTGCCTCGTGCAGGATCTTCATTGCAGCATGCGGGATCTTTAGTTGCAGCATTCAGGCTCTAGTTCCCTGACCAGGGATCGAACCAGGGCCCCCTGCATTGGGAGTGAGGAGTCTTAACCACTGGACCATCAGGGAAGTCCCAGGGCCTGTTTTTTTTTTTAACAGCTCCTCAGGTGACTCAAATGGGCAGATAGAGGGGAGAACCCCTCACCTGGAGCAGTGGTTCTCAACTGGAGGTGACTTTGTCCCTCCAGGGGATATTCTGCAATATCTGGAGACATGCCCAACCCTGCAACTTCCCCTCCATTCCCAGTAAATGTAACAGTTTACTTAAGGATTTCTCCCATTCATTCCTGCTGTATTTTCCATGGCCTGAAGATTATATTTTCAAATATGTGAATTAACAGCCCTATGAGCTTTATCTAATTCACTAAAGTTTTCCATGGTGGGGACAAATATAGGGGAATACATATAAATAAGTAACTAGCACATTTTTATTCCCCAAATTAATAAATCATTAGTTACCAAACATCTTTTATTTGGGTCTCAAGGAGTGTGCTTACAACTGTGGAGAAAAACAAAAGCAAAAACAAAAAACCTTCAAGTCTTTGAAGGTCTCATGGCCAAAGACGTTCTGCAAGCAGTGCAGACAGAATGTACTGAGACATCTCTGCTACAATGAAAGTTCAAACAAGTTAGAAGCTGAACATCATCAGGTTGTTGGATCAGAAGATCCAACAGATGGATCAGATGGATCAGAAGAGCAGAATGAGTATTAACTGAGGACATACTGTGTGCAGACCCTGAGCTGGACAGTTAGAAGGGTGATCTCATTCAATTCTCCCAACAGGAGCTAAGTACTCCTCTCCCCCTCCCCCTCCCCCTCTTTTTCCAGACAATGCTATTTACTCCATGTAAAACTAAAACCTACACACATAGAGCTCCAAATAGCTTAGATTCAATCTTCACGAAAATCAGAGTAGAAATCCAGGATCCATAAGTTCGAATAAGTGGTTAATAGTTTTTGACACAAATGCTTTCAGACTGAGGTAGGCTCTATCCTTCAATGTAGGACTAAGTTGAAAGGCACAAAATTAAAAAACAGCTGTAGACAAATGGGAAAAGTGCCTCACTCAAAGCTAAATCCGTACTTAACATGTAGCCCGCATCATAAAACTGACGGTTTTGTTTCAAGAAGGTCTCCTTGCAAGATTTTTCTTAACCCCAATGGTTAATTGTGAAATAACTTTTAATCTTGAAATTACGATGCTGGTTTTTTGGTTTCTTGGTTAGCTGGTGGGTTGGTTGGTTGTATAGGAAATTGTTTTTCTTCCTTTATGTTTGTTACAGAAAATTGAATTTACTCATCAGCTTTGTCATAGTCAACCCTCTGACTATGAATTCACTGATTTTATTGCAATAAACACAGCCAGCTGTGTAAAAATGTCAATCTCTTGAAGTTAGGAAGGGTTGTCTTCTTTGCATAAGTCATCGGTTTTCTTTCTTGCATATATTAAATAAGGAAAAAAAAGGTGCTTATAGCAGAAATATTTTGAAGCTCTATATTAAAAAAATCTCAATTTTTCAAAACACTCAAACAGCTTCTACTGTTTCCTCGATGTAGTAGTCCAGGAATTGCATATTTCTCCCTTGGAGTACTCCAGTAAACTTCTGTCAGATCTCCCACCTTAGTCTCTCTCCCTGACAATCCATTTTTCGTCAATGTGGGGATTTTGCCAGTTGCTAAATATGTCTACTCCGGTTAAGCACTCCAGAACTGGGGAAATAACCACAGGGTGGATTTGGGGACCTACCGGGCCCTCTGTGAGATGGGCCTGAGCCACAACTCCATTGATCACCTGGCCTCCATTAGTCCCTAATCTGACTGATAGAACACAGTGATGTTTTGAATCTCCTGGAATTAGTGCCAGTCCAGATCCAGTGTCTGGTAATCCTCAAAAGGTCTGATTATTTCCTTTTCTCCAACGTGCAGTCACGCTGGTAAAAAGCCAAAGGTCCCTTGGGGAAGACTGGGAGAAAGATGAACCAGTATAAATTTTTGGCAGCGGCCTGGGATCCTTCCTCAAGGGGACCCAGCCTCCCCTTCACTCATGGATTTTGGGTCTATAAACTGGTTCAAATCTGGGAATCAGTTGAGGGGCAGTGACTTTTTATGAGACAGGTTAGACTTTTGTTCACTTGACCTGGAATTTTTCTGCTCATACAGATCAAATAAAAATTTAGTAGGCTTCCTATGTATTTCACTTCTGGGAATACCACAGTCTCTTAGAGTCAGGTACTGCTTTGACTCTGCTGTCCATTACAGTAATCACGTCCACCTTGACTTTGGTGGTTAAGTACTGTCACTTGGCCCCTGCCACCCAGGGTCCAATTACTCTGCATTTAGGTTTCTCACTTCAGTGACTGAAGTCCCCACTGCGAGGTCTGGCTTACATCTAAGAGTGATCACAGAGCTCTTCAAGGATGCTGGGGGTCCCCTCACAAATTTATTTCTCATAGTCATGGTGAAAGGTGTGTCCTGTGTAACCCCCCAAGGCAGGTGAGTAGGTTTTAAATGACAAATTCACTCTAACATTCCAATCTCCCTAAGCCTTTGAATCTCTTCCTCTACATTAAACCAAGGCAGGTCTGGCATTCAAGTTCATTTACTGTGGGCCAACTTTTGGTCCATGTTTTAGTCAACCAACCAACCAAACTAGTAGAGCCCTTTCTAACTCCCCGAGCTTCAACATTAAATGCAGAAATCTCTGTTTATCAGGTCCATATCAATTAATGGGGCCCAATCCAAATTTATATTCCTTCCACCATTACCCCACCCCCCTAATATCCATTCCCACACATATTCCCTGAACTTCTGTGTAAATTAGAAAAACCAAGTAGTTCTTTTGCAGTGTAGCAGAACTCCTCATGGGTCACATTTTGACCCTCACTTTTAGGGACCTGCAGGGACTTGAGTTTAGTTGTAAGTCCAGAAGAAAAGAGGGGTGGGGGTCCTGAGGAGAATCAACAATGTCTTGCAAGGCAGGTGCCTTAAGGGGAGGCCATTACAGCTTCCTCATCAACGCAAGGTTAATCCCCTCAAGACGAGTGGAGGGCCTGCTTCTATTGGCGAAGAGAACTGATCAAAATTTAGGAGTTCAATGTCCCCATCTGCAACAGGGTCTTCCCACACATCCCCATGCCAACTTCCAGGATCCTATTTCTTCCTTATCAATGCCTTTACTTTAACAGTAGACCTGCTGTGAGGCTGGGAATTCAACCTGCACGGTAATTCAGCCACTCAGAGGATGAGATACTGGGTTTGGTTGTCAGCAATCTCAGGAGATAAAGGTATCCTTCAGGGCAGACATAGAAGATTTTGGGTCATTTATGCAGTGCTTGTGCTGGGAATTCAAGTCCTCAGTTCATTAATTTCTTTTCCCACTTTGTCAATGATATTAGGAGCAACCAGCCAATCTCATATTCGTTACTTTGACAGCAGTTAGTTTGACAAAAATGCTCACCTAGATCCTTGCCTCTTGTAAGTATTTGAATAGGAGTATCCAATGATGATATCTTGTGTATCCCTATTGCCACATCATGTTGTGAACAGGAAGTGCTCTCTTTACTATGGGAAATAGAGTCAATAGTGTCTTTAAATCTAACCAGATTAGAGAACTGATTCCAGAAGCTCCAGAACCAATTCAGTAAACTCATTCTTAAGATTCTGTTCCTCTAGAACCACTCCCAGTACCAAAATCACAGGAGTAGAGTCATCATCCTAAACCACCTTGTCACTCCCTTCCTCAAAGCCATTTAATAGCTCCCCATTTAATAGCTCTTGCATTGCCTGTGGAACCAAGTCCACACTCCTAAATATGGCAATCAGTGTAGACTCTATTAAGGGAGGTCTTGGCTTTCATTCTATTCTGAAGAATCCCATGATCTAAAAAATATAAATAAGGACAACTGATATAATCCAACACAAAAAGATTATATGAAAATTCTTAGTGGTGGATTTCACCATCATGAGTATTTGTTTCCATGAGGCTAAGTAAGTATTTATTGAGCACGTATTTTGTGCCAGACTCTGGGGTACAGGTGGCCCCTCCTTTCAGGAACTGACACTCTGAATTCAGGGCTAAAGAAAAAGTGGCTCATAAATCAAGTGCTCTGCCCTGATGTTCACTTCGAACTTGCATATAAAACAATTAAAGGATAATCTTTCATGACAGCAGAGTAATACATCCATCTCCTAGCTGCTATGGAAATTCAACACGCAATTTATTCTAATGAATCCACTCCATCTGACATTGCTCCATGTCCTCCCTTAGCTCATAATGACACCAAGCCCCAGGGGTCCCCTGTTACGTTCTAAATCACTATCTGAAGCGTAGGACTCCCTGAGCCTTCCTGCTGCAGATAGCAAGAAAAACTAACAGCCAACAAAATACCCACTGAGCCACTAGACCCTCCCAGGAAGTCAAAATTCTGAAGGCAAAAGGGGAACTCTTACCTAAAAATGAGGCTCTCTTTCTTTTGATCAGCATGAAGGTAGGAATCACCCACAGTTGCAGCCTAAGGGGTATTTTTACAATTACGAGAAAACTTTGGTGGCAATTTACCAAATGCAGGCAGAGAAGGATGCTGTTGCTTTGTTCCATGTGTCATCAATACTAAGTGGTATCCTAGCTATAAGGAAGCAATGATTAGGGATGCCAACAATTTGATGTCATTTGAAAAAGCAAATGTCATGCCAGACAGTCCTAAACTTCCTATCTTTAAGTCATTTTAAATGATTTTTTTCTACATATAGCTAGAAAATACATGAATAATATTGATACCTGAAGGGGATTAAAAAGAAACATATTGATAGATTCATTCATCAACCACCTAAAATCATGGAAGACTCTGAGAGGAAGAATTCAGATCAGCACAAGGTCACACAACCACTAAACAGCAGAGCAGATATAAAAACAAGCCACTTAACTCTACAACCTGCCAACCTCAAGTTCTACCCCTCACACTGTCTCTGTTTTCTTCATATTTGAATAACAGGGATAAGACTGAAAATTGCATTGCATAATTGCATAGTGCTGTTTGGTATTTTATATTTCTCGTATGAACTCTATTTTCACCATTAGAATAAAACACACTGAGTGCTGGGACCTGCCTGTCTTGCATTGCCATAGAGGGAATACAGGCATGCGGAAATGTCCAGCAATTCTTTTAAAAGTAAGAATAAAGAGTCTAATTAACAAATGAATGCATTCTTTTTGTCTTAAAGGGGACCAACCACTTTATAAGAAGCAGGGCTGACCCTTCAATGCTAACAACATTTTCACAGGACTTCTTCTTCCCCAACTGAGACAGTTCTAGACAAGTGACTCACTAAAACACAACCCTTCAAGGAAGCAAACTTTCATCTTTCTAAAACCTCAGCAAAGTGGCACAGCGGTACCCAGATATTTTTGTTACCCAGCCTGGGGATGCTTCTTTTATTTTCTGAATGGTTCATCCATTTCCAGGAAGAAAATAACAAAATAATCTATAATTTGAGGCCCGTATTTGGGGGTAGGAAGAGTTCTCCTTCTGAATTTTTTCCCTGGAACATCAACTAGGAGTCAAGTCCAGAAGCATATCACTTTCAGTTTCCTTTTTTTTTTTTTTTTTGCTGAGCTGCAGGTCTTGAGGGATCTCAGTTCCCCCACAAGGGATTGAACCCAGGCCACGGCAGTGAAAGCACCGAGTCCTAACCACTAGACCACCAAGGAACTCCCCCAGTTTCTTTTTAAAATAAAAGAGAGTTAAGAGAATGAGAAGACAGGTCGCAGACTGGTAGAAAATATTTGCAAAAGATACATCTGATAAAGGACTGTTATCCAAAACCTACAAAGAACTCTTAAAACTCAACAATAAGAAAACAAAATACTTCTTTAAAAATGGGTCAAAGACCTTAATAAACACTTCACCAAAGAAGGTATACAGATGGCAAATAAATATATGGAAAGATGCTCCACACCATATGTCATCAGAGTAATGCAAATTAAAACAACGGGATAGGGCTTCTCTGGTGGCGCAGTGGTTGAGAGTCCGCCTGCCGATGCAGGGGACGCGGGTTCATGCCCCGGTCCGGGAAGATCCCACATGCCGCAGAGCGACTGGGCCCGTGAGCCACGGCCGCTGAGCCTGCGCGTCCGGAGCCTGTGCTCCGCAACGGGAGAGGCCACAACAGTGAGAGGCCCGCGTACCGCAAAGAAAAAAAAGAAAAAAGAAAAAAAAACGGGATATCACTTCACACCTATCAGAATGACCAAATCCAGAACACTGAAGACGCCAAATACTGGCGAGGATGTGGAGCAACAGGAACTCTCGTTCATTGCTGGTGGGAAAGCAAAATGGCGCAGCCACTTTAGGAGACTTCGGCAGTTTCTTACAAAACCAAACTTTTTCTTACCATGCAATCCAGCAATCACACTCCTTGATACTTTCCCAAAGGAATTGAAAACTATGTCCATACAAAAACCTGCACGTGGACATTTATAGCAGTTTTATTCATAATTGTCAAAACTTGGAAGCAACCAAGATGTCCTTCAGTAGGTGACTGGACAAATAATCTGTGGTACATCCAGACAATGGAATATTATTCAACACTAAAAAGACATGAGCTATTAATCCATGAAAAGACATGGAGGAAACTTAAATGCATATTACTAAGCAAAAGAAAGCAATTTGAAAAGGCTACATACTATATGAGTCCAATTATATGAAATTCTGGAAAAGAAAAAACCTTATGCAGACAGTAAAAAAAAAAAAAATCAGTTGTTTCCAGGGGTTGGGGAAGGGGGGAGAGATGAATAGGCAGAGCACAAAGAATTTTAGGGCAGTGAAAATTCTCTGTATGATACTGTAATGATGGATATATGTCATTACACATTTGTCTGGCCCATTGAATGTGTAACAGCAAGATTGAACCCTATAGTAAAAATAAACTATGGACTTTGGGTGATTATGATGTGTCAATGTAGGTTCATCAACGGTAACAATGTACATCTACTAGAGGATGTTGATAATAGGAGGAGACGATGTATGTGTGTGGGGAAGGGGCATAAAGAAAACCTCTGTACCTTCCTCTCAATTTGTCTGTGAACCTAAAACTTCTCAAAAAAATATTGTCTTAAAAAAAAAAAAAACAGCTAGGAAGGGGAAAGAAAGAACTGGGTTAGCACTTGAACAGAAAAGGCCTTTTCACCAGCCAAGGTAGGGAAGCTTGACCTTAAAAGCCTATTATAAATAACTTTGGGTTAAAGAAATATGCAATGTCACCTGAGAAAATCTAGTCCTGAATTTGGATGAGTCATCATTATCAAGCAATCAGCTTAGTAATAATAACAACCTCAACAATAATAACTAAAATGAGCACCTATTATGGGCAGGCACTGTTTCAGGCAAGTTAAATGCATTAAATCCATTTAGCCCTCAAAAACCCTATGAGGTAAGATACCATTAGTATCTCCATTTTGCAGAGAAGGAAACCAAGGCACAGAGAAGCTAAGTAATTCCCAAAGTCACCCTCCTAAGAATTGACAGAGCAAGGGCTCATACCCAGGCCACCTGGCTGCAGGGTCCAGGCTGCTCCCTTGTCTCACTGCAACTATAATTCACTGTAAATGCTGAAGGGAGACTGTCATAATACAAAGTAACAAGAACAAACAGTAGTTTAGGGGCATGGAGAGCTGATTGCTTTACCAGCTTTATCTCACTGAATCTTCACAACAGATGTATCATTACCCTATTCCATATATTGGAAAACTGATAATTAAAGAAGTGATGACTTGCCCAAGGTCATTGGAAAATAAATGATATAGCCAGTTGCCAAACCCTAGTGGCCAGACACCAGTGTCCACACCACTATTCCCCACACCATGCTATGTCTCTGTTGGAAGCAATCCATGGTGCTCAAGTAATCTATGGGATGCTTGATGACTGGAAAGAAGTCTGCCCCATGGCATGACCTCCTTCCTAAAGACCATGTGTGAAAGAAAGGCGGTATGGTATAGCAGAATGAACACAGACCCTGAAATCAGAAAGATCTGGGTTGAAATCCCAGCTCCAGCAATTACTATGTGACATTAAATACAGCTCTCTGAGCCTGTTTTCTGATGTGTACAAATGGGATAAAAATCCTATAAGCACCATGGTGACTACGAAGCTGACATGAGACAGCACATGGAAAAGCCAGCCTCACGAGACCCTCCAAACACCCACCTCCCTGGATCCATAAAGGGGGCCCCACAAGTGCATCGGGAGTCCATCTCTGCTCAGGGGTCTGCCTGCCCCTCTTGGGCTGAGTCATAGCATCTTCATGATAAACACTGAAGGTAAAATTGCACAAATGTTGGCTCTCCAGATTGGGACCATGTTCCCTCAACTCCTAGCATTTGCCCTGGGAGCCAGCAAGAGCTGTTACCATGCTGTTAATGAGGTTACTGGGCACCAGGTGGCAGAGAGAACAAGAGGGAGTGAAAGCGTTACTAACATACCAATTTGGACTAATAGGGGCCCAAGGTTTCAGTTGAGAATGTCACAAAACAAAATAATGGTCTTGGAAATATTTAGATCAATTGGGGATGGTTTGGTTTGATCAGGAGGTTGGGGTTTGTTTTGTTTTGGTTTTTGCCCTTTTTAAAAAATCTGTTGAAACTTAGAGAAACACAGCAGAATTTTGTTGATAAAAAAATAATAAAAATAATTTTTAAAAAATAAAATTTTGTTGGTGTTTAAAAACTCTGGGTGACGTCTTGCTTATTGAGTCATTTCTTTTGTTTGCATATACTTGGTCTCTTCTGGTTTCTGGATGGCCATATCTGACAGAGTTCTCATCATTTTAAATGTCTCTTTAATTAAGCAAGAATGGATAAAACCATTTGTGTGTGTGTGTGTTTGTGAGTAGTATATTTCACTTATCATAATTCAAGTTTCATCCATGTTTTAGCATGTGTCAGAATTTACTTCTTTAAGGCTGATTTTGGGGGGGGTATTTATATTCATTAAGGATATTGGCCCGTATTTTTCTTTTTTTTTTTTTTTCAAATTTTATTGAAGTATAGTTGATTTGCAGTGTTGTGTTAATTTCTTCTGTACAGGAAAGTGACTCTGTTATATATATATTCTTTTCATATTTTTTTCCATTATGGTTTATCACAGGATATTGAATACTGTTCCCTGTGCTATACAGTAGGATCTTGCTGTTTATCCATCCTATATATAATAGTTTGCCTCTGCTAATCCCAAACTCCCATTCCTTCCCTCCCCTACTCCCCTTCCTTGGCAACCACAAGTCTGATCTCTATACCTGTGAGCCTGTAAAACCATTTTTAAGAGCCTCCAGGGACAATTCTCTATGCAGATATTTTCTTTATATTATATCCCAATCTTATTTATTGTGGCTCGAAATCAGGGGCCAACAAACTATAGCCCATAAGCTAAATTCAGCCTACTGCCTTTTCTTGTAAATAAAGTTTTATTGGAACCAGTTGTGCCCATTAGTTTACAAATGGTCTATGGCTGCTTTTGTGCTAGAGGCAAAGTTGAGTAGTGGTGACAGAGGCCATCTGGAGCTTTAGAGAAAATGTTTGTCAATCCCTGCTCTAAAGCAGGCATTGGGACCAGAATGGCACAAAGTGTTTCATAGCAGGTATCCCTACCATAATCAAATAATTCTCTATGTTCGTTAATGCTTGTTTGTCCTACTTTATGTAAGTTCTTTGAGAGTCAAGGACTACATCTACCTTGTTCAATATTTTCTCCCCAGGGCCTGAGCACAAAGACCAAAACATGGTACACAAGTAAGAGATATCTTTTGAGTGAATGAACTAAGCTGTTAGATGGATTTTGAGTTCTTGTGGGTCATAACTATGTCTCCGTCTTGAGGAAGAACCTGACTCACAGTAAGTTCTCTGTAGCTGTATATTTGCTAAACAATCAATTGCATGGACTCTGAAATTAGAGAATGAATATGTTTTGCAGGACATTTAATGACCAAGACTATTTTGTCTATATTTTGATGAATCTCTTCTATGTCACACAATTTATGCCCATCCTCTCTCTAACTTCACAGAATCCTCTGTGCCGCAAGCCCTGATATCTGATGTTTGGCTCTGATGGTGCTAGTCTCATCAATGATTTGCAAAGCTGCTCCTCCATCCCATGGAATCCATCTGTGCTTCACAGCATGATCCCCAACAGCCTGAAGGGGCTCTGTGGGTGGCTCAGCCCAGTATTCATCGCCAAGGCACATGGGCATTCAGCCCACTAACACTTATACACAAGAGAAACCAGGAGCAGATGCTATCAGGTTCTGGAAAGACATAGAGAGAAGTACTGAGTGGAAGAGACCCCTGGCTTGCCACACACAAAATGAATTTGTCATTTGGATATGGAAGATGGTTTAACACGAAAAAGAGAGAAATCAGACTCTCAAGGAGGCAACAAGACTTGGAAAAAAGAACATAACCTTCAAAAATTGTGAATCACTATGTTGTACACCCGTAACATACAATATTGTACATTAATTATACTTCAATTTGAAAAAAAAAAGACTTGGAAAGAAGAACTAAGAGCTTGGGACTCAGACAGATCTGGGTAGGCACCCAAGCTCCAATACTTACTAGCTTTGTAAACCTGTGCCTATTAATTTCTCTGAGATAAAAATACCTTAGTGACAAAATGGATGTAAAATGATAGTGTTGCAAGGACACTATGATAGATTTAAGATACCTAACAGTGATAGGTGCTATACAAATTTTACTGCTCTTTCCCCTTCAGATTTTAATGCCACAAAGAGAATGACCTTTGAAAATTTCTACTTACCAAGCATTCCTTTCTTGGAACTAGACAGACACATGTCCTTCTCTGCACTGGGCAGGGCAAAACTCACCACAAACACTTCCACGCCATCAGCCATCAGGGCCAAACCCAAAACAAAAAAGAGGGTCCACTGGAAGCGTCCGTGGCCACACTCATCAATGATGGTCTCGTACTGGTGGGCCAGCTGCTCTTCTTCTTCCATCCTCTCGGCCATCAGGTCTGCCTGGCCCCGAAGACCATCCACCCTGGAGGGCGCCATCTTGGTCTGCTTGGCCTTGATGTCATCTGGGTGAGGGATGCCCTGGTACTCGCCCTCATAGATCTCATCCTCTTCATCATGGCCTTCTGTAACATCACTCTGTGCATCTTCTTCTGGATTGGATTCATTACCACGATAATAGCCATCACTGGGGGCATAGCCCTCATAGTTGTCATGATATTTGTAGTCATCCATTCCTTGGTTCTGGGACTGCCTGCTTGCCTCTTGAGCTATATCCCTTGCACTGTGAAAGAGGTTTGGGCTGTTTCAATAAACATCATCCATTCTGTGTACAGAGGTTGAAATGTAGACTTCTTGGGTGAATGTGACACCTGTATTCTTTGCCTTGGTCTCAAAGGCAACCTAAGTATCCATGTGCACTCAATGTCTATTGGAAGTCTTTGGAAAGTTTCAAATTCTGGTCTGGTCTCCTGCAGCAATCCAAGGGTATTGTGTTGGAGACGTTGATTAGAAATGGGTCCAGCTGTTCTCCTTGACAAGGAGTCTGCAGGACTTGGCAACTTGCTGACTGGCCTGGTTTGTTCTGCTACTGAAGGTTATACCCTGGAGTACAGAGAAAGGAAAGAGAAGAATGTTATGAAATGTGGAAATTCTGACAAAATACTCTCAGAATTAAACAAATAAGTTTATTAGTGCCAGTGCTTCATGTGTAATGTGGAGGAAATCTTGGTTAGACATCAGATTCATACCAAATGAAGGAGCCTTAAACCGGTGAAAAAGAGCAGTGGTCAGAGAGGCCCTTGGAAGCATTGATTAACCCATGAAAGGGATCAAGTCTTATACAAGAATGAAATATAAAGCGAGCAAGAGATTTTCAATATAAGACGATTTTGTGTTATGGGTTTTCTGTTAGAGTAGATCAAGCTTTTGGCAACAGGGCAGGTTTATTACGGCTCAGCTTCTGTTATGAGGAGGCCAGCTTTTCTAACTTTGGCATGAAGTGGCTGTACAATCTTACATCTAGAAATGTATGGCAAAGAAATATCCAGGGCCATTTTTCCCAGGGCTCAGCTTACTTTTGAAACTCAGCATTGTGGTTCCAGGGCCACTCTGACCTTGTACTTGTCTTAAATAGGCAAGAATAGTTGCTAAAGACCCAGAACCAGAGAGCTTGTGCCTGAAATTTGATTCTGCCACATAATGGCCATGTGATCATGCACATATTTTTCTAAGCCTCAATTTTCTCATCTGTAAGATGGAGATAATAATAGTACTTAACCCGTAAGGCTGTGCATAAAGTACTTAGAACAGTGTCTGACCTGCTTGGTAAACACTGTTTAAGCATTGATGTTATTTTGCTCTTTTTTTTTCTAGCTCCAGTTCTGGAAACCAAGACCCAGTATTGTCAGAGCCAAGACCCTACCTTATATCCCAATTCCAATCAGTGGGTCCATCTGTTGATTTCCATGCCCAACAGACCCTGTCCTAATTACATCCCTAGAATTCCAGTTCTCACAAGGTCTGGAGTCACCATTTAACAATGCCTCCTGGGTACCAGAAACTGTGTTAAATGTGTCACATCCCTTATCCCTAATTCCTACAACAATCAGAAAAAGAAAGAAAATGTGTTTGCCTCCTTATCTTACAGATAAAGAAACTGTGTCTCAGGTGGAGTTAGATCAAGGTCACAGAACCAGGACTCAACCAGGTCCACTGATCCCCAAAGTCAGTTCTTTCCATGGCTGTCGTGCTTCCCAAATGCTGTTCCAAGGGCCTGTCACACTAGATCCCCCGGGGAGTTTAGAAAACAGATTCTAGAATGCATGCAGAGGGACTGGTTCAAACTCAGAAAGTGAGTTTTCACACGGTTCCCCGAGTGGCTCTGAGGCCCAGCTTCTTACTGAGCAGCCCCCCCGGGTGGAGGCCAGACCCCTCCTGGACACCTTAACTCACTTCAACTCTCCCCACTGCCAGACCCTCGGACTAAGATGGATGCTCAGATCTCTTCATCAGGGCTGCCAGAAATCCACTCCCCAGCTCAACCCACCTGCTGTGAAGTACATACTCGTTCCCTCAACCTTTCCAGGCCTCCCTGTCACACCCGAAACCCACATTGTCCTTTCACCAAGCTCAGCAGACACCACTCCACAGAGGACTGGACACACTTGCCCTCGCCATGCCCACAGGGTATCCCTGGACCCCCTGCCCTACACCTGTCTGCCTGGCTCTCCTCGCCCTCAGCCCTGGACAGACTCCAGCTCTGGAACTCATTTGACTCCGAAAACACAAGGGATATCTACTGGGGGATGCCAGACACTAGTGGTTCTCAAATGCAGGGTGGGCCAGAGCCAGTCAGGGCATGAGGGGCTCATTAGAAATGCAAATCTCAGCACCCCTCCCCCAAAGACTCTGAACCCGCAGAGCTGGGATGGGGCCTGGACATCTGCAACTTCGGCAAACATCATAAGGAATCCAGTGGACTACGCTTTGAGAAACAGTGAGGTAAAAAGTCGGCAAGAAATATTTACTGAGAACTGATTCTCACTTCATCCTTTCAGATTTTTCACCATCCCCAGTAAATAAATTTGTATTAGGCCATGCTGGCCTGAACCATGTCAAATTAATATTCTAAATCTGTTTTTATTATATGCATTTAGGACCACAGGAGGAATATAAATCACATGTAAACAGCATGAGAGCTTTGCAGAGTGCTATAAAAAATGGAGAAAGAACGCGCCAACTGCCTGAGATCTGGTGTGTTATTTCCATCCTGGGGGTTCTGCAAAAAATGTCATGAACTAAAAATGATAGATTTGCAATTCCAAAAGCACATGTGGGAAATACCACTCGGGGCAAAGGTCCTGGGACTTGCTTTGTGGAAAGAAGCAGATCTTTGTCAAAACAAATTCCACTCGTCTGATCCAGTTAAATGAACTGCTGTGAATGTCAGGTGTCGTGGAGTCGGGAAGACTCACTGTCAAGTGCTGTGGGGTTTTTTTCTCTTTCATTGAGAAATGCCAACTCATTTTTTCAGCAAAGTATTTTCTAGAGAGTACAGTTATTAATCCCTTATGGGTTGAATTGGGACCCCACCCCCCTAAAAAAAAGGTATATTGAAACCCTAACTTCCAGTACCTCATAATGTGACCTTATTTGCAACTATGTCTTTATAAGGGTAATCAAGTTAAGATGAGGTCATTAGGGTGGGCTCTAATGCAATATGACTGGTGACTTATAAAAAGGGGAAATTTGGATGCAGAGACAGACACACATAGAGAAAAGATGATGTGGAGACACAGGGAGGGCACCATTGACAAGACAAGGGATGTCTGAGGCCACCAGAAGCAAGGAGAGAGGCCTGGAACAGATTCTCCTTCACAGCCCTCGGAAGGAATCAACTCTCATCAGGATCAATCAAAACCAACACCTTGCCTTTGGATTTCTAGACTTCACAACTGTGAAACGATACATTTCTTTCTTTAAGCCACCCAGTTTGTATTCCTTTGTTATGGCAGCACCAGGAAACTCATATATTCAAAAACATCAGCAAGTCTAATGATTATGAGCTAAACAGCAATAATAAAACAACCAGAAGAGCAGCTGTTAACTGCGGACTAAGATGAGCATGTTACAAGCATTACCTCATTTATCCTCACAGCCAATAGTGAAGCAATGTTATGCTCTCCATTTCACAGATGAAGAAACTGAGGGCTAAGAGGGTTAAAGAATGTGCCCGACGTAGCACAGAGAATCAATTTCAGGGCTTGGATTTGAAGCCAGCTTCAGAGAGAATGTTGGGGATGATGTACAGTGGAAGAAACTTAGGAGTCCAAGGAGACAAGTCAGGGTCAGACAAGGAGCTGCCTGCAGAGCTAGGACTGACATTGGGCTTCTGACTCCCAGGTTGAAGTTTGTTTGCCCATCCTCAACAAACATTCCCCAGGATCTTTGGTGCTTAAGGCATTGTATTAGTTATGACATGACTTGATCCCCATTCTCAAGAGGTCTACCCCTCATGAGAGAGTCAAACAACACAAAGCATCATGCAGTCATAAAAATTAAATGTTAATATTAACTCTCATTAATATTATCTTTCATTTATTGGGCACTTGCCTTGTGGCTTTGAGCCAAGTACAATGCTAAGTTTATCGTGTGCTCTACATATTCCAACTGGGACAAGAACCCTATGAGGCAGGGGCTGTTTTTATACTCAGTTTACAATAAACAAGTCTGAGGCTGAAGAGGTTGGACAGATGACCAGGGTCACAGGTTGTAGGTTCTCCAAGGAGGTTCAGAGAAGGGAAGGATCGCTCTGAGCTGAGTTCTGCTGAAATAGCATCTTAGAGATTGGGGGATTTTCAAGGGCAGGAAAGGGCTCAGACAAGCAAACAACAGAGAGGAGGGCACTACAGGCTGGAGAACAGGGAGAAGCAAAGGCACAGAGGTAGGAATGGCTTCACTTGTTTTGGCAGCAATGAAGCATCTGCCCACAGCAGAGGATCCAAGAAGGGGCGATTATGGGAGACAGACTGGGGAGGGAAATAGCAATCAGTCTGAATGCCCTGCTCAGGGACTGAGAATTTTCCTTTGAGCAAGGGAAGCCCTGAAATTGTTGTTGAAGTGAGTAAAGTAGCGTCATGCAGATCAGGGATCTGGAAAGATTTTCCCGGTGGGAACGCGTGTCCTGGTTTTCAAGTGAAAACCTAGAGACAACAAAACCAGGTAGAAGTTTTTGTGTGTGTGTGTGTGTGTGTGTGTGTGTGTGTGTGTGTGTGTGTGTGTGTAACTGAAGATATTGCATGCCGCAACGAAGATGCCTCATGCTGCAACTAAGACCCAGTGCAGCCAAAATAAATAAATTTAAAAAAGAAAGACAGACAGACAAGTCTTTTTTCAGGCTGATCTGCCTTTTTGGAGGGTGGTAGGCTATATAGCAGAATGGCTCAAGAACACAACCCCTAGTGTTAAGGCCCCAGGTTCAAATCCTGACTCTGCCACTTCCTGCTACCTGTGCACAAGCTACTGGCGACTCTGTGCCTCAGTTTCCTCACCTGTAAAATGGTCGTAATACTAGTACCTACGCTGAGGATCGGGGAAGATAACCCACGAAGAGTGCTTAGCACAGTGCCTGGCACGGATGTGATCAATATAAATTGGATTTTTTATTATGATCGTTGTTGTTGTTATGATTATTATCTGAGGATTGATAAGGAAAATGTAGCCAGGATCTCAGCTTGAGCCTTGCCTAACTCCACTTGAGACCTGGGGCCCATCTGGACTGGGCTGAGGAACAAAACACAGAGAAAAACAAACTGACATTTAGTTTGAAAACCACTGCTTCTCCAAAATGACCCAGCACAAATCTCTTAAGCATCCTCCTTTAACTCTTACATTCTGTTAACCTCTGCGTCTATGCTATCTGATTCAAAATCACCGCGTGGCAAACACTTGTTCATGATTAAATATCACATAGAACGAAGCTAAAAATAATGTTATAATCAAATGATGTAATGCTTCCCAAAATGTGTTCTGCAGAACATTAGGTCTTTTAATATGCTCATTTAAGGGGAAAAAAAAGAATTTCAAGAGCAAATAAGTTTAGGAAATGTTGCATACTCTCTTCACCATTTTCTTTCAGAGATTCATAACGCACATGGCTATGTTAAAAGCTGTGAGAAGACCTGAATAAAAACCTATTTCACACCACAATGAGCTACCACCACACACCCATCAGAATAGTTACAATCAACAGACAGACGATAGCGAGTGCTGACTAGGATATTATGAACTAGAACCCTCAGACATTGTTGGTAGGAATAAGACATGGTTCAGCCACTTTGGAAAACAGTTTGGCACGTTCTTAAAACGTTAAACGTACACTTACCGAACAATTCCAACCTAAGAGAAATAAAAACACATGCCCACACAAAGACTAATACGTGAATGTAAATAACAACATAATTTACAATGGCCCCAAACTGAGAACAATACAAATGTCCATCAACTAATGAATGGATGAACAGAAGGTGGTATATCCATGCAATGGAAGAATAACCAGCAAGAAAAAGGAACAAACTATGGGTGCATACTACAACATGGAGGAACGTCAAAACCATTACACCAAGTAAAAGAAGGCAAACACAAAGGGTCGTGTAGCGTATGACTCCATTATATGACATTCTCCAGAACAGGCAAATCCATAGAGACGGAAAGCAGATAAGTGGTTGCCTGGGGCCAGGCTGGGAGTGGGGAATGACTGTAAGTAAATTTGAGAGAAGTGCTGTGAGTGGTCTAAAACTGGATTATAGTGATGGTTGTCGCACAATTCTATACATTTACTAAAAATCATTTACTCTAATGAGTGGATTTTATGCCATGCATATTTTAATAATAAATTATTATTTTAAATAATTTTATCATTTATATTATATAATAAAGCTGCTGTTCTTCCCCTCTTTCTTCCCCCCAAAATCTATTTAACTGGTGGAAACCAGTGTTACCCGTGATTATGGACCTCTTTTTCCCTGGAACCCGTATTAACATTAGGCTCTTCTAAATAGTGAAGTACTGATTTAGAGTCTAAGCTTTATTCAACCTAGGATTTTGTCATGTCTTGAAAGCCAATTTGGCCAGCATCACGGAGTCTATTTGCATGCAGGACCCATTAGAAGTGAGAATTAGAGAAAACAGCCTGGTCGTAGCCCAATGGGCCACAGGTGGAGGGAAAGATAATTCTGAGATTTTCCACCAGATTCGATCAAATCTTGGTGGTATATCAAGAGCCCAGAATGTGGCAAGTTGGGTGCAAACAATAATGGAAGATGGTCCCCTTAGCAAAGATGCCAGTAGATTCAGACCCACTCCGAGAAAGCTGAGCGCACTCGTTGGCCTCCTTGGCAGGAGTCAGTAGCAGCTGTGGCTTCAGCGGCAATTGGCCTTGATGAGACATTCACCCCAAAGAGTCAGGGCAGAAGAACATGGCAGATAACCTACACTTAGAAAGGCTAGTGCACCAACACAGGAGATGGCCTTGGGTACTCCTGAAACTATTTGGCAGGAATTAAGGAGGAACTGAGGCATAGAGGGGCAAAGCCTGAGAAGATCGTATTTAGAACCTTAGTGTAATTCTATTTCACATGAAGAAGAGATAGGAAGGTCAGCAAACTCAGATAGGCACTAATGAGATAGCCGATGTGTCAGTTAGCTTTGCAGACACCTCTTACTTCAGTTCCCAGCCTAATTGTGCAGGTCATGCTAATAATGAGTCCAAAGATAGGACAAGAGGGCTCAGTACGAGATATTGTCAGTTGTTTAAGAGAAAGACCACTGGACCACTAGATAGAGGATGTGAACTACAGCCCTATGCCTGCCATCGAGTCAGGGTGGGACCCTGGATGCAGCCCTCAGTTCCATGCGTCTAAATGACAGGCTGTACTGGATGACTTCTTAAGGTCCTTTCCAGCTCTCTGATTCAATATTTTCTTCTATATCTGTGACAATGCTTTGAACCATCTAAGTAATATATAAAACATTATTATTATTATTTTAATATCTGGGATAGTGTCCATTTTAAGCTAAGAGCAACAATTTCCAAACTGATTAACCATTTTCTGGCAATGTGATGACTCTTTATTCTTAAACATTTAGAATTACTCCAAGAGGTCCCATGGCATTCTGCACATATCTCTATAATCACATTATACTGTGACTGTTTATGTGTCTCTCTGCCAGGAGATTGTGAGTAATTCTAGGATAGGTAAAACATGGGATTTTACTAATTTTTTAATCTCTAGAACCAAATACAGAGTCTTTAAACATAGAAGTTCCTTGAAAATCCTTGCTCGATAAAGGAGGTTAATAGCTATTCAGTGCCTGCTTGAAAGCAAGTCAAAATGGCATCTGGGCCAGAGTGTCCCTGCCCTGGCTGTAAATAGACCAATTGGTTTATCTTTATTTACCAAAAAAAAGTCGGATCAGCTGACATCCTGAAGACGCCACCTTTTACAAGGAGTCATTCACTCTTTTACTTCCCTACTGGCCCTTCATTGACACCGAGGTCCCGGCTTGGTGCAATGGTCCTAAGGACTACTTGAGTTATTTGTTATCAACTTTCAGACTATAAAATATGTTTTAACCACCTGCTATGCTTCCTGAAATACACTGCTTGATGTTTCTGGAGTAGGTTACATCTACCGTGAGCCAAAAATAACAAGGCTTAATCTGGCTAGTATCGGAAGATGTGTTCTCTGAGGCTTCCAACCTCAGATGTCCCACTTAACACAGTGTGGGCTCATTAGTGTGACATTAAAAGTACTTCTCTCTTCTTAGCTGAAGCACCCAGCTGTTCTATTGTGTTAAAACAGAAAGCCAGTTTCCAAGGTGTATTAGTTATTAAACAAGACCCAAACTACATCGTCTTTTTGTTGGAGGAAAAAACAAATACTTTAAAGGAAGGCCAGCCTTAATTTGACTGTTCAGAATGGTTCTTTATTTTAAACTACAAAAGTAAAATAACAATTTATGGAGAAGTACATCAATCAAAGCATCATTTAGAACATCAAGCCCAGAAAACAACCCATATGTTAAGTAATAGGGGCTAGGTAAATGCAGCTACATACTTATATAGTTAAATACTATGGGTTTTGAAGGACTTATTAAGAAAAAAAATGATCACACTATAATAGTAGGTGAAAATATAGGTAAATCATATATTACATCATTATACCAATAGTTTCTGTAATATTATATATTGTAAATATGTATTTATTTATCCTACACAAATGTATTTGGTGGGATGATCTGTTAAGATGTTAATGTTGACCTAGTAATCCCTGAAATACTAATTCTCTCCCTCTCTGCTCCTCTGTGTTCTAATGCCAGGTCAGGGTTTTTCACAGTGCGGTCCTCAAATCACCTACAGGAGGATCACTCGGTACCAATTAAACACAGATTCTTGGACCCCATTCCAAACCTTCTGACACAGAAGGGGGAAAGAAATCTGTTTTATTAGCAAGCTCTCCAGGTAATTCTTGTGATCACTCAAAGTCAAGAACCTCTGGTTGATGCTCTTCTTACCCCAAGAAGCAGTTAATTTCTTTTTTTTTTTTAACAAGTTTACTGGAGTATAATTGCTTTACAATGGTGTGTTAGTTTCTGCAGTTTCTGCTTTAAAACAAAGTGAATCAGCTATACATATACATATATCCCCATATCTCCTCCCTCTTGTGTCTCCCTCCCACCTTCCCTATCCCACCCCTCCAGGTGGTCACAAAGCACCGAGCTGATCTCCCTGTGCTATGCAGCTGCTTCCCGCCAGCTATCCGTTTTACATTTGGTAGTGTATATATGTCCATGCCACTCTCACTTCGTCCCAGCTTACCCTTCCCCCGCCCCGTGTCCTCAAGTCCATTCTCTATATCTGCCTCTTTATTCCTGTCCTGCCCCTAGGTTCTTCAGAACCTTTTTTTTTTTTTTTTAAGATTCCATATATATGTGCTAGCATGAGACCCTTGTTGCTGCTCCTGGGACTGCAGGGTTAATAGCCTCCATGGGCACCCACAGCCTGCACTTCACCCAGAGTGCTGCCTGCAGGAGGGACAGGGCTCTGTCTTCTCTCAGGGAACTCACAACCCCCTTCTCTAGCTTGGAAAAAAAAGAAAAAGCAAAGCAGTTAATTCCTTTGTGATTCAAGGGCAAATCCACAGAAGCCCTCAACCAAGTCTTCAGAAAATTAGACCCTTCCAGGAGCTAAGCTAGAAGGGAAGGGGAAGAGGAGCTGGTGCTTTGACTTCTAGGGGAGGTACACAAGCCCTGAGAGAGGGGGACTCGTAGGTGGCAGAAAGCCTGTTCCCATAGGCAGCACTGAGTAGCAGAAAGAACCAGAACCACTGTGGCTACAGCCAATGGACCAAGAGCCAAGCATCCCCGCCATTTGGGGGACCACTTAATTGGTCCAATGGAGTGGGGAAGGGAGCCCTAAAAAAAGACTAATTGCCATCTTATCAACCCTACTGTAATTTGATTATGAGCAACATTTTTAATGGTATTTCTTGCCTAGCAGTGATATTGTAAAGCAAATTCTTGCCCCCTGCGTATATCTGCAGATTCCAGCTCTGCTCCTTACAAGCTCTGAGAATCTGAGCAAGCTGTTTAACCTTCAAGCTTCAGTTTCCTCATGTGTGAAATGAAGAGAATATGGGTTCCTATTCATTGGGTTGTTATGAGAATTAAATGAGTTAATACGTTCAAAAAGCTCAGTACAGTGCCTATCACCAAGGAAGAGCTCAATAAAAATAGCCATTATTATATAAATGACTGACACACAGGATATGCATTTCTACATACTCACTAACCTCTGTAGCAATGCCTAACAGAGCCAGAAGGACAATAAGAGCCTTTGCCTCATCCCACAAGCAGCAAATCTGCAGCCTTTGAGGCACGGTTCTCTAGTTTTTTTTTTTTTTTACATCTTTATTGGAGTATAATTGCTTTACAATGGTGTGTTAGTTTCTGCTTTATAACAAAGTGAAACAGTTATACATATACATATGTTCCCATATCTCTTCCCTCTTGCATCTCTCTCCCTCCCACCCTCCCTATCCTACCCCTCCAGGCGGTCACAAAGCACTGAGCTGATCTTCCTGTGCTATGCGGCTGCTTCCCACTAGCTATCTACCTTACTACGTTTGGTAGTGTATATATGTCCATGCCTCTCTCTCATTTTGCCACAGCTTACCCTTCCCCCTCCCCATATCCTCAAGTCCATTCTCTAGTAGGTCTGTGTCTTTATTTCTGTTTTACCCCTAGGTTCTTCATGACATTTTTTTTTCTTAAATTCCATATATATGTGTTAGCATATGGTATTTGTCTTTCTCTTTCTGACTTACTTCACTCTGTATGACAGACTCTAGGTCTATCCACCTCATTACAAATAGCTCAATTTCGTTTCTTTTTATGGCTGAGTAATATTCCATTGTATATATGTGCCACATCTTCTTTATCCATTCATCCGATGATGGGCACTTAGGTTGTTTCCATCTCCGGGCTATTGTAAATAGAGCTGCAATGAACATTTTGGTACATGACTCTTTTTGAATTATGGTTTTCTCAGGGTATATGCCCAGTAGTGGCATTGCTGGGTCATATGGTAGTTCTATTTGTAGATTTTTAAGGAACCTCCATACTGTTCTCCATAGTGGCTGTACCAATTCACATTCCCACCAGCAGTGCAAGAGTGTTCCCGTTTCTCCACACCCTCTCCAGCACTTACTATTTCTAGATTTTTTGATGATGGCCATTCTGACTGGTGTGAGATGATATCTCATTGTAGTTTTGATTTGCATTTCTCTAATGATTAATGATGTTGAGCATTCTTTCATGTGTTTGTTGGCAGTCTGCATATCTTCTTTGGAGAAATGTCTATTTAGGTCTTCTGCCCATTTTTGGATTGGGTTGTTTCTTTTTTTGTTATTGAGCTGCATGAGCTGCTTATTAATTTTGGAGATTAATCCTTTGTCATTTGCTTCATTTGTAAATATTTTCTCCCATTCTGAGGGTTGTCTTTTGGTCTTGTTTATGGTTTCCTTTGCTATGCAAAAGCTTTGAAGTTTCATTAGGTCCCATTTGTTTATTTTTGTTTTTATTTCCATTTCTCTAGGAGGTGGGTCAAAAAGCATCTTGCTGTGATTTATGTCATCCCAGTCTGCTGGAGCCCTGCCCTGAATCCTTACCCCTGGGCCAGTGTCCTGACCACCTCTCCCCATCACTCTGTACCAGCTCCTCTCTCTGGAGACCCCAACCCTGACAAACATCCCTGTAATCACCAGATATTTTGCTCCTGTTGGGGTTCAGGGTGGGCCCCCCAAAATACACCACAATGGCATATTGATTACTTTGAATTACAGTTACTTAAAAAACAACCAATGCTGGAGGGTCACTCTGATCCTCCTTTCTATCTCTCTGAAAGCAGGAAATAAATCTCTCATGTAAAAAGTACACTCCCTATATCTGGAGGTAGAAGAATACCCTTATTGCCAGAGACAGGGAATTCAGGCTGAGAAGCCTACGTAAAACAACCTTGTCACTACTCCAAGCCCAAACTCTAGGTTCTTCACTAATTCAGCACCCAAAACCTAAGTCTTTATGTCCTGTATATTCCTCACAAATGCATTGTTTCCTTGTCTAAAAAGTATAAAGGCCGCCTGCTTTGGCCACTTCTTAGGTCGCATTTCTACCAGACTCCCTTATGCACAAATTAAAATTTGTTTCTTTTTTTCCTGTTCATCTGTCGTGTGTCACTTTTATTATTAGTCCAGCCACAAGGACTCAAGAGGGATTGAGGGGGAAATTTCCCCTTCCCCGACACTTCCAAATGACTGATGCCCAAGGCCAATTTCCCAGAATGGGTGATGCTACATTTCTTGGTATCTGACATGATTTCAAGATATGTTCGAGCATCGCATTAAATAACATTGAATCACATAAAGAAAAAGTGCATTTTTAATGTTCTTTCAATCCCTTTCAATTGTCAAAGGAAAAGTCTCCTTTGGGGGGCCAGCACAGCTCTACCTCCTAGTTGCTGACTTGCTAACTGCCCTTTTTAACAAAGTGAAAACAAGCCTTAGATTCCAAGCTTTTAGCAAGGCACGGTATCTGGCTAAACATCAACAACATAACATTGTATTGCTTTCACTGTGTTTGTTTTTACAGTTACCCTATATTTACAAGAGTGGTATAGTTTCCTTCCTAAATAAATGTATTCCTTTAATAAGAGTGAGTTGACTGTTCTTTAAAAATTAAGTAAGAGTATGATCTTTGCCAGGGATATGGTAAAAGTCTTGAGGATCATGCATGAATGATGCAAGCTTGACAAATACCACCCAGACAGAAAACACTGCCTTCAAGGCAGAATGAAAGCAACATTTTCTTATCTGAGTACTTCAGATCTATCATCTCATTTCAACTTCACCACACTATGAGATAGTTACGAAACAGAGCAGGACCCTATAGTCATTCCCCTCTGCCCTCCACCTGCCTTTTGCCTGTGGAAAAACTTTAGCCAAAGAATAAGTTTAATCAGAGAAGTGAGAAAATGCAGAAACAAAGGAAAACAGTAGAAGGAGACCAAATAATAGTTTAGTCATGAAGCAAACTCAAGGATCTTTAGTTCCTCCTCAAGGGCTATAGACAATATTCTGAGCCATATCCTGTGTGCTTGTAGATACTGAAACTCCCACCAGGTGGAAGAAGTTAGCTACACGATGACCAGACTGTAGCCATGATGTAAGCTGCCACAATTCCGAGAACTGGCCTCAAAGAAATGGAACAAACCGACCCTGGAACTGAAGGCTAACTGTACTTAAAGCAATCAAGATGACGCTGGTCAGGCCACTGATGACCGATCTCAAGATGACGGTCAGAGCTGACTGTGCTGTTTCTGCATCTAGCCCCTCCCTCTGCCTATAAAAGCTCTTGTGCCCTGGTTGTCAGCGGGGGACGGAGGCGGGTAGTCGGCCTTTGGACAGGAGTCTGCCCTCCCCACCCCCACAGTTGCCGGCCTCCAAAATAAAGAAAACTTTCCTTTCCACCAACCTTGCCTCTTTATTGGCTTTTGAGCAGCGAGCAGCCGGATCCCACTTTGGGTTATAGTTATGCTTGTTTTTCTATTCCATAGATAAGAAAACAGACTCAGAGAGGTCAAGTCACTTGCCAGGGTCACACAGCTAGTAAGTTTGAGAGTCAGGATTCAAACTCTCAATCTTTACTAAGCTTCCTCCCCCACACCCTTGTTGCCTCTCCTGCTGCCAGATGGGTACCTCTCAGAAACCAATGCTAGCTTGAAGAAAAATTAAATGTTGACTACCACTGAGAGGGCCTGTCTGCCAGATAACACAGACCCTCCAAACCAGGCCCTGGGATCCTCTATTCCTCCACAATCCCACTTTACCTTACAGTCAAATACACTCAACAAAGACTGTACACTGTAAGCAACAACTGAAAACATCCCTGTATGTTCACTTGGGAACAGATGTGCCCTAAGTCAATTCACAGACAGACAAAATTACACAGCAAATTTGGGTAACATAGGGGCAGAAAAATGTTCTCTTCTTCCCTAGGTTCTTTGGCTGGCCTAATAGTTAAATTGCCACAGTACAAGTGAACAGGAGAAAAACAGATTTAACTTTATACATACAGGAGTCTCAAAAAAATACGAGACTCAAAGAGATGACTAACACAGGCAGCTTTTATACCTTCTAGACAAAGAAACAACAAATTTATGAAAAATTGCCAAGACAAAGGGGATTGGACTTCAGGTAGTAAATTAGTAAAGAAGTAACAAGTTTCGTTTATACAGACTTCTTGGCTCTAAATTCCCTATCTCTTGTGACAAGGATGCTCTCTACCCTCCTGTTACAGGGTAGGAACCTTTCATGAGGGAGATTTATTTCCTGATTTCAGGGGAACAAAGGAAGATCATAGTGTTCTTCTTGTACCGACTGTTTCTTAAGTAACTTTAATTCAACATAATCAATATGCTAAAGTGGAATCTTTTGGCATGGCATATTCTGCTTCCTTTCAGCAATGTCAGATTTTCTAATGATGGGATCTCCATGGAGGCCAGTGAGTCCAGAGGAAGTTAAGGGAGACTTTGGGAGGATAGCTGGAGATATATGTGGAAAGGAAGGTAGAGCCAGATTAGGAAGGACCTTGAGTGACAACAGAGGGTGTTGAACTCATTGACACCTCGAAGTTTGAGGAGTGAAGAAGCACAGGTACATTTTAGACTAACCTGGAGGAAAGGAAAGGAATGGGGTCAAGCTTTTTGCTTTTTGGAAAATTTTTGTTTTGTTTTTTTCTGAGAAGCAATATTTCCTTTGGAACGAAAAGTAAGAGCTATTAAAATGGAGCCCTCTGTGCTGCCCACATCTACCTGGAAACTCATAGAACACAGCACAGGCTTATCTAAGGGAACATTTAAAGATCGGTCCCACTGCTGGTGGACTTCCATCTCCCAGAGCAAGAAGAGATATTAGAACCTGCTGGGCATTTAAAATACACTTTATTTTCCTTCTCAAAATAGATTTGATTCAAAAATAGTTCTACTGGTTGAAAGTGCAGCTTAAAGATAAGAAACAAATTGTTTAGAGCACTATGCCAATAACAGAATTGAATATAAGCTTGAAGACTGCAGTGGCCATCATCAAGAAAGCCAAACACCCAGGACCCCCTTCTTGTGTGGTTTACAGATTTTGCCCGCTGAGCCTACTAGACTTTACATCTTGACACTATGCCAAAGAAATAAGGTCTGGAGACAAGTCTTCATCCAACTGACACTACCTCAGAGCATCCCTCACCTGAATCACTCCAACATGGTCAGCACACTTCCTCACAGCCTAACATCTCCTAGTGGTTTCTTCAAACCACTGTCCTCAAATTTGGCCTTGAAGGACCCTCGCTAAACAATGCCCACTCCACCTCCCCAGCTGTATTTTCTCCTTTTCTGATGAGTCCTCCTAGGGGACTAGCCTTACTGAATTGTCATCATTATAGTCACTCGTGTTCCACAAATACTTTGCGGGGGAGGCATACCAACTACACAGCAGGTCCTGTATCAGGTGCTGGGGACACCAAGGGGGATATAACAAGCTCCTGCCCTCATGTCCCTGATAGTCTAGTTCATAGACATTTTACTAACCCTAAGAACAACAGATTTCTGTAAGAAGAGGGTCCTTTCTTCACACATAAGATAGTCTCCATCTTCTGGTGTGTTACAATCTTTAGAAGTAGATCCCCCCCCCGCAAAAAAAATACAGAAATGGCATTAAACTTAAATGGTTTGATACTCCACTGGGGGAGGGGGCATTGGTTGAAAACTCGGGTCTCTTCCTAAAAGACTGAAAACTTTGTGGATACAGATCTATGAGGAAAATGAAGAGTGGCATGGACAGATTAATATAGTTGATATCCAGGAGGATCCAAGACCTCCCCATCGTGCCCCAAAGGCAAGTCTGAGGACCATTGGCAGGGCTAAAGGAATTCTTCTTCATGTCTTTATTTACCTCTTCTCTCATCTTAGCCCTCGTCCGTTTTTTTTCTTAAAACGAGCCTGCTCTTCTACCATATGATCCTGTAATGCCACTCCTGTGCATATATCCAGAGAAAAACATGGTCTGAAAGGATACATGTACCCCAATGTTCACTGCAGCTCTATTTACAATAGCCAGGACATGGAAGCAACCTAACTGTCCATTGACAGATGAATGGATAAAGAAGATGTAGCACATATACACAATTGGATATTACTCAGCCATTAAAAAGAATGAAATAATGCCATTTCCAGCAATATGGATGGACCTAGAGATTGACCTACTGAGTGAAGTAAGTCAGACAGAGAAAGAGAAATATTGTATGTTATGCTTATATGCAGAATCTACAAAGAAATGATACAAATGAACTTAGTTACAAAACAGAAACAGACTCACAGACTTAGAGAAAGAATTTATGGTTACAGGAAGGGGGAGAAGGATGTGGGGAAGGGATAGTTAGGGAGTTTGGGATTGACATGTACACACTGCTATATTTAAAATGGATAACCAACAAGGACCTACTGTACAGTACAGGGAACTCTGCTCAATATTCTGTAACAAACTAAATGGGAGAAGAATTTGAAAAAGATTAGATACAGGTATATGTATAACTGAATCACTTTGCTGTGCACCTGAAACTAACACAACATTGTTAATCAACTATGCTCCAATATAAAATAACAAGTTAAAAAAAACCCAAAAACTAGCCTGCTCTTTGCTACATTCCAGCCTTGCAATAACCCAGCCACGGAAGCATCCCTCCTCTAGGGTTGCCTGCAGGTAGCAGCTTCTGCAGCTCAGGCCTATGGACTTACCACACGCTGCTCAGCTAGGGGCCCCTGATTTCTGCTGCCCAGTTATGGCTCCACCCTGCATCCCATCAGCCCGCTGCTCTCCCAGCCCCTGGAAACCTTCCCCACGTTTCTCACTTTGAAGAAACTATAAGTAGAGGCCTCCCAGATTATCTTGCTCTTACCAGTCCCCTGTAGTTCCCTGAAATAATATATATTTTTTAATTTACCCCAGTACGTTCTAATTCTTGTCTTCGCCTCCTAATTATCCTGGAGTGACTCAGTCTCTGGGTGTGACTGTCCCTATGGTTCTCCTCTGCCCCCCACTCCAATGTATGACATCTCTGTAATTAGTGTCCTCCTTCTCTCCATCCTCGCCTCTAATTCAGCTCTGGCAAAGTATAAACTTTGTAATTAGAAAGAGCTCAAATGTTGCCAGGAATGCAAACACATTTAGTGCTAGAGCCTAGAGTTTTGTACAGTTCTGGGCTGCACTCCAAATCCTAGAGTAACAGCGAAAGAAAAGGGGAAAGAAAGGGACCCTTTAACGAGCTTGTAGTACATGTCAGGAGCTTTCTCACACACAAGCTCATTTAATCCTTTCAAAGACCTAAGAGGTGGGTTTAGGTAACAGGAGCTAAGTGAGGCCAAGAGAATCGCCCAAGGTCACAAACCTGGAGAGAGGCAGAGTCAGACTCACACCCAGGTCTATCCCTGGCAGCCTCTGCTGTGGTCTTTGGGCTTCTCCACTGTATTATTGAATGTCACAGATTATCTCAGTTTGATACCTGACAAGCCTGGCTACTTGTGTGATGAAATTCCTTCACATGCCTCTTTCCACTGTTTGGCTTTCCTGTTGAAATTATTCCTACCTATTTGGTAAGGAGAGATTTCAAATGATGTCAACATCTTAAAGAACTCTGCTTAAGCTATTCGAAGCAGTATTGCCACACTCACGCACTCTTGCAGCTGACTGCCTAGATCGTCAGCACCTTGAGGGCAGGATCCACCTTGTATTTGTCTCCCAGGTGGTAGGTTGCAGGACTTTGCACTAAAGGCACTTAATAAATACTTTATTACAAAAGAAAAATAGAGAGAAGATTGGACTCCTGCCCCACTGAAGCCCAGGGCAGTGGAAACCCAAATAACCCATCGGAGCATCCTTTCATCTGTCCTTGGATACCAAAATGAACTCTGAGAGAGCTATGTCCTGGAGTCCTGAGCAGGACAGAAGAAGGGAGGAGGTGGGTAGGAGGGAACCAAACTAGGTAACAGGAAGCTTATTTTTTTAAAAGATGTATCTTCCTTCCTGTTTCTAAATTACCTTATTACTTAGAGGGTTGTTATCATATACCGTCTACAGGGAAAAGATGAATTTTAAGAAGACCTGGCAGGGATATTTTCATGGGCTCCTCAACAGCTATTGGAATCATCCTAGAAACAGATGGCGCGTCACTGCGACATGCTGTGTGAAGGACAGTTCCTGCTCAGGTGTCATCCGGGATCCACCCCCAGAGCTGCCGGCTGCCGCCATTGGGAGCCTTGAAACCAAAGACACCATGTCTCTCTGTGTTCCGTGAATATGGGACTGTCCCTAGCAAAATGATCTTTGGAAATTTTCACCTCTGAAATCAGCTAACCCAGTGTTGTTTTCTTTCAGAAGGAAAAATAAAAATACTTTCCTCTTCTTCATAAACCACACAGTCATGATTTGCCCTAGAGATCTAAGGAAAAAAAGAGGTAATTTGCAAGCTGTTGTGCATATAAATAGAAGTGTACATACAAAGGTTTTTGCAAAATGGGGTATTGGAAACCAGCTGTTCAGCCACCAGTCAGTTTGTACTACATCAGAAACGTTGCCATTGCTTCCTGTGAGCTCAGGGACCCTGGCTTGACTGGTGATACCAATCAGGCCAAACAGACTTGATGGACATGCCGCGAAAAAATTAGCTCTCAGTCTGCATGAACTGGATGAATCGCTTCCCTGGTGAGCACCTCACAGTACACACAGGCCATTTTCAGGGACAGGGACTAAAAAGATTCCTTACAGAAGCAATACTTTGCTTTAGACACAGGAGGCTTTCCACAGAGGAATTCTTCAGTCCCACCTTTTAAAATCTTCAGCAGAAAAAATGTTTTAAAGAAAACTGCTTATGGTGCAATTTCACAACTTTTATAGAGTTAGCGTCTTGCCCTGGGCCTCCACCAAATGCTCCCTTCTCACTGTCTCAGGTCTCTCTGGAAGATGCACACACCCAGGGCTGGATCAGAGCCTTCTTTCCTGTTTGGGGTGATGTAGTTAAATAAGAGATCCTAACATCAGAACACTAGCCTTTCAAACTTCTAAATGGATCAGAAGATCCATTTTCCCTCCTCTGGACACCCCTGACTTTAAACTCACTCTGTCTATAATACAAGCAAGTCAAGAGGAAAGATAACATTTATATCCTTATGAGCCCATCGGCCAGCAAACCAGAAGATGGGGGTGAGAATGGGCCCCCTCACTCCCACCCCCACTACCTCAAAATGATTGTGTGATTATTCGCTTTCAAGCAGGCCTTGCCCACAACCCCCCCAGATGGACAGCTCTCCTCAAGTCCCAAGCAAACTGAAAGTGTTCCATCTGATTCTAATCCACAGAAATTCCTGAGGGGGTTTCTGACTTTTACTGAATTGAAATTCAAAGTAGCAACCATAGTGAGGCCTTCGGAGAGCACCCCTATGTGGATCGGTGCACCATACATATACGAAAACAGTCTACATATGGCTCTATGCATGGGGAACCTTCTGCAAGGGTGAACTTCCTTAACAAAATATTAACAGTAGTTACCTCTGGGAAAGGGGAATCAGGTACACTGTACCCAGACAATGAAACTTTCTAGAAGAAGAGAAGAAAAGGGAGCAGCAGCAATAAGGGACTTGTGAGCTTCTTTCTGAAGCATAGTGAGTTGGCAATATTTTAGTGTATGCTTCTTCCGGAAAATGAAAACTGGGGTCCACACTTCAGCCTTAGGCCAACTTGGGTTTGAATCCAAGTCCAGATCTCCTGCAAGTTTATTTAACCCCTCTCAACCTCAGTGTTTCCTACCTTATAGGGCGGTAGTGAGGAATAGAAGAAAGTAAGTGGGTAGATAAATAAGCACAGCAGATGTGTGTAAACCTCCATAACTATGATTGATCTATTACCGTAACTCTCAACACATCACAAATGTGAGTTAATTTTTCTTCAAAATAAATAACCCTACTCAAAACTAAAACAAGTTAGATATTTAAAAGAAATGAAGGCAGAACCTTCATGCGCTGTCCAGTAGAACTTTCTGGGCTGCCCACGACATAGCCACCAGCCACGCATGGCTATTGAAAGCAGGAACTGTGGTTAGTGTGACTGAGGAACTGAATTAAATTTGGCTGGTGTTGGACAGCGCAGATCTAGAGGTACCCCGCTTTCACCAAGAGGGTAATGAGTTCCCAGACAGTGAGGACTAGATAGACGTTCTCGGTTTGTTAGAAGAGGCCTCACACTAGACTCCAGCTCCCCAGACCCAAGCCCTGCTTCTACTGCATCTCAACTCTTCTCAAAGAAATTGAAGACATCTGGACTGTTTTCACTGAAAGGCATGTGAAACCCAAGTTGGACCATAACAGGATGACCACATTTAGGATACTTTAAAATAAAAAAGTTAATAGTGTTTTTGAATAAAGATAGAAAGGCATTTCATCACAGAGGCTTAAGTCTCTCACTTTTACAGAGTTATTTGCGTTTCAACGGAACACTCTCACGCTTCTTTAAAATGCTTCAATACAGAATGGAATTGTAACAGTAGGACTCCAGGCGGTGGAGGAATTGCCTTTAAGTGGAACTGTGCACTTGCCTGGTTACCTAGACTACTCGGAAGGCTAGCCCTGTTTGTTTATTTTTTTAAATTGATTTCCTTGTTTTTCCTCCACATATATTTTTTATATAATTTTTAAGGGTTACACTCCACTTACAGTTATTACAAAATATTGGCTATATTCCTTGTATTGTACAATAAATACATCCTTGTAGCCTACCTTATACCCAGTAGTTTAAACCTCCCACTCCTCTACCCTTATAATGCACGCCCCCCCAAAATGGTAACCACTAGTTTGTTGTCTGTATCTGTGTCTGCTTCTTTTCTGTTATATTCACTCGTTTGTTGTATTTTTTAGATTCCACGTATAAGTGATACCATACGATATGTCTTTCTCTGTCTGACATTTGAGCATAATGCCCTCCAAGTCCATCCAAGTTGCTACAGATGGCAAAATTTTGTTCTTTTTTATGGCTGAGTAGGTTTCCATTGTGTGTGTATGTATATATATATATATATATATATATATATATATATATATATATATATATACCACATCTTCTTTATCATTTCATCTGTTGATGGGCACTTAGGTTGCTTCCATATCTTGGTTATAGTAAATTGTGCTGCTATGAACATTGAGATGCATGTATCTTTTCGAATTTACTATTGTTGTTTTTTTCAGCTATAAACCCAGGAGTGGAATTGCTGGGGCATATGGTAGTTCTATTTTTAGTTTTTTGGGAAACAGTATGGAGGTTTCTCCAAAAACTAAAAATAGCCTTATTTTGTTCTGAATCACCTGGATCACAGGAAATAGGGTAGAACCCGCTGACACGTCAACCATGGTCTAAGCAAACTGGCCAGCTGGGTAAAGGCTCCCCACCACCACCACCAAATCCATAGGGAGAAAAGCTTATAGACCAAATCCAATCCTGAATCTTTACAAGCAAGCCAAGATTCTCAAAGAATAGTATGTGCTCTGTTCTCAATGGGCACTAGAATAGCTAGAGGTGCTTAGAAGGAACTGATTCCTGGGTTAAGGCAGTGCAGTAAGAAGGTGTGATTCCCAGCATTTACTGAAGTTTACTGTAGGGGTGCTGGCACGCTCCACCCAAGTCTCCACTCACAACTGGTCTGCAGCCTTCATTTCCCCGCTTCTCCCTAGAGACTGGCCTCACCCACGGCCATGCCCTTTTCCCAGAGACACCTGAAGCCAATGACCAAGTGACATGGGCATACAAAGGCCAGGCCCACCTGCCGCAGGGCAGGCCAACTCTATGGGTCTTTCCAGCTCCTGCACTCCCTGGAGAGATGAGACTGCAGCCCACCTTCTCCCTCTGGCCAATCCTGCTTCTTTTACTCCTTTAGGTGCTGCTCCCAAGAGCACTAATTCTGCATACCAATCTCCCTCCACTTCCCAGGAAACCCCCCTGCAATAGGTCCTGTGTGCCAAACACTGTCCTCAGGACTAACATGTACTTACTCTCAGAAGTAAGCACTGTTATTATCCTCTTTTTAAAGATAAAGAAACTGAAGTCAAACAGGGATAAGTAATGTTTCCAAGACACCCAGGTAGCCTTGGGAGATCTTGTGAAGATTAAGAAATGATGCATGTAAACATGCTTATAATAGTGACTAGCACGGAGTGAGTATTCACTTCATTCATTACTGTTTTTCATTCATTCTGTAAATATTTATTGAGCATCTACTATATGCCAAGTGCTCTTCTTGGCACTACAGATACACCACTGAGCAGAAGAGTCCAAGTCTCTGCCCTCACAGAGCTAGCATTCTAGTGGGAGGGGCAAGAAATATACAAATAAACAAGTAAATGTAAATGTCATGTGAGTGCTGTTAAAAAAGAAAGAAGCCCAAAATGGAGTCACTTATGCTAGACCCCACCAAGAGTTAATACCTAACCTAATTACAGTTTCAACCTTCCCCAGGAACGTGCCCCTTAACCAGCCAACCTGGAATTTCCTGATCGGCATTAGGAAATCCTCTGATAGACTCCCTCCACCCCTCTTAGGAGGGCAACCTTGCCTAAAGCAATGAATTCTTTGCTAATTTCTATCCCCCCACCCCACCACACCCTCCCTCTCTACATTTATAAACCTCTCCTTTTCTGCATCTCAGTGTTGCTCCTTTCTATTGCTCGATGAGATGTTGCCCAATTCAGTGCTGCGGGCCTTTTGGAGCTGATGATTGGAACCTAAATATTTACTTCAGCTGCACAGATTCCAATGCAAGTCGAGAGCGATGCAGCATGCCATTCTCCTGCTGTACTAAAGACCCCACAGAAGGTGTCATCAACGCTCAGTGTGGCTATGATGCCAGGCAAAAAACAGAAGTCGATCAGCAGTTTGTAATCTACACGAAAGGCTGTGCGGCCCAGTTTGAGACGTGGTTGCAGGATAACTTGATCATCATGGCTGGTACTTTCGTAGGTATTGCATTGCTACACATTTGGGGGATGTGCCTGGCCTGGAATCTGGTGAGTGATATTGAAGCTGTCAGGGCTAGCTGGGAGAGCCCCTGCAACAGCTGCTTCAAGACACTGGACAGACGCAGCCTTCCTGACCCTCCAGTGTGCTCAACTGATATCCATCCTGCAAGGACCCTAATCACAGAAGCGACCCGCAATGCCACCTGATGGAGCTGCCAAGAACTTACTTTGGGGGCGGGGAGTGTACAACTGGGAAATGCTGCTCACTGACAGAATTTTAAAAAAAATAACCAGTAAAAAAAACAATTGAATTGTTTTTAATAAAGCCAATTAGGTCTTCATATTTACTCAGTTGAATTTTTGTTATTTAACAGTGCCATGTATACAAACCAAGGCAGGTTAAAAGCAACAGGAGACTACAGCAGTGAAAATGGGCTATTTTAGGTAGAGAAATAGGGAAGAACTCATTGATAAGTTGACATTTGAGTAAAGAATAGAAGGAGGTAAAGGAGTGAGCTGTGTAAATACAGTCAGCGCTCCCATATCCGGAGGGTCCACATCCATGGATGCAGAACTCACAGATATAGGAGGCCTGGCTATACTACACCATTTTATAGTACAAGGAACTTGAGCATCCTCGGATTTTCATATCCACGGAGCGTCCTGGAACCAATCCCCTGCAGATTTTGAGGAACAACTGTAGTTGCAGAAAGTATTTCAAATAAAGAGGGCAAGTGTAAAGTCAGGAACAGTGAAAGATACTGAGCAGAGGTGTGACATGATCTGACAGATTTTAAAAGGATCACTCTGGCTGCTGCTGTGTTGAGAATAGACTTGGGATGGGCAGACAAGGAAGGGAGCAGGGAAGCCACAGAGGAAGGGGCCTTTTGCCGTAATCCAGAGCAGCAGCAGTACTTTAGGCTGAGATGGTTAGGATGGAAGTCGTAGGAACTGTCAGACCTGGCTCCATGCTGGAGGTAGAGCCATCTGGATTTGCAGATGGATCAGATGTGGGGTGTGACGGCAAGAGAAGAGTCAGATGACTCCAAGATCTGGGGCCTGAGCAGTTGGAAGGATGGAGTAGCCATGAACTGAGGTGGGAAAAAAAAAAAACCTACAGGAGTTGCAGCTTTGGCTGAAGATGGGGCAGGATCAGGAGATGTGGATTGATGCAAGTTAGCTATGATTAGACAGAAGCCTTTAGGGAGAGACAATATGGAATGCTGGTGATGGAATTCAGGGCAGGCCTGCCCCAAAATATGGCACTTTGGCATTAATGTTTGGCATTAATGAATTAATGTTATTTAAGAAACAGCTGGGGCAAAAAGAGCACTCTGACCCTCCTTTGTCCCCCTGAAAGCAGGAAATAAACCTCCCACGTGAAAGGTGCCCTCCCTGTACCAGAAGGAAGAGAGACATCCTTATCACCAGAGATAGGGAATTCAAGGCCAAGAAGGCTGTGTAAACAAACCTTGCTACTTCTTCACTAATTTACTACTCTGCCCCAAACCCCTTTGTCTTGTCAATTCTTCACAAATTTATTGTTTCTTTGTCTAAAAAGGCATAAAAGCTGCTTGTTTTGGCCACTTCTTTGAGTCTCTCTCTCTATCTTTTTTTTTTATGGTTTCCGGTACATATGAAATTAAATGTATTTTTCTCCTGTTAATCTCTTTTATGTCTATTTAATTATTAGACCAGCCATAGAACCTGGAAGAAAAGAAAGGAAACGTCTTCCTCCCCAACACTGGTTATGAACACATATTCTAGAGCCAGACTACCCAGAGTTGAGTCTTAGCTCTACTACTATTAGCTGTGTGACTTTGGGTACTTAACTGCACCTCTCTGAGTATCATTAATCTTATCTGTAATACAGGGAGAATATCTGTATTTACCTCATATGGCTGCTATAAGACTTAAATGAGGAAAGATATGTACAAGTGTGAAGGACTCATAAACACCGTATTAGTGCTTAAAAGTAAAAACTAGGCCTTCAATCAATATCAAAGTTGAGAATTATATAATATGTAGTGGAGAAAAAAGTTGTCCTCAACCCTCTTAGGGTCCCTGACTGGATCTGAAAATTAAAATGACAAAGACATGAACAGAAGACAAGCAAGCAAATTTATTTAATATAAGTTTTAGGTAACACAGGAGCCCTTGTAAGGAAATGAAAACCCAAAGAAACAGTTAGACCTACATAGACCTATACGGGATTTGATGAAGAGTATGTGGTCATGGAGGAATATGACAGGTTAAGGAGTATGAGATGAGTGCAGTAAACTGGGGGAAACTCAGCAAGGCCTGCTTGTTGGGATTATTCTTGGGGTCCCTTTGCCTTAAGAGATAAGGATGCTCCTTTCCTCTGGGTATAGAGAGGACATCTCTCACGTGAGAGATTTTTATCGCCCATTTCAGGGGACAAGAGCAAGGCAGCAGATGGTCAGAGTCACCTCCCTGCTTCTGCCATTTTACTCAGACTCCTTCAGCTTAAAAATATTCAACATGCCAAGGTCCCATATCTGGGGGGAGCATGTCCTGAACCCCATCAGGTACATGTTGGTACCCAGGAGGAGTGATTCACTGTATCTGAAGACTTGCTCCCCTGAGGAGGTGAAGCCTGGGCTTGACTTTGAAAAATGCATAGGAAGTAGCCAGGGAGACAAAGGGTGGAAAGAGTGGGAGCATTCAAGACAGAAGGGCCAGCATGTCCATTTCCCTGAAAATATAGCCGATATGCAGTAAAAGTGAAATGTGAAATGGTTATCTTATGCCACCTATGTCAATCCTTCTCCCTGACACTGTATAATCCACCATATGTCTAAAGAGAATGAGAATGGCTTTCAGTTTATTTATGCAAAATAAATAAACTCTAGTACAGTCCCTCTGACCTTCTCGTGCATCTGTCTTTGCTGAGTGGTGGGCTGGCACCACTGGCCACATGAAAGCCTGTGTTGACATGTTAGAGCTTCCAACAGCTACCCAGTGGCCCCTGTCTACACAGGGGCAGGAAGTTTCCTTCCTTAGCCCCCAGGCAAGTGTGTTCAAAAAGTAACCAACAGGGGCTGGCATTTGCCTTTCTTCTAATTATATGTGAACAGATTTCAAGGCCATATGGCTCAGTAAATATCCCGAAACTCTCTGTCCCTTACCATTCCTATCAATCCTGCTGGAGAAATATCATTTCTAAGGTCAAAAGCTTGATTTGGGCAAAGCAGTTCTGTCTGGATCTCAGTGAAATGGACCACAAAGACCAGACACAGAAGGAAGGCATCTGATTCCCTCAGCAGAAACCTTCCCTCTTGGTAAATGATCAAATATAAGAACATAAGCAACAGGAGAGAGGCTTGAACTTGTGTGGGATCAAGGCACTTCTTGGATTTTTTAATACACCTTAGATACATAAATATGGAAAATCTTAACGAGTGATGACAGATAGTTAAGAAGAAAGCCAGACTCTGAGCTGTCAGAGCTTGCCTCTCTGGATAGGCCACCCATCTGAAGCCCCTTGGCCTGCAGGCGTAGCCCCAGCTAGTCCCCAGTCAGACAGAAGCAAACTTAGCCATCCAGCTGCTACACCGTCCTGACAGCAATGTGTTCTGAAGGGTAGCAGAATATATCACCTTGGCATACTAATTATTTTGAGCTGAAGACAATTGAGAAGAAGCAGATATAAGAAAAGCTCTCTGCCATCCCCTGAAAGCAAGACGTAAATGTGTAAAGGTGACCCCCTCTCCTCTCTACCAGGAAGGACAAGTTCTAGACCCTTATGAGCACAGAGGCAGGATCAGGGGACCCTACATAACAAGTCTTCCTAACTAGCCCTTATCTTCCATTAGTCTCCCCCATATATTTGCCTTTCCACGATTTGCCACCTTTGAAACTGAAAGTCCTTTTCCTTCGTCCTGTCACTTCTCTAAAAATTTATTGTTCTTTTGTTGAACAGCTATAGAAGCCCAAGTTCTGACCACCCCTTGGAGTTTCTCATCTCTGAGGGTTCCCATGTATATGTGCTCTGCACATGTTACTAAACTTCAGTTTGTTTCTCTTGTTAATCTGTCTTTTGTCAGTCTAATTGACAGGACCCCAGCCAATGAACCTAAAATGGGTAGAAGAAAAGAAAAGTTTTCCTCCTTTGCAGTTTAAAGCTGCTTCCCCATCAGCAAGTAGGCTTGAAATTAATAGCCTTTAGCCCAGAGTAACCTGCCAAGATCTCATCCCCACGGCGAATGTCCAGAAACTTCGACTGGGCCTCTGCTCCATTACCTGGCTTACCTATCGCCCCACCTGGGCACTGAAACCTGGGTGCATCGGTGGTTCCTCTCATCTCTTATTGCTCGTGGTCCCGATTCAACACTGACAGGTTTGGAAACAAACAAGCACCACCACGGCCTGCAACTGGGATTCTCAAAGCATTTACTCTGCTCCAAGAAGCTGAGGGCCTAACATCTCCCCAGAGGCACTAGGGTTCAGGACTGCAGATTTCAACAAATAGAGCCCAGGCCCACTCACTCCCACTCCAGGTGGGGAGATCTCGGGGAGGTAGAAGCGTATGCTTTGCTTGTCAAACTCATCACCACCACCAAGATGCTGGTCCCCTGAGCACACCAGCCTAGAGCAATGTTATCAACCTTTATCACCTATGCTCCCCCTCCTTCAGCAAATCTCACAGCCATTCATTTCCTAATCCTCATTCTTCCCCCTAGGGAGTGATGGCTCAGTTAAGAGTCAAATTATTTTCTGAAAATTCTTCCCCTGAGATTTGTTGAGTTTAGCTCTCTGTAGTTTACATGGCCAAAAAAAAGTTCTATATTCAATACAGAAAATACATTTTATAATGCCAAATATGCTGTTTCAAACTGTAAATCCACATGCAAAACCACAGGAGATTCTGCCAGTCCTAGAGAACCATCTCCACGTCATTAGAATCACTGTGGTTTATGTCCCCTCCACCAGATCAGGCCACGTGCACACAGCAAGACTAGTCTGGGTCAAACCAAGGTTGGCCACATAGCTTTAAAAATTATAATTAAGATCTCCAGCTACCCTTCTTGGGCAATACCACCACAGCCAAGTGATTGCTTTCCCCCATGGCGTCCCCACTTACCCCTTAAATTGTCCTCATCTCCTGTGGTCTAGGCTCCGTCACCCATAACATAAGCCCTTCTAATCATTAAGGTAGCATAGTCTGCATTTCACGTAAAGAAAATATATTTTTTAGGTTTCTGATACAAAGATAATACTCCCTTTTAACAAATGTGCTCACCTCCTCTAACAGACCTCCAAACACACACCTACACACACACATGCATTGTGGATGAAAACCCAAAGCCGTCAACTGGGAAGAAAAAGCAACTAGAATATTCACTCAATGCCAAAAGTAATCTCTTTGTTGGAGTAGGCCTGGGCGGCTTGATTAAAGCATTGCCTTTTAAAATTTAATCGTGTTATAAAACTTCTCTTCAAATACAGAAATACGAAGAGAAAATGATACAACGTAATGAAGAACCACGAACTCACAGCCCAGATTTATCTGATCTTACTTTAACATTGACCTTGTGGACTTTTTGCTTTCAAAACAAAGGGAGGTCTATGGATGAACTTGAAGGTGCCCCCCGGCACTCCGCAGACCTTTCCCATGTTGTCTCTCTCTCTCTTCCTCCCAGAGATTCACCAGTTTTTATATCTTCCCATGTATTAATGTATATGTCCAATATGTTTTGTGTGTTTTTTAAACTTTATATAAGTTATATCCTATGGTAAATATCCTTGCTTCCATCTAAGACCAGCATCTGTGGGCTGAAGGCTGCCACAGCTGACAGGCTGAGCAGAAGAAGGGCAAAGTCCCACAGCCCTGGGATTGGGTATCAACCTCCCTCTGAAGTAGGGCCCTTTGTCACAGCCTGGCATGTGACTAGTGCCATGTAAACAACAGTCATCATTCTTATTATCATCTGCCTGGCCCTGTGCTTAGCTAGAATCCCAGCCCTTTCCTCCTCAGTCTGCCCTTTAGACTCACCCCACAGTGACACTTTTACTCACTAACAGTGCCCAGTGGCACAGCACTCATGTCAGTGCAATTTCATTCAGCAGGCAAGAAACTTCCCTTGATCTATAAACAGAGGATAATTCATAACTTTGCTGATTTTCCTTCCTCTCTGTCTCTGGTGTTTATCCACGGCATAGTTGCCAAATACGTATTTCCGCACAGTGTCTCCCCTTTGCCTGCAGAATCAAATCCAAATTCCCCAACGTAGCAAAGGGCCTTACAGTCAACCTCAGCTCTTCGTCTCATCTTTAGCCACATCCCACATCCCAATTTTTTTTTTTTAATTGTCATGCTGGTTACTTGTTAAAATTCTATAAAATGCATTTTTCATTTTCCTACTCTATTTTTATAATCATTTTTAAATTGAAGTATAGTTAATTTACAATGTTATGTTAGTTTCAGGTACACCGCAAAATGATTCATAGATAGATAGATAATATACATATTCTTTTTCAGATTCTTTTCTATTATAGGTTATTACAAGATATTGACTATAGTTCCCTGTGCTACACAGTAAGTCTTTGTTGTTTATTTTATATACAGTAGTGTACATGTTACTCCCACACTCCTAATTTATCCCTCCCCTCCCCCGCAACTTCTATCCCCTTTGGTGACCACAAGTTTATTTTCTATGTCTGTGAGTCTATTTCTGTTTTGTAAATTAGTTCATTTGTATCATTTTTTTAGATTTCACATATAAATGATATCATATGATATCTGTCTTTCTCTGTCTGATTTACTTCACTTAATATGATAATCTCTACGTCCATCCATGTTATAGCATCTTATTTTAATTCTTTGTACACAGTGTTCATCTCCTAGACTGTAAGCACCTCAGCACAGGGGCCCTACTTTATGCTTCATCTTATACTCATGCCTTGCCCGGGACATAGAGTGAATAAATGTTTCACAAACACATCAAATGTAATTTTTTTCCATGACTAATTTCTAGCAAGAAGAAGAGAATTTTAGTATCTTAGCCTGTGTGTGAACTATTGATTTATTTTTGAAAAACAAGACTCTTTCAGCAGCAGATCTTTAATAAATAATTATGAACACAAAGTCTAAAGCACTTAAGCAGTTTCCCTCGTATGGATATTTTCCCTGCCTGCAGATTTTTTTAAAAAGATAGACACATTTTGTTCTAGTTGTAATAAAATAGAATTGCAGAATCCCAGCCCTCCCCTAGACCCTTTGATCCCCAGGCCCTCCAATCCTGATGCCAACAGAAAAGGTATCTATATAATAACATCGACATCCTTAATACAACCGTGGCAACAACAGCAAGCGAACTTCATCCAGGACATACGTGTCAGGCACTGTGCTAAGCCTTATCTGTACTTCAGCATTTAACCTGCCCACCACCCTATAAGGCGTGATGGATCATTTTATGTGTCAATTTGACTGGACCACAGGGTGCCCACATTAAACATTACTTCTGGGTGTGTCTGTGAGGGTTTTTCCAGAAGGGATGAGTATCTGAATCAGTGGACTCAGTAGAGCTGCCCTCCTCAGTGTGGGTGGGCACCATCCAATCCAATCCACTGAGGGCCTGGATGGAACAAAAAGTGGAGGAAGAGAGGAATCATTCCTTTCCTGCCTGCCTGCTTGAGCTGGAACATCAGTCTTCTCCTACCCTTGGACTAGGATTTACGCCACTGGCTCTCCCGGCTCTCAGGCCTTCAGACTCAGACTAGAATTATAACAACTTTTCTGGGTCTCCAGCTTGCAGACAGATGGCAGATCATGGGACTTCTCAGCCTCCACAATTCTGTGAGCTAATTCCTCATAATAAATCTTCTCTCTCCATCAATCATTTGATCAATCGATAGATAGATGATAGATAGATAGATAGATAGGTAGATAGATATAGGTGAGATAGACAGATATAGATAAATAGATATAGGTGAAATAGATAGATAGATATAGATGATAGATATAGTATCCACCTGTTTGTGCATATAGACAGAGTATATATACACATATATAACATATATATACTATATATGTATTAGGGTTCTCAAAAAACTTGAACAATGCCTGTGTGTGTGTGTGTGTGTGTATGTGTATATATATATATATATATATATATATATATATATATATATACTGTGCCTCCCTACACTCCACAGGGCCCTACATACCCAAGGAACATATATATTCTACCCAAAGGCATTATCCCTACTTTATCAAAACAGGAAATTAAGCTCATGAGGCCCAGAGACATGTGTGGGCTGGCCCAAGGTCATGCCTTTGCAAGGTAGAATTGAGGCAGAGTGACTTGTGCATCACCCTATCCGTCACTCCTCAAGTCACTGAGCCAGAGTTCCCCACTTCCCCATCCTACCATTTCTGCTTCACTGAAACACTGTCTTCTCTCTCGAGCTCCCCTAGTACAAGACACTAATCAAAACTGCCCTTGACTGATCCCAGCTGACTTTGCCTAAATTCAATCTCTCCTGTGCTGGCCATCCACTGCAGCATCTCAGTGTCTTGTCCAGGATCCTATAAGAAAGAACGACCTCTGATTCATCTATACCCTGATGATTAGCTGGCACATACCAACACAGGTTTGCAATTCCCACATTTACACTGTAAAAGTAGGGGAAACCTTTGTGGGCCCTTATGGTTATAAGTTAGGTTTGATAAACCTAAACATGCTGGAAGATAGAGGAAAACAAAATCTTTTTCTGGCCTGCTGTCTCTGAGACAATAAGCACATTTAGAGCATTTAAATCTACTCCATTGATCTCTTTTGTGGTCATTTTACGAGCACTTCACTTGAGAATTAATCCTCAAGTTAATATAAATGGAACGATATGAAAGCTGAGTGCTCCCTAGAACGAGGAGCATTGAGAAGATGAAAGCTGCTTTCATTCTGTGTTGGCAAAACGTCCTTGCACTTTTCTCACATATTTGGAGGTCTTCAAAGGCCTTAAGATTTTTTAAATGCATAGGGTGGGTCTACTCTTAGATCTGCCTCTTGCTTAGACCTGGCAAGTGAAGCCACCAACTTCTCTGCTCCAGGAAAGAGAAGGAAATACAGACAGTCTGGGTCTTCCTAAGGGGGTTCCCTGGCTCTGATGTTGTGGGGTTTTTTTTCATCTCCAATTTGGAAAATGTCAGGGCAAAGCCAAGTGAACCCTGCTTCCTTGGAAATGAGAAGCTAACCATATACCTCAAGGTCAACAGGTACATTTTTCAACAAAAGTTTGTTGAGGCACTACTATGTGGCGGGGTACCAGGCAGGCATGGCGAATACTCCCTGTACAGATTCCCCTCCCACAATACTTGCAGGGGCTCCTTTCCATCCCTCTCAGGCTCACTTCTCCTGACTACCCCCATCACTTCCAAGAGCTGAACAGGGTACGATATTGAGCAATCACAGATGCCTAAGAAACAGATGCCTTAACAAGACAGAAAATGAATTAGTGACCCGATTTGTTTCTCTTTTTTTGCACTTTAAATAAGAAAACGGGGGGGGGGGGGGGTGGGGGGAATAGTGTAAGATATGAGAGCAGCCACGAGACTGAAAATGACAGCTCAGGCCAGCTCACTGCCTCAGGAGCAGCATCCACCCTGCCCAGCCTCGGAGCCTGCCAGCAGATACCTAGAAAATAGCACAGCTTGGTTTCAAGGTAGGAATCACACACCAGTCCCTAAGGCCCACCTTATTAAAAGCAGCTGCTGAAAGCCATTAATCTGTCCACAGCAAGAAAACCTTTCTGTGATTTTTAAAAATGGAAAAACAAATCTCAGTGAATTCCCTGACCTTGTGAAACAGGAGGAAATGTTACCTACTCCCCCCTTTTCTTCCCATCCTTTCTAAAAGGGGAAGAATTTTGTCAAAAATTTTAAAGCCATAGTAGAGGCAACTCAGTGACCATTTTACTTAAAGTTCAGAGTGACCAAAGGTCACTTCCAAGGTGGACCTGAGTCCTCACAATAGACACTCAAGAAGTCATATTTGGGACTTCCCTGGTGGTGCAGTGGTTAAGAATCCACCTGCCAATGCAGGGGACATGGGTTCAATCCCTGGCCTGGGAAGACCCCAGATGCCGCGGAGCAATGAAGCCCGTGCGCCGCAACTACTGAGCCTGAGCTCTAGAGCCGAAGAGCCACAACTGCTGAAGCCCATGCACCTAGAGCCTGTGCTCTGCAGCAAGAGAAGCCACCACAATGAGAAGCCCGCGCACCACAGTGAAGAGTAACCCCCGCTCGCCACAACTGGAGAAAGCTTGCACACAGCAATGAAGACCCAGCTCAGCCAAAAATAAAAATTAATTAATTATTTTTTTTTAAGTCATATTGACAAAGACTTATTAGAGAAAGAAACTAAGACAGCTTAGAATCTTATGTCAGCCAAACTTTCAATTAAATGCAAAAGTAAAAAAAGATATTGTGAGTCATTCAAGGCCTCAGAAGGTTATTACACAAAGACTCACTTTGAAAATATGTTTTAAGAGGAATAGTGCTACAAAAAGAGAAAATAAATTCTAGAGGGACACTGCTAGATACAGGAAAGAAAAGTGAGTAAATATACTAACAAATTTTATTTTCTAAATAAATTATGACTCAAAATATATATATTTTGACCAGAGTGAGGTGATACCAGATTGAGGTGAGACCATGATAATGTATTTGATTTGTTTGTAAAGATAACTGCAGTTTTAATAATCTAGAGGTAACGACCAGAAAACTAAAACTGTAACTTGAAAATCTGTAAAGGGACTTCCCTGGTGGTGCAGCAATTAAGAATTCACCTGCCAGTGCAGGGGACATGGGTTCAAGCCCTGGTCCGGGAAGATCCCACATGTCACGGAGCAACTAAGCCCATGTGCCACAACTACTGAGCCTGCGCTCTAGAGCCCATGAGCCACAACTACTGAAGACCGTATGCCTAGAGCCTGTGCTCTGCAACGAGAGAAGCCACCATAATGAGAAGCCTGCGCACCACAACGAAGAGGAGCCCCTGCTCGCCGCAACTAGAGAAAGCCCGCACACAGCAACGAAGACCCAACGCAGCCAAATAAATAAAATAAAATAAATAAATAAATCCAAAAAAAAAAAAGAAAATCTATAAAATAGAATTCAACATATGTATTAGAAAGTACGAAGGGAGGAAAAAAAGACAAAAGCTATGCAAAACTAAAAACAGAAGACAAGATAAAGCAACAAATACTAATATAATAATAACGACAATTAAAGTAAAAAGTTGAACAAAGCAATTAAAATATTCTCAGGTTGTATTTTGAAAAATATCCAGCAAAATGTTGCCTATAAGAGATTTATTTAAAATAAAAGTGCAGGGAGAGATCATGTAAAAGAAGTATTTTGCACCACTTGTTAACAATGGCAAGAGAAATGTTATTTGAGGTATTGCAGTAGAGCAGAGACTCCAGTGTAGAGCTGAGGTCAACTCCAAATGCAGCAAAGACAGCTGAAGCTTGATAGCCAGAGAGCAGAGAGAGGGAATCAGTTAATGGAAAATCACTAAGAAGAACCTAGCAAGATAAGAGGGGTGGGGGGATTTTTGCTAAACTGGTTTAACAGGATTCTTGATAAAGGCAGGTCAAGGACTTGGATACCAAGGATGGAGGATGAGGAACTTGATCAGATATGAAGGATGGGGGGAGGGGTTCTCCCTAAACTCACCTAGAAGGATTCTTTGCTGAAACTGGACTCAGCAGGCCAAGGTCAAGGTCTAGTCAAGAAGAGGATTAAGAGGAGCCTGACAAAAATTTGGTCAAAGAGGGAGTCTGTCAGTTGAAAATAAAGTAATGGAAAAATAAGAACCCAGAGAAATTCAGAGTAACAATCTTAATATCAGACTAAATAGAATGTAAGGTAAAAAGTATCATAAAGAAAAAGACTATGATGTATACTGGTAGAAGCAACACTAGATCATGAAACTATAACAATCATGAACATAATGCTCTAAATAATACAGTATCAAAATACATGAAGCGGGCTTCCCTGGTGGCGCAGTGGTTGAGAGTCCACCTGCCGATGCAGGGGACACGGGTTTGTGCCCCGGTCCGGGAGGATCCCTCATGCCGCGGAGCGGCTGGGCCCGTGAGCCATGGTTGCTGAGCCTGCGTGTCCGGAGCCTGTGCTCCACGATGGGAGAAGCCACAACAGTGAGAGGCCCACATACCGAAAAAAAAAAAAAATACATGAAGCATAATTGATAAAACCATAGGGAGAAATAGACAGATCAACGATTGTAGCTAGAGATTTTAATACTTCCTTTTCAGAAAAAGATAAAGCAGACAAAAAGAAAAATCATGTTGTAGAAGAGCTACACATGTGTATACATTTGTTGACACTTATGAAACATTTGCAGAAATTTATAATGTACCAGGCCACAATAGAAGTTTAATACAGATTAGTTTCTGGCCATAAAGCAGTAAAATTAGAAATCAATAGCACATGTCTGAAAACTAAGAAATACTCTGCCTTTAGGAGAAAGAAGAAATAATGCAAAGTTGAAGATACTTAGTTAGAACTGGTGAAAAAGAAAGCACTAGAGGTATGTATTTCTGACTATAAATAAACATTGATTGCTAAAAACCTCCAGCAAACATCATACTTATTGAGAAAATTTTACATGCATTCACTTTAACATCATGAACAGGAAAAAAAAATGCACACTTTTACCACCACTGTACAACACAGTACTGGAGGTCCCCACCAATGCAACTAGGCAAGAAAAAGAAATAAGGAAAAAATAGAAAACATTGGAAATGAAAAGGCATAACAATTATTACTGATGAATGATATGATCACTCATGTAGACTATTCATATAGATGTAATAATTTATTTACATATTTATCTTTTATTTAAGATAAAATAATTTATCTTTTATGGGTAAAAGATCAATATACTATAATAAATAGCATTTCCCTTTATTAGCAATAACTAACAAGAAAATAAAATATGAAATAAGATAACCGACACAATAGCAATAAAAATCTTAAAAAGTATCAATGAGTTATTCTAAAAATGAGTGTACAAGGCCTGTATGGAGAAAATCTAAAACTTTGTCAAAGAAAACTTTTAAAAGATCTGACTATATGGAGAGATTTACTATATTCCTGTAATGAGATTACAACATTATATATAAATGGAGAATTTTCTTAGAATTAGATTGTGTTGGTAAGTTAATTTGGAGAAAATTAACTTCTTTATAAAGTCAGAAGCATTGAAATACATATAAACATATATGTGTATATATATGCAAGAAACAGAACAAAACTATGGTGTAACGTCATCCATGTATAGAATATGTATAAATAAAACAATATATTTTAAGAATATATGTAAATGGGCTTATTAAGCATGTTGGAGTGAATGCCTATGGGAGGAGGTAAATAGGGATGGAGCTAGAAAAAAAAATTGGCAATGACTAAATGAACACAAAACACAGAGCATCTTTCTAAGGATCAATTATGACAGCGTGCCAGGAACTAAATATGGTCCAATAAAAGGAATAGAGGTGAAAAAAGACATTTTCAGAAAAAAACAAAAAAACTAAGGTAGGTAAGAGAATGCAGATAAGCCAGGGCTTAGTATTAGAAGCTATCAGATCATGAGAACAATAAGAAAGAAAACCTAGAATATGCGATGGGTCATAGAAGTTAGAGCTTTCAAATTAACTTTTTTCCAAAAAGTCTTTAGATAACTTTCACTATTCAAACCACACATCCATGTTCAAAGGAAAAGGCACTCATTTGGCTTCCAAATTCTCTGGATTCAAGAGGCTAAAGCACATAGTGAGCTGACAGACTTCTTCCCGGGACCCCTCTTGGCCTCTGTAGAAGGCAGGTTGTAGAACTCTAATTAATTGGTCTCTGATTGATCTCTCTGTAATTATTCTTTTTTAAATAAGGTGAGTATAGGAAAACTTACTGATAAAATAAAATAATTAAATGAAAGCTAATATATAGTCTTAATAAAATATGTTAAGCTTTCAGTTCCAAATGTCTTAGTAATTTGTATTTGAATATTTTATGCGTATAAGATAGCCTCATTATTATTGCTTATTATGGCATTGAAGCTTTAAATTAAATCCAAATACAGTAAATCAAAGCGAGTTTAACTTTCAAATATGTGGTTCAGTTCTTCTCAAAAGCTCTAAGCACCAGCACACCAGTCTTAAAAGAAATATAGTCAGTGTTTTGCAAAATGAAAATCCACAAATCACAAGTGCTGCTTCCTAGTAAACGAATATAGAAAATTATTGTTAGTTATCATTTACACTCAGTAAAAATTATACAAATCCACTTATCTTTGCAATAAGGAGAAATTTTCATTTGTTGCCACAATAAAAAACATAGATAAAATCAAATGATTTCAGGATTAACACTATTTTTCTAGGTATCAAACCAGTATCTGTTGACAGATGTTATCCTACAAGCCTCATGAAGCTTTACTTTAATTACTCTGAGGTATTTTTAAATATTGGATTATATATTAGAATGAGGTGCCTTCTAGAAAACAAACCCATAAGCGGGAGCAGTTTTTCAGCACATTGGACAGTGACCTTTACCTGCGGTTTTCCTATGCTGGAGACCAAGCTGGTTGGAATGCTCCGCTCTGCTGCCAAGTGAAAAATTATTGACTAAATGTGAGACTCTGAAATTCATCTCTTACTGAGAAACATTTAAGAGCATTATAGAATTCATTTTATCCATGCAATAAATCTACTGAGAAATGAGAAAGAAGAATCCACTTGCAAATATGGAGAAATATTTCCTTGAGCAGTCACATCAGAAAAACTATTCACCTTCAACAATATGCCATAAAATGTAATGCTGGTAGATTTGTTTTAATGCAGTGTTCATGCGTCCAGGGAAGGATGCCTGGGAAATATTCATTCTTGTCAGTTTTTGTTAAAAACATGTCTTGTGCGTGACTCAGGTCTTCTCCTGCACTCATTATAGGAATAGAGCGTGTTCAAACTGTCCTCTCTTTCTAATGCAAAAAAACAGTGTAATTTTTAAAGATAAAGCTCCCCCAAATAAATCTCTTTTGTGTATTTGATTGATGTATCATGCTTTCAAGTTAACTGCCTAAGAAAGGCTTGAATTCTCTCTTATTTTTTAAAGTTTATTAAGCATTTAGGATCTTTTCACATTTCTACAGCTTTTTCAATAACTCCAGTGGTAGATGTGATTACCTCCTCTTAAAAATTAGAAAACCAGGGCTTCCCTGGTGGCTCAGTGGTTGAGAGTCCACCTGCCGATGCAGGGGACACGGGTTCGTGCCCCAGTCCGGGAAGATCCCACATGCCGCGGAGCGGCTAGGCCCGTGAGGCATGGCCGCTGAGCCTGCGCGTCTGGAGCCTGTGCTCCGCAACGGGAGAGGCCACAACAGTGAGAGGCCCGCGTACCGAAAAAAAAAAAAATTATCAAACCAAGCCTCAGGGAGGTCAAGTGACTTGCTAAAGAATGCACAGCAAGTAAATTGTGGAGCTGGGCTTTGAAACTAGCTTTGACTGATCCCATGTATAATTATGCTTTTCCTACTTGTCATAATGCTGCTCCACTATAATGTTTTACAAATAAAGTTTGCTCTGTGGCTTATCTCACTTACAGACAAACATAAAGAAATAAATTTAAACTCTATCATTAGTTCTATTTACATAAAAGAAAACATGTTTATGACAGTAATCTGTCAAGTAGGTCTCCTAAGGATCTGTAGTTACTGGCTTTGGGTGTAAAAGAAATCAGTCTCAGCCTTCTTCATTACACATCTCACTAATAAGCAGATTGGCCAGGGCCTATTTTTTTGAGAAAGTAAATGCATAATTTTATGCCAACACCCACACCCTTTTTCAAAGAAGAAAAAATACCATGGTGTAATACAGTAATCTCTTATAAAGAATCCTCCTGTTTATAATGATAAAGAGAGAAGAGAGAAGGAGCAGGCTGTCCAAAGACAGCCTCAGACAGCTAGCAGCCCATCTCAGGAAGGGTCTAGTCCTACCCATTGGGGTGTCAGGATACACTGAGGATAAAGCACTGGTCAACCTCATAGAGTGGTGAAGCGGTTATGAGTGTGTGATTTAGAGCCAGGCCACAGCAACATGACCTTGGGCAAGTTACTTTACCCCCGAGCTTTAAGTTTCTTCATCTGGAAAAAGGAGATAATGAGCTCTACCTTGCAGAGTATTCTAAGAGTTCAGTGAGTCCCTGAGTACAGGGTAAGAACTGAACAAATGCTAGCCATTATCATAATCCTAATCATCATATCACTTTTCCAGTTCAGCAATTTGACCTTCTTAAGTGCTCAGTATTATTTTCTTCAGGAAACCTCAAAGGACACCAACCTGTGGGTGTGAAGGGCAGAAACATCTACGTTCCATTCCACCTATTCCCATATGCTTTGCTGGGGAAAATCATAATATTCTCTCAAATAGCTGTAAGCTTTGGACCAACAAGACCAAGACACTTATCATCAATGTACTGGAGACAGCTGCGTACCTTATAGGTTAAGCAGTGCCCACTGACTGTTTAAACAGAAGGAAGGAAAATATCACCCATATCATGGATGCGAAAGAACTTTGCAAAAGTTCAAAATTGCAAACAGACACACACACCCAGACATACACAGAAATGTGCTGCACATCTTTGTAGATTAGAAAACAAAATAAATTTGATTTTGAAGAGGTTAATTTTTTTCTCAAATGTCTTTTAGTTGATATTCAACTGGATGGACAGAACATCTGTTTCAGAAGAAAGTTCCAGTGACAGGATAAAATGATTTCCAATATCATACCTCTTTAAAAATGAAAGACACCTTTATAAATATTTACCTTTTTAAGTATTTTTATTGGAATATAGTTGTTTATACATATTTGTCTTAACTGAAGTAGATTCATCACAATTTTATTATACTACCATTAATCAACCAAGTATATGTGCAGATTCTCTTGTGTAAATTTAAGCCAAATAGTCTGAGAAATATTAAAATACTGTGATAACACTTTGACTTTAAGCAATCATTTGAGGAGATGAAGGGCAGTGGCTCTGACTGCATGAATTCTGAATAAAGTGGTGAAATCAGATACATAAGCTGGATCCCAATGATAAAACGAAGCATATAGCTTTGAAGTGACAGATAAGTCTTGAGCAGTCACTTTCAAGCTCACAAAGAAAGAAACAGCTGACTAGCAATGGAAAAAAACAAGGTAAAGAAGAAAGAAATTGGGGAACAGAAAGTGTTGGGTGATGAATCAGAAGGCAGTATAGGTTCCAATAGCAGGATCTTTGGGAAGACGCCAAGAGAAAGGGACATTTTAGGACATTACCAAAGTCAAACTTTTCCCCCAAGAAATAACTGGTATGTAACCACCAACTCTCACAACATCTGACACCCACTTGTGATGCCCAATAGCATAGGGTAGCATTTATTGAAATAGGTAGCATTTATTGAAAAGTTACTACGTGCTAAGCATTGTAGTAAGCATTTTACAAGCCTTCTCTAATCTTAGGATATGGGAACCAATATCATCCCCATTTCTCAGATGAGAAAACTAAAGTTCTGAGAAATTAAGTGAATTGCCTAAAGACATGTAGCAAGTCAATGGTGGTGCCCAGGTATGAACCAGGAAATGTAACTCAGAGTCCATGCTCTTAACTTCAAAATTACACTTCTGTATACACAATGGAATACATTTCTTGAAAGTTAAAAAAAAAATTCATACAACTCAATGAATGAATGAAAAAGAAAGAATTCCATGTGCAGCCCCTCTTCCTTCAGTAATAAAATCTTATTATATGATGATTGATTCAAATTCTCACCAAGCCATACCTTGCTTAAAACAGAACTGACATCACAGGAGAGTCCCAGAACCTTGGGGATAAGAATTTCATAGAATCAGGAACTTTCTTAAGCTAGGTAGCGTTTTCTCCTTTTCCTCTTTATACACACAAAAGAATACTACTTCTTTATTTTTTTTTTGCTCTAGCAGCATTTTTATTTACAAACAGCAATTTCCATTGACTTTATACCATAAAAAAGCCATTTACAAGCAAGAAACAAGAATTCAGAACAAAATTAAGCAAGGAACGCTACTTCTTACTACCCTAAAGTTTTTAAAAATTATTTTATTTCAGCTCATTGTCTTTAAATAATGACACCCAATTAACCAATTAGATAACAATGAACAAATGGAATAATCAGTTTGATTACCATCATGAGGTTGTCACTTCCCTGAGTAAAGGACTTGTCACATGTCACTTCTTTCATGTGGGCGTCATGGTTGAACCTGTATTGGGTTATTTGTAAATTAACGTAAGAAACTTCGTAGCATCTGGTCTCTTAGAAGGAGAAAGATTTTAGTCCAAACTAGACTGTAGGTCTCTGCAATCTATATCTAGACATGACAGATGATAGATAGACAGGCAGACGTGTATGTATATTTACACCATAGGTATTTTTAAGAGCTTAAGTCTAAAGACAGAGAGAAAATGGACCCTTGGAATTGTGCACTTTCATTTTTTATTTTGAAATACTTGCATATCTCAAATATTAGATTGTCTAGAACCACATTATCACTGGCCTTCTAATAAAAAAATGCATTCAAATGAAAAACATACTGACACTGCAAAATAAATTCAAGTGGGAGAAACAAGCCTTGTACAAAACAGAAGAGGAATGTTTTTCCTATGAATAATTTAAAGCAAGGATCAGTTCACGCAAGGAGAGCTTTCCTTTTAAAAACCTCTCAAGACCTGATGTGTGACCATCCACCTAACTGCCACAGTGATGGAGCGCCTACAGTGAATGGAGTGCCTTGCTTTGTGTCTGGCACATAGCAAGTGCTCAATTAATATTTGTTGAATGCGTGCATACATGAATAACCAAATAAAAGGTGTCTCAAAAAGCTCAAAAGCTAGAAGCTCCTATTTCAAGAGTCTGAAATAAGATCATAAACCTGAGTATAAATCCAAGGATGATGATAGCACCGACGAAAGTCTTCAGGCCAAGATCACGAATTTGACTCCCCTGGAGGCCAGTCAGTTTTGGTTATTCTGAGCCGCCACACTGTGCCCTACGCCCCGTCAGCCATGTCTCCAACGCATGTCACTGATCACAAGGACATCTAAGATGGGTCAGCACTGAGTCATAGCTAGATAAGCAATTCCAAGGGTCTGTTCTCCTGGCAGAGGTCATGAGGATCTCTTTGGGTCCTTCATTTCAAGGACTTCATCCAAAGTTTCTTTCCCTACCACCTTTAAAAATGCCATTTGTGAAGGGGAAAAAAATCCACAATTCTGCTGGATATTAGTTAACCACAAACCAACCTCAAAAGCATATAGAACTGTCAAGTTTGGAAACTGTCATGGAGAAGTATCATTCATATGTATGTCCAGGGGCTCTAAGAGGTGCATGATCATTTCACAGGCACTCATTTAACAGCCTCTGTGGAGCACCTATGTGCCAGGCACTGTGACAAGGCTGAAGAGACTGCAGACCCTGTCCTCGAGGAGTACATACTCTAGGGAAGAGATAGACGTTGCAAATATATAATGCTACAAAAGCAAAGGAGAAGGCATCATTTGGATTATCAAAAATGAGGCCTCTACCTAGTCAGAGGAGGTGGCCTTTAGGTATGCTTTGGGTAAGGCTGAAAATTAGCTAACAAATAGCTATGATCGCCATGTATTCCTGACCATACAAATTGGGATTAAATTGCTTAGATAAATTGGGGAAAGTCAGACTTCATTTGAATTACCCAGACACTGAGATTTTATTTTCTATTCTGAACTATTGAAATATCAAGTGAAAAAATCAAAGCAATTGACCAAACCATTATCCAGAAAACACTTTTTCCTTGATTTTACAGACTCTTCATGAAAAGTAATTCAACAGCAACTGTATGCACAGTTCTCAGGTTCTCCACCTCAGCTGGTGCCCTTCCATCCGGTTTTAAGATCCGGCTCAAGATTTTTGACTTGTTATAGGTCAAAACTCTGAGGCAAATTTCTTCAAAACTCTTTGCACAACATGGTAGATGCCATCATAGGTTATTTGCTCGCTGGTAGAATGTCAACTAGCCTTCCCCATAGACTAAGCTCCACTGCTGAATTGGTTTCATTGTACTTCACAGCCATTTTGCTATTAATTGTGCGGGCATTCATCAAGATGACAAAGGAAATGAAAACTCCAGTCCCAAAGCTGTGTGGATGTCAGTGAGCAAACAGATCCAAGAAGTAAACAAGCCAGATTCACATTCACTTGTGATTAACAGGAAAACGGAAGGGGAGGAAACTGACTATTTACCAAGGACAGGATGGAACACAAACTGAATTTTCGTCCTGGCCTTTGAAAATGCTGACATTTCATCTGCTCATTATTTCTATGTCTCTTATGTTGCAACTTGCTTAACACCCTAAATAACTGTCTGGGGCCAAAAAAATAACTGCAATAGCATCAGGACTTTTTAAATCACTGGTCTTGTTAAGAAGTTACTGTATTTACCACCTTCATCTTTTATGAAGTGTCTAGAACACCTACCATTCACAACATTGTGAACTCATAATGAATGAGAGAAATTTGAAGAATATATGTCTCATTTATCTCTGTAGCCCCAGTACCTAGCCCAGACCAGTCACAAAGTCCCATTAACTAGATGCTCCCTAAAACCCTTGAGCAGGAAAGCAACTTGCCAAAGTTCCTATCATGAGTAGGAAGCGTAATTCAGTGAGTGGAAATTCATGGTCTCTGGAGTCAAACAGGTGGGATTTTGAATCGACCCCTGTTTCCTAGTCACAGGACCATGGACAAATGGCTTAAATCTTCTAAACCTTAGATTCCTCATCTATCAAGTGGAGATAAGTATCCCCAACATCACAGGGATAAGGTACGAAACAAACCAAATCATGCACATAAAACATCGGCACTTACTAGGAAATAAGGAAATGTGTTCTCTTTCCTTTACTAAACCATTCAATAGGTCAGCTTGTGGCATGTCAGTGATGTGGAATTTTTATTTTACTTTTACTAGTGGGAGCAAGGTGAGATGAGGGAGTAGATCCTGTTACTTTTGATATGACAAATAATATTGGGAAGTTACTCTTTTCCAGACTTGCTTCATTCATGCCAGAACAGCACACTATATATTCATGCCTGAAACGTGTTCCCCTACGGTGACAAAGCTACAGGGCTGATAGAGAGGATGCCACACACCCATGGTCTCAGAGGCCCTATCCCATCATTATTCTCACCTTCTCTGATGCAATGAACACAGAGAACTTCATGGTCATCCACCTCCTCTTGGCATCTCTTCTACGAATTACAGATGGGAAAGTTCTCCCCCACCTCCAGATGGAGACAGCTAGGTCTGAACCCACCCTCACTCTTCTCAGCATCTACAACTCAAGCTGAATCCTACACTGGGGACATCAGTCAGCTCAGAAGTCTCAAGGCTGAGAGACTGGCCCATCCAGTGGCCTGAACCATCTTTTAATGAGCTACATAGAAGTGTCAAAAATTTGGAGAACTATCTTAGAAAAAGCTTTTCTTCCATTATCACTACAGTAAGCTTCCTTTTGCCCCCTGAATTAAAATCCTCTCCATGGGCTGCTCCCTAAGGTTTAAACTACCTGAGCTAGCCAGCACCTTTAGGCATACTGGATCCCATCTAATGAAGAATATGATTTAATGAGAAGATAAAGGAAAGAAGGATGCAATAGTGCAGTGGGCTTGAACTATTAAGACAATGTGATCTTTGGCTTTAAATTAAGTCATTTTCACCCTAAATTAAGTGATAGCACAGCACTCAACATTCAATTTCCTGCTAGGAATGGAAGAAAAATATATAGAGTACCTACTACACACCATCGGACAGTTTACCAGAACCATCACACTAAGAAGGAAAGTAACTTGCCTAAAGCCACAAAGATAGTCAGTGAAGCTGAGATTCAAAGCCAGGTTTCTCACCTCTCAAGTCAAACTTTCTCAACCACAGAATCTTCTACTGTTCAGGCGTTAGTCCAAATGTACCCACTTCACAGAGGCCCACTCCCCACCACATCAACCAAAGAGTCCCTCCTCTCCTCCAAGAATAAATACTTCCAAGCATATTAACTTCTTTGTTCCTTTCATAGCAGTTATTGCAATGTGGCCTCATCTTGGTATTGATTTGTTCACTTGTTGATTATCTAAACTTCACTAGAAAAATAATGGCCCTTCAAGGAGGGCTCTTACTCATCTCAGTATACTTGGTGGACAATAATGATAAAAGCAAGATTTATATAACCTTTATTATGAGCTACATACTGTAATTAGTACTTTACATATATTAATTCACTTAATCCTCTGAGGTGAAAACTATTATTGTCCTCTTTAGCTTACAGATAGGAAACCAAGGTACAGAGAAGTTAAGTAACTTGCCCAAAGTCACACAGTTAGTAAGGACCAAGCTGGCCACCTGGAAAGACTGTCTCCAGAGTCCAAACTCTTAACTCCTCTGCTCTCTTGCTTCTATTTGTTACAGGGATGATGGGAGACTTCTTAAGAAGGCACAAAAGAGAGGCTTTGGGGAGCTTATTTACATCACTTGCCAGTATCCAGGCCCTTCTACCTGCCTATGCCTCCCCTCCTTTCCCTTTGTTCTGAAGATCCCATGTGCCAGAAGAAGTAGAAAAAAAAAAAAAGACTCACTTCAGACAAAAACTCTCTGTAAGGGCAGGAAATAGGCTTGCTCAGTGTGACCCAGGGAGGCTGAGCCGCGTTGTCTCCACCTTTGTGGCTCTTGGGCACAGCACAGAGCCTGGCACAAAGGGGATCTGGAAAGGAAGGGAGAGAGGGAAATCCCCTCACTGGGAAGGGCTGAGAAGAGTTTTCCTAGAAGAAAGAACAGTACATGCAAATGATGGAGCTCCTGACTACTTTTGTTGTATTGAGGTGTAGTTTACATGTGATACAAATGCACCACTTTTAATGATGTGATGTCAATATAGCGCTTGATGAGTTTTGACATTTAACCACCACTGAAAGCATGATAATCAAGATTTCTATCACCTCCCCCCAAAGTTTCCTCACCACTGAAGATTTTCAAGCAAAAGAGTGACACAACCAACCACTGGAGATTTTCAAGCAAAAGAGTGACACAACCAGATGGGTGTTTCAGAAAGATGATCCTACATCAGGCATGGAGAGGGAGGTAGATCAAAGAGGCAATGGTATCTTAAAAACCCAGTCATTTGGTAGTGTATATATGTCCACGCCAATATCATACATCAACTATACCTCAACGAAAGAAATAAAAATAATTATGTTTACAGAGAAAAAAAAAGAAAAAACCCAGTCATCTCAGTTTCTGACCCATGGAGCAAGAGAGATTCACTGACAGACAACCACTTTAAAACACTCACTGGAAGAGTTCACAAACTTGGTTAAAATGCCAAAAGGAAAGAGAACACAAAATGACAAAACTGGTCTGTGTGTGTTAAGCATAGCGTTTTTCTTAAGAGCAAGATTGCTGCCCAATCAATAAAGCTGCAGCAATCCATACGCATCACAAGGAGATGTGACGGCCGTTTAAGCTGAGTCTGGGTGTTTTATGACTCTGGGCACAGCCTCGGAGTCCCATTCCAACCAACTGCCCTGAGAAAATTAGCTGCCAGCTTGACACACAACCCAAACCAGCAGACCAGGTGAGGGTAGCGTTTGACAGAAACTGCAGTCTAGTGCACAGAGTGACTGCAGAAACAGGAAGGCAGCCTGGCACCAAAGTTCAAGACCATATATGGCACCAGCCTGGTATTCCCACCAGCTCAAAAGACTAAACACCCAAACTCTCTGTGCTCAGAAATGATGATAGGAAGTTCATCCCGTGAACTGCTTATTATGTGCTTTCCTTAAAAAGTTAATTATCTTAACTTATTAGGTGAGGTCTATACTTATCTCCATTTTAGAAAGGATGAAACTGAGGCACAGAAAGTTCAAGCCACTTGTCCAATGTCACACAGCAGAGCCAGGATTTAAAGCCAGGAAACTCAGCTCCAGAGACCCAGAGACTGATCCCCATACTTCCTGCCTTTCCAGAGCATAATGGTTTAAGAGAACAAGTTTCAGAGTTGGACTGAGATCCAAATTCTGGATCTGCTACCAATCAGCTGCATGACCTTGAATCTCTCTCCATCACAGTTTTCTCATCTGCAAAAAAGGCAGAGTTGTTGAGGATTTAAATGTGGAAAGCTGCTGGCACAGAATGAGTCCACAATGAAGAGTAGATGTGATAGTATTATTTCAGGAGCTCACAAACCAAATTCCAGGATGCATATGATTCAAGCTTCACTGTCAACTAACCACCTAAAAAAACCTGAATACTAATGAATCATGCTGGTTTTAATTAGAGCCTTATTATTGCATTAGATCAGGAAAACTTCCCCAGAAGCATGTATTCATTTGACAAATGTCAAATACTTACTTGGTACCAAGTGCTGTTCTGGTTTCTGAAAACACACTGGTGAATGTAAGAGAAAAATCCTTGGCCTCACAGGCAGGGACAGTTACAGTTTTTAGCGTAATTTAAATTATTGCCGACCAGGTATTGAACCCGGGCCCCAGCAGTGAAAGTGCTGAGTCTTAACCACTGGACCATCAGGGAATTCCCTGTTCCTTTTAATTTAAAAAAACTCGAACAAACCAACATGTTTACCTCTCATAAGGCTATACAGGCAATCTAAAAAAAAAAAATGTCAAGCGTCTTTATCTTTGTCTAGAATTATACCAACCTTGTCTACAGACATTGCAATCGTGTAAGAAATCTACTTAATTAATTAAGGGTTGGGGTTTTTTTGGCGGTTAAACCCTGAAACCATGGACCTAGGAGACAAATTAAATTACAATTATTTCTTTAAATTAATCTTTGATTTAAAAAAAAAATCTGGGCTACAACAAATCACTGGGTGGACTCTAGGATCCCTCTAATAATATGAAAGGGACTGATTCTCCTTAGCCTTTTTTAAACATTTCTCATAGAGTGCTATTTACACTCCTAATGGTCTCAGTGAAAACAATGAGCATGTTAAGCAAGAGGAAAATTCCATGTTGGGATGTGACCTGCAGATGAATGAATGTCTGAAGGCTTCTTTCTCAAAACTCAGCTCAAACGTGACCTCTGCAGAGAACCTCCCTGACCATCCAAACTAAAGCAGCCCCACACCCCCAGGTTCTATCCATTACCCTCTTTTATTTCTCCCTATCCCTTATCACCCCCTGAAATTATCTCATTTGTTTATCAGTTACTTGTTTTCTGCCTCTCACACATCAGAAGGCAAGCTCCGTGGGGCTAGGATCCCATCTGCCTTTCCTCACTGTATCCCCAGCAGACAGTATGCTGCCTGGTGCACATATTTGTTGAGGGAATAGATGAAGAGCAAAACTGGTGTGTTTCTTTGAAAGGGTCTCTCCCTTCAGCTGCAGTGAGGAAAGATAAGCATGTACAAATTCCTAAGTTCTCCTCAAGTAGGCTATAAAGCAGTGTTGGGGTGGGGGGTGGTCTTGCATCCATTCATTCACTGAGCACATATTTACTGAGAAACTACTATACACCAGGAACCAGGCTAAGTGCTGCGTAAAAGAATGAAATAGACATGGTCCAGGTTCTTAAAGAAGCCATTATTGAACAAGCCCAAGCCTGGAACATCTGCAAAGTATACACTGATGGGGCTACTTCAAAGATACATAATGTATGTAAATTCCTTAGCAAGGGTCCTGGAAAATAGTAAGCACTCAAGGACTGAGGAGAAACAAGAGGAAAACCATCATGATGATGATGACTACTATTTCATATGCAGAAAGATAAAGGAACTTCCTACAGACATCAAATGAGCAAAAAATATTTACCGGGATCAATTAAAAAGTATTAATAATCTGCCCCTGGACAAACTTGGAGAATTCAGTATAGGTTCTTTCTGCAGATAAGAAGAATCATCATGTCCAAGACTAGTGACGTATTTCACTTTCTTATCTAAAGCCATAGCCACTTCGTCATTTATGTTATTACTAATCTACCTAGGTTATTGGTTCAAGATGGCGGAGTAGAAGGACGTGCTCTCACTCCCTCTTGCAAGAACACCGGAATCACAGCTAACTGCTGGAAAATCATCGACAGGAAGACACTGGAACTCACCAAAAAAGATACCCCACATCCAAAGACAAAGAAGAAGCCACAGTGAGACGGTAGGAGGGGCACAGTCACAATAAAATAAAATCCCATAACTGCTGGATAGGTGACTCACAAACTGGAGAAAACTTATACCACAGAAGTCCACCCACTGGAGTGAAGGTTCTGAGCCCCACGTCAGGCTTCCCAACCTGGGGGTCTGGCAATAGGAGGAGGAATTCCTAGAGAATCAGACTTTGAAGGCTAGCAGGATTTGATTGCAGGAATTCAACAGGACTGGGGAAAACACAGACTCCACTCATGGAGGGCACACACAAAGTAGTGTGCACATCGGGAAGAAGCAGTGACCCCATAGGAGACTGAACCAGACCTACCTGCTAGTGTTGGAGGGGCTCCTGCAGAGGCGGGTATGGGGGCTGTGGCTCACCGTGAGGACAAGGACACTGGCAGCAGAAATTCTGGGAAGTACTCCTTGGCCTGAGCCCTGCCAGAGTCCGCCATTAGCCCCACCAAAGAGCCCGGGTAGGCTCCAGTGTTGGGTTGCCTCAGGCCAAGCAACCAACAGGGAGGGAACCCAGTCCCACGCATCAGCAGACAAGTAGATTAAAGTTTTACTGAGCTCTGCCTACCAGAACAACAGCCAGCTCTACCTAACACCAGTCCCTGCCATCAGGAAACTTACTCAAGCCCCTTAGATAGCCTCATCCACCAGAGGGCAGACAGCAGAAGCAAGAAGAACTAAAATCCTGCAGCCTGTGGAACAAAAACCACATTCACAGAAACACAGACAAGATGAAAAGGCAGAGGGGTATGTACCAGATGAAGGAACAAGATAAAACCCCAGAAAAACAACCAAATGAAGTGGAGGTAGGCAACCTTCCAGAAAAAAATTCGGAATAATGATAGTGAAGATGATCCAGGACCTTGGAAAAAGAATGGAAGCAAAGATTGAGAAGATGCAAGAAATGATTAACAAAGACGTAGAAGAATTAAAGAACAAACAAACAGAGATGAACAATACAATAACTGAAATGAAGAATACACTGGAAGGAATCAACAGCAGAATAACTGAGGCAGAAGAACGGATAAGTGACCTGGAAGACAGAATGGTAGAATTCACTGTTGCAGAATAGAATAAAGAAAAAGGAATGAAAAGAAATGAAGACAGCCGAAGAGACCTCTGGGACAACATTAAACGTAACAACATTCGCATTATAAGGGTCCCGGAAGGAGAAGAGAGAGAGAAAGTACCCAAGAAAATATTTGAAGAGATTATAGTGGAAAACTTCCCTAACATGGGAAAGGAAACAGCCACCCAAGTCCAGGAATTACAGAGAGTCCTATAAGGATAAACCCAAGGAGAAACACACTGAGACACATAGTAATCAAATTCACAAAAAATAAAGAGAAAGAAAAATAATTGAAAGCAGCAAAGGAAAAATGACAAATAACATACAAGGGAACTCCCATAAGGTTAACAGCTGATTCTCAGCAGAAACTCTACAAGTCAGAAGGGAGTGGCATGACATATTTAAAGTGATAAGAGGGAAGAACCTACAACCAAGAGTACTCTACCCAGCTAGGATCTCTTTAAGATTTGATGGAGAAATCAAAAGCTTCACAGACGAGCAAAACCTAAGAGAATTCAGCATCACCAAACCAGCTCTACAACAAATGCTAAAGGAATTTCTCTAAGTGGGAAACACAAAAGAAGAAAAGAACCTACAAAAACAAACCCAAAACAGTTAAGAAAATGGTAATAGGAACATACATATTGATAATAACCTTGAGTGTAAATGGATTAAATGCTCCAAACAAAAGACACAGGCTGGCTGATTGGATACAAAAACAAAACCCATATATATGCTGTCTACAAGAGACCCACTTCAGACCTAGGGACACATACAGACTAAAAGTGAGGGGATCGAAAAAGATATTCCATGCAAATGGAAATCAAAAGAAAGTTGGAGTAGCAATATTCATATCAGATAAAATAGACTTTAAAATAAAGAATGTTACAAGAGACAAGGAAGGACACTACATAATGAACAAGGGATCAATCCAAGAAGAAGATATAACAATTATAAACATATATGCACCCAACATAGGAGCACCTCAATACATAAGGCAACTGCTAACAGCTCTAAAAGAGGAAAATGACAGTAACACAATAATAGTGGGGGACATTAATACCTCACTTATACCAATCGACAGATCATCCAAACAGAAAATTACTGAGGAAACACAAGCTTTAAATGACACAGCAGACCAGAGGGATTTAATTGATATTTATAGGACATTCCATCCAAAATCAGCAGATTACACTTTCTTCTCAAGTGCACATGGAACCTCCAGGATAGATCACATCTTGGGTCACAAATCAAGCCCCAGTAAATTTAAGAAAATTGAAATCATATCAAGCATTTTTTCTGACCACAACGCTATGAGACTAGGAATCAATTACAGGGGAAAAAAACGTAAAAAACACAAACACATGGAGGCTAAACAATACGTTACTAAATAACCAAGAGATCATTGAAAATATCAAAGAGGAAATCAAAAAATACCTAGAGACAAATGACAATGAAAACACGACGATCCAAAACCTATGGGATGCAGCAAAAGCAGTTCTATGAGGGAAGTTTATAGCAATACAAGCCTACTTCAAGAAACAAGAAAAATCTCAAATAAACAATCTAACCTTACACCTAAAGGAACTAGAAAAAGAAGAACCAACAAAACCAAAGTTGTTAGAAGGAAAGAAATCACAAAGATCAGAGCAGAAATAAATGAAATAGAAAGAAAGAAAACAATAACAAAAATCAATAAAACTAAAAGCTGGTTCTTTGAGAAGATAAACAAAATTGATAAACCATTAATTAAATTGATAAACCACTAGACTCATCAAGAAAAATAGGGAGAGGACTCAAATCAGTAAAATTAGAAATGAAAAAGGAGAAGTTACAATAGACACTGCAGAAATACAAAGCATTCTAAAAGACTACTATAAGCAGCTCTATGCCAATAAAATGGACAACCTGGAAGAAATGGACAAATTCTCAGAAAGGTATAACCTTCCAAGACTGAACCAGGAAGAAATAGAAAATATGAACAAACCAATCACAAGTAATGAAACTGAAACTGTGATTTAAAATCTTCCAACAAATAAAAGCCCAGAACCAGAGGGCATCACAGGTGAATTCTATCAAACATTTAGAGAAGAGCTAACACCCATCCTTCTCAAACTCTTCCAAAAAATTGCAGAGGAAGGAACACTCCCAAATTCATTTTATGAGGCCACCATCACCCTGATACCAAAACCAGACAAAGATATTACAAAAAAAGAAAATTACAGACCAATATCACTGATGAATATAGATGCAACAATCCTCAACAAAACACTAGCAAACAGAATCCAAAAACACATTAAAGGATCATACACCATGATCAAGTGGAATTTATCCCAGGGATGTAAGGATTCTTCAATATACGTAAATCAATCAATGTGATACACCATATTAACAAATTGAAGAATAAAAACCATATGATCATCTCAATAGATGTGGAAAAAGCTTTTGACAAAATTCAACACTCATTTATGATAAAAACTCTCCAGAAAGTGGGCATAGAGGGAACCTACCTCAACATGATAAAGGCCATATATGACAAACCCACAGCAAACATCATTCTCAATGGTGAAAAACTGAAACAATTTCCACTAAGATCAGGAACAAGGCAAGGATGTCCACTCTTACCACTATTATTCAACATAGTTTTGGAAGTCCTAGCTACAGCAATCAAAGAAGAAAAAGAAATAAAAGAATTCAAATTGGAAAAGAAGAAGTAAAACTGTCACTGTTTGCCAATGACATGATACTATAAATAGAGAATACTGAAGATGCCACCAGAAAACTACTAGAGCTAATCAATGAATTTGGTAAAGTTGCAGGATACAAAATTAATGCATAGAAATCTCTTGCATTCCTATACACAAATGATGAAAAGTCTGAAAGAGAAATTAAGGAAACACTCCCATTTACCATTGCAACAAAAAGAATAAAATACCTAGGAATAAACCTACCTAGGGAGACAAAAGACCTGTATGCAGAAAACTATAGACACTGATGAAAGAAATTAAAGATGATACAAACAGATGGAGAGATATACCATGTTCTTGGACTGAAAGAATCAACCTTGTGAAAATGACTATACTACCCAAAGCAATCTACAGATTCAATGCAGTCCCTATCAAATTACCAATGGCATTTTTAACAGAACTAGAAGAAGAAATCTTAAAATTTGTATGGAGACACAAAAGACTCCAAATAGCCAAAGCAGTCTTGAGGGAAAAAAAATGGAGCTTGAGGAATCAGACTTCCTGACTTCCGACTATACTACAAAGCTACAGTAATCAAGACAATATGGTACTGGCACAAAAACAGAGATATAGATCAATGGAACAGGATAGAAAGTACAGAGATAAACCTACACACCTGTGGTCAACAAATCTATGACAAAGGAGGCAAGGATATACAATGGAGAAAAGACAGTCTTTTCAATAAGTGGTTCTGGGAAAACTGGACAGCTACATGTAAAAGAATGAATTTAGAACACTCCCTAGCACCATACACAAAAATAAACTCAAAATGGATTAGAGACCTAAATGTAAGACCAGACACTATAAAACTCTTAGAGGAAAACATAGGAAGAAGCCTCTTTGACATAAATCACATCAAGATCTTTTTTTATCCACCTCCTAGAGTCATGGAAATAAAAACAAAAATACACGAATGGGACCTAATGAAACTTAAAAGCTTCTGCAAAGCAAGCGAAACTACCAACAAGACGAAAAGACAACCCTGAGAATGGGAGAAAATATTTGCAAATGAATCAACAGACAAAGGATTAATCTCCAAAATATATAAACAGCTCATGCAGCTCAGTATCAAAGAAACAAGCAACCCTATCCAAAAATGTGCAGAAGACCTAAATAGACATTTCTCCAAAGAAGACATAAATATGGCCAAGAAGGACATGAAAAGCTGCTCAACACCACTAATTATTGGAGAAATGCAAGTCAAAACTACAATGAGGTATCACCTCACACCAGTGAGAATGGGCATCAACAGAAAATCTACAAACAACAAATGCTGGAGAGGGTGTGGAGAAAAGGGAACCCTCTTGCACTGTTACTGGGAATGTAAATTGATACAGTCACTATGGAGAACAGTATGGAGGTTCCTTAAAAAACTAAAAATAGAATTACCATATGACCCAGCAATCCCACTACTGGGCATATACCCAGAGAAAACCATAATTCAAAAAGACACATGCACCCTGATGTTCATTGCAGTACTATTCACAATAACCAAGTCATGGAAGCAACCTAAATGCCCATTGACAGATGAATGGATAAAGAAGATGTGGTACATATATACAATGGAATGTTACTCAGCCATAAAAAGGAACGAAATTGGATCATTTGTAGAGATGTGGTTGCATCTAGAGACTGTCATACAGAGTGAAGTAAGTCAGAAAGAGAAAAGCAAATATCATATATTAACACATATATGTGGAATCTAGAAAAATGGTACAGATAAACTGGTTTGCAGGGTAGAAATTGAGACACAGATGTAGAGAACAAACATATGGATACCAAGGGGGAAAGCGGCAGGGGGTGGGGGTGGCAGTGTGATGAATCGGGAGGTTGGGATTGACATGTATACACTAATATGTATAAAATGGATAACTATTAAGAAACTGCTGTATAAAAAAATAAACTAAAATTCAAAAAAAAAAGAAATAGCTAATCAAAAGAAAAAACAACTCAATAAAAATTAAGTCTTAAACCCAAAATATATTTATTAAAATAACTATTCTTATAGTCAAAGGAAACCATGACAGACAGCAAAAGAAATATAATTTTTAACAATAATGTTTTATATTAAAACATGTTTTATGTTTTAGATTTAAAAGGCATGTGTACCACTAGTAATATAATATAGCTCCTTAGATGTCTAGTACAGTGTTTTTAAAGCTGTGGGTTGCAGTGTATTACTGGATAGGAACCAAAAATGTTTTTGCAGATTAAATTTAGCACAATAAAAAAATCAAACACAAAATAATGAAAAAATAATCTACCTGGGACATCCAGTTCTGGGGAAGATGGAAGGAGTATGCTCTGCTCTCTCTCTCTCTCTCTCTCTCTCTCTCTCCTCCCCTTTACTGATAAAATCTCTGGACAAACTAGATAAAGAAACTATATGAGGATTCCAAAAAGTAAATAATAGCAGGCTTGCTGGGAAGGAAAATGAAAACTCAAAGAACCAATATAGCAGTGAATTTCCTGATTTAATTTTTTGAGCCCAAATTCTCCAGCTTAGACTTAGATTTAGGGGTCCTAAATCCCAGAGCTGTATGGCAGGCACAAACGGAAAAAAAATCTCCAAAAGAAACTTTATTTTTCTGGCCAGAAGACTGGAAAGATGGGGGGCGGCTGTGAGACAGAGACTGTGAGGGCATCTGCATCTCTTTTCCTCCTTTCCTCTCTGCTGGTCCTCAGCAAACCTCCATCATGAGCCTGCACTTTTACAGCAGGTGCAGCACTGTCACCACACAGGCACCAAAAACTGAGAGAAAATCCTGCTCTTTGGCCAGAGAAATGGGCTTAGTTTTTTTTAATTGAATTATAGTTGGTTTACCACATTGTGTTAGATTCTGGTGTACAGCAAAGTGATTCAGATAGATATAGACATATATAAGAATATACATATATTCTTTTTTCAGATTCTTTTCCATTATAGGTTATTACAAGATATTAAATGTAGTTCCATGTGCTATACAGTAGGTCCTTTTTGATTATCTTTTTCATATATAGTAGTGTGTATCTGTTAATCCCAAGCCCCTAATTTATTCCTCCCCCACTTTCCCCTTTGGTAACCATAAGTTTGTTTTCTTTGTCTGTGAGTCTGTTTCTGTTTTGTAAATAAGTGCATTTGTATCATTTTTTTAGATTCCACAATAAGTGACATATAGTATTTGTCTTTCTCTTTCTGACTTACTTCACTTAATATGACAATCTCTAGGTCCATCCATGTTGCTGCAAATGGCATTATTTCATCCTTTTTAATGGCTCAGTAGTATTCCATTGTATATGTGTACCACATCTTCTTTATCCATTTCTCTGTTGATGGACATTTAGGTTGCTTCCATGCCTCAACTACTGTAAATAGTGCTGCTGTGATACAGGGTTTCATGTATCTTTTGAATTAGAGTTTTCTCTGGATATATGCTCAGGAGGGAGTGAGATTGCTGGATCATATAGTAGTTCTATTTTCAGTTTTTAGGGAACTCCATACTGTTCTCCATAGTGGCTGCACCAATTTACAGGGGATGGGCCTCTTTGATGTGAAGCGTGTGGGAGGAATCCTGTTATTTTTCTGTGTCTCTTCTTTCTGACTGATTTACCCCAAGGTGCAACCATTCACATAAAGTGTGGAAGCCAAAGGGAGACTAAAGTCTCAGATTTTTAAACAGAGAGCAAAAAAACGGAGACCTGGAAGCCAGAGAGTATGGGGACAATCACAAACTGGAAAGGGCTGGAAAAAGCTATCCTCTAAATCTAAGTATGAAATCCTAGGCTCACTCTCAAGCTGCTCATATGTAGAATCAACCAAAGCAGCATAGCAGAAGCTCTAAGAACTGAACTGTGGTATAGACCATCTCCCACATCCCAGACTGGTACCTGAGTAGGCAGGCCCAAATAGTGACACAGTGGCTTTGAAAACTAAATTGACATTGGAACCAGAGCCTACAGAACACAGGACTTGCAGTCTGAACCTTACAGAATTGATTAGCTGCTCTAGAAAAACAAACCCCCTCCCCACCAAAAAAAACCCCACAACATTCTCCAGAGGGCTTTAACTAAACCCAGAGTCTCATAACACAACATTCAATATGTACAGGATGCAATCTGTGGTAGGCTCAATAATGTCCCTCCCAAAAGACACCCATGTCTTAACCCCCAGAACCTATAAATATGAAGTAAAAGGGATGGTGAATCCCCTACATGGTAAAAGGGATTTCACAAATGTGATGAAGTTAAGGATATTGAGATGGGAGATTATCCTGGATTCTCTGAGTGTGCTCAATGTGTTCACAAGAGGTTTAATATAAGAAGAGCAGGAAGATTGGGATCAAACAAAAAGTAAATGTTATGATAAAACCAGAGGTTGAAGTGATATATTTTGAAGATGGAGAAAGAGGCCACAAGCCAAGGAATATAGGAACTTCCAGAAGACGGAAAAGACAAGAAAAGACATTCTCCCTTAAAGCCTCCAGGAGGAATGCAGCCCTGCCAACACCTTAATTTTAGACTTCTGACCTCCATGACTATAAAAGAATATGTCTGTGCTGTCTTAAACCAATAAATTTGTGGTAATCTGTTACATCAGCAATAGGAAATGGATATAGCATTTCAAATTACTCAACAAAAAACTGAGAAAATCTCATTAATTCTCAAAGAAAAGATAACAGATGCCAAACCTGAGTAATTCAGATGTTGAGATTATTAGACAAAGATTTTAAAACTTCTATAGTAACTATGTTCCATGAAGTAAAGGCAAACACTCTTTAAGTGAATGAGAAGAGAGAGATTTTCAGCAAAACAATAGAAACTACAAAAAAGAACCAAGTAAAAATTTTAGAACTGAAAAATACTATAAAACTGAAATTTAAAATTCCCTAGATGGGTTCAACAAAGAATAATAACTCAAGAAAGAGTCAATGAACTAGAAGATAGATTAATAGAAATTATCTAATCTGAACAATAGAAGAGAAAAACTGAAAAAAATTAACAGGTTTCAGGGAGCTGTGGAACAATATCAAAAGTTCTAAATATCTGAGGTTTCCCTGGTGGTGCAGTGGTTGAGAATCTGCCTGCCAATGCAGGGGACATGGGTTCGAGCCCTGGCCTGGGAAGATCCCACATGCCGCAAAGAAACTAAGCCCATGAGCCACAACCACTGAGCCTGCGCGTCTGGAGCCTGTGCTCCACAACGGGAGAGGCCGTGACATGAGAGGCCCGCACACCGCGATGAAGAGTGGCCCCCGCTCTCCGCAACTTGAGAAAGACCTCGCACAGAAACGAAGACCCAACACAGCCAAAAATAAATAAATAAATTTATATAAAAAAAAAAGTTCTAAATATCTGTATCATTTTTGTCCCAAAAGGAGAAGAGCATGAAACTGATGCAGAAAAAATAAATTTGAACAAGTAATGGCTGAATACTTCCCCAATTTATAGGATATAAACTTACAGGTTCAAGAAATTCAGTGGACCTCAAATAGGATAAGCTCAAAAAAACCAGGACCAGATACACTATAATCAAACTGCTGAAAACCAAGCAGAGAGAGAAAAAGAGAGAGGCAGAAAGGAAGGAAAGAAGGGAAGAAAGGAAGGGAGGAAGGAAGGAAGGAAAGAAGGAAAGGAGGAAGGAAGGGAGGGAGGAAAGAAAGGTTTTTTTTTTTAATTACACATTATATAAAGGACATAACAGTGGTTCTCATCTGGGGTGGTTTTCTCTCCCAGAGGACATTTGGCAGTGTCTGGAGACGTTTTTATTTGTCACACTGAGAGTGGGATGCTACTGGCATCTAGTAAGCCAAAGATGCTGCTAAAGATCCTACAGGACACAGGACAGCCCCAAAACAAAGAATCATTCAGCCCAAAATGTCAACAGTGCTAAAGTCCAGAACCCTGATATAAGGGAACAACAATTCAAATTACAGCAGAGTTCTCATTAGAAAGCATGGAGGCCAGGAGACAGTGGAACAACATTGTTAAAGTGCTAGAAAAGTTGTCTACCTACAATTCCATATCCAATAAAAATATCCTTCAAGGATAAAGGCAAAATAAAGACATTTCAGATGAAGAAAAACAATTTGCTGGCAACAGATTTGATCTAAAATAAACACTAAAGGAAGATTATTAGGTGGAAGGGAAATAATATCAAAAGGAAATTGGAAATGGTAAATATAATAGACTATTTATCTCCTCTTAAATTCTTTAAAATATGTATGACTGTTGAAAACAAAAAATTATAACATTGTCTGATGTTATTTCAGTGTTCAGTCTTTTGATCTCTGAGTAGCGTTTTTCTAAGATGGCTCCCAATATTCTCAGGCCCTAGTGTATACACACCTTCTCCCAGTTATTCAATCAAATAAATCTATGCATTATTACTATGAAGGACTTTTGAAAATCAGTTCACCTTAAGATAGAGAGATTACCCAGGTGCACCTGACCTAATCACATGGGCTCTTTAAATCTGGCTCTAACATTCAGAGACAGAAGCCAGAGATTCAGATCATGAGAAGGATTTGATGATGCTCTTCTGACTTAAAGATGGAAGGGGATATGTGACAATGCAAGTGGACTCTAGGAGCTGAGAGCAATCTCTAGTTGGCAACTAGCAAGGAAATGGGCGCCTCAGTCCTAAAACCACAAAGAACTGAATCTGCCAAAAATAAGGAGGAAGCTGGAAGCTGTTTTTTTCACCAGAGCTTCCAGATTAGAACTGATTCCAGTCAATACCTCAATTTCAGCGTGGTGATAACCTGAGGACAGAACCCAGCCATGCCAGACTTCCAACCTACAGAACCATATGCTAATGAGTAGGTGTTATTTTAAGCTCTTAAATCTGTGGTAATTTGTTACAGAGCAATAGAAAACTAATACAATATTTATATAATATACAGATTTCCAAGTCAATTCAGATAAATATTTCTACTTCTTTTTAAGGCTGTATGATATTATATTGTTTTGTTATTATTTTGAGGTAGCAAAACATATTCGAAAGTAGCCCTATTTACAGAAATTCACCTGGTTCCTAATTCTTGTTATTTTCAAATAACCCAACAAACATACTGATGCATTTGTCTTGACATATCTGTGCTATTTTTTTCTGGAAGGCAGATTGCAGGAAGAGGGATTATTTTACCAAGGGCATGCACATTTTTTATTTTAAGAGCTATAATCCAGTTAATCTCTAAATGTGTTAAATTGATTTACACTCCCCAAAACAGACTTCATTTCCTCACACCCTCACAGATAATACTAAGTATTACCAAATGTTAGAAATTTCGTCAATCAGTAAGTTTTGTTTTCATTTCCATGGCTACCTAAGCAAATTTTATTGTCTATTTGTATTGGCATTTGTGAATATCATTTGCTAATTTGAGATTAGATTGTTTGCCTCTTTTAATTTTTATGAGGTTTGTATAAAGAAAAATTCACTTGTCTTTTACAAATGATGCAAACACTTAATCCAAGTCTATTATTTGCACTTTTTACATTTTAAATGTGTCTTTCACCATGAATTTTGTTAATTTCATGCTACCAAATGTATATTTTTCTTAACAGCGTTTCTATGGCTTGCTTAAGAAAGTATTTCCCGGCGGTCGGCGGGAAGATGGCGGAAGAGTAAGACGTGGAGATCGCCTTCCTCCTCACGGATATACCAGAAATACATCTACACGTGGAACAACTCCTACAGAACACCTACTGAAGGCTGGCAGAAGACCTCAGAGCTCCCAAAAGGCAAGAAACTCCCCACGTACCTGGGTAGGGCAAAAGAAAAAAGAAAAAACAGAGACAAAAGAATAAGGACGGCACCTGCACCAGTGGGAGGGAGCTGTGAAGGAGGAAAAGTTTCCACACACTAGGAAGCCCCTCCGCGGGCGGAGACTGCGGGAGGCGGAGGGGGGAGCTTCGGGACCGCGGAGTGGTGCACAGCGACGGGTGTGGAGGGCAAAGCGGGGAGATTCCTGCACAGACGATCGGTGCCGACCGGCACTCACCAACCCGAGAGGCTTGTCTGCTCACCCGCCGGGGCGGGCGGGGCTGCGAGCTGAGGCTCGGGTTTTGGTTTTGGACGGAGCTCAGGGAGAGGACTGGGGTTGGCGGCTTGAACATAGCCTGAAGGGGTTAGTGCACCACGACTAGCCGGGAGGGAGTTCGGGGAAAAGCCTGCACCGGCCGAAGAGGCAAGAGACTTTTTCTTCCCTCTTTGTTTCCTGATGCGCGAGGAGAGGGGTTTAAGAGCGCTGCTTAAAGGAACTCCAGAGACGGGCGCGAGCCGCGGCTAAAAGCGCGAACCCCAGAGACGGGCGCGAGCCGCGGCTGAGGGCGCGAGCCCCCGAGACGGGCGCGAGCCGCGGCGGGAAGCGCGAGCCCCAGAGACGGGCGCGAGCCGCGGCTGAAACCGCGGACCCCAGAGACGGGCGGGAGACGCTGGGGCTGCTGCTGCCGCCACCAGGGGGGCTGTGTGCGAGCACAGGTCACTCTCCGCGCCCCTCTTCCGCGGAGCCTGTGCAGGCCGCCACTGCCAGGTTCCCGGGATCCAGGGACAACTTCCCCAGGAGTACGCACGGCGGGTCTCAGGCTGGTGCAGCGTCACGCCGGCCTCTGCCGCAGCGTCACGCCGGCCTCTGCCGCAGCGTCACGCCGCCTCTGCCGCCGCAGGCCCGCCCCGCACGCAGTGCCCCTCCTTCCCCCATCCCCCAACCCCCGGCCTGAGTGAGCCGGAGCTCCCGAATCAGCGGCTCCTTTAACCCCGTCCTGTCTGAGCAAAAAAACAGACGCCCTCCAGCGATCTGCGCGCAGGGGCAGGGCCGGGTACAAAGCTGAGCACCTGTGAGCTGTGAGAGCAGGGAGGAGAGGGGGAGGTCTCTCCCGGCAGCCGCGGAGGCGGCGGATTGAAGCTCCACGATCAACTTGATGTGCCCTGCATTGTGGAATACCTGAATAGACAGGGAGTGATCCCAAATTGAAGAGGGGGAATTTAGGAGCGAGATCTGTGATTTTTTTCCCTTTTCCTCTTTTTGTGAATGTGTGCGTGTATGCTTCTGTGTGAGATCTTGTCTGTATACTCTTGCTTCCACCATTTGTCCTAGGGCTCTATCCGTCCATGGTTTTTTTTTTTTTTTTTTTTTTTTTAAATTTTTTTTTAATAATTAATTTTAATTGTAATAACTTTATTGAACTTTACCTTCGTTCTTTCTTTCTTTCTTTCCTTCCCTCCTTCCCTCCTTTAGACAGCGAATCACCCCAGGTTGAGGGGGTGGTCTCTGGGAGCAGGATTTATGATTTTTCCCCCTTTGCCCCTCTTTGTGAACGTGTATGTGTATGCTTCTGTGTAAGATTTTCTCTGTATAGCTTTGCTCCCAACAGTTGTCCTAGGGCTCTATCCGTCCATGGTTTTTTTTTTTAAAAAAATTTTTTTTTCTTAATAATTAATTTTAATTGTAATAACGTTATTGTACTTTACCTTCATTCTTTCTTTCTTTCTTTCCTTCCTTCCTTCCCTCCTTTAGACAACAAATCACCCCAAATTGAGGAGGTGGTCTCTGGGAGCAGGATTTATGATTTTTCCCCCTTTGCCTCTCTTTGTGAACATGTATGTGTATGCTTCTGTGTAAGATTTTCTCTGTATAGCTTTGCTTCCAACATTTGTCCTAGGGCTCTATCCGTCCATGGTTTTTTTTTAAAAAAAATTTTTTTTTCTTAATAATTAATTTTAATTGTAATAACTTTATTGTACTTTACCTTCGTTCTTTCTTTCCTTCCTTCCTTCCTTCCCTCCTTTAGACAGCGAATCATCCCAGGTTGAGGAGGTGGTCTCTGGGAGCAGGATTTAGGATTTTTCCCCCTTTGCCTCTCTTTGTGAACACGTATGTGTATGCTTCTGTGTAAGATTTTCTCTGTATAGCTTTGTTTCCAACATTTGTCCTAGGGTTCTATCTGTTCTTTTTTTTTTTTTTTTTTCTTTCTTTCTAAATATTTTTTAGTACAATAACTATATTATACTTTATTTTATTTTTACTGTATCTTCTTTCTTTCTTTTTTCCTTCTTTCCCTCCTTCCTTCCTCCCTTCCTCCCTCCCTCCCTCCCTCCTTTCTTTCCTTCTTTGCTTCTTTCTTCCTTCCTTCCTTTCCTCCTTTCCTCCTTTCCTTCTTTCTTTCCTCAAACTTCTACTAATTCTCTCTACATTTTCTCCTTCTTTCCCTCCTTCCTTCCTTCCTTCTCCCCTCCCTCTCTTTCTTTCCTTCTTTGCTTCTTTCTTCCTTCCTTCCTTTCCTCCTTTCCTTCTTTCTTTCCTCATACTTCTACTAATTCTCTCTACATTTTCTCCTTCTTTCCCTCCTACCTTCCTTCCTTCCTCCCTCCCTCCCTTCTTTCTTTCCTTCTTTGCTTCTTTCTTCCTTCCTTCCTTTCCTCCTTTCCTTCTCTCTTTCCTCAAACTTCTACTAATTCTCTCTACATTTTCTCCTTCTTTCCCTCCTTCTTTCCTTCCTTCCTCCCTCCCTCCCTCCCTCCTTTCTTTCCTTCTTTGCTTCTTTCTTCCTTCCTTCCTTTCCTCCTTTCCTTCTTTCTTTCCTCATACTTCTAATAATTCTCTCTACTTTTCCTCCCTTTTATTCTGAGCCGTGTGGATGAAAGGCTCTTGGTGCTCCAGCCCAGGAGGCAGGGCTCTGCCTCTGAGGTAGGAGAGCCAACTTCAGGACACTGATCAACAAGAGACCTCCCAGCTCCACATAATATTAAATGGTGGAAATCTCCCAGAGACCTCCATCTTAACACCAGCACCCAGCTTCACTCAACGACCAGCAAGCCACAGTGCTGGACAACCTATGCCAAACAACTAGCAAAACAGGAACACAACCCCACCCATTAGCAGAGAGGCTGCCTAAAATCATAACAAGGCCACAGACACCCCAAAACACACCACCAGACGTGAACCTGCCCACTAGAGAGACAAGATCCAGCCTCATCCAGCACAACACAGGCACTAGTCCCCTCCACCAGGAAGCCTACACAACCCGCTGAAACAACCTTAGCCACTGGAGACAGACATCAAAAACAACGGGAACTATGAACCTGCAGCCTGCAAAAAGGAGACCCCAAACACAGTAAGATAAGCAAAATGAGAAGACAGAAAAACACACAGCAGATGAAGGAGCAAGATAAAAACCCACCAGACCTAACAAATGAAGAGGAAATAGGCAATCTACCTGAAAAAGAATTCAGAATAATGATAGTAAGGATGATCCGAAATCTTGGAAGTAGAATGGACAAAATGCAAGAAACAGTTAACAAGGACCTACAAGAACTAAAGATGAAACAAGCAACGATGAACAACGCAATAAATGAAATTAAAAGTACTCTAGATAGGATCAATAGCAGAATAACTGAGGCAGAAGAACGGATAAGTGACCTGGAAGATAAAGTAGTGGAAATAACTACTGCAGAGCAGAATAAAGAAAAAAGAATGAAAAGAACTGAGGACAGTCTCAGAGAGCTCTGGGACAACATGAAACGCACCAACATTCGAATTATAGGGGTTCCAGAAGAAGAAGAAAAAAAGAAAGGGACTGAGAAAATATTTGAAGAGATTATAGTTGAAAACTTCCCTAATATGGGAAAGGAAATAGTTAATCAAGTCCAGGAAGCACAGAGAGTCCCATACAGGATAAATACAAGGAGAAATACGCCAAGACACATATTAATCAAACTATCAAAAATTAAATACAAAGAAAGCATATTAAAAGCAGCAAGGGAAAAACAACAAATAACACACAAGGGAATCCCCATAAGGTTAACAGCTGATCTCTCAGCAGAAACCCTACAAGCCAGAAGGGAGTGGCAGGACATACTGAAAGTGATGAAGGAGAAAAACCTGCAACCAAGACTACTCTACCCAGCAAGGATCTCATTCAGATTTGATGGAGAAATTAAAATCTTTACAGACAAGCAAAAGCTGAGAGAGTTCAGCACCACCAAACCAGCTTTACAACAAATGCTAAAGGAACTTCTCTAGATAAGAAATGCAAAAGAAGGAAACGACCTATAATAACGAACCCAAAACAATATAGAAAATGGGAATAGGAACATACATATCGATAATTACCTTAAATGTAAATGGACTAAATGCTCCCACCAAAAGACACAGATTGGCTGAATGGATACAAAAACAAGACCCTTATATATGCTGTCTACAAGAGACCCACCTCAGACCTAGAGACACATACAGACTGAAAGTAAGGTGATGGAAAAAGATATTCCATGCAAATGGAAACCAAAAGAAAGCTGGAGTAGCAATTCTCATATCAGACAAAATAGACTTTAAAATAAGGACTATTAAAAGGGATAAAGAAGGACACTACATAATGATCAAGGGATCGATCCAAGAAGAAGATATAACAATTGTAAATATTTATGCACCCAACATAGGAGCACCTCAATACGTAAGGCAAATACTAACAGCCATAAAAGGGGAAATTGACAGTAACACATTCATAGTAGGGGACTTTAACACCCCACTTTCACCCATGGACAGATCATCCAAAATGAAAATAAATAAGGAAACACAAGCTTTAAATGATACATTAAACAAGATGGACTTAATTGATATTTATAGGACACTCCATCCAAAAACAACAGAATACACATTTTTCTCAAGTGCTCATGGAACATTCTCCAGGATAGATCATATCTTGGGTCACAAATCAAGCCTTGGTAAATTTAAGAAAATTGAAATTGTATCAAGTATCTTTTCTGACCACAACGCCATGAGACTAGATATCAATTACAGGAAAAGATCTGTAAAATATACAAACACATGGAGGCTAAACAATACACTACTTAATAATGAAGTGATCACTGAAGAAATCAAAGAGGAAATAAAAAAATACCTAGAAACAAATGACAATGGAGACACAACGACCCAAAACCTATGGGATGCAGCAAAAGCAGTTCTAAGGGGGAAGTTTATAGCAATACAAGCCCACCTTAAGAAGCAGGAAACATCTCGAATAAACAACCTAACCTTGCACCTCAAGCAATTAGAGAAAGAAGAACAAAAAAGCCCCAAAGCTAGCAGAAGGAAAGAAATCATAAAAATCAGATCAGAAATAAATGAAAAAGAAATGAAGGAAACGATAGCAAAGATCAATAAAACTAAAAGCTGGTTCTTTGAGAAGATAAACAAAATAGATAAACCACTAGCCAGACTCATCAAGAAAAAAAGGGAGAAGACTCAAATCAATAGAATTAGAAATGAGAAAGGAGAAATAACAACTGACACTGCAGAAATAAAAAAAATCATGAGAGATTACTATAAGCAACTCTATGCCAATAAAATGGACAATCTGGAAGAAATGGACAAATTCTTAGAAATGCACAACCTGCCAAGACTGAATCAGGAAGAAATAGAAAATATGAACAGACCAATCACAAGCACTGAAATTGAAACTGTGATTAAAAACCTTCCAACAAACAAAAGCCCAGGACCAGATGGCTTCACAGGTGAATTCTATCAAACGTTTAGAGAAGAGCTAACACCTATCCTTCTCGAACTCTTCCAAAATATAGCAGAGGGAGGAACACTCCCAAATTCCTTCTACGAGGCCACCATCACCTTGATACCAAAACCAGACACGGATGTCACAAAGAAAGAAAACTACAGGCCAATATCACTCATGAACATAGATGCAAAAATCCTCAACAAAATACTAGCAAACAGAATCCAACAGCACATTAAAAGGATCATACACCATGATCAAGTGGGGTTTATTCCAGGAATGCAAGGATTCTTCAATATACGCAAATCTATCAATGTGATAAACCATATTAACAAATTGAAGGAGAAAAACCATATGATCATCTCAATAGATGCAGAGAAAGCTTTTGACAAAATTCAACACCCATTTATGATAAAAACCCTCCAGAAAGTAGGCATAGAGGGAACTTTCCTCAACATAATAAAGGCCATATATGACAAGCCCACAGCAAACATCATCCTCAATGGTGAAAAACTGAAGGCATTTCCACTAAGATCAGGAACAAGACAAGGTTGCCCACTCTCACCACTCTTATTCAACATAGTTTTGGAAGTTTTAGCCACAGCAATCAGAGAAGAAAAGGAAATAAAAGGAATCCACATCGGAAAAGAAGAAGTAAAGCTGTCACTGTTTGCAGATGACATGATACTATACATAGAGAATCCTAAAGATGCTACCAGAAAACTACTAGAGCTAATCAATGAATTTGGTAAAGTAGCAGGATACAAAATTAATGCACAGAAATCTCTGGCATTCCTATATACTAATGATGAAAAATCTGAAAGTGAAATCAAGAAAACACTCCCATTTACCATTGCAACAAAAAGAATAAAATATCTAGGAATAAACCTACCTAAGGATACGAAAGACCTGTATGCAGAAAATTATAAGACACTGATGAAAGAAATTAAAGATGATACAAATAGATGGAGAGATATACCATGTTCTTGGATGGGAAGAATCAACATTGTGAAAATGACTCTACTACCCAAAGCAATCTACAGATTCAATGCAATCCCTATCAAACTACCACTGGCATTTTTCACAGAACTAGAACAAAAAATTTCGCAATTTGTATGGAAACACAAAAGACCCCGAATAGCCAAAGCAATCTTGAGAACGAAAAAAGGAGCTGGAGGAATCAGGCTCCCTGACTTCAGACTATACTACAAAGCAACAGTAATCAAGACAGTATGGTACTGGCACAAAAACAGAAAGATAGATCAGTGGAACAGGATAGAAAGCCCAGAGATAAACCCACGCACATATGGACACCTTATCTTTGATAAAGGAGGCAGGAATGTACAGTGGAGAAAGGACAGCCTCTTCAATAAATGGTGCTGGGAAAACTGGAGAGGTACATGTAAAAGTATGAGATTAGATCACTCCCTAACACCATACACAAAAATAAGCTCAAAATGGATTAAAGACCTAAATGTAAGGCCAGAAACTATCAAACTCTTAGAGGAAAACATAGGCAGAACACTCTATAACATAAATAACAGCAAGATCCTTTCTGACCCACCTCCTAGAGTAATGGAAATAAAAACAAAAATAAACAAATGGGACCTAATGAAACTTCAAAGCTTTTGCACAGCAAAGGAAACCATAATCAAGACCAAAAGACAACCCTCAGAATGGGAGAAAACATTTGCAAATGAAGCAACTGACAAAGGATTAATCTCCAAAATTTACAAGCAGCTCATGCAGCTCAATAACAAAAAAACAAACAACCCCATCCAAAAATGGGCAGAAGACCTAAACAGACATTTCTCCAAAGAAGATATACAGAATGCCAACAAACACATGAAAGAATGCTCAACATCATTAATCATTAGAGAAATGCAAATCAAAACTACAATGAGATATCATCTCACACCAGTCAGAATGGCCATCATCAAAAAATCTAGAAACAATAAATGCTGGAGAGGGTGTGGAGAAAAGGGGACACTCTTGCACTGCTGGTGGGAATGTGAATTGGTTCAGCCACTATGGAGAACAGTATGGAGGTTCCTTAAAAAACTACAAATAGAATTACCATATGACCCAGCAATCCCACTACTGGGCATATACCCTGAGAAAACCAAAATTCAAAAAGAGTCATGTACCAAAATGTTCATTGCAGCTCTATTTACAATAGCCCGGAGATGGAAAGAACCTAAGCGCCCATCATTGGACGAATGGATAAAGAAGATGTGGCACATATACACAATGGAATATTACTCAGCCTTAAAAAGAAATGAAATTGAGATATTTGTAATGAGATGGATAGACCTAGAGTCTGTCATACAGAGTGAAGTAAGTCAGAAAGACAAAGACAAATACCGTATGCTAACACATATATATGGAATTTAAGCGGAAAAAATGTCATGAAGAACCTAGGGATAAGACAGGAATAGAGGCGCAGACCTACTGGAGAACGGACTTGAGGATATGGGGAGGGGGAAGGGTGAGTTTTGACAGGGCGAGAGGGAGTCATGGACATATACACACTAACAAACGTAGTAAGGTAGATAGCTAGGGGGAAGCAGCCGCAAGGCACAGGGATATAAGCTCGGGGCTTTGGGACAGCCTGGAGGGGTGGGAGGGGGAGAGTGGGAGGGAGGGAGACGCAAGAGGGAAGACACATGGGAGCACACGTATATGTATAGCTGATTCACTTTGTTATAAATCAGAAACTAACACACCATTGTAAAGCAATTATACCCCAATAAAGATGTTAAAAAAAAAAACAAAAAAAAAAAAGAAGCAATCACTGACAAGTCATTAAGATGCAATGAAATGACTTCTCACAAAATAAGGAAAAAAATACATCCTGAGTTTTTGGTTGTAAATATCCAAAACTTAGCTAAACTATAAAAAGGGCAGGCAATCAACTTCAGGCACTGCAAAAACCAGGAGACTCAGCTTAATCCCCTCATTTGACACATGAAAAAGTTGATGAGAAAGGAGTTTTATAGTATCCAAAGACAGAATTCATGAGTTTCAGAGCTGGAACTAACACTCAAGTCAACTAACTCCTAGTCTATGCATCCTCAGAATGTCTTCCAAATTTTGTTTAACCTTGGTACTGTAGCTTGCAATTTTGTTTGAGAGAAATATGTCAAATTCTTTTCAGTTTACAAATCAAACATCTTGGGATTCTAAGTTATCTGAATTATGTCCAAAAGACTTAAGGGCTATCGAGCAAGGGTCTACCCTCAAATTCTCCACTGAACTAGTTGAATGAATGGTGTTGGAACAGATAATACAAAAATTTACTTCTGTCTTCTGAGTCTTTAGCCTATGCTAAGGTATCCAGTTAAAATTAATTTTATATTTTCTAATAATTTACTAGAACCTAATATTTCTCTTACAGAAGCATTCAGTATTTATTTATTGTACTCTGACTATAGTGAATTCTTACACACTAGAAAACCAAATACTCATCTGGAAAATGGAAAAATGGCACTTACATAATAGGGTTCAAAAAACATCTACAGAGAAGTTAAAGAGGTTTATGTTACGTAAACTACCACCAATCAAGAATGTTATTATAATCATTAATAATCATGTGCAGCTCTGGAAGAATAAATCATGTGTCCAGGATAACTTTGGAATTAAAAAAATATTTTTATCTTCATACTGTTACATTAAAATACAAAGTATCCAAATAAAAAAAAAAAAAAAAGAAAGTATTTCCCATCACAAATCTATAAACAGTATTCTCTGATATGTTACTCCAATGTTTTATTATTTTATACTTTTTCTTTTTTTACTCTTAACACTGTTAGTAGCATTACTGATTGATAATTTACATACCAAAAAATCACTCATTCCTATTCTACCGTTTGATGAATTGTATAGTAAATGGAGTTGTACAACCATCCAGTTTTAGGACACATATATCACTACCAAAATTTTCTTCATGCCTGTTTTCAGTCAATCCCTGCTCCTATTCCAGCCCCCAGGAAGCCACTGATCTCTATAGTTTTTGCCTTTTCTAAAAATTTCATATAAATGGAATCATACAAGGTATAGTATTTTGTGTTTGGCGTCTTTCATTTAGCGTAATGTTTTTTTTTTCTTTTTTTTGCAGTACGCAGGCCTCTCACTGTTGCGGCCTCTCCCGTTGTGGAGCATAGGCTCCGGACGCGCAGGCTCAGCGGCCATGGCTCGCGGGCCCAGCCGCTCCACGGCATGTGGGATCTTCCCGGACCTGGGCACGAACCCGTGTCCCCTGCATCGGCAGGCGGACTCTCAACCACTGCGCCACCAGGGAAGCCCTAGTGTAATGTTTTGAAGCTAATCCAGGTTGTGGAGGGTAGCAGTAGCCAATCCTTTTTACTGCTGCATAGTATTCCACTACATGAATAAGCCACTTTCTGTTTACCCAATCACCAGTTAATGACCATTTAGATTGTTTCCAGTTTGGGGCTACTCTTAGACAATTATTCCATATGAAATTAATTCTGATTATAAGATTTGACGTAGGGATCTATTTTTTTCCAAAATAGGTAACAGTCCTTCCACCGCTTTTTAATGAATAATATTAACCCCAGTGATTTGAATTACTATATTTATCACACATTAATTTTCCGTTGATCCTTGGATCTATTTCTGGACTCCCTCTTCCAGTCCCCTGATTATTTTGATCATAGTGGCTTTATGTTACATTGTAATGTATAGTATGGTAGGTACCCTCTAGTTATTTTTCTTCTTTTTCAAAGTCTTCTTAGCCATTTTCACACATTTAGCATTTGATGTGAAATTTCAAATATATTTTTCAATTCTCCACCTCTCCAAAAAAAGGTGATATTATGATTCTTACCAGAATTGCAATAAATGTTTATACTGGTTTCAGAAGAATTTTTATCTTTATGATGTCACTCTTCCGTCCAAGAATATGGTATACCCTTTCATTTATTCCTTTGATAAAATGTATATTCATCTGTAAAAATGTAGAGTTTTCTTCATATAGCTATTACATTTCTTATTTAATTTATCATTAGTTATTTTATAGTTTTGTCATTAATTTTTATTCCATTTTACTTTCAAAATCATTTTAATAGTGGAAAAAGGAAATTTTATTTCTGCATATTCATTTTATTTCCAGCTAAACTCTCTTAATAGTTATAACACCTTTTTATTCAAGCTCTTAGATGTTATAGGTATTCAAGTTCTTAGATTTTATAGGTATAAAGTGACCTCAAAGCATATAGTGGTAATTTCCTCCTTCTTTTTCAATATTTAAGTAACCTTTTTTTTTTTTTTATCTTTTGCAGTACGCGGGCCTCTCACTGTTGTGGCCTCTCCCGTTGCGGAGCACAGGCTCCAGACGTGCAGGCTCAGCGGCCATGGCTCACAGGCGCAGCCGCTCCGCGGCATGTGGGATCTTCCTGGACCGGGGCATGAACCCGTGTACCCTGCATCGGCAAGCGGACTCTCAATCACTGTGCCACCAGGGAAGCCCTTAAGTAACCTATTTTTATTGTTGTATTCTATCAATTAGAACCTTCAAGTTTTTTGAATGATAGCAGTAACAACAAATATCTTGGCCTTATTCAAAACTTGAATAAGGATGTCTTATGCTACTTGGTATAATGCTTGCCGTTGATTTTTAATAAATTTTTTTGTCCTCTTTATGAAGTTTTCTTCTATTCTTACTTCACTTAATGTTTTGTCAGAAATTGATCCTAGTGGAGTTAAGAAAGCACGTCATCTACTGGAAGTGCACATAGATGCATCCACAGGGGACGAGGTAGGTGAGGCCCAGATGGTAGAAGACACTGGCTGCCAGGCTAATGAACTTGTTCTTCATCCTTCAAGCAGAGTGGATGAGGGCATGGACTCTTGATTCAGATCCCAGGTTCAAATCCCAGCTCTGCCACGTATCAGCTCCCTGACCTGGTACAAGTTAATTAAGTCCTTCAGGTCTCAGTTGCCTCCTCTCTAAAATGGGGCTGATTATAGTATGTACACCACAGTGTTGTGAGGAATACATGAACTAGCATGTTCAAAATGCTCAGAACTCTGCCCAGCATATTGTCAGCAACGAAAAGTATTTGCTTTATTATTATTTTTGACCAAGAGACAGTCATGAAGAAAGCTGTTTTCAGATTGTTACTCTGGCCAAAATTATCCTGGAGCCAGGGAGAGATGAGGGAAGTGTTAACATCTCTTGTGGGAGATGGGAAGGGACAGAAGAGAAGAAAAAAGGCAGCAGGATGTCTGGGTCTCCCAAGGGTGAGAACACCTCTTCAGATTTCATGCCTCTTTCTTGATACTTTATGGAGACAAGCTAACACAGAAATCATTTATGCTCTGTCCATGCAATGATGGTACAACCATTTCCTCAAGAATAGGGATGGAAATGGGGGAAAGGAGAATATCCTCCCTGAATCGTATTCTCATTTCCAAGCTCAACTCCCCTGCCCTTAACCTGCCCTCATGACATCAGTGTTCAATACACACAGGGCCTTAACCACACCCTGACTATGGCCTGACTGACCCTACAGCTGGTGCCAAGTTCAGCAACAGAGAGCCCCAGGTATCAAACAATGGGTTTGCACCTGCACCTGTTCACCTGAGGTTTTAGTTTCCAGATAAAGCATCTCTCCCAGTGCTTTATGTAAACACAAAAATCACAATTAGCAGCCCACATAAAGGAGGCAGAATCTCCATGTGACTCACAGAGCAGGGCAGTGGGGGTTATATATGACAACAATGGGATTAAAGGACATTACACCTGGAGATTTTCCAGGCAGTGTTAGAGGCAGGTAATACTGAGCTTCTTGGGAATTTTGGTTGTCACTCTGGCTTAATGATGAGTCTCCATCTATCTGACTTTGCCTTTGATTAGAGATTTCCCAGTAGGAATGAGTACATGTCCCTGTATGTTTAAGCCAGGCCAATGGCCATTAAAGGTGACAGTGCAGAGCCATCAGCACCATATGTTCTGTACACCTTCCCATCACTAACCCGACTCCCATTCTCCTTCATTTTCTCCCATCACCTTGCCCTCAGCCTCAGCTACTAGTCCCCACTCTGCTCCAGACATTTTGTTTAGGGCTTTGGCTTGATTTTTCTGAGCTTTGATTCTTCTGATGCTTAGATACTCCTGCCCACCTCCAACTCCAGGGCTCATTTAGCTTCTGGTGTCTTGTGTAGTGTCCCCTGCCATAGCTGCATCCCTGAGGATTATAATCCCAGCAGACCCCACACTAGCCCCTAAGAAGGATCACTAGGAATAGGAAGGCTATGCCCAAGCGTCCGAGTTTCTCATCAGACTTTCCCAGGTGCACACATTCAACACATGACCTCACACAAGAGAACCCATCTCCAAGAAGTCCCCAGTAATCACACTGGGCCTCTCATGCCGTTCCAGGGAAGGATGGCGATTTGCACCCTTTCCCTGAAATTTGACAGAGGCAATGCAAGCTTACTGGGGCCTCTCCTTTCCCTTGGGCATTGCAGCCAAGTTCCCCTGAGACATTTTCACCAGGCCCCAGCCTGGAGTTACCTGGAGGTCCCTATGACGTGAACATAAAACATTCCTCCATTCCTGTTTTCCACTTGACCTCCTTGCTTCTCTACAACCAAACCCTTGAGTTTGAAATCCATGTCCACATGGGTACAGCAGAATAACAGTATCTGGGCCCATCATTCCTTGGAAAGAGGGAAGGCAGCATTTAGAGTTAAGGTAATGTGGGTCTTTGGAGTGGCCACGTGGGTTTAAGGAACTGCTTAAAGTATACGAGATTGATGATGGTTTTAATGGTTTAGAACAATGACCACCATGCAATATCAAAAAATCTGTGATCCAGTCCTTCCAGTTTTGTCCAATGGCTCAGATTATTTTAAGGCACTTCTTTAGATTAAGTGAAACTCAACTGATGAGTCTTTCTTTTTTTCTTTTCATAAAGGCTATTGTGAGGTAGAACAGGAACCTATTCCTGGAACAGGTGGGGAAGGGAGCAATCAGTCCCCAGCCCTGACCATCAGGTCTCAGGTCGAACTCTCCATCATTAGATAAACTTCAGGCCCCACGCCATGACCCAGGGCCCAGGCAGAAAGCCCTCTCCTTCATCCAGGATCCAGAGGAGGCCAGGGAGCCAAAGGACACACAAAGAATGCTGATCACACTCCCAGATCCAGATGAACAATGACTGCAATTAGCTGCTTCTGTGCTTCAAGCGACAAATGTCTTTAAAGCCATGTGCTGATGACCAGGCAGAAAGGATGGCCAAGCTGGGACAGAGCTGGTGTGTTAGTATCATGGCCTCCTGCACTTAGCACTCCTTGGGAGTGACTTCTGCTCTGGGGCCTGGGACCTGGGGCACCAGTGGTCTGCTCTTGACCCTCCAGGAAGGGATTCTGTTTTGCACGTCTCTTCCTCCTTCCCTGCATGTTGCCCCTCCTATCATGCCCCTCCCTGTCCCCTATTTTGCTCCAGGGCTTCTACCTTCTACTTTCAGTGGCTCTCCTTGAAAGGTGGAAACTGAGGGGAGGGTGGGAAGAATCAGAGTGCTGGAGAACCCCCATTCTACTGATGGTACATGCTCTTGCATCACAGGTATGCAAGTGTCCTAGGGCTGCCGTAACAGATAATCACAAACTGGGGGGGCTTTAACAACAATTTATTTTCTCACAGTTCTGGAGGCTGGAAGTCCAAAATGAAGATGTCAGAAGGCCATGCTCCCACCCAGGGCTCTAGGAAGAGTCCTTCCTTGCCTCTTCCAGCTTCTGGTGGTAGCTAGTGTTTCCTGGCATACCTTGGCTTGCAGTTGCATCCCTCTAGTGTCTGCCTCTGTCATCACATGGCCATCTTCCCTCTGTGTGTGTGTCTGTGTTCAAATTTCCCTCTTTCTATAAGGACAGTCATTGGATCAGGGCCACTCTAATCCAGTACGACTTCCCCTTAATTGATTATATCTACAAAGACCCTATTTCCAAATAAGGTCCCATGCACAGGTACTGGGGCTTAAGATTTGAACATATCTTTTTAGAGGACACACTTTAACCCACAACAGGAGAGTAAAGATAGACACTGAGACCACTAACCTGAGCCCAGTGGGCCCTGGCCTCTGTCAGTACTGTGCCCTTGTCTGCTCTTCGCAGCACAGTTGGCCTCTCTAATACTCAACTTCAGCTGCTTAATCTCAGGTCTCCAGAACCCTGCATTTTGAGCCTTCCTGGACAACCACATCTCTGTGCTACCATGCCTAGTGCCTTGCGCTATACCCAGCATGCAGTAGGAGTACAAAAAAATGATGATTGCATGACACCCAACTAATCTTGTTCCAGAGATAAGACCAGGGGCCCTAGATATAATTGTCTCAGGGTTGCTGAGGATTAGAGAAGCTAGGTCTCCCTTAATTTGGACAGCCACCCACACAAAGAAGGATGGAGGGCGAGATCAGACACACTTCAGCACTGCTTGCCTACATTTTAGGGGGGGGGCCTCTCTCTTGCTCCCACCATGTTCTTGGCAGATGTTCTATTTTAAGAACCTACCCAAGATTCTTACCTATTTTGCTTTGACCTTTGTCTCCAGCCCTACTCGTATGACCTTGACCCAATAGGAATTATCCCTCAGCACTCAGCTTGCCCTTCTCCCCTGACCAATTTGGATGGACTTCCCTTGTGACCTAAATCTGACCTCTAGGACCTACCCAAGCACCGGCTATTTAGCAGATACATGACACAAGCTTGTCTCGGCATCCTAGCTCACATCTATGGAAAACTTTGTATCTGCCAGACATGGAGCCATTGGTTTTCCATGGATCAGCTCACTAAATTCTCAGAGCAATCATGAGAGGTAATAACAATTATTATCCCCATTGGACAGATGAGGAAACAGCCTTGGAGAGGTTAGACACCTGTCCCGAGGTCCCAAACATCCCACACCCAGGATGGCACTTGATTCCATCCTGGGTCTGGGACTGTGTAGCCAGTGGTCTCAGGGCACAAAGCCAGTTTCCCTGAGTGTGGGTCAAAAAGTCCTGTTGGCACCACAGATGATTTGTGGTGGTACACGAACACAGCCCTAATATTGAATTCTGGAGTGAGATTCCTCTGTTAGGTCTCATCTTTCTGATCATATCACGGAGAAAGTCTCGGTTTGGTGCTGAATGGGATGTGATTTAACACCTTTCTGCATGTGTTATTATCCTCTCTACCACCACCCTGTTCTTTAAAGGCAAGGCAAGCCTCAAGCTCAAGCAATCTGACAGGAAATCGTCTAGAAAAAAAAAATGATACTAGTCATCCTCTTATTTCTTCTTTACTTTGAATTTATGCAAGTGACACTGTTTCTCCTTTTATGGTAGTGATTAAAGCCTTCGTTTCATGATGCATTTATTTAAGTACAAGATGTGAATCTACTTCTTAAAAATTAAGTCAGTAAGAGTACATCTGATATACCCAACATGGAAAATCCAGGAAGGTGGGGCACAGGAGACTCCAGAGTGGGGCAGGGTCCTATGTTCTGTCACCTCCCAAGACTGGGGGATCCCAGCTGTCCTATCAGCTGAGCTGGCAGCTCCCACCTAGCTGCTTTTCAAATACTGTTAATGGTTTGTTCTCATTTAGAATAGCTACGAGTTTTCACAGATTTTGGAAACATTGGCAAGCACTGACCCACTAACCATCACATTTTCCTCCAAAGAAGCCCAGCGTTTTGAGAAAGTAAGAATTAGCTCAGACTGAGAAAGTTAAAAAGCTGCCCCCTGCCATTCATCAGGCTGGGATAACAGATAAAGATAAAGCCAGCTGCAAAGTAATAGGAAACGATATTTCTCGCAAGGACACTCCAACATTATAACCTTCTTTGAGTAACTACTGCTTTCTTACATCCTGAAAAGCCTTGATCTCTAAAAGCAGAGACTACCAGAACGGTTACTAAGGGAAATATTATCTGTAAGAATGAAACATTTCCCTTTTGCCTAGTGGAGGATCTTAGCCACTTTGACACAAAGAGCCAGCCTCGATTACCAGCCCAGATGCAGAGCTTCCAGAGAAGGAGGTTCTAAAGACAACATTCATATTTATCATAACTTTGTCATTTCCAAGGGAACAGGAGCCTGGGGCCAATTTACAGTCCAGACCTGACATTGACACCCTCATACACAGCTCTTTTTTGCTTTGAACCTTTATTTCCATTTCACTTAAACTTTACCCTTCCTGAAAATCCTGTAACAATTCTATCTTTTCCCATGTTTGCTGAGATGCCCCCCTCTGAAGTGTGGCCTCCCCCACTGCAATGGGCTGATGTATCTTTTTCAGACCACAGATGGTGGTCTTAGGCTGATTGGGTTAAGAGAGTTTATATTTAACTTTTGTCATTCCAGGTTTTTCTGGTTATTGTTTACCTTTTCAAATAAACACGCAAATCACAATTCACCCCCAGGGTATCAAAACAAAATTATAAAAACTGCAATTTAACTCTTCTAAAGAAACCACCTAGTTATTCTACTCGACTTTTCTGGGTAACCATTACCGTGATGGTTGTCTTTTTTGATGGCTGTGGTTTTGTTTTGTTTCAGTTAGGAGCTGGCCTTGATCAATGTTGCAAAAAAAACACACAGGCTTATTTCCAACAACATGGATGGACCTAGATATTACCATACTAAGTAAAGTAAGTCAGAGAAAGACAAATATCATATGATGTCACTTATATGCGGAATCTAAAAAAAAAAATTATGCAAATGAACTTCTTTACAAAACAGAAAGACTCACAGACATGGAAAACAAATTTATGGTTACCAAAGAAGAAAGCAAGAGGGAGAGGGATAAATTAGGAATTTGGGAGTAACATATATACACAACTATATATAAAATAGATAAATCAACAAGGACCTAATGTATAGCACAGGGAACTATACTCAATTTTTTTTTTTTTTTTTTTGCGGTACACGGGCCTCTCACTGTTGTGGCCTCTCCCGTTGCAGAGCACAGGCTGCGAACGCGCAGGCTCAGCGGCCATGGCTCATGGGCGCAGCCGCTCCGCGGCATGTGGGATCCTCCCAGACCGGGGCACGAACCCGTGTCCCCTGCATCGGCAGGCGGACTCTCAACCACTGTGCCACCAGGGAAGCCCAATATACTCAATATTTTGTAATAACATATATGGGAAAAGAATCTGAAAAACAATATATATATATATATATATATATATATATATATATATATATATATATATATATAACTGAATCACTTTGCTGTATACCGGAAACACAACATTGTAAATCAACTATACCTCAAATAAAAATTAATTAATTAAAACACACACACACACACACACACACACACACACACACACACACACACACACTCAGACTTGAATTTCCACAAGCCTGCTTAGCTGTCCTTGTTCCCTGTCAGCACAGAGCAAAGTCCCATGCCCGTAATGAGGCATGCCCACTGCCTGTTACACAAACCCTCTGGACTGGGGATCATCTGGATGGAAGGAAACCCACATCCCCTCCCAGCTGCATGTATCAGGGAGCTTTCTTTAAGCAGAATCACATGGTTGTCTTGGGCAAGGGGAAACGAGTCTAGCCCGGGGAGGGATAGAGGTGCAGGGTCCAAATTCCTTCCCTCTGTTCTCTTGTGTCTGCTTCCCAGCAAGCTCCGCTTACTCTCTGCTCACTCCCAGCTCCTCTGCTTCCCCATATCTGAGGTACAGACTTGACTTGGCAGTACAGTTGGCCACCCCATGACTACTTCAGACTCTCACAGCCTTAGAACTAGATTCCCAGGACAGAAAACATGATGAGATTGTTTACCACCAACCCTGTGCTCATGACAGCAGACACAAACACAGACCCCTGGTCCTCGCTTCAGCAGGGGCTGTGGGTCAAGAGTAATTCCAAAGGCGAGGACGTTATGGATCCATTTATGTATTAACTCAGATATTGCAGCTATCTGAGGGCTTTACAGGGATACGTCAAGGGCATGGGATACCCAGTGTGAGCGGACTTGGTTGCCTCAGGAATATGATGCCAGATCTTACTAACAGAGGGTGAGGGGGGGATGGGAGGTGAAGGGACAGGGGAAAAAGGAAACGAGAGACAAGAGAAGAGAGGTCAGAGGGTCAGTGCAACCTATTCCCCAAACAGAAAAACAACTTTCCACCACAAGCCTGGATGTGAGTCAGCACAAGAAGAAGTGTAGAAGTGTACAATTATACCATTATTAATTCATACTGTGCGTTTGAAAGGTCATTTTCCTGGAGAGAACAGCTGGGTATCATGGAAAGGGCACCAGATTTATGGTCAGGTAGCCCTGGACTCCACTCTGTGTGACTTTTCCAGCTGTGTCACTAGGGCAAATTCCTCCCCCTTCCTGAGTCTCAGTTTTCTCTCTTGAGGACAGTAGGTAGCACCACCTTGCCCAAGGTTGAATTTGAATGTTGCCTAAGATAATGTGATTTGCCCTCCCTTTGGTCTCCAAACTGATCCAAGATGGAGAGACTCTCAGTGGTCCAGGTTGTCACATCAACAGTTCAATCACTTGAGATTCTGTCTATAGAATCCTCATTCTTTCTTTTGGTAGGTTGTTCCCAGAGGAAAATGTCACAAGAGCACAAGCTTCTCTTCTGAGATAGAGTCCTAGAGGTTAAAATATCTGGGACTTAGAATCAACCTCCAGCTTTAACTATGTTAAAGGGAAGAAAGCATCCAAGTGCTTTACCACACCCTACGTGGCAGACTTTGTTGGTTGATGTAGCTGACGCTGTCCGAGCCCACCCATGTCCCCTCATCTTATCAGAGTTCCTGCCAGACTCCCCATGCCAGCACTTATTTCCTATGCCCGAACCTGTTTGCCAGTTCGCAGGCTGGACAGAAGTGTCAGGGACTTAAACTCCCCCAGCAGCCCTCAACCAGCGCTTGCTGGAAGTGTGATAACTCCCAAGGGTACGTGTTACTCTGGCTCCCAGAGATGCTCCAACAGGACTAGGCTCCAGCTGTGCACAGTGGTAGCCAGCTTGACAGTGCCCCCTTTCATGGTGTGATGGTTAACTTCAGGTGTGAGCTTGACTGGGCCACGGGGTACCCAGACGTTGGGTTAAACATTATTTCTGGGTGTGTCTGTGAAGGTGTTTCTGGATGAGATTAACATTGCCTGGGTAGCCTGAGTAAGGCAGATGGCCCTCCCCAGTGTGAGTGGGCTTCATCCAATCTGCTGAATGTCTGAATTGAATGAAAGGCTGAGTAAGAAGGAATTCTTTCCCTCTGCCTGTCTTTGAGTTGTAATCAGTCTTCTCCTGCCTTCGGACTCAGACTCAGACCGGAACTTACACCATCAGCTCTCCTGGGTCTCCAGCCTGCTGACTGCAGAGCTTGGATGTCTTGGCTTTTCATAGTCTTTCATAGTCTGTGTGAGCCAATTCCTTATAGTGTGTGTGTGTGTGTGTGTGTGTGTGTGTGTGTGTGTGTGTGTGTGGATATAGATGTGTATAGATGTCTGATTGGTTCTTCTTCTCTGGAGAACTCTTACTAACACACATGGCTATTCTCTTTGCCTACCTTCCCCACCACTCTACCAGGGTTTACTTCACTACCCAAACACAATACTAGCATTCAAATCTTTGTGTCAGAAGCTGCTTCGGAGGGAACTCAGACTAAGGTTAACCCGACAGCATCCCTGACCCCCTTCTCTCTGGCTGTCTCCCTGCACTGAGGCTAGAAACCCAGCACTTGCTTTCTCAGCTTCCTGTACAATTAGAGACAGCCGTGTGACCCAATCCTGGTCAATAAGACATACAAGTTAGTCTACTGGGGGAAATGGAACTCTAAAATGCTGTTTTATTTATATTTCTAGTTAAAATGGGAAAATCTGAAAAGAAAACTTTTGTCTCTTCCATTCTTCTTCCTGCCTTAAACGCTGAGAGGATACCTGGAGTTTCATTACTATCTTAACAACCACAGTGAATTAAGAGCCCCTAAAGTCCTATAACATTTGCCGTCTTTAATAAGACCGGTCCCTAGAATCTAATTATTTCTTCCTAGGCCCTAGGCATATAACATTTTCAGACATTAACTCTTCTTTGCAGCATTCAAGCACGTAGTCAGTTTTGCACGTTGGCACTTGGGAGAGGCTTACGGCAGAGCAGGAACTAAATCGCCTGAAAGTGTTCTGGGTTATGTGTTCCAAAGACTGAAAGCCTTTGGGAAAGAGGAATTCTGGGCATGGACTGAGTGTCTTAAAGAGCAGAAAGGGAGAGTTGATCTCACGCAAGCTAAAAAGAGACTCCCCTGGGGTGGGGAAAGAACAAAAGCAGAGATTGGAGAGGGGTTGCTGAGAGCAGAGGTGACCTATGCCCTGCTGCCTGTCATGCTCTGCTTGTCTACAGCGCTGTCACTGGCTGATGACAAGACCCAAGAAAGGAGCGATGGCATGGCACGTCTGAGCAGGCTGGACCACTGGCATCTCTGTAAAGTTCTGCAGCCACCTCACATCTCAAGGAGTTACAGAAGGGGACTCCCAGACCAGAAGGACCATGCAGGAAGGGATAGTGCAATTCTCAGGGTAGCCTTTGTAGAATGGCAAGACCTAGACTCTGCCAGTGAGGTTGAGAAGGTCTGAGTGATGGGTTCAAACTCCTTCAGGGGCAGACATGTTAAGAGGTTAGGGCTGTAAAGTTTGTACACACTCCAGCAATAGCCACTGCACTGTTGTGAAGGTTACTAATCAAATAAGACCAATCCATCTTTCATTCTTTCAATAAACATGAGTTCCTACTGATACTAGGCATTGGAGACAAGAATCAAAAAGGACAGTCTCTGCTTCCAGGGAGCTTACAGTCTGACAGGATAAACGCTCGCAGCCAACTTGTAGACTCATGAATTGAGTTACTCATCTGAGAAGCTTCCCAAATATTACCTGAATTAATTCTGACAAAAAGAGTGTTTTGTGCCCCATTTATAGATGAGCAAACAAGACTTACCAAAGCTCACACAGTCGCTATAGTGTGGTGTTAAGACTCAGACCTAGATCTGACTGATTTCAGTGGACAGGTCCCTTCCACTTTTCTCATCATCCTCAAACACTCACAGGGAGCCCTAGAGGAGTCTGGGGACCACTCTTTCTACCCTTGACCTTGACAGACTTTATCAAGTAGAATTAGGTATGTCTTGCTATTTAATGTGAATGTTTCCCAAAGCCAATTGCTCTATCTGCCAAAGCACTAGGTCATTTCCATGAAAACCAGTTCTATTCATCACACCTCAAGGGAAAACAGCAACCTCCTGTATGCACACATTAATTAACACAGCAGAAATAGGCTTGAGTTAATTATAGAGGCTTCCTACTTAAAAAATGAGGAACAGGCCGACTGCCAAAGAAGGCTCAGCATCACAGAACAAAGTGAGGAAAGTGGAAGAAGGCATTACTTTTTTACACTGTGTCTTTGCCCGAGAGATACTCCTGTTGAGAAACAAAAGTTTAGTGGCCAGTGCCTCGGAGCTGGCCACAAACTCTGAACGTATCTCTCAGCTTTGTTCATGTTACATATCCCTTTAAGGAAAGATCCTCTGTCACTAGAAAAGCTGTGTGCATCAATTATTAAGAAGGGTTTATATCAAGTAGGAAGGAAAAATTACATGTCATTTTCCTAGCATTTGATTTTTTTTTTCATTACTTATTACCAGCATCCATCTATTTGGGGAAGAATGAGCCAAAGTTTTTTTTAAAATCCATGACAAGAACTAGAGAGATACTGAGCAATAGATTTTCCAAGGCTCAGAAAATATACATTTACCACTGAATCTCCTGAGACGTTTTCTTTTTCTGCTTCAAATATGCCAAGGAAAAGTGTACTTAAGCATGCTAATACATTTCCCAAACCACACTAGTCCTGTGTTTACCCTTCCATTTTTTTAAATAAATGTGGTATCAACTAAGCATCTCATCTTGATCCCTCTAGCTAGTTCCTGCAGATGTATAAACATTATCCAGCTTCTTCAAAGTAAACTCTGTGTGGTCTGCTGGCATTATGAAAAAGTATCACTAGAATAAATAACATTTTCCATTACAAAGAGACGGTGCAACCCAGATATTTTAAAGGTAGCTCAGTATTCTATCTTCTCCAATAATGAAATAGATATCACATTTGACCAGTTGTCACTGCCCACATGAATAGAACATTGTGATTTAAAGAATACAAGACAGGGAAGACCATGACTCCCCCACCCCCAACAGAAGACAGAATTTATAGAATCTTGTGATAGAGGGGATTTTAACAGCAACCTGTTCCAACAGTCCCCAAACTTGGGTGTGCATTAGAATCAGCTGGTGAATCATTTTGAAATGCCATTGAGCCATCTCAGACATACTGAATCATCTCTAATAAGATGCAAGCATCTGGGTATTGAACATTCCTTCTCCAAATGACTCTGATGGGCAGCTCTATTTGGGAACTTCTCATCCAACCCAGAATCCTCACAACAACATCCCAACCAAGTGGTCCTACAGTCTTTGCTTAAATGCCTCCTCCCATGAGAGCAAGCCAATCAGTCTATCCCTGTATGGCACTAATGTTGGGAAGTCAGCCCCCCTGGAAAACCCCACCGCTGGCCCTGCTCTAACATGTAAGTCGGAGAGGTCTCATCTGCAATTACGAAAGGGCAGATTTTTGTTGATTTCACCTGAGAAACCATATAAAGAAAGATTTACACCAAGATCCAAATTGCTGACTATAAAAAATAAGGATATATCCTAAACTTTATTATTATCAAAAATGATTTTGGGGCTTCCCTGGTGGCGCAGTGGTTGAGAGTCCGCCTGCCGATTCAGGAGACACGGGTTCGTGTCCCGGTCTGGGAGGATCCCACATGCCGCGGAGCGGCTGGGCACGTGGGTCACGGCCGCTGAGCCTGCACAGACGGAGCCTATGCTCCGCAGCGGGAGAGGCCACAACAGGGAGAGGCCCTCGTACCGCAAAAAAAAAAAAAAAAAAAAAATGATTTTGTACTGAATTAGGTTAGCATAAGAGCTGGACTAAATATCATTTCAGAATGAAGCTTAAGCTCTCTATGATAGAAGCATAAGTGATTCAGAATACAATGAAAGAATGCAGATCTTTCCATCATACCTGGGTTGGATCCTGGATCTTCCACTTACAGTTTGAGTGGCTTGGGCATCTTATTTAACCTCTCTGAACTTTGGTTTTCTTGGAAAATTGGGATAAAACCAATATGATAGGGTTGTCATGGGATTACACGAAATACTGGCATTCAGTAAATGTTGGTCCTTCCTTCCCCTTCCTTTTGTGTTGCTTCTCTGCTCATTTGTTGTGAGCTCTTTTATATCTCTTGCATCCAGTCTTTCTCTTCATTACCAACAGCACCACCACCATCCACATTATTGCGCCTATATTTGTTCAGCGTCTCATTGCTTAAATATTTAGCTTTGGATGGGGATAAGAAGTAAATTATCATCTTAAAAACATGTTCCATAATTCCCTCCAGGGAGTAATTCTCTTTGTTCGGGAAAATACCTTGCAAGGCCACATGGGACAGCAGAAACCCTGAGATCTTGGGTTAGCCACAGGAAAAAGTAGCAAAAGAGGTAGCTAAATTGTTCTGCATTTGAAATAAACTGGAAGACCTAAGCATAAAAGAGAGGGGAGGGGAGAGAACAGTGAGATTGGGGGTAAGCAACAAGGAAGAGGGATCTTATAAAAGAGACGCTTAATGTTTGAGTTTAAGTTGTTACCCTGCTGTGATATAAACTCACATCCATTTCTCCAAACTTAGGTAAAATTTGCTGCACATACAAAGAGGTTTTGTGGCAACCAGGGAAAGGAGCTGCACAAGACAGAGTAAAGGACAAGAATCAGCTGAGGAAAGAAGTCAGAGTTGATCTTGGCATGAAAGCCCCCAAGAACTATAAGAAATCTTGAATTTTTCTACATTGTTGATCGGAGTATGAGCTAACCACATCCAGCTCTGCAGAATCAGAGTGCCTCCAGCTAACACAAAGGCTACATTAAGATATCTACAAAATTCACCTGCACCTTTTCCATCTCAGCTCCCTTATGCCATTCCTTTGCTTGGAAGTTTTGAGGGAGCCTTGCACTGACGTTGGGGAGCCTCTATGTTCTTTATTACCAATTTCTGTCAGAAAGTGTCCATCTTTTAAACATACACCCTTGGGCTTCCCTGGTGGCGCAGCGGTTGAGAATCTGCCTGCTAATGCAGGGGACACGGGTTCGAGCCCTGGTCTGGGAGGATCCCACATGCCGCGGAGCGACTAGGCCTGTAAGCCACAACTACTGAGCCTGCGCGTCTGGAGCCTGTGCTCCGCAACAAGAGAGGCCGCAATAGTGAGATGCCTGCGCACTATGATGAAGAGTGGCCCCCGCTTCCCACAACTAGAGAAAGCCCTTGCACAGAAACGAAGACCCAACACAGCAAAAATTAATTAATTAATTTTAAAAAAAGAGAGAAATAGTCATATAATTACCATTATAAAAAAATACACTCTTTATGCTCAACATCACTAATTATTAGAGAAATGCAAATCAAAACTACAATGAGGTACAATCTCACACTAGTCAGAATGGCCATCATTAAAAAATCTACAAATAACAAATGCTGGAGAGAGTGTAGAGGAAAAGGAACCCTCCTACACCATTGGTGGGAATGTAAATTGGTGCAGCCACTATGGAAAACACTATGGTGGTTCCTTAAAAAATTAAAAATAGGGCTACCATATGATTCAGCAATCCCATTCTTGGCCATATATCTGGAGAAAACCATAATTCTAAAAGATACATGCACCCCTATGTTTATAGCAGCACTATTTACAATAGCCAAGACATGGAAGCAACCAAAATGTCCACCAACAGATGAATGGATAAAGATGTGGTGGGACCTAATGAAATGTAAAAGCTTTTGCACAGTAAAGGAAACCATAAACAAGATGAGAAGACAACACTCAAAATGGGAGAAAATATTTGCAAATGAAGCAAATGACAAAGGATTAATCTCCAAAATATACAAGCAGCTCATGCAGCTCAGTATCAAAAAAACAAACAACACAATCCAAAAATGGGCAGAAAACCTAAACAGACATTTCTCCAGAGAAGATATACAGATTGCCAACAAACACATGAAAGGATGCTCAACATCACTAATCATTAGAGAAATGCAAATCAAAACCACAATGAGGTATCACCTCACACCAGTCAGAATGGCCATCACCAAAATATCTACAAACGATAAATGCTGGAGAGGGTGTAGAGAAAAGGGAACCCTCTTGCACTGTTGGTGGGAATGTAAAATGATACAGCCACTATGGAGAACAGTATGGAGGTTCCTTAAAAAACTAAGAACAGAACTACCATATGACCCAGCAATCTCACTACTAGGCATATACCCTGAGAAAACCATAATTCAAAAAGAGACATGTACCACAATGTTCACTGCAGCTCTACTTACAATAGCCAGGACATGGAAGCAACCTAAGTGTCCATCAACAGATGAATGGATAAAGAAGATGTGGTACATATATACAATAGAATATTACTCAGCCATAAGAAGAAACAATATTGAGTTATTTGTAGTGAGGTGGATGGACCTAGATTCTGTCATACAGAGTGAAGTAAGTCAGAAAGAGAAAAACAAATACCGTATGCTAACACATATATATGGAATCTAAAAGAAATGGTTCTGATGAACCTAGGGGCATGATAGGAATAAACACACAGACATAGAGAATGGACTTGAGGACACGGGGAGGGGGAAGGGTAAGCTGGGACGAAGTGAGAGAGTAGCATGGACACATATACACTACCAAATGTAAAATAGATAGCTAGTGGGAAGCAGCTGCATAGCAAAGGGAGGTCAGCTCAGTGCTTTGTGATCACCTAGAGGGGTGGGATAGGGAGTGTGGGAGGGAGGTGCAAGAGGAAGGGGATATGGGGATATATGTATACATGTAGCTGATTCACTTTGTTATACAGCAGAAATTAACACAACATTGTCAAGCAATTATACTCCTATAAAGATGTTAAAAAAAGAAAAAATAGATGTGGTACATATATACAATGGAATATTACTCAGCCATACAAAAGGATGAAATAATGCTAGTTGCAGCAACATAGATGGAGCCAGAGATTATCATACTAAGTGAAGTATGTTGGAAAGAGAAAGACAAATACCACATGATATCACTTATATGTGGAATCTAAAAGATGACACAAATGAACTTATTTACAAAACAGAAACAAACTCACAGACATAGGAAACAAACTTATGGTTACCAAAGGGGAAAGGGGAAGGGGGAGAGATAAATTAGGAGTTTGGGATTAGCAGATACAAATTACTATATATAAAATAGATAGACAATAAGGTCCTACTGTATAGCACAGGGAATTATATTCAATATCCTATAATAAACCATAATGGAAAAGAATATAAAAAAGAATATATATATATTTATATACAACTGAAGCACTTTGCCATATACCAGAAACAACAACATTGTAAATCAAGTATACTTCAATTTTAAAGATAATAATAAACATACACCCTTTCAGGTATAGCATTCACCTCTCTTAATGAAGCTTTCTGTAATCTCCTGTAACAACAACAACAGCAAAAAAAAATGTTGCAAAAATGTGACCTCTGTCCAAAAACATAAGCTGTTTGGTCACTTTATAGGCTTGAACCTCCAAGGAGAAAAAGGTTTTTTATATAATATATAAGTAAATACATATATAAAATATATATATTCTATTTATTGACTATATACTATGTGCCAGGTTATAGACTCAATATTTACTTATATTCTCTCATTTAATCTTCACAAGAGCCCTCCCAAGTAGATGTTATTCTTACCGTTGTTCAGACAAGCAAAGTGAGGCTCATAGGAATTTGGTAATTTGCCCAAAGAGTCAGGTGGTGAGTGGCAGAGCCAGCCTTACCTTGCCTGTGCTCCCATCCAGGCCACCTTGATGGGCTAACCCCTCATTTGATTAGGACTAAGTTTGAATAGCAAGCTGCAAAGATGCTCCTGAAGACCTCAAGTCTTCCTGAGGAAGACCGTGTCCCTACTCTGCAACAGACTCTAAATGACACCAGCAGAAGATGTGGAAAAACGTCAGGTCTTTGCTACAACAGCTCTAACTTGGCATTAGCGTTCCAAACTCAAGCTGTGCATTAGAATCCCCTAAGAAGCCTCCCGAAATTGGAGGTTCTCCATGCAGATCTGCTAAAGCAAACTCTTTGGGGCATGGGGTACAAAAAAGATTGTATTTTAAAGTTCCCAAATAATGTAGCCAATTCCAGAAGTGGGGTTAAGAAACACTGATTCTATGCCCCTCTTAGGTACAAAAACTACCACTTTAGTGTTGTAGGACTTCTAGTTCCATCACAATAATAGGTCTATTTTTAAGGGAAGTTAGAGGAAGTGAGGGAAATCTTAGCATTAACACATGTCCATCTAAGGCTGGATGGGTTTCTGTTTGCTGCCTGTGGCCATAAGACTCTATCTCTCCATATGAGATAGTTTATCAACTCCCAGCAAGGCTGTAATTAATGGGGGGAGCATCCTATTATGCTTAATACAGAGGTGATAAACAGCCACTGAGGCATGCCAGAAACTGGTTCAGGACAAGCACAAGCATGCCTTTGAGAGAAGAGAGTATTGTAAGCCACAGAAATATCTGGTACCCAAACCCAGTCTGGTTAGTACACGAAGCCCAGTGGAGAAGAACAAACTAACATCAGCCACGTTCTACAATTTTTGTTGGAAGAGAACAGAGAACAGACAGGAACATCTGCTGCTCAGATCCCAGGTTAAGCGAGACCAGACCTAAATGAGCCAGAGCTGTCTGAGAACTTGGAGGAAGATTCCAGGAGTTGACACACAGGCATGTACCTAATTAAATCCTCCTTTGAGAACGTGATATTTTGGTCCTAATTCTCTGGGAGAATCACTAGACCTTTGAGATAGAAAATGTTTACATAAAATGCTAAAAGGCATTTTTATTAGTTTAAAATCCTTCTTAATGGATACTTGCTGAATGACTTTCATTAGACTTTCTTTATAGAATTACCTGGTGCTATTAAAATGTTTATTATGGGGAAAATGTAACTTTTTTCCTGTCTGCTCTTTCTTTTAAGAAAAATATCATTGGTATTGTGATGCTCATGGAATTTTGTTAATAGCTGATAACACCAGTTAAAAAATGTTTACCTAGGCCAGTGGTTCTCAAATTTGAGGCATTAGAAACACCTAGAGGACTTGTTCCAAAACAGCTCGCTGGGCCCCATCCCTGAGTTTCTGATTTATTAGGGCTAGGATAGAGCCCACAAATTCACAGTTCTAACAAATTTCCAGGATGCTACTGGCCTGAGGACCACACTTTGAGAACCACTGACCCAGAGCATGAGATCAACTTCCAAATGATCTGGGGTGAGATGCAGCCTCTCATTTCCACCAAACTCCAGGAACAGAAGAGCCTGGATCATCCTTCCTCCCCTGTTTGCCAGGGGGGACCATTGGTTTCTCCAGGACAATCCTGGTTTATCTCTTTTGCATTAATTTAATTATTTTAGCACTCCCTTTCATCACCAAAAGTGTCCCAGTTTAGATGATAATTTTTATATTCACCCTAATACTTGTTCATATTTGCTTGAACTTAATCTGTAAAATTCCACATACCTAATTGGAGGATGCTCTCCTCTGGAGAGAATTTGCTTTTGCTTTCTCTGAGAACCAGGGACACTATAGACCAGGAATCACTTTAGCTGAGTTTGCAGCTTAAAAAGAAGTCCTAGTACCAACTCCAGGCTTACTCTCCTTATTGCAGTGTTGATAGTGGCGTTTGCCTTCAGGGGACCCTGCCTTTCCTTTTGGGTACTATGTGTACATCCTTCATGGCCCCCAGTTCCCAGCTCAGAGTTCAGCTCAAGGGAGAAATTTTTCTTGCTGCTGCTGTTATTTAAACTTGGAGAGAGGTTTCTTGGAAATTTCCCTTACTTCTTTTAGTTTTTCACATTTTATTGTGAAAATTTTCAAACACATTCAAAAGTAGAGAGAATAATATAATGAACTCCCATGTACCCACCAACCAGCTTCAACAATTATCAACTCATTCCAATCTTGTTTCATCTATACCACCCAATTCTCTACCCACTTTCCCTCCTCACATGTACACTGGATTGTTTATATCATATGATTTCTTTTATAAAGATATCAGTAGTGTCTCTAAAATAATAGGACTCTTTTTGAAATAATTAGTATTCTGTTATCACACCTAAAAAAATTAACACCTTTGTAATATTATTGTCTCATAATTTTTTAAATTTATTTGTTCAAGTCATGATTCAAATAAGCTCCATATCTTGTAATTGGTTGTTATCACTTTAATAATTTACATGTGCCCCACACTATCTGGTTTTTATTCATTGTATCTTATTTGGTGGTGAAGACAGATAGTTTGTTCTACAGATTTTTCTTTGGAGTACGTTTTGCTGTTTGTATTCCTATGGTGTCATTTAACATGTTCTTCTGTCCCCTGTGTCTCCCATAAGTTCACAGGTAAGTCTAGAGCTGTGCAGTCCAATGTAGTAGCCCTTAGCCACATGTGGCTACTTAAATTTAAATTAATTAAAATTCAATAAATTTTAAAAAATCATTTCCTTAGTCACATTAGTCTCCTTTCAAGTTCTCAATACCCACATGTGGCCAGTGGCTACTACGTGGGACTGCACAGATATAAAACGTTTCTATCATCAGAGAAAGTTCTATTGGACATTGCTGCTTTTGTTCATAATCAGATTAGTTTCTTTCAAAGCTACTTCATAGGCAATGGTATGGTATTTCTATCAAGAAGCACATAAAATCTTGTCTTTTTTTCATCACGTTAGTAGCCATTGGTGATCATTGCCTAGACCCAGAAATTTGGGATGACAAAATTCCAGTTTTATCACTCTTTTTACGTATTACCTGGAATAACTCTATAAAAAGAAGCTTCTTCCCCTCATCTACTCTTTGACTGTCCTGAGCTAGTTTGTATAGGAAAGACAAGGTAACTATCTAATCCTTTCCCCTTATTTGCCAGTTCTCAAAATAATAAGTTGGCTCCCTAACATTTTCTAAAAGTGGCCAATGAGGCGTTTTATTCTGAGAACCATCATGAACCTATGGGTCTAAACATATTTGATATGTTTGAATCAACTGGTGCTCTTAACTACAATTAATAGCCTTGTGTGAATATTTTTTCATATTTTTGCTACTGCATTTTTGGAATTAAATCTTAGAAGACTTCTGAGTCTAAAGGTAAATGCACATGTAATTTCCTGGCATATGGCTACTCACTAGTTACTTGCTGTCTCTTCATCCACAGGAAATCCAATTATAAGTTTAAAATAAGTAATAGTTTTGTGGTAAATGCTTTAATGCCACTCTCCTCTTCAATCTCACGTTGAGAATCACACAATTTTTTTTTAACATCTTTATTGGAGTATAATTGCTTTACAATGGTGTGTCAGTTTCTGCTTTATAACAAATTGAATCAGCTATACATATACATATATCCCCATATCTCTTCCCTCTTGCATCTCCCCTCCCTTCCACCCTCCCTATCCCACCCCACTAGGTGGTCACAAAGCACTGAGCTGATCTGCCTGTGCTATGCGGCTGCTTCCCACTATCTATCTGTTTTACGTTTGGTAGTGTATATATGTCCATGCCACTCTCTCACTTTTTCCCAGCTTACCCTTCCCCCTCCCTGTGTCCTCAAGTCCATTCTCTAGTAGGTCTGGACCTAGAGTCTGGCACACAGAGTGAAGTAAGTCAGAAAGAGAAAAACAAATACTGTATGCTAACTTGTATATATGGAACCTAAAAAAAAAAAAAATGGTTCTGAAGAACCTAGGGGCAGGACAGGAATAAAGAGAATCACACAATTTTCAAAATGATTGAGATGGCTGGATTCTGATATAAGGGTGACTTAAACACTCATTAGTAATTGGGGTGATAAGTCATTGGAGCCTGGAGGGATGTCCCACCATCATATTCAAGTATTCAATAAAACAATTTAAAAATTTTACAAAGCCAGAAAAAAAAAAAAAACTTTAAATGGGATACAGAAGTTATCTGACCCAAACCTCTCATCTCACATCTGGGGAAACCAAGGCTCAGCAACGGCCTGATTTTCCCAAGTTGTCCCTACAACTGATTTCTGAGTTGGGACTTCCATTCCCTGAAAATCAGAGGCACTTTTGGTTTCCCAACAGACTGTCTTCTGCACAGGATTCAATCTTTCCTTTAAGAGCAGCTATTTATTCCTAGTCAGGTGAAGTGGCCCATGACCAAGACAAAAGGAATGAGTAGCCCCCTCAAAGCCATCTTTCTTCTCTTTTCCAGCCAAACCTGCCACTCTCAGTTTCATCACCACCAGCCCTGGATCCCTGTGAACCAGCCTCCAGATGCCTCTCAGCATGGCAGAAGAGCCAGCCACCCCTGGCTGTCAGCGCCCCTACCTTCCCCCGGGAAAGTGGAAGCCATCCTGCTCCTAGAGAGACAGACATGATGACAACTAAAAAGAAGGCATTTGCCTACCAATGCCTAGAGCTCCTTCTTCCCAGATTGTGAAAGGAATGGTTGGTCCTACTTAACTGTCAGGTCAGGGCTCAGCGAATCTAGCCAGTGATGAAATGAAAGATGCCCCCCAAGATCCCTTAATCCACTGCACAGTTCTCTGCCTGGGACAAAGCATCCAAGGGGGTTGGACCCTCCCACTGGTGCTCTGCTGGCCAGGATCAACACATGGAGATAAAAGTTTTCTCTCCAAAAATACACCAAAGGTCCCTAAAGTGTAAATCCCCACAACCTGAAACCTTGTATTCTGGAGTTGTCAGATGCATGATCCCTGAATCAAAACTCCCAACAACCTGTTGAAATCGGCCCACTCTCTTCCTACTTACTGAGATTCACACCTAAGCCCCAACGTCCACCTACGGCTGCCAACCTGCTGAATTATCTCCAGAGAACACAGGTCACTCTTTGGTGTAGCGTAGACCAGTGACCTAACCTGGATTCCCAGATCCCTCAGAGTCTGTGAAGGTAGCGATATTTATAGTTTTCAAAACATTATAGATTAGGGACTTCCTGGTGGCGCAGTGGTTAAGAATCCCCCTGCCAATGTAGGGAACACAGGTTCCAGCCCTGGTCTGGGAAGATCCCACATGCCGCGGAGCAACGAAGCCCGTGCGCCACGACTACTGAGCATGATCTCTAGAGCCTGCAAGCCACAACTACTGAGCTTGCACGCCTAGAGCCTGTGCTCCGCAACAAAAGAAGCCACCGCGATGAGAAGCCCACGCACCGCAATGAGAAGCCTGCGCACCGCAACAAAGAGTAGCCCCTGCTCGCCGCAACTAGAGAAAGCCCGTGCGCAGCAACAAAGACCCAATGCAGCCAAAAAAAAAAAAAAAAAATTATAGTTTATATTTCTCTTCATATCTAAAAAAAAAAAATTAAGCTTAAAAAAAATCGAGCATGTGTGTTGGGGAAGGGGAGTTGAACACCTAAAAAACTGGCCATGGGAGAAAGCAGGGGGTTCTCTCACCCGCCTGCAAGACAGAGGCTCAGAGCACTTCCTTCTGGGCATCTGTTTCATTGTGGCCACAGAGAGGGGTTTTAGGAGCAAGCGGACCTGGGTTATAATCCAGCCTTCGTCATGAACACTGGCCACGTGAACTTTAACAAAATTATCACTGCAGACCCATTTTCCATCTCTAAAGTTGGGAGCATCCTACCCACTTCACAGAGCAGAGGCGAGAATCAAATGAGATAAAGTAGATGAAGCACAAAAGAGAGCCCCAGGCGTAGAGTATGAGCTGGTTTCCTTCTACCATGACCTTCTCCCTTTATGAATGAAGAGGCATTGTGGCATAGAAAGACATAGTCAGAAATTCTTTTGACAATCAACAGGCACATGGCCATAGGTCATTCAACCTCTCTGAGCCTGAGTTTTCTTATCCAAGAAAGAAAGATTTTCTTGCAGGGTTGCTGTGAGGATTAGGGATCATGTACCTTGAAGCATGTGCTCAACAGAAGGTAGCTCTTACTGGGTTTCATGGTTTCCCCCCCCGCCGCCATCCCACCATGTGATTTCAACTGAGAAGCACCATATACAATGCATGGGAGAATCTGAGATGGCATGGGAAGGGTAAGAGATGAGCATGCTATGTGCCATGCATTCTCAAAAGGGGTGGTGATGTTACCCCCAAGGGGGTGAAAATCACTTCTTGGAGGAAGTAAAAATTGGTTCTGCACGGGGATGGAGGGATCTTAGATATCACAGTGGTTTGTGGCTTCTCAAAGGGCCATGGTATATCAACAGATATATGGTGTATCTGTGGTATTAAAATTTCACGATGGGGAGCAAGGGGTTGGTAATTAGGGGGGATAAGTGTCAAAAATCTCCTTAGGGGCTTCCCTGGTGGTGCAGTGGTAGAGAGTCCGCCTGCCAATGCAGGGGACACGGGTTTGTGCCCCGGTCCGGGAAGATCCCACATGCCGCGGAGCGGCTGGGCCCGTGAGCCATGGCCGCTGAGCCTGCGCGTCCGGAGCCTGTGCTCCGCAACGGGAGAGGCCACAACAGCGAGAGGCCCGCGTACTACAAAAAAAAAAAAAAAAAAAAATCTCCTTAGGAGGTAATAATGAAAAAAAGGGGGGAGGGTGTTGAGAAACACCACTGTATAGAGATGAGAAGCATCTGAGAAGAAAAGAAAATGGTTGCGTGAAAAGGCAATACTCTACCTGTGGATTAGAAGGAAGGCTGGGGGTGGGGGAAATGGTGAAAATAGGCCGAGTTCAATGCCACCTGCTGTAAACCTATAAAAGATTTTTTGGTACAGAGCGGTTTTTGTTGCCACTATTGTCTTTGTTGGGTTTGTTTGTGTTTTTTTAAGAAAAAAAAAAAAAGAAGAGCCAATATATATTGAACACTTCTGTGCTAGGAATTGTGCCTGGCCTATGATATATATCACTCCAACATGATCGTGAAAAGTAGCTTTCAGTTCAACCAATGAGAAAACTGAGGTTGTTTGAAGATAAGCAAAACACTTAATGGCAAAGCCCCTGTTCTTTCTAGAGTGGCCATCTGTTCAAATTGCTCTGGACAGTGCCTAGTTATTCCTGGTGTCAGCAGAGTCACTATTAAAGAGCACCCCTTTTCACTCTCATAAGCGTCCGGGTTTGGATAATAAATTAAACAACTACCCTACATTATTGTCGCTCTGTCCAATCCTCCAGGGATTTCCACAGGGAGGGTCTAGAATCAGAACAACCCTGAACGGCTTCTTGCAGGACCATCCTCATCAGAGGAGGCAAAGGAGTTCCCAGAGGAGAGGAGGAGGAACGATGAAAAGAAAGTGGCAGAGAGGTATGAGAAGAGTCCCACGTTGAGAAATTGCAGCATGCCCGACTTCTGGAACCTTCCTGAATAACACCTTGATGCACACGTGGACCTTTTGGAGCTCAGAGAAATGCAAAAGCATGGATATGATCGCAGCAGAAGGGTGAGGCTGCAGTTGCAGCTTCTGGGGGATCGCACACCTGGCAGGCTTAGGACACCCACGAGGAGGCGGACGAGGGGAACCCCAAGAAGTCCCAACCAGGGCCTCGTCACCATGGAGCCACGCCCTTCTCTGGGGTCGCTGCAGCCTGGGACTGGATACCGACAGGGTTTGGAGTCTTGGCTCCAGATGGCAGGCAGCCTGCAAGCACTCGCTTCCGGGCAGCAGATGAAAGCCCTGCTGCTGGTCACCACCCGCCCTCCCGCCTGGGCATCATCTCCAGACCCTCGCAGGGCCCAGCAAATTGACATCTGCAGGTTCAAGCAGGAAGTCGAAGCTGCAGAAGACTTTCTATTTGTGCCTGCGTTTGAATAATTTAACACTCCCTCCAAAATAGACTATCATTAGAATTTGTCAATTCCTGTGCAGACAGCCTCAAAAAAAGAGAGAGAGAGAGAAAGGAAAAAAAAGTCCACACATATGTTGTCTCAGAGTAGTGGAACAAGGGGCTGGAGGTTCCGTGTTGTTCTTCTTTTCTAGGAGCCCACAGGAAATGCTGCCCTTCCATGTCTCCTTGGCCCTAAACCCAAGTCTACTGCTGCATCCACCAGATGGAGGAGAAAAGCCAAGTTCTTACAGATTCACAGGCGTCCGTTTCAACCTCCACCACTTATTTTGTGTGGGGCTATATTCAGGTCACTTTTATACCCTCAGTTTCTCCATCTGCAAAGTGCAAATAATTACATGGCCTCCCTCTTAGGGCTTTTATAGCATTAAATGAGCTAACGGGGGTAACGTGCCTCTTTCAAGGTCTGGCACACAACACATGCCCTATAGTCCTTAGTCTACTGTTCTATATTAGGCACTGACCTTAAGGGAAACGGTGCTAGTTCCCACGAGGTCCCACAGACAGGCACAATGGCCAGCCCTGCATAATCCCACTTTCTTCCCATTGCTTAGCCTGCCAATGCTCATGGGAAAACAAACAAATCAAAACAAAACCTATATGTGTATATACAAATATACCTATACATACGGAATACACACATATGTATACACACACGTGCTCATCAGCTCAGCCTCCAGTCCGGATGCTCAAATCAACTGAGGCCCAGTCCTGTTTCTCAGTGTTCCTCGAGCTCCTGGTTAGTGCCTAGTTATCCCCAATGAGGGCTGTTCCTAACCCTTTCTGTAACTCCCATCCCACTTCCAAAACCTTCCCTCTCATTTCCTGACCTCACCCCATTCACTGAGCATTGCAGCCTTCTCTCAAAACGTCTCCATCCTCCCTCACTGCTCATCTCAAAGGCTAATCTCCCCACTGTGCTCAGCCCCACCCCCTTCCATCGGTTCCCAGACTTGGCTCCATCCCCCTCCTCCTGCCTTTGCATCTTCAAGGTCTTTCTCCTCACGCTTAGTTTTTATCCTATAAAAATGCTCAAGTTTCACACATTCTAAAAAACACTTGTCTCCACTCTGTTTCCCACTAACGCAGTCTACATTTTCTCCTTCCTTCCACCACCACCATCTTGAGAAATGTCTGCGTTCGCTGGCCTGTGTCTTCATTCCTGGGGCTGCACCTCTGTTCTCACCACTGTGCTGGCAGCTTGTCCTCCAGACTCACTCATTCTGTCCTAATTACCATTCAGGTGCCTCTTCTGGGTCCCCATCCTCCTGGACCTCCTCCTTGGTTAGACCTCTCCTGCTTTGGGGTCCATGACACCAGCTCTCTCCTGGCTCTCTCCTTCCTCCCTGAAGGCTGCTTTGCTCTCTCATTTCCTCCGTTTCTCTCCCTCTCTCATTCCGTGTTCCTTATCCTCCACCTTCTTTTTAAATGGGAATGTTCCCTAAGGTTCTCTGCACAGCACTTTTCTGCTTCTACTCTGTCTCCCTGGAAGACTGCAGCCACTTCTCCCACATCACATTTCGGCCCTAGTCAAGCACATAACTTGACCCCGACCTTGCCCCTGAATTTGCAATCAGCTCATGAGCCTGCCCACCCAGACGCCCAGCAGCCTCTGAAATGCCCAACACGGAATTCAGGATTCCTCAGACACACCTCCCACCCTCCCTCCCAGTTACCCTAATCTAGGGACCCCAGCGCTGACTGCGTCCTCTTTCCTCAGCCCCATTTCCCGTAAGTCCTAGCCCTGCAGTCTCAGCATCCTGCCGTCTCCAGTCCCTCCTTTCCCCTCCCCCGCCACCGTCCAGGTTCAAGCACTGACATCCCCCACCTGCCGGCACACCATCCGCCCACGTGGCCTCCGCCCCCACCCCTGCAGTCCCTCATCTCCCCAAGCCCCCCACCCCCACTACCGTGGAGCCTCTCCTTGAATGGCTGTTGATATGCACTCCCTTTGCCGAGCCTTCCAAGTCCCAGTCACTGAGCTGAGCATTCTCCCCATGTCATCCCAATGCACTCTCCCAGGATCCCTGTGTGGGTACCATTCCTGCCTCCACTTTACAGATGACGAAGCAGAGGCTGAGGGTTGCACAATTAGCTATGAGTCTAACCAGGGAAGGGGCCTAAAACCACACAGTCTTATAGCCTCCAACCACAGACCAGATCAGACCAAAAGAATCCCCTCCAAAGAAGCCTTGGGTAGCTCCCTACTGCCTACCAATTTCCCCACCACCATGGTCCCCAAAGCCCCCTCAACAGCCATGTAGCCGTCACACTGGATGCTCCTCGTGTTACTCTGTTTGGTTTCTGTCCACCTCACGGCCACATCTGTGCACTCAGACCACATTCCGGTTCTGGGCTTCTCCTAAACTTTTCACCGTCTCACTTGGTTCAGCCACAGTGCTCCCTCCTCCCCGCCGTGACAACTCCCGCAGACAATTGATTTCTCCTTCTTTGGCACACCCAGCACTTTACTTATACCTTTGCCACAGCCTTCATTTCCACTGACCTTATATGATGGTCATGTGCATGTTCATTTTCCCGTGGTCTTGAGGGCAGATACCCTCAACGTACTCATTTCTGTACATGGCACATACCTAACCCAGGGCATGTTAAATATTTGTCGAAATGACTTGACCCCAGGGATCTCACATATACACTGTCACCGTGATTATTTTACCCATTTGTGAAGCAGCAGGACAAGAAACTTGCACAAGGCAACATCGGGATCTCATACTCAATTAAGTGGAAGATGGTGGGTGGGTTCCAGACCCTGGCTCGCTACCTGGTCCACTCACTTGTTCTGGGTCCGTGCAGAAAACTCACTGCTTGCAAGCTGCCCAGTTAATTTTCAAGGAAAGAACAGAACAGCTTTCGCATTCTGACACCTCTTCCTGCTCTCCCATCCCACCTTCTTGAGAACCAGGCTCTGAGGATGACTCACTGGTGGGAGAGGGTGAAAACAGCTTCCAGGAGGGGGCCGGCAAGCTCTGCTAGACACAGAGCAGGGCTGGTGACAACATTTGTCCCCAGAGGGTGGAGATGCAGTTTCTTTCTCCACAGTCTCAGGTTTGATTTGAGCCCTTGGGATAAACCTAAGAAAGATAAGAGCATTCACAAGTGCATTCACCTCCTTCTTTCTGTCTGTGGAATATGCTCCAATGCCTGCAGGATGTTTTTCTGTGCAGAGAGCACCAAATGTCACTCATTCTTCACTCCCGCCACTCAAGTCTCCTCCCATCCCATAAAATGCAAGTCACTTTAATGAGTCTAATGAGAAAAAGAAAAGGAAAGCTCAAAGAAGTACTCCTGAATCTGCATGGCTTGGCAGCGTTAACAGAAATCCTGGACTGTATAGCACGGGGAACTATATTCAATATCCTGGGATAAACCACGATGGAAAAGAATATAAAAAAAGAAGCTCTATATATATATATATATATATATATATATATATGTATGTATAACTGAGTCATTTTGTTGTACAGCAGAAATTAACACAACATTGTAAATCAACTATACTTCAGTCAATCAACCAATAAAAAGAAATCCTGGTGGGCTTCCCTGGTGGTGCAGTGGTTGAGAGTCCGCCTGCCGATGCAGGGGACACAGGTTCTTGCCCCAGTCCGGGAAGATCCCACATGCCGCGGAGCGGCTGGGCCCGTGAGCCATAGCCGCTGAGCCTGCACATCTGGAGCCTGTGCTCCACAACAGAAGAGGCCACAACAGAGAGAGGCCCGCGTACCGCAAAAAAAAAAAAAAGAAAAAGAAATCCTGGTGACGCCCTGGGACTATTTCTGCACCCCAATATGCAGGGATTAAAACCTGAACTCTGCCTACAAAGGCATCATGCAGAGCCTGGCAGGACTGTTAGAGCAAATGTCTTGCTCTTCCTTCCCTTCAAACCACCCTACCTACCTCCCCACTGGCATCTCGGCTCCCGACACACAAACACCCTTCTGGGCTGTCCCTGGGTCTATTCTGTACCTGTTATACCTCTGGAGTATTTCTTTTCTTTCTTGTTCAAAAGGTTATTTGTTCCACAGAAAGAGCTTTTCTTTTCCAAAATCAGAAGAGCGTGGACAATCTGCTTTCTAAATACCTACTGAGCCTTTCTGCCAGAGGTTGCTGCTGGACAGTGCCACCAGCATGACGGTTTGGAGCACAGAACGCCTTCCTCGCAGCCTCAAACAGAGAGTGCAGCCAAATGAGCTTGCTCTGGATCCGCCACACAAAGGGCACAGCTGATCTCTTTCCAGCCTGGCCTCTGCCCATTAATTAGAACATCCCAGAAATGCTTAAATTCACCTCCCATTCTCCCCACCCCGTCTCATCCACACTCTTCTTCTTTTTGCTCTAATGATAAAGCTAAGCACCCAGGGGAAGGAAGGGCAGAGAACATCTCACGAGCATCTGCCGTGTGCTCAGCTCAGAGCTGGAAGCTTGACATTCATTCAGTCCTTACAAGGACCCTCCAAGGTGGGTACAGTTATTGTTCCATTGTAGAGAAGGAGGAGCTGAGGCAGGCTCAGAGAGGTTAAGCAACTTTCCCAACATCACACAGCTAGTGTTTGACAAAGCTTAGCAGTTGAGTCCAAGTCTTTACATTCCAAAGCCCATGCTATGTGGCCTATAGGACAAAGGACCAGATTGAACTGCTCCACTGTAAACTCCTTGAGAACAAGAACCACACTTTAAATATCTCTATATTGCCCGCAACACCCACCAAAGAAAAGGCACTCAGTGTGTGATGAAAGAATACAAGCATGAACAATTTTAACAAAGTAAGAGATTCTCCTTCTTCCTTCTTGAGGTGGTCTGTACCCTGATTTGTTAAGTTTTACAATAAAACTAAATGCAGAGGGACCCCAGCAACCAAGGAATGTTAGCTTTTAAAACAGACAGAGCAATCCCTGGCACACCCCATGAAGAGCTACACCCGTATGCTTTAATTTCTACCTTTCCGCCACCTGGTTAGGAAACTATATTCCTTCTTTTGGTCCTCCATTTATTTATCTTAATGGAAATAAGTCTTGGTGTCCCTGTCTGTTACATGGATTGGAAAGGAAGCATGGTGCAATGACAAGGACCAGGCTGCTGGCCAGAATAGGTTCCAATCCCAGAAAACTACTCAGTCTCTGTGACCTTCCTGAACTTTCACACGGGGTATTATACCATCCTCACCAGGTAGGGAGGACCAACTTCAAAAATTAAGAGTGTACAGCCAGTGTTATTCGTTCTTAAAAGGGGAGTGTATCAGTTTGCCAGAGCTGCTATAACAAAATAACACAGACTGGGCGACATAAACAGCAGCAAATTTTCTCCCAGTTCTGGAGGCTGGAAGTCTAGATCAAGGGTGTCACTGAAGTGGACAAGCTGACTGTCATCCAAGAGTTTTCCCAAAAGGGTGTTCTTATCTCAGTAAGGATAACTGTAGGAGGCAGAAGAATGGCCTCCCAAACATGTCCTAATCCCTGGAACCTGGGGATATGCTACTTGACATGGCAAAAGTCGCTTGCAGGTGTGATTAAGGAAAGGATCTTGACATGGGGAGGCTATACTGGGTTAACTGAGTCGACCCATTGTAATCACAAGGGTCCTCATAGAAAAGAACAACACAGAGAGAAATCTGAAAATGGGAAGCTGATGGATTTGAAGATGGGGAAAAGGCCACAAGCCTGGGAATGCAGCGGCCCTCTAGAAACAGGAAAAGACAAAGGACCAGGTTCTCTCCTCGAGCCTCCAGAAGGAACACAGCCCTGCCAGCCACCTTGATTTTAGCCCAGGGAGCCCCATTTCAAACTCCTGCCTCCAGAACTGTAAGATAATACACTGTGTTATTTTCAGCCACTAACTATGTGGCAATTTGTTACAGCAGCAACAGGAAACAAACATAATAGCCCAGCCCCAGGTCTGGCTGGCACCCTAAATCAGGTTTCATCAGTCCTGCAACACAAGTTTCTCTCCCATTCCCCAAGGGTTCCAGATAGCAAGCAGAGTGCTTGACTTATCTGCAAGGAGAAATCTACCTGTAAGTCCTCATCTTGGCACGGCCAGCACCTCCTATCCCACATTAGGCAGACCAGCTGCACGCGTGCCCACAGTAGGTACAGCCACGCCAATAACTGGGTCTGTTGGCTAGAACGTCCTCTTTCTTGGGCAGTATTTGGAAGGCACTGACAACATTGCCTTCTGAGAAGCTCCTTTTTCTGGGCCTCCTTCGCTGACCAACACCTCTTAAGAGTGTTAGATGTGTTCTTTCTTTAGAATTGTGACCATTAAATAAGTAATGCATTTAAAGCACTTAAAACACAGCAAGCGCTCAACAAATTTCAATTATTATCACTATTATTATCATTATTGTTAATAGATTCAATCCAGTTATGTTCAAGTACAGTGGGTTTGGGGGTCTTTTCTCTCTTCAATGTGACTTCATTTTGTCACTCTGCTCTTTATCCCCTGGTGTTTAATTTTCAAGTTCTCAAGGGAAGCCTCACCCCTTGTGCTGACTGCACAGTGGTAATTATACAAAGATCAGCTGGAATCGCTGTTGGGTGATCTGTAAGATCCTTTTCAATAAATGAGAAAATGTATGTGAAGCTGCGAGTACAGTGCCTGGCACAGAATGGAAACTCAACAGTGTTTGTATTCTCACTTATTAATTCTCTGTTGTAGGTTGAATTGTGTTGCCGCAGAATTCATATGTTGAACCTCCAGTGCCTCAGAATGTTGACTGTATTTGGAGACAGGGCCTTTAAAGAGGTGATTAGGTTAAAATGAGGCCCTCAGGGTGGACCCTGACCCAATCTGACTGGTGTCCTTATAAGAAGAGGAGAACCGTGTGGGGAGGCATCAACAGGGCAGCCGTCTGCAAACCAGGGAGAGAGCCCTCAGAGGAAATGAAACTGCTGGCACCTTGATCTAGACTTCCAGCCTCCAGAACTGGGAGCAAATTTGCTGTTGTTTATGTCGCCCAGTCTGTGTTATTTTGTTATAGCAGCTCTGGCAAACTGATACACTCCCCTTTTAAGAACGAATAACTTCCATATCTCTGGACAGCAGGAAGCTGCTGTAGTATGACTTAAAAGAAGTCCCTGATCCCTATATGGGCCTGGAAATCTCTGTTTTGTGAGGCAAGGATGCATATTTTCCCAGCAAGACTTGGCTGCTGTGCCTGGCACTCAGGAGAGGGCTTCTCACTTCCTGAGGAAGGAGGTGTCATTAGTTGCACAGACGCCCCCCCTGCCCCCCGCCCGCAAGAGCCCTGCATGGAGAGGAGAGTCAGGCATCGTAACCTTGCAGAGGAAACACCGCTGGCACCTCGGATATGGAGAACTGTAAAATTGCAAATGACAGATTCGTGACTCCCCTGAGGGAATAAATAGTGAGAACAGATGGGCCCCAAGGCTGGGAGATTTCGTTTAAATCTTAATAACATTTTGATAGTTTAATGGATGTGGTGAGAAAAGAATAGCAAACCAGTACCAAACACAGTTTGCCCACCCTGATGTTAACCCAGGAGGATGCCTCATGAGGAGAGGCATAACAGGGCTACAGGGACAAACTATTTCCTGTGGGGTTTAAAGCATCCTCTCTGAACTGGCAAAGCTTGTGATGGGGGTGATATCCAGAGCAACACAATGCACCCCATTTTCCCTATGCAACAGTCCTCCGCATGGTCCTGGGTGATTTCCAGGTAAAGGAGTAACCTAGGAACAGGCAGGGGACACAGACCACGTGTGCTCAGAGCTCAGGAGGGTCTCGCCTGGAGATGGCTTATCTAGCAAATCCAGCCTGCTCCCAATTCATCTCTCCCTGCTCATCTCTGGAGACTGACAGTGAAGACATGCCCAATATAGAGAAAAGAATACTGGACGAGGAGTCCGAAGGCCTGGGTCACAACTCTACCACACATCAATCATGAGACATTGGATGAATGACTCAGCTTCTCTGTAAAGTGGGAATAATACTTCCTACCTTGCAGGAAATTTTGATAAAGTGCAAACGAGGTCTAGTCTTTGGAAACGGTAGGCAAATAACTGGCACTCAACACATGCAAATCCCCCCATTTGTGTCTCACAAATAGCACAATGTGCACAGACACCCATGAGTGGTTACTGCATGGGTCTTGGCTTTCTAGGTTATTCCTGGATAAACAAATGTGGACTCTATGGTTTGATGGCCCACCCGCACCATCTCTTCCTCAGGCTCTTATTTAAATAGGTGTCTTGGAAAGTACAGGACTGAGAACAGATGAAAGGTTGGGAAGATGAGCCCAGATACAAAGTGTCTTAACTGGGATATCCAGTTCTGTTAAATCACTCAGAGAGACAAAACAAGCAACTGGAAGCAGCAGAAAGGGTGGACAGGGAGCCAGAACTGGGGGGGGCCAGCTCTGCAGCAAGTGTGCCAGCAGAAAGCAAGCAGGGGACTGGTGCCCAAATGGCTCACAAGGCATAAGGATGGAGCAGAACCAACCCATCAAAAGAAAGCTGAGCAGTTAAAGATGATTCAGATGGGGAAATCAACCTCAGGCACTCCTGCTTTCTCAACTGAGTCCTCAGGGAGGATGTCTGGGGACCCCACTTGTGAGCATCATGACTTAAGCCCTGATAGAGGGGAGGGAGGGCATCTTTGATGAACACCTACTCTGAATCAGGCTCTGTGCTCATCTTACCTGCATCCACAACACCACTGGTCTTCTATCTATGAAATATATTTATAGTACCTGACATAATGGGGGTTTAAGCAAATGGGGCTGTTTAGCACATATTGGGAATACAGTCTTTTGTAGTCAGACTCCTGGACAAGCATTACTTTCAAAGATATTAATATAAATAGATGCTTTCTTGAGGTGGGTGGAGAAGGAGAGGGAGGGGCACAGAGGAACAAATTCCCGGATTGTGATGAGGCCCAGCGTGTTTCAAGAGAGCTGATGCTCTGATCTCAGCTGTTTTCATTTTTAAGCCAACTCTCTTCCCTTCTAGCTAGTGGGTGATCTGTCTGGTTTGCCCAGCTGTTGAGTCCACCTTCAGAAAGAAAGTTTTAGAAATTAAAAGGTAAAAATTATGAGAGAATACGAGAGATGTGAAAGACAAAGAAATGAGGGAATTCCCTGGTGGTCCAGTGATTAGGACTCCATGCTTTCACTGCCGAGGGCGCAGGTTCAATCTCTGGTCAAGGAACTAAGATCCCACAAGCCTCGCAGCACGGCCAAAAAAAAAAGAAATGAGATTCCACCCAAGAATTAGGGGTGACTTTGGAAGGAAAATAAAAACGACAGAAACAGAAATAATAACTGAAGGCTTACTCTTTCACTGGGTCACAACCCTTGCCTGCACATCAGGATCACTGGGCAGTTCCTTTAAAAAATTCAATTTCCCAGCCCCATCTCTAGAGTTTGGCTTAAGTAATCTCAGGAGAGTTAGGAAATTGGTTGGGTTCTTTTTTTGGTTTTTGTTTTTTAAAATAAACTCCTCAGCTGACTCTGATATACAGCCAGGATTGAGAACCATAGCACTGGATAAAAATTTACCCAACGTGAAGAAAATCTTGACTCTTCAAACCAATAGTGTTTACTAAATTCCAAGCAAAGTTAGCCCCACCCTGACACTTTTTTTAATTTCAAAGAGGAAATGTTAAAATAAGTTATTAACCTAAGAACAAACATTAGTTGTTAGACTATTTCCCTGCCAGGAGATAATTTGTAGGAATCTTAAGGGAGGTTATATATTGTAGAGGTTAACAGTTCAGCCTCCAGAATCAGAAAAGTCTTGACTAGGTTTCTCTGCCTTTACTACCTGAATCATCTTGGGTAAGTTGGGAAGGTTAAATGAAATACTGCATTTAAAGTAACCAAAGCCTAGCACATAACCCTCAGTAAGGGTTAATTTTTATTATTTTATTTTTCTATTATTTTATTATTATTTTCATAGTTTCATTGTTTTAAAATACAAAACTTTATGGGGGCTTCCCTGGTGGCGCAGCGGTTGAGAGTCTGCCTGCCGATGCAGGGGACACGGGTTCGTGCCCCAGTCCGGGAGGATCCCACGTGCCGCGGAGCGGCTGGGCCCGTGAGCCATGGCCGCTGAGCTTGCGCGTCTGGAGCCTGTGCTCCTCAACGGGAGAGGCCACAACAGTGAGACGCCTGCGTACCGCAAAAAAAAAAAAAAAAAAAAAAATACAAAACTTTATAGAGAGACTGAAAATAAACGTTGAATAAAGAAATATACTATGTTCTGTAATGCAAATTCTCACCAAATCAATTTGTAATGTAACTACATAAATACAAATGTAATTTGTAATGGAATTAAACTGTAATTCCTATCCAAACTCCAAATGGACTTTTTTAACCTGGTGTGATGAGAAAAACAATACTTGTTTTTCTGAGTTGCTGCCCCGGCATTTTATGGTATGATAACCTTGCTCACACCCAGAGTCTGGACATTTAGAAAAGGATTGAGTTTAAGATTCCCTCCATAAGTTCCTGCTTTGCTTTTTCCAGGGTACCTTTTAAAATAACCACGTAGAGTTAAGCCCATGAAAAGTTAGTGACCTCCATCCCAACCACTTTATAAGCAATAGGTGCTTACTACATTGTTCTCTGTTTCCTGCTGGATCAGGACTTGGGACAGAGGAGTGCCCTTCTCCCCACTCCCACTGTGGCCCCTCAGTCCTTTGTGCAGGTGTATTGAAACTGTGCCTTCAATCAAAATGAACCCCTAAGTTCCCCTTCCCAAAAGTGGGAGCTCAGATGCTGAGGGAGCCACCTGCCGACCCTGGGTGGGTGACTGGTGCCCCCTCATTCAGCAGGTCATAATTGGCATATTCTTAATTCAATACACCAGCTCTGGCTTCTCAACACATCTGGCAACATGATTCAGTAACTCATCTGAATGTGAAAATATCCAAGGAACATTTTAAAAGTAAGAATGAAGAGGGATTTGTACCTCCAGACATTAAAACAGAATATAAAACTATAATAATTATATTAGTCTGAGGCAGAGAGATCAAATAGAACAAAATATACAGGTGGCTTTTCAACTCACTGGGGAAAGAAGGAGTACTCATTAAGTGATACTGAAGGAACTGATTAACAACAGTTAAAACAGACTAAAATAGAGATAGATCCCTACCTCACACCATATGTCATAATAAAGTGAAAATGATTAATAGATCACGTAAAATTAAAATAATAAAATCAGTCAAAATTTACAGATGAATACTTTTCTGATTTTCGGATAAGGAAGGACTTCTTAGCATGAAAGAAATTTTAACTGAAAATATTGGCAATATATGAAAATTAGGTTGCTACATGGTAAGAAGACCATATAAGTGCAAAATTAAAGGCAAATAGATTGGGGAAATGATTACCGTAATTATGAGAGTCACTGATTTAATAACCTCCATATACACAGAGCTTTTACTGACAAATATGGAAAACACTAACTCTCAATTTTAAATGGACAAAGGACATGGAAAGACGATGCTTAGAAGAGGAAATACAATTAGTCAGTAAGCAAAAGTGCTCAATTACATTAGCAGTCAAATACACAAAAAGTAAAATATTTTCTCAGCTAACAGATTGACAATGTTTGATTATTTTAATAATAATACTGCAAGCAAGGATACGTTGAGGGGCATTCATACATTGCTAGTTGTAGGGTAAATTAGCACAGACTTTCTGGAAGGTAACTTGGCAGCATGAATAAAGAGCTTTATCATTTAAAAGTTTTATTATTTTCCAAATCTTATTCAATAACAAGTACTACTTTTCAAATCAGAAAAAAAATTAGTAAGCATGAGGAAACCAACCACCTAATGACAAACTTGAATAGTCACTAATTTCACCAATAGAATTGGGTAATTTCAAATTTCCTTGCTAACACAAGTTTCGGAATAAGTCACATTATGTGTATTACTGAATATGTTCATAACAACCAGAGCCAGAAGTGGGATTTGTCATTTGTTAAATTCAGGCAGCTCACCAAGCAGCCCAGACTTACACATGAGAACAAATGAATTGCTCACCATAGCTTTGTGCTCACATCTCAAATGACTGACTACCTTAGGTACATCTTACCTTCTTTCCACATCCACTTTAGCCATTGAATCTCTCCCTGAGATTAAGAAAAGATTTATGATGAAAAAGAGAGCTCTTACCATCGGGAAACTCTTCCTCCCCTAGAAATGCCAATCCTTTGCTCCTTGCAAAGATATGCTCTGTACCAGCATTTTATTTTGGACCCCACCTTATCCTAAAAAAAATGGAGCATCTTGGCTGAGCAGCCCACAGAGGATTCCATCTGCTGCTGGCCAGACAGAAGCTGGGGATTAGGAGTAAACACTGGGAGCCCCAAGCGGATCAGCCAGTGTGTCCCTGCCCCTCCCCTAAGCTTTATGCTTCCTCCCGTGGAGACTTCTGTACCTTCCAAAGCCCTCAATGAATGGGCTAGAAAAAGGTTCTTTTCTTCCCTTGGCACTTTACTGCCATGCATGTTTCCCTGCTAGCATGGTCTACTCCATTAAGCCTCCTGCCTGCCAAAATTTCTAGACTCAAAGTAGGCACCAGGCTGTATATCTTCATTGCCTCAAACTCCAGAGGACACGTCAAGCCCTCCAAGTCCAATCCACTCCATCAGTACCACAGGGGAGTGGAATGTCTGCTGGTACAAAATGCCCCACATCCCCTCCTTGCAAGCATCCCCAGTCTCCACAAGGGAGTCTCTCAGGGTCCCTTCACTTGACTTCATGGGGAGCAAAAAGTCTTTCACCTCAAGCAAGTACTTCCTACAGGCCAAGATTCCAAAGATTATGCCTTCCTTTCCATCTCTATAATTATATAGACCTGGGGGCTTAGAGCTGAGGGTTCCACGGCCAGTTTTGATACCTCTTGGAAAGTCATGAGAATGGGACAGGGACCCCAGTTATTTGTGGCTCAGTTTAAAAGGCAGAGTACCTAAGACTTCTTATTTTCAGATTTGCACTCTAAATGCCTATTCTGGGACAATAGAAAATTCCCACTAAACATCCTGTTACGTAGTTAACTTGCTTTGATACCTCAAATTATTAGTCCCAGTTCTCCTCCCCCACATAATATAATTATAATCCACATTCTTAGCCATGTAATGTTGCAGTGTTTTCCACTGTGAGAGGCGTGTACTTCCCCACCTCACTGATGTGGGGTTTGGCCATGTGGTTCGCTTTGGCCAATGAAATGTTAGCAACAGGATATGCACAGAGGCTTTCAATGTGCTTTTACAGTTTGGCATCTCTCATGTCCTCCTATCATTTGCCATGAGAAGGACATGTCCCTAGCAGCTGCTAGTAGCATATACGTAGCTGGATGAGAGACACACGGAGCAGACCTACACCTGAGCTGCAATGTGAAGGAGAGCCCCTCCAGTTGACTGGCAAACTCACGAGTGAGATAAATAATGTTTGCTGTGTGAGCCACTGAGATATCTGGGGATATTTGTTATGCAGCTTTATTATTCTCACACAGTAATAGCTGACTAATATTCTTGCTATCTGCCCAACATTATGCTAAGCACTGTAGTACCTCATTTAATTTCTTTCTTTTCACAACTGTATGAGATAGAGCACTATTAATATTATCTTTATTCTATAGATAAGGAAATTGAGGCACAGAGCATTCAAGCACAATTAGTAAGTGAAGGAGATAAGCTTCAATCCAGTCATCTGACCACCATGGAACAAAACAGAAGGAGAGAAAGGTGTAGCTCTGTGCTCTTCAAGGTCTGTACTCCGGGGCTGACCTTGGACTCAGAGCCACAAGGCCCTCAGCACAAGACTGACCAGATCCCAAAAGCTGAGGCAACTTTTCTAGCTTTGTCAGTGCATACAGAGAGAATGAGACAGGCTTCCCTTCCAGAATGCATTACCTGTCCCTGAACTTTGAGGAGGGGAAGTCCCACGGGGAATTCTAAGCAAGGAACAATCCTACCTTTGTGAAGAGCAGCCATCCAATGTTCTGCGCGGGATTGCACAGCACATCTCATTCTCTGCCTGTTATTTGATTCTCTCTAAGCAGATATCTCCGGCTTTTTTCTTTTAAAAATGATTACACAATTGCCAGCTGCTGGGATTATACAAATAACCTGATAATACCAAAGCAATATGCTGTCCAGTGTTCAAACACTGCCACACAGCAACAAAGCAGCCTGGGGTGCCACTTCTCATTCACAGCCTGCAAACGGAAGTAGCACAGGTGAAAGCCACCCACTCTCTCTGTTTCAGGGGAACAGAGTAGCAGGATGTTTGGTCCCAAGATGGATTTTTTTCTCTTCAACTTCCATGATGTTCTGTGCACAGGGAGAATGCAAAGTCACGTCCTTTGGCAGAATAACTCGTCAATATAATTCAACGATGCACTCTCTTCTTTAACCAAAGTTAGTACCCCTGATGGGCAGCAACAGGGCTTACAGGTCTTCAAGTTACAGACAAGTCCGCGATTCAGAGGACAAGGATTGCATCTTCCTTGCCTACCACTAACCCCAATGCCTAGCACGGTGGGCAGTCAATCAATATTTGTTGAATAGATAGATGTAAAAGGGATTTCAGGGGTGGAGGGGAATCCACCTTTGAGTTTTGCATATTTTAATTCTTAAAAAGCAAGAGTAGGGCAAGCAAGGACAGGGTTAAGAAAATCGGAGCCCCTTAGAAAAGAAGGAATGTTGAAGACACAGCCAGACTTTAAAGTCTTTGACACTCACCAACAAAGTTAATACTTTATCATCTTTATTTCAGCAAAAGTCAGCTCAGTGTTTGTGGCAGACACCTGGGGCTCCCTACCCAGCAACCACGTCCCCTTCTTTTTGGTAACAAATCCTCAATTTCCCTTTGAAGAACTCCCCATTCCTCACTCCATGTGGAACTCATAGGGTGGCCTCCAGGACAGGGAGGTGACCCCACCTGGGCCAGGCAGATTTCCTTCATCCCTGAATGGGAATCTTGATCTGGGCACCCAAAGCCAGAAAATGGTGGGGAACTCAGCCCCTTGGGAGGGTTTCCAAATAGCCCATCTATTTGCAAGGGAGCAGGCTGGACTTTCCACAAACAGACTGCAGATTTCCCCAGAACACAATACGGAATTAACATCAGTACTCCAGCACTGCATTCCATCGTTTTGTTCTTTCAGCTAAGCTCCTTCTTCTGAATCCTTATTAAACACTAGCACAGAGCAGAGGAGAGAACTCCAAGCTGGAAATAGGGTCTCTGATCATAAATCTGCCATGGGGAATAATAAATTACCTCCCCTGTTGGGGCCTCAGTCTCTCCCTCCATAGTATTAAGGGGCTGGGATTAAATAAACACAAAGGAGCCTTGTGTGCTGGGTCAATAAAAATTGACCCTTGGAAGCCCTGGTTCTTGGCAACACAAAACTCACATTGTCAGGGACAGTGAGGCTTGGAGTTTAAAGCAGCTAATCCCCTGGCTGGATGACTCAGACAAAGAGGATTAACCCTCAGAGGAGAGAGTCATCATCCAAATATAGAGCAATCCCAAGCACACACATTAGAAAGGGGAAGCACCCCCGCCCTCTCTTGCAAATTCCTGTTCTCTAGCCCTGTTGGTGAGCTGTTCGATTATCCCTCCAACACCCCAAGGCCAAGGTGTTAGACCCTCTCTATGTTCCTCCACCATGCTTCTCAATTCTCCAATCCAGGGTTACAGCATTTCTCCTTTGAAATACACAGGTTTGTTAAAGGTACTCCAGGTTTGTTAACTAACTAACCATTGAGCATCCAGTGTGCCAGGGACTCTTAAAAGCCAGAGCTATGGAGGTAGACAAGATGATACAGTCCCAGCTCTCAGGGAGTTTTTCAGTCCAGAGGGAAAACACCTATTGAGTGCCACATACCCTGCGAAGCACTAGACAACCATCATCTCCTCAATAAATGCCCCTCAATAACCCCTGAGAATAGATCTTACTATAACCATTTTACAGATGAGGAAACGGAGGCTCTGAGAAGTTAAACTACTTGCCCAAGGTTATACAACCTACAAGTATCAGACAGAGCTGCTTGGTTTTAAAATGCAATGGGACATAGAATGTGCAACACCAAGAGTGAACCCTAAGGTAAACTACATACTTTGGGTGATTATGATGTGTCAATGTAGGTTTATCAATGGTAACAAACGTACCACTCTGGTGTGGATACTGATAATGAAGGAAGCTACGCATGTTTTAGGGGCCGAGGGATGGGAAATCTCTGTATCTTCCTCTCAATTTTGCTGTCAACCTAAAACTGCACTAAAAATAAAATCTGTTTTAAAATGACAGCATCATTTGTAAATGAAAACAATCCTATTTACAATTGCATCAAAAAGAGTAAGTACCCAGGAATAAATTTAACCAAGGAGGTGAAAGACTTGTATACTGAAAACCACAAGACGTTAATGAAAGAAACTGAAGAAAACATAAATATATGGAAAGATATGCTGTGCTCATGGATTGGAAAAATCAATATTAAAATGTCTATTACTACCCAAACCAATCTGCAGCTTCAATGCAATCCTTATCAAAATTCCAATGGCATTTTTCAAAGAAATAGAACAAATAATCCTAAAATTTGTATGGGACCACAAAACAACAACAACAACAACTCGAATAGCCAAAGTAATCTTGAGAGAGAAGAACAAAGCTGGAGGCACCACCTCCCTTATTTGAAACTGTATTACAAATCTACAGTATGGTATTGTCATAAAAACAGACACATAGATCAATGGAACAGAATAGAGAGCCCCAAAATAAACCCACACATATATGGCCAATTAATGTACAACAAAGGAGCTGAGAATATACACTGGGGAAAGGATGGTCTCTTCAATAAATGATGGTGGGAAAACTGGACAGCCACATGCAAAAGAATGAAACTTGGACACTGTCTTATACCAGACACAAAAATTAACTCAAAATGGATTAAAGATTTGAATGTAAGACCTGAAACCATAAAATTCCTAGAAGAAAATATAGGGGATGAGATCCTTGACATAGGTCTTGGCAATGATTTTTTTAATCTGACACCAAAAACAAAGGCAACAAAAGCAAAAAAAAAGTGGGACTACATCAAAATAAAAAGCTTCTGTACAGCATAGGAAACTATCAACAAAATGAAAAGGCAATCTACCAAATGGGAGAAAATACTTGCCAATCATATATCTGACAAGGGACTAATATCCAAAATATACAAAGAACTCATTATCAAAAAAACCAAACAATCTAATTTTTAAATGGGCAGAAGATCTGAATATACATTTTTCTAAAGAAGACATACACATGACCAAATAGGCACATGAAAAGATTCCCAATGTTACTAATTATCAGGGAAATGCAAACCCAAACCACAATGAGATATCTCCTCATACCTGTTAGAATAGCTATTATCAAAAAGACAAGAAATAACAAGTGTTGGTGAGGATGTGGAGAAAAGGGAACCCTTGTGCACTGTTGGTGGGAATGTAAATTGGTGCAGCCACTATGGAAAACATGCTGGAGGTTCCTCAAAAATATTAAAAATAGTACTACCATATGACCCAGGAGTTCTACTTCTAGGTATTTATTTGAAGAAAATGAAAACACTAACTCAAAAAGATATATGCACCGCCATGTTCATTGCAGCACTATTTACAACAGTCAAGGTATGAAACAACCTAAGTGTCCATCAAGAGATGAATAGATAAAGCAGATGTGGTACACATATACAATGGAATATTATTCAGCCATAAAAAAAGAATGAAATCTTGCCATTTGCAACAAAATGGATGGACCTTGAGAACATTATGCTAAGTGAAGTAAGTCAGATGAAGAAAGGAAAATACTGTATGCTCTCTCTTACATGTGGAGTCTAATAAATAAATGGCCAGTGAAAGTCTGGCCACGTCCCACACCAAGCCCTTTGGGTATCTACACTACAGCAACAGGGACCAAAAGACCAAATTCACCTGTTAGTTACTTTGAAGTTTCAGTGGATGGTCAAATCTACAAACTAGGATGCACATAACCAACTTACCTGGAGAAGTCAGCCTCATCAAAGGCATATATGCTATGTTATGTGGTGGTCAGGCATATGCCACCAAAGGTAGAACTTATGTCCTGGAAGATTTCCTCACTTGCCCAGCACTGTTCTCAGCACATAAGATGCTAGATCATACTGCATAATACAAATAGATCCAACACTCTTAGTTATTTATGTAATTTATGTGGCAAGAACTTCCCAGGTCTTCAGGATAAAAAATTCTTATTTTTTGGGCTTCCCAGGTGGTGCAGTGGTTGAGAGTCTGCCTGCCGATGCAGGGGATACGGGTTCGTGTCCTGGTCTGGGAGGATCCCACATGCCACAGAGCGGCTGGGCCCATGAGCCATGGCCACTGAGCCTGCGCGTCTGGAGCCTGTGCTCCACAAGGGGAGAGGTCACAACAGTGAGAGGCCTGCATACCACAAAAAAAAAAAAAAAAATTATTATTTTTTAATGATATGGGATGCTACAAGATATCCCCATCGTTCTGTAGAATTCAGAAACAATGTGGAAAGAAACGGAAATTTTTGAACTTCAGTCTTTTCAGAGTGCATATGCTCCTGGAATAGTCATCAGAGGAAACACTGGCTGTTTAATCTGCCACACTTTTCTGCATCAAATAAGCTCCTAGTTGTTTATCCATTCTATATATAAAAGCTTACATCTGCTAACCCCCCTCTCCCATTCCACTCCTTCCCCAAACACTTTCCCCTTGGCAACCACCAGTCTGTTCTCCATGACCGTGATTCTGTTTGTTTCATAGATACGTTCATTTGTGTCATATTTTAGATTCCATATATGTGACATCATATGGTATTTGTCTTTCTCTTTCTGACTTACTTCACTTAGTATGATAATCTCTAGTTGCATCCATGTTGCTGCAGATGGCATTATTTCATTATTTTTTATGGCTGGGTAGTATTCCATTGTATATATATACCACATCTTCTTTATCCATTCATCTGTCAATGGACATTTAGGTTGTTTCCATGTCTTGCTGCTATGAACATAGGGGTGCATGTATCTTTTTGAATTATAGTTTTGTCTGGATATATGCCCAGGAGTGGGATTGCTGGATCATGTGGTAATTCTAACTATCTAGAATTATTGGACTCTTTAAATAATGTTCAGTGTAACTATTTTAACTATTTAAAATAAATTTAAATATTAAAATAAATGTTAACAAATAGGAATACAATGCTTTTTAAATATTTATTTATTTAGTTAGTTAGTTGTGCCAGGTCTTAGTTGTGGCAGGTAGGTTCCTTAGTTGTGGAATGCAAACTCTTAGTTGTGGCATGTATGTGGGATCTAGTTCCCTGAAACAGGGATCCAACCAGGATCCCCTGCATTGGGAGTGCGGAGTCTTAACCACTGCGCCACCAGGGAAGTCCCAATACGTTTTAAAAAAAAGAAAATAAGCTCCTAGGAAACAGGCAACCCAACAGTCAGCCCAGAGGTACCTTTTTAATATTTATGTTATCGAGAAACACTCTTCTTGATCCTCCGCAATGTGTTCCCATAAGCTTATGAGAAATTGCTAATTAAAATTTCAGGCTCTGTATTGATGAAGGTGGACTAACCACTGTAACAAACTCTAAAATGTCAGTAGTTTAACGTAGACAGAGCTTGCTTCTCACACATGAGACAGCACCAAACAGGGCCAGCCAGCGGATGGGAAAAGAGCCTGGAGGAGGCAAATGGAGGTTCACCGGCCAGGCCTGGAAGTGATACCCATCAAACCCATTCTCATCACATCAGCAGATCTGTCACAGGGCCATACCTACTTGCAAAAGAGGCTGGGAGATGGAGTCTGCGTGCCTAGGAAGAGTAGGAAGCAGGTCTGATAAAGAGCTTGCCAGTGTCTGCCACTGGCTGCAAAACCACATACAGTTGTTACTCAGTATCTTCAGGGGATTGGTTCCAGGACCCCCATGGATACCGAAATCCAAGGATGCTGATATAAAATGCATAGTATTTGCATATAACTTACACACATCTTCCTGTATACTTGATATTGTCTCTAGATTACTTTTAATACCTAATACAATGTAAATGCTATGCAAATAGTTGTAAACTTGATGTAAATGCTGTGTAAATAGTTACCGGTGTGCAACAAACTCAAGTTTTGCTTTTTGGAACTTTCTGGAATTTTTTTTCCAAGTGTTTTCGATCCATGGTTGAATCCATGGACGCAGTACCAGCAGACCCAAAGAGCCGACAGTACTTGATATGGTTATTTCTAAGTAAAGAACATAATTCAAAATGCTTACATAGATGGTGAGATTATAGGTGGATTTTCCTTTTCTGTTCCCAATTTTCAGGATTATCTGTAATGTGGTTATAATATATCCAAATGGTGGTGAGAATAGGAAAGGGAGGAACTCCCCTAATTTGTAACTCATGAAACAGTTATGGATGGACCCACGTTATCCAGGCAACTGCCTGAGAAGTAGTGGCAACACTGCTTCCCTGGTCCCCTTGCAGCTCTCCTCTACTCCAAATACGGAAAACAGAACTTTCTGCTCTGTTTGTTCTGGGCAGCTATGGTCTAGGACTTCTTTATATTTACTAAATATTTTCCACACTCTCTTGGGTCTTTGTGTACCTTAAAGCATCTCTGAGACTTCAATCAGAATTTCCACAGGTGTTGTTTCTCTAACTGGATGGATGTCTGTGATGGAAGCTATATCAGACTTCTGATCCACTCAATTCACACACGGCCAAGCCTTGTAGAGGAAGCACAAGACAGTAATTATCTCACCACTCAAAGGACCCTTTCAAGGAGCCAAGACAACAATCAGTTCTTCTGAGTATGTTAGTGGTTCCTGAGTTTTTTTCCTCCTTGGCACACATGATGATAACCTTTAAACACCCAAGAAGAACTAACACAACATTGTAAACCAACTATACTCCAATAAAAATAAAAATTAAAAAAAAAAAAACAAGAGGTTCCAGTGGGTGTCCATGTCACTTCCCACCATTGTCCTCTCCCCGCTTTAACCCCCGGCCAACACCACTGCACCACCTCATCAGACTGCCTGTTGTTCCCAAATCAATCGAGGACTTTCAGGTCTAGGTGCCTCTCAAACTATTTCCTCTATTAGGAATACCCTTCTCCTCCCCAGCACCCACCTGGAAAACTCCTACCCATTCTTCAAGGCTCAGTTAAGCAATGCCCCTTTATGCTGTCCAATAGTTTTTTTGGCTCTCCGTCTTCTCTCCTCATGCAGCAATAACCACTGCTTATAGTCTGTGCTCCCACAAACATTCACTCAGTATATATCTCTGTGACATCATCTTCTCACCTTATAGTCTAATTATTAATTAATGAGCTCCCCAACAGCAGAGCCCAAACACTGCAGCCCTTATAGGTCCTGGCAACGGAGGAAACTTGGTCCCCACCCAAGTCATGGTCCTACTTCCCTAATGAACCAGAGGTGTAGGGCCAAGAATATGTGACCATGTGAGTTCTCAAGCTAGGAAAAGATGATATGAAGATGTTGTGGTCTGTTCCCTACTTTTATTACCCAGGGATCTTGTTAAAATGTAGGTTCTGATTCAGCAGGTCTGGGGTGGAGCCTGAAATTCTATGTTTCTAACAAGTTCTAACAAGTTCCAAAGTGATGCTGGTGCTACTGGTCCAGGGCACATACTTTGAGTGGCAAGGGCCTGAGGTTTGTTTGCATGGGCACATGATACACCTGGGGCAGCAAGAGAGGCAGACCTCAGAGACCCCTGCTTCCAGGGGATGGAAGGTTTTGGAAGCAGAAAACAGATACCCTTCCAATAAGAGAAAAGCTTAAGCTCTCACTAGGAGACAGGTACTGTTCTAGGCCCTTAATGCAAGTTAACTCATATCTCCTTCCCCATAACTCTACAGAGTAAGTAAGACTATCATCATTCTGATTTTACTGACTGGGAACCTGAGGTACAGATTGTGAAATGACTTGCCCAAGATCTCACATGAGTAAGAAGCAAGGCCAGGCTGGGAACCCAGGCAGACTGACACTGGAGCTCTTTGCTCTCTACCTTCTCAAAGAAGCTCAAGAATCCAGGAATGACTAGAAGGTCAAGCCAGTCAGAAGGGACCTTACTTGTCTAGGGGAAATGGGCTAAAAATCCCAGGATATCAACCTGGCAGTGACACAGATGAACCTGAGAAACTTGATGGGAATAACCTGGCCTGTGAGAGCTCTACCTGGTGCCCCCAGATCCCACACACTGGGCCACTGTGGAAACAGGAGGCCACCAACCCTGAGATGTGAGGACAGGGGCCCAGCACAGCTTCTCTGCCAGAGGTGGGCTGGCACCACCAAAAGAAGACAAAGTCACCCATCATGGGGAGTGAGAGGAGAGCTCAGCTCAGCATCCCACCCTGTTTCCATACTGCTCCTACCTTTTCTCATCAACCTCTTCATCGCCTCAGGTGGGCTTACCTTCTACCACTTTAATTTTGAAGCTGCCACTTTTACATTGCTTTCCCAGAGCTTCCCTTTCCTTAAAGCTTAATTTTTATGCTTTGCTTTAAAAAAAACTCAAAGTGGCTACATTTAACCCACAGATATTTAAGCAACCACAGGTGGGTTGCATTCATCACTCATCCTAGGGACAGGAGTGGAACCGAGCCCCTTCAGCCCTCCAGGGCCAAGGTCAGGAGCTCCTGACATGGCCGTGACCTCTTTAGCCCTATCCCCAGGGCCCAGGACTCTGCCCAGAGCAGGGCGCACCCCACAAGGCCATTTCCTCTCTCTCAGAGCCGACCATGTGCCCGCTGGGCTCCATTCCAGCACCATCTGCTTCACCCCAGATCAGGAGAGAGGCCACGGTCAGATTCTGCGCACTGCAGGAGAGCAGGGCCCAAAGGCAAACCATGAGCCGCTCTCACTGGGCCTGGGCTTTGGTCACTGGCAGGGGAAACCCCAGAGAATTTTTCAGAGGAAGTTGTTGGGGAGCCCAACCAGGCTCCTACCTGCCTGGGAAAACTAACTGTGCTGTTTCAGAGGGCTTCTAAGCATAACAATGAAGGGGGCCCAGGCCTCATTTCCTGTTCTCTCTCTTTTTTTAATTTTTTTAACTGAGGTATAGTTGATGTCCAACATTATATAAGTTTCAGGAGCACAACATAGTGATTCACAATGTTTAAAGCTTATACTCCATTTGCAGTTATTATAAAGTATTGCCTATATTCCCTGTGCAGTACAATATATCCTCGTGGCTTATTTATTTTATGCCTAGTAATTTGTACCTTTTAATCCCCTACCCTTATCTTGCCCCTTCCCCTTTCCCTCTCCCCACTGGTAACCATGAGTTTGTTCTCTATATCTGTTTCTTTTTTGTTATATTCACTGGTTTATTTTTTAGATTCCACGTATAAGTGACATCATACAATATTTGTCTTTTTCCGTCTGACTTATTTCATTAAGCATAATACCCTCCAAGTCCATCCACGTTGTTGCAAATGGCAAAATTTCATTCCTTTTCGTGGCTAATATTCCATTGTATATAGGTACCACATCTTCTTTATCCACTCATCTGTTGATGGACACTTAGGTTGCTTCCATACCTTGGCAATTGTAAACAATGCTGCTGTGACCATGGTCTCTCTTGATCTCTACCCTCAGACAAACATACTGCTGCAGGCCTGACTTGGGCTCTTGTCCTTTCTCTAGTGTTAACTGACTGTGGGACCTTAAACAAGTCATTTCCTTTTCTAGACTCAACTCCCTCCTTTGCCTAGTAAGGAGTTTAGATTCCTGCTGTCCCTTCAGCTCTGAAACACTAAGATCCTAAGTTCAAGTAAATCCTTCCATTGTCCTAAACTTGTGCTGGGCCCAGAAAGGAAGCTGCCTATGGAATACTTATTAAAACAAACCTGAACACTTGGGGGTATTGATGGATGGACATGTCTTCGTTGGCAGGTTTCTGTCCTGGGGACAGACTTGAAAACTCACGCCTCTCCCTGCTTACGTGAGTTTTAGACGCCAGAGTGCCTGCCAACACGTGTATCATCTGGGGTTGACGTATGAAGCAGTTAACGGTCCCCAGCTCCCAGCTTGAACAGCCAACTGCTACACCCAGGCATCTGTAATGCAAGAAGGCCCCAGATGTCTGGCAAAATTACCTTCTTTTGCATCTATGCAGAACTGGAAGAGAAAGAAATGAGGTTGTTCAACCACTTGTCCAAGGGTACTTTTGTCTGTGATTTCTTTGCTCTGGGCCTCAGGTTTCCCATCTGTAAAGTGGAAATGGGAGAGAGGACATGGCCTACATGTTCTAGCTCCTGAAAGCAGTTCAGAACTCTATTTCTGGGGGATTACAGAGTCACCAGTTAGGGGACAATTTTCAATTGCCTTTTGGGGGAAAAGAAAAGTCAATGCTACTCTCTACCCTGCTGCCCAAGACAGAAGCAAGCTCTAAAGACTGAAGGAAACACGAAGTGGGTGGGGCAGGAGCTTCCACAGAAAAAGGGAAATTCAATAGGACCACAGGCTTCCGTGTGGGCAGCTGAAAGAGGGAATACATGGTGTGGGTGTTCATTGCCAGGGTAGGAGACACTGTTGGGTGGGCTATAATCAATGGTCAAGACAACAAGGGAGCTTTGGCCGTTGCTCCTGATGCATCTGAGAGCTCCAAAGGAAAACTGACTCTATGTTCCTTGATCTAGAGGAGGCCAGAATGGCGGCGAAGGCAGGTAGGTGGGGGAAAGAGAAACCATTAGCTGCTGAGTACTTACTAGAGGCCGAAGGCTCATCACTGTCACTCACATTCCCACATCTTGCCCAGGCCAAGAAGAAGAATAGAGAGAGCCTCAGCTAACCGAGCAACCACAATAGCATTGACTCACTCATGTATCAAATAAATATTTATTGTGTGCCTACTATGCACCTGGAGCAGGGAGAACAGCAGATTTTCCAGTAGAAAACATCATGGAGCAGATATTATGGGAGCGAAGCCCAGAGGCATCTGACAGCAGAGTTTCTGCACCTACATAATCCAAGTGACTCAAAAATTTTGATCATGGAATTCCAACAAAGTATGGGACAGTGCAGAGCTGAGCTGGGGTGGGGGTGTGTGGCCTATTGCTGAGAATAGAAGGTTGGTTTCCCTCTGAGGCACCTTGGAAATCTCTAGTTCATAAGGATGATTATTGTCCAGTTGTCTCATCTGGAACATCATAGGCCCCATGCAAATAATCTTCTCAATAGCACTGGCAACTTTAAATGACAGGTTCTAAATTCTCGCTACACTTAGAATTTTCAAGTCTTTCACCAGGTGTAGTGATCCTTTAATCAATTTTTAGACCAACATATTTCCAAGTCCAGGAGCATGAAGGAAACTGCAGAGCACTTGGGTTTTATTACTACCACCATCATCACCATTATCATCACCACCACCACCATCATCACCATTATCATCACCACCACCACCATCATCAACATCATCATCACCATCATCATCCCCATCCCCATCACCATCATCACCATCATCATTTTACAACTGAGGAAACAGGGGCTCAGAGAAGTTAAATAACTTGCTAAAGTTTACACAGCTAGAACGTAATGAAGCTTGAGTTCAAACCAAGTTTTGTTTGTTCCCAAATCCCACTGTTCCATCCGATCCCCAACATGGTCAATCCTGGTACCCACATAGACAAATGGAGGCCAACTTGATACCTCTTCCTCATATTTCCTTCTGGACTTCAATTCCTTTTTTCCCACTGTTGCCCCTTTCTCTCTCTCTTTCTTCCTCTCTCTCTCTCTCTCTCTCTCTCTCTCTCACACACACACACACACACACACACACACACACACACACACACACAGGAAACCACTTGCCATTGCGATACCTACTTTTTCTTTTTTTCACTCCCCACCCCCTCCAATATCATTGCAAAGAAAATTCACACTCACATGTATTCAGTCACACCACAGGGAGGAAATGGTCAGTACCTGAAGTCTGAGATTTAAGTCATTCCAGCCTCCCCTTTTCCTGTAACGCTATTGCCGATTTCTCTCCTTTTATAAACAGGAACACATTATGCAAGATGCTGTAGATGTGGGATTTTTCAAGCAAGCTGGTGACACTCTTTCACTTGGCATAAAATCGATTTAAATAAATGTCTCTCTTTTTCAAGATTCTTTCCTGCTCCTGCTTAATCTTAAATTAAGAGCAGTACAATAATAACCCAAGAACATCACACCCCTGAATTTCAGCCACCTCACCCGGAGGATCTTGTCTCCTTTTTTGAAAGTGTGAGCTATTTTTTGGTTTCCACTTGTTTCTCTTTCTTGTCACCACACATTGTTTTCTATAAGATATAAGCAATTGGAGCCTTCACATTTAAAGCCTGTTTTTAGTCCGTGTGATCCACAATAAGGCTCTCATGAGACTTTGGAAAGAAAAGGAATAACTTCAGGGAGTTACACTTCAAGATCCACTGAAGCAAAGATCTTCAGTCACCTCCAGTAATTAAATGACTCTATTCACTCATTCAGTAAATACTCACTGAGTGCATACTAGGTGCCAGGCAATATTCAGGGCACTGGTGATACAGCAGTGACTCAGCTCACTGAAGGGACAAACTAAAAACATGCTAATGATATTCAAGTTTATGTCTCCTTCTAGGACCTCTTCCTTCAACTCTAGACCCACATATGTAACTATCTAATTAACATCTCCCATTGGATGTCCAATTGAGCCCCATAACTGTCCCTTCTCCATCTCAGTAAAGGACCACTCTTTCTAGCTGTTCAGGTCAAAATATGTGGAGTCATCCTTGACTCCCTTCTTTCTCTCATCTAACCCATCATCAGCAAGATATATCTAGAATTTGATGACTTCTCACCATCACCACTCTCCACCCTGGTCCAAACCACCATCATCTCTTGCCTGGATCATTACAGTAGCCTCCTGACTGATCTCCCTGTTTTCACCCTTAATCTCTAAAGTCTATTCTAAAGTCTAATGCTCAGGTAATCATTGTAAAACCTAAATCAGATAATGTCAATGAGTGCTCAATATTCTCCAATGGATTCCCATCTCACTCAGAGCAAAAGCCAAAGTCCACACAAGGCTAGACAACCTTGTATTGCCCAGCTCTCCACCATTTCTCTGATCTCATCTTCTCCATCCCCCTCTTCTCTCAGTTCCTTCTACATGAATCCCCTTGCTGTTCCCAGAACACGCCAGTACACTGTTCCCTTGGGGTCTTTGCACTTGTTGTTTTCCCTGCCTACAAGGGTCTTTCCCCAAATATCCATGTGGCTCACTCTTTCACTTCCTTCATGTCAGCCTGACCACACCCACCCCACTCCCCACCCCCATTCAACCAGGCACTCCCCATCCTCCTCTCCTCACTTGATATTCTCTCATCACATAATATTACACATTTACTTATTTACATATTATCTCCCCAACTAGAATAAATCCTTCATTGCCAAAACCTTGCTACCCTGACTGCTGTATCCCCTGCCTACAACATGCCTGGCATGTAAGGAACACTCAAGATATGTTTGGTGAATGAATGACTATCTAAAGATACCTATGTCTGAAGTTGGTCAGCCATGGAAACAGAGAAAAACACAGGAAAAAGAAAAGAAAATGGGCAAGTTGCAGGCATTTGCAGAGTTCAGGAGAAAAGGAGCCTTAGCCAAGGGGACTTAAACTTTAAGGTCCCTATGGTAGATTGATTGCACAGATAAACCAATTCCTCCCCCCGTTCCCTGTATCCATGCTCTCTGCCATGTGACTACGTAGCTCCTCCCATCAAGAAGTGTACTCTATTCCCCACGCCTTCACTCTGGGCTAGCCTTGTGACTTACTTTTGTCAATAGACAAGACTGAAATGACAGTGTGCCAGTTATAAGCTTAGGGCTCAAGAGGTCATGCAATTTTCCACTCTCCCTTGGATTCCTGAGATAACATGTGAACATGCCGGGCTAGCCTGTTGGAGGATGAGATACCACCTGGAGCAGAGCCAAGTCATCCCAGCTAAGGCCATCCTAAAGCAGCCAGCTCTTAGCCACTCCAACAGCGGACAAAAATCACATGAGCAAACCCAGCCGGGATCAATCAAGCACAACCTGGATCTGCAGAACTGCCTGGACAAGCCATAGACATGTGAGAAAATGAGAAATGGTTGCTGTCTTAAGCCACAAGTTGTGGGGAGGTTTGCTCTGTAGTCCCATTGGCAAGGTCATCCCTAATGTGTGTGATCAGCCCCTAGGGGAGGCATCTCAGCTGCTCTGCTCTGAGTATGTGTTCATCAGGAAAGCTTCTCCTTATGATTTAGCTCTCACTAAGGGGGGGTCTGCAGGAAGAAAACAGACCACCATGCCACACAGTGTCCCAGCCATTACAAATCAATAGACTGGCATGGGGGTGAGCAAGGTCACTGTGATGTAGCCCAGAGGGACAGATTGGCTTTCTGAGGCAGCAACACCTTGGATGGGGAAAATTCACAGAGGTGAATGTCACCTTCTGAGCTGACTTGGGGGACACCCAGCCAGCCACCCAACCAGGAGCTAGCCTCATCACAGCCTGTTTCACAGGAGCTTTGATCAGGTTCTCAGGCATCCAGCCCCATTTCTGTCCAAGGAAAACACTGCAGGAGCCCTGCAGCACCAAGGACAGCAGTGCGGTGGAGCTCTCAAATCCTAAAACCATGCTCTTTTTTTTTTTAAATTGGGTCTAGTTGATTTCCAATGTTGTGTTAGTTTCAAGTGTACCACAAAGTGATTTTGTTATATATATATACACACACACATATTTTTTTCAGATTCTTTTCCATTATAGGTTATTACAAGATACTGAGCACAGTTCCCTGTGCTACACAGTAGGTCCTTGTTGTTTACCTATTTTATATATAGTAGTGTGTGTACATGTATCCCAAACTCCTAATTTATATCTCCTCCCTCCCCCCCACGCTATCCCCTTTGGTAACATTAGTTTGCCAAAACCGTGCCCTTTAGAGGAACAAAGTCTCAAAGGGGCAGAGCAGCAAACTGTGGTCTTCATATTCAGCCTACAAGATGGAAGCCTCAAATAAATGCATCATATGATATTATGTAAATGCACCCCGTGGTACACCAGTGGTCAGTATATTTCCACTTGATTCTAACACCTTTCCATAGCCATAGAAACCACTGTCATTCTCAAAGAATAAAGAATCAAAACTAGCAAGGACAATACCTGCAGGACTATTCACTAAAGGTGACCCTTTCTTTCACTGTGGGAAAGGAAATGAACATAAGACTAAGGTTCAAAAGAAGCACTAAAATAGTCCTTGATCTGGAAAGGACTGGAAGGATAGCTGAACACTGTTTGGCACAGAGCTTCTCAACACCTTACAAAGATTTATGCCTCTGTTGCATTTGCTTAGGCTGAGTGACCACAGGAATCTATGTCTCTCAACCAGCCTTCTTCTAAACATAGAGTGCAGGATTTCAGCCAATTCCTTCCTCAAAAGCTCAGGATATTAATCTTAGCGACAAACAGAAATCATAAGAGGCAATACCCAAGTGACCTTGCCGTGTTACCCCTCTGACCTCAAATCCTACTGCTGTTCCCCTCACTCACTCAACTGCAGCCTCCCTGGACTCCTTTCTGGTTTTCTTAGGAACATACCTCTCTCCTGCTTCAGGGTTTCTGCAGGTGCTGTTACTCTGCCCAGAATGTTCTTCCTCAGACATCTGCCTGGCTCGCTCCTCACTTCCCCAGGGGTCTGGTCAAATGTCACTTACAAGCAAAGCTTTCCCTGATCAAACTGTATTAAAAAATAACTATCCTCACCCCACCCTCTGGCAAGATTCCCCCTTCCTCTTACTCTGTTTCATTTCTCTCCACTATAATGCATCACTACCTAGTTATTTATTTGTCCATTATCTTATACACATATTCACACACACAAACACACACACCACACACACACACATGCACGCACAAGGTAAGCTCTTTGATGGGCTTTATTTAGTTCAGTTCTGTATTCCCCCCACATAGAGCAGTAACTGACACGTCGTAGGTACTCAATGAATGAACTGCCATTTCTTAAGCACCTACTTTGTGCCAAGCAATTTATATGATGATCATTTCCCAATAAACACATATTTTTAAGCATCTATGATGTAATTATATTATAAGAACTCCACTGTTATCTCCATTTTACAGATCAGGAACCCAAAGCTCAAAGCGAGCCTAAATAACCTGCCCAAGACACTCACCGAGGTCTGTTTGAGCATCAGAGCCCACGCTCCTTGCAGTGTGCCAACCTGCTTTTTAAATACCTTAGTGATGGTCTAGGTTACAAAACGCATGTGATACGCATCTCTGGCAACATACATAACACAAGAGCTCATCATCCTACCATTTTTCATCACCCACGACAGCTTTTGTTCAGGAAAAAACATCCATCAGATTGGATTTTTATTTCCCAGAGCTCATTGGTTGAAACAGCTTTAGCTTTCCTTTATTCCACCTATTTAGAGACAATCAAGGTTGGAGCTTTCCTTTTGAACTGAGCTGGGACAAGCACAGACAGGTCAGGGACCCAAGGGAGATGAAGGTAGTTCATCTGCTCTGAGAATCCCTCAGAATTATCCAGAATCCCTGCCTCTGTGTACTGCTCCCAAACCTTCCTGGTCCTAGAATTTAGGAAAATGGTCCATTAAAAAAACAAAAAGGCTGATCTCCTGCATTGGGCACACTCTTCCCTTGGTGTCATCCTATGTCTGTGTCTACTGGGATAGATCTGGTCACGTACTGCAAATGCCAGCCCTGTTGTGACTTGTAGAGCTCTGACCATCCAGTAGCCTTGATGCTGATGAGGTGGGAGAGCGATGCGGGTCACTCACAGACCAAGGGACCAAGACAGGGACCCCATCCCTACTGAAATCCATGTAATGCCTCAACTAGGAGAGCTTCCTTTTAAAAATAATCACTGCCACAATTAATTCCTTCCTCCTCCCTGCTCCCACCACTCTTTTCACACCTGCATTACTGAACTGATCACAGCTCATTGTTACAGGTGTTTCTTCTTCACCAGGTGTGAGCTTCTGGGGAACTGGACTTTGTTTTCATCACCTCTGCACCCCGAAGGATTAATCCAGCCTCTGACACATACTATGTGTTCGACTAGTATTTGCTGACTAAAGAAAGATGCAGAATGAGCCTGTACTACGTCTGCTGCACCCACTGGAGCAAGTAGGGTAAGTCTTCTAGAAAAGGCAAGAAGCAGAAGCATCTTCTAGAAAGGGCAAGAAGCAGAAGCAGAAGAGACCAGGGTAGACCAGAAGGACCGCTGAGCTGGCTACAAGACCCAGTTCTCCCGCACAGGTATATATCTCATCCTTCACCTGCCACTCTCCGAACCTTAAAGCCGCCCACATTTGCCTCTGAACAAGCTTTTGAAAAAATAAGCAGGCACCCCCGGCACCCCCTCCCCACCCCAGTACCCCACCTTCCCCCACCCTACCGGGCTGCTCTTTTCAGAGCCCCAGACATCGACGTTAAGTTACCTTTAGAAAGAGCTAGTTTGCATCTGTGGTTTCTGGTTAAAGGATCCTGTTTCAGCAGCCCGGCTGAACCCTGGACAGCAGAGATATCTAACACCCGTCTGCGGAGGAAACGGCAGTGCCTCGCTCCTCCCTGGCTAAACGCATTTGCTCACCCGTCCCTGCAGAACAAATCATGTTCTTTTCCTTGCGCTAAAATCCCTCTATAAACAAATTCTCTCTGTGTCCCTAAGAAACGGCTCCCACACCCGCGGAGGGCGCCTCCACATACAGAAATACACGCAAACCCCAACCCAGAACCACCAGGTGTAAGCCTGGTTTTGATGTCCTTTAAGAACAAACCAACAACAACAAAAATCCATCTAAGAATTGAAACTAAGAGCAGTGACTAGAAAGCTTATGCACAGGGAGTTATAAACGTCCGTAGTCTAAGTTGCAAAACTATGCATGGCGCTAACAGTTCAAACACGCTTTAAAAACAGCCCTTGGGGATGCCACCTTCAAAGAGGCGCGCAGCCCCGGGCAGCGGGCAAGTCCTTGCTTTTCTGCGCCGGCTTTCCAAGTCTCTCCCCTGTCTTTTGTGCCATTTACTATAAACAACATTCGAAGGTAGCACCGTGTATGTTTTCAGCCCTGGCAGGAGAGCCTGCGAGCCCCAGGAGCGCGTGGGGTCCGCGCCGCGGCCGGTTCTGCACGCGCCGTAACGAGCAACACAGTCCCCTACCTGGGTGGGAAATTCGCGGGCGGCCGCCTCCGGGTGCGGGCGGAACGGCGTCCGCCCTGGTGGCCCCGCCGGCAGCTCCGGCAAACGCTGCGCTGGGGCGATCCCCGCGGAGGCAGGAGTCCACGGGTGTCACACATGCATCACGGCGCCCGCGCCGCCGCAGCCGCCGCCGCCCGCCCTGGCGCAGCGCGCAGCGCGCAGCGCGCCGCCGCCACACCGAGCACCAAGGGCGGGAGGCTCCTGCGTCCTCTGTTCAGTGGGATCAGATCCTAACCCGCTTTCTACCCGGCCTGAGCATTAAGGCATTCGCGGCGGGCAGCTCTTCGCTTCTAAATCTCCTTCTGATTGGAGACGGAGTGTTTGGGATAGCTGGGTGGGAAGGGGACCCAGCGGGACCCCAGGCTCCCTGGATTTGCAGAGCAATAGATGTTAAACATCTTATTCCTCGAGTTTCGAGTTTCATCCCCCACTGATTACTGTCATCTCCTTCGCGCTCTCCACCTCGCCTGGGGCAAGGGGGCGATGTGTACTCCACACCCCTTTCACCAGCCCCAAACTAGGACACGTACTCCAGCCATAACAAACTTATAATTTCTTGCACATGCCTCACTCTCTCACCTCCAGGCCTTTGCGTGTTCTTTCCTGTCTGCCCAGAATATTCTCTTCCTCCTAAGCTTCTTATCCCTGCCTAATGACTAATGGTTCTCAGCTGAGCCATCTCTTCCTTGAGGAAGTCCGCCCTCCTCCCTGGAATAAGAGAGCTCTCCCTGCTCCATGTGCATGGGGCCACCACTGCTTCCTCTACCACAGCACCCAACACCTGTTACTAAAGTTGACTGCCTGGTGTCTGTCTCCCTCACTGGAACATAAGCTGTGGAGATGCATGGTCTCTTGTTTGCTGCATGTGCAAAGGCATATAGTGTCTCTCAATGTATATTAGTGCAGCTACTATCCAGGTTAAGGTATAGAACAGCTCTGGCATCCGGAGGTTTATGACCCTTACCAGGAAATAACTACTCATCTTCCATATGTAACCACTATTCTCGCCTCTTCCAGCATCAATTATTACTGCCTGTTCTTGAACTACCTATGAATGGAATCAACAGTTTTATATTATTTCAGATTTTGAAGGTATATATCTACCTATTATATATATAATATATATGAATAAAGACAAATTTTCCTTTTCCTTTTCCAATGCTTATATCTTTTATTTAAACTTTTTCTTGCCTTGTGGCTCTGGCTAAGACTTCCATACAATGCTAAATTGAAGTGTCAATAACCTAGTCTTATTCTTAGATTCAGGGAAAGTCTTCATACTATTAAGTATAATGTTAATTTAAAAAGTGATGATAATGAAGAGCCTTGTTTTATTTCTAATTTCAGAGGGAAAGCATTTTTACCACTAAGTATGATGTTAGCCGTTGGTGTTTATTTTTATAACGTTTATCAGATTAAAGAATTCTGAGAAGGAATATCAGGGAATAACAGATTCCCTTCTTTTAGTTTGCTGAAAAGTGTATAATAGGGCTCCCCTGGTGGCGCAGTGGTTGAGAGTCCGCCTGCCGATGCGGGGCACGCGGGTTCGTGCCCCGGTCCGGGAGGATCTCATGTCGCGGAGCGGCTAGGCCCGTGGGCCCGTGGGCCATGGCCGCTGAGCCTGCGCGTCCAGAGCCTGTGCTCCGCAACGGGAGGGGCCACGACAGTGAGAGGCCCGTGTACCGCAAAAAAAAAAAAAAAAAAGTCAATATTTTTCTATATATTTAACCAGTTCTTCATTCCTTCTTGGAGTTCTGTGTATCTATTTGGAGGTTCCTTTACTTCACTCTGAACAGTTCTTTTTAGTATTTCTTGTAGTGAACATCTACCAGAGACTATTCTTTCAGCTTTTATACAACTTAAAATGTCTTTATTTGACCTTTCTTTTTGAAGATTATTTTTCACTATGTATAGCTTTCATAGATGGAAGTCTTTTTTTCTATCATCACTTTGAAGAAGTCAATCTATTGTCTTCTTGCTACCATATATTCATTTGAAAACTCTGCTCATAGTCTTGTTATCACCTCTCTGAAAGCAATCTTTTTGCCTTTCACTGCTTTTAATATTTTCTTTCAGAAGTTTAATTATGATATTCCTATATATGGTTTTATTTATTTTTTTTCTGATTCTGAGCATCTTGAATTTGTGGGTTAATATCTTTTATCAGTTTTAGAAAATTCTCAGACTATCTTTTCAAATGTTGTTTCTGCCCTATTTTCTCCCTCCTATGCTCTTAGATTGAGAAAGCACATGTTACACATAATTAAATGGTTTTGATATTATCCCACACATCTTTTATGTTCCATTTTTTCTATTCCTTTTTTACCTTCTTTGTACTTTAGCTTGAGAATTTTCTATTGACCTTTCTTTGGGTTCACTAATCTTGTTTTCTGCTGTGATCAATTTGCTGTTAAACCCATCCAATGAGTTTTTAAGTACAGATATATTACATTTTTCAAATGGCTACTTGATTATTTGACATAAGCTTTGTTGAATTTTTCTTTTTATCCATTCTGTCCATCATTTTCTCTATTTTCTTTAACATATTTATAAGAAAATCTATTAACTACAACATATGGATAATTTATTTTATTGCCTTTTCTGTTGATTATTAGCAAACATTTTCTTGCCTTTTTGCATGTATCCTGTTTTTTTCTTGTATGCCAGATATTGTGTAAAGGAACCACTGAAAACTGAAGTTACTCTTGTTTTCCTCCGGAGATGGTTCACCTTGCCCTCTGTTATACAGATAAGATGAGGGGTTGATCACCTCAATCCACTCAGGAATCAGCTTCCAAGGAACTGGATGTTAGCTCTACCTAGACTAATTTCACCTCTGTGTTCATATGTCTCAAAGATGAGAGCTGTCATGTGTTTATTGTAGGACATAGCATCCAGGGAGAATTTTTCTCATCAGCACTATGACACTGCAAAATATTTCACTCTGCCTTTCCAATCCAGCACCTAGCTTCTTATACCCCCCAACTCAGCATTCAGCAAAGATCCCATCAGGCAAACTGTCTGTACATTTGGGTGTTTTCTAGATTTTAAACTGGCAAACAAGCCATATGGTGGTCTAAGGCTCTGCCATTTTCTCTTCCCCTAGTATAGCCCCCTCTGCCTGATCCTCAGCCCATGCTTGGACTCAGCAAATGCATAAGGAAGAAAAGAATAAAATCAGCTCACCCACCTAGGAAGAGCTCTTCCTTTTTTGGAATGTTAGTTCATTTGGTCCTTTTTGTTTTCACTATTCTCAGATATCTTGTAAAATGTGATTTCTGTAATTTATTCTTTTTTTCTAGTTGATGTGCAAGATTAATGGCATGCCACCACCTATTAAATACTATTGGAAAGCAGAAATTGATTTGCTAACTGTTTAATCCTCACAACACTTTTATGAGGTAAGTACATTTTTCAGACAAGTTGTGTAACTTGCCAAAGATCACTTAATAGTAAGTAATGAAGACAGGAGATGAACCTAAGCTATCTCATCCTAAAACCAGGGGTGACAATAACCATGATGATATATTGCCTCCAATGGATGGGAATATTCTTTTTCAATAGGTAAAAAAATGCTAATTCTGACTTCTAACTGAAAATCTGAAGAGAAGATCATTTTTAAAACTTCCTTTTGAGATTCATTTTGAGTCAGATATGTAAGTTATTTAAATTCAAGGCACATCTCTCACCAAATTTTTTCTGTAGAAATTAAATGACCTTTTCCTACCCCTCAAGCCCCAAGAGATAAACCTCACTTAATCAAAAGTGGTTTTGGTCATATTTTCTTCAAGAAACATGAGTGGCAACTGTCAAGTTTTCTGTGTCCTCCTCCCACAGAATTCTAAATTATGACAATTCACTTCAGGAATACAAATGCATTGAGGGGAACACTTTCACTTTATATTTTCATTTTTGGAATGTAAGTGCAGTGGACTCCTAAACTGCTTGCCTAGAATAGCAAAGGTTAAGGTAATTAGAGTAGAAATGGGAAAATCCATAATCAATTTGTGTTTTAAAAGGTCCAAAGAATACCAAAATGAGAGCTGAGAGGGCATCAGGCAGCCGGTGGTTTGTGGCTGCAAAGGGTGAGTCACAACTGAAGCTATAAAACCAGCACATTCTGAAAAGCACTGGTGTTCACCCTTTTCTTTTTCACTTAATGTTTTTCTTATTTTATTTTTATTTTATATTGGAATATAGTTGATTTACAATGTTCTGTTAGTTTCAGGTGTACAGCAAAGAGATTCCATTATACATATACATGTATCTATTCTTTTGCAAGTTCTTTTCGCATTTAAGTTATTAAAGAATATTGAGCAGAGTTCCCTGTGCTATACAGTAGGTCCTTGTTGGTTATCTATTTTAAATATAGCAGTGTGTACATGTCAATCCCAACCTCCCAATCTATCCCTCCCCCCCTCCTTCCCCCTGGTAACCATAAGTTCGTTCTCTAAGTCTGTGAGTCTGTTTCTGTTACGTATATACAATGGAATGTTGCCCAGCCATTAAAAAGAATGAAATAACACCATTTGCAGCAACATGGATGGACCTAGAGATAATCATGCTAAGTGAAGTAAGTCAGACAAAGACAAATATCGTAAGATATAAATGCAGAATCTTAAAAAAATGATAAAAATGAATTTATTTACAATACTGATGTTTACTCTTTGTGGGCCTTTGCCTAAGAATAATGTAATAATGATAAAGTCTCTTCTAGCTACAGCTTTATCAGTAGAAATAGTTAAGATGCAAAAGAATCAGAATCTCTTCCACTCACTCTACTGACAGGGAAGAACTTCGGACTTGACCATGGCAAAAGTCAATATATGAACTTACTGAGAAAGACTTGATTGTTGGCTTTTAGAAAGGAAAGTGTCACCTGATACTGCAGAAAAACCAAACAGTTCCATAAAGAAAGCAATTGTCTGCCTGAAAGCAGAATTTTAAAACTAAATCTAAAAAAGGAATCCACAAAATTCTATCACAGGATTTTAAATATTTCCATTACCTTCTGCTGCTTCCCAGTTAACCAAAGAAGGCAGTGATTTCCATGCACTGGCCGTGTCTGCCAGACTTGCTGGTTCATTTCCTGGATTTTAGCACTCTGTAAATTTTGATGGTTCATTTATACTACTATCAAACGATGTTAAAATGCCACCTTTCCTGTATTAAAAAAAAAAAAATTTAACACTACCTGCCAGTTTAACAATCAATTTAACAGCTGCTTTTATCATGTGCTTACCATTTGAAAGGCATTCTATATATATTTTTGCTATTTTCCCCAAAACACTGCAATTTATGCACTTTATTTTCATTTTCCAGATTAAAAAAAAAGAAAAAAGCTTAGAATGGTCAGGTAATATGTCTAAGGCCACACAACCAGTAAGCAATAGGGTTAAGAGTCAAGTCATGGTAAAATTCCAAAGCTTGGGTTCTTTCCATAAAAATCACTCTTCTCCTATTGGAATAGTCTTGGTTCCAAACTAGCTGTCCTGTCTTATCCCTCCTCATGCCCATTGCCACACCTTCCATTCTACCCAAATCGGTCTGTTCCCTCAAATATTTTGTACTTATTTTCTCTTCTGTATCTTTACACACACAATTCCTCATACTAATATTGTTTCTAATCCTCAACCTTATAAAAAGCTAATTTATCCTTCATGTGCCTGCTGAGATTCCACTTCTTCCAGTAAACCTGCCAAGACCACCTTACTTCCTCCCCCAGCTCTCCATAGCAATCTCTCCCTTCCAGACACGTATATGACATATATTCTATTTGTTCATTCATTCAGCAGATCTTTATTCACTTCAAGCACTGGAAACACAGAGATGACTGGAAGTGAAATCCAATAACAAATAGAGAAATATAAAATGTGCTTTAAATATACGAATATATATGTGAATGTATATACACACATTTATATGTTCAACAATATTAATAATAGCTGACATTATTGAGTGCCTATTATGTGCCAGGCACTATTCTAGGCCACTTAGGTGTTCTAACTTATTTAATCTTCACAACAACTCTTCAAAGTAAGTACCTTTTTATTTATGAGAATACTGACACACAGAGAGGTTAAACAAGTTTCCCAAGGAAGATGAGAAGTTCATCAAAGGGACCAGGAGAAGAAGGGTGTAGTGAATATTGTAGGTGATCCTCTAACATGCAATCTAGTCTCCTTCGAGACTATGTTTGGAAACATTTGGAAAAGATGTGAACCCCATAAGTGGCCCATGAATGACCTAAGTAAACCCAGTCAGTAATTCCAGTAAATAATTTCCAGTGCCCTGGCCCAAGATCCATCCAGAAACTCAAGCCTAACAGCATTTCTTTGCAGCAGAAATTGGCTCAAGGAGGTCCACAAGATCACACTAAAGAAAAAATTACTTTTTCTCTTCTGGACATGAATGAGGAATCATTAAATAGCCCTGTTTGCTATCAGCAGCCATTTTACAACCATGAAGAGGACCAGCATGAACACAAAGTTTACTGTCTTAACCTAGGTTTCCCTCACTTAAGCCAGTGTTTCACCTTCCACCTGCTCTTCATCCCAATTCTCCATCACAGAAGGTTTTACTAGTCATAATGATACTGCATGCCAAGGCCTAGCACCATCCTACTTTCTACCAACAATGGGGTCCTCATTGCCATCTGACCAGTGAATGATGCAGTCATAGAATCCATCCTGAGTAACTCGTTTCCAGGGCCCTTTATGGTGCCAGCTGTCATAGCCTAGGTTTTCCCCTGAAAGCAGAGCCTGAGGCAAGGGTTTACACGTAGGTAGTTTATTTTGGTAAATGAGCCCAGGGAACAAGAGTAGGGAGACTCTGAAGAATGAAATAGAAAAGTAAATTCAAGGGTACAGTATCAAACTAGTCAGTTTTTGGCAACTGGACATTGGTCCTGCTGGGAAGCTCTGAGAAATTGTATAGAATTGGACTGAGAAATGTCACCCAAGCATTGGAGGAGTGAAACGCTTATCTGCCAGTTTCCATCTCCTGTTGGTCAAAGGTTGGAGCACTGAAGGTTAATTTCACACTTGCACATTTGCGTATGCAAAAGTGTCCAGCTGGTCCTCCAGTTGGTTTAGCTGCCTCACAGAGGCTTCACAAAAGAAGTGATGATTCTGTGACTGGACCATTCACTGGTTCACTAGTTGGACAAGCTTGTTCCCAGAAGAGTCCCATATCTGGTATCAGAGAAGCAGAAAGTAAAAAATACACTGTGCAGCTGAGGCAAGGTGCTTATACACTTGGGCAGAACTGACTCCTGCATCCATGGCTAGATTAAAGGTGGACTCAGAGGATATGAGGTGGGGCACAGGAGGTGTCCACACATAGTACCAGTTGTCAGAGAGAGACATGAAAAGCACCTTCAAGCTCAAGGCCATCATCCAGCTGCTAGAATCTGGCTACCTCTGTATTTCCAGTAATGGGAACACATTAACTTCCTTATTTTTTAAGCCACTTCTTTCTCCTTAGTCCCCCCTTTATTAAAAGAAAACTACTAGAAAAAAAAATATATATATATATATTTATGAATTGTGACATGTCAGGTAGTGGTAGGAAAGCAGCCAGAGATATAGAATTTGTCCTTGAGTATAGGATTTGCTCACGTCATCGGTTGTGAAGCCTTATTGGTATCGTATTGGCCATGTTCAAAATGTACATAAGCTACTCATTTATGTGAAATAAAGCAAGCTGTCTTTTCTGTAATATGAAGCCTAAATCATGCCAACTTTTAAGAGAGGATTCTCTACAGAGAAAAAAAACAGTATTTACAAAAGAAGTAAGAAGTTTGTTAATAAGCTCAGTTTTTCACTCAACAAATTTAGGGTGCCTCTCGTCTACCTGTCATCATTGTTGTCTTCCCTGGGGATACAGCAGGGAAACAGACAAAATTCCCCACCATCAAGGAGTACTGTCTAGTAGGGGAAACAGACAGTAAACTCAGGGGAGGAGGAAAGGTAAGACCAGACCAACATAAATCTTTAAAGGATCATCTGGTTTCTGTAAGGGGCTGGGGTGGAAGCAAGGAGACCATTTAGATGTTGATGTAGCAATTTGGGCCGGAATGATGGTGGCCCATCATTGGTGAGGGTGAAGGTGATGAGAGGTGTTCATTCCTATCGCCTTTATTGTGCAAAGCAGTACAGTCTTTGAAGAAGGAAATACGTGAGGAAGAAAATGGATTCTAGAAGGAAATGGAGGAGTAAAATATAAAAGGTCACTGGATAGGTGTTAGGGAGGACATATGATTCAGCTGGAAGGACAGTTGCAAAGTGTGAAAGAGCCATAGACTGAAAGAAATGTAGGCGATGAATTGAATCTACTTTGGTGTTAATCAATAGGCATATGAGTGATAACATTGGAATATTCTAATTACTTTTCATTTCTAGGTTATGTTTCTTTAAATACAACACCAGGCAAAGTCTGGACTCTGTGAGACCCAATATACATAGAGTTACACAGACTTACACAGAATGAAATTTGTCCTGTTTAACACATTTTGAAAGTGATTTTTAAATATTTTTACTCTTATGATTTTTACTCATAAATCTTTCCCTCTGAGATATATTAAGTTCCAACTGCTGCAAAGAAAATTAGATAGAAGACAGTTTAGCTATGAATCAAACTAGAATCGTGATCAAAGAGAGTCTCAGTAGATAGAATGTAGTATAGAAATTAAGTTAGCTAAGTTTGGACCTCTCATATTAATCATTTCATAATTCATATTTTCAAATATTTACAGCTCATTGAGCAAGACTATTTTCTTTCCCTGTGGGGCCCCGTGATTTAGTAAGGATAATTATGTGAAGTAAAGTACAAATGACAAGTGACTATTTTTGTGATTTTCTTTGCCTCCTTTCCAAACCCAGTAGAATGGTGAAGTTAGGGGGGAAACTGGATGATCGTTTGAGCAGGGAGCAGGGGTTGATCTCTTTATTTAAAAATATTATGGGCAACAAATTATTCCTTTAAAATGCAAGTGCATTCAGAGTGTAAGCTCCATCACACCTCTGTGTAATGATAGTAATACCTCAGTTACCTAAAACAGTGGGCAATGGGGCACTGACAGAGAATAGAGGGGAAGTCCTAAAAGCTTGGAAACAAGGAACTGGGGTTTGGACCCATCTTTGCTACCATCTAGCTGTGTGGCTTTAAGAAAGTCACGTGGCTTCAACAAATGATGTTGGGAAAACCGGATACCTACATGCAAAAGAATGAAGTGCAACCCTTACCTTACACCATATACAAAAATCAACTCCAAATGGAGCAAAGACCTAAATATAAGAGTGAACCCTATAAAACTATCATAAGAAAACAGAGGGGGAAAGTTTCATGGTATTGGATTTGGCGCTTATTTCTTGGCTATGTCACGAAAAGAACAAAGCAACAAAAGCAAAAAAAAAAAATGATTAACTGGACTACATCAAATTAAAAGCTTCTGTGCATCAAAGGAGACAATCAACAGAGTGGAAAGGCAGCCCAGAGAATGGGAGAAAATATTTGCAAGTGATCTGTTTCATAAAGGATTAGTATCAAGAATACATGAAGAACCCTTACAGCTCAACAACAACCACAAAAGCAACCCAACTGAAAAATGGACGAAGGACTTGAATTGGTATTTCTCCAAAGAAAACATACAAATGTCAGTGAGCACATGAAAAGGTGCTCAACATCACTAATCACTAGAGAAGTGCAAATCAAAACCACAATAAGATACCACATCACACCCATTAGGATGGCTATTATTTTCAATATGAAACAAAATACCAAGCGTTGGCAAGGATGAAGAGAAGCTGGAACTGCTGTGCACTATTGGTGAAAATGTAAAACGGTTCTGCTGCTATGAAAAACAGTAAGGTCGTTCTCTAAAAAATTTAAAATAGAATTACCATTTGATCCAGAAATTCCATTTATGAGTATATGCCTAAAAACTTAGGGACTTAAAGAGATGTTTTTAAACACGTTTATAGCAACATTATTCACAATAGCCAAGAGCAGGAAGCAACCCAAGTGTTCATCAACAGATGAATGGATAAGCAAAAGGTGGTATATACATACAATGGAATATTATCCAGCCTTAAAAAGAAGGGAATTCTGATACATGCTGCGACATGGATGAACTTGGAGGATATTATGCTAAGTGGAATAAGCCAGCCACTAAAGGACAGATACTGTATAATTCCAGTTATGTAAAGTACCAAGAGTAGTCAAGTTCATAGAGACAGAAAGTGGAATGGTGGTTGCCAGGAGCTGGCAGGAGGGGAATGGGAGTTGTTCCTTAATGGGTACCGAGTTTCAGTTTTGCAAGATAAAAAGAGTTCTGGAGATGGATGGTGGTGATGGTTGTACAACAATGTGAATTACCTAATGCTGTTAAACTGTATACTTAAAAGTGGTTAAGATGAAAAATTTGTTATATGTACTTTATCACAATCTTTTAAAAATTTGAAATAATGAATAGAAGATGCTTTCACAGTATAGGATATACAGAAAGTGCTCCAAAAATAACAAATTTTATACTTGGTATTTTATTAAATTTCCTGAATTGAGGCCCAAGATGGTCCCATTATGTCAAGTTCCTTTCTGGGGAAAAGAAAGCATGTGGTGAAATTAAGTCATCAGAATTTTTAGAAGTGCCTGACACATCATTTGGTCTCATTCCCTGGGGAAAAAAAAAAGTTACAATGCCTTGCCAACTCTTAGAATTCTTATTTCTAACATGAAGTGTCTGGACAATTCATTAAATCATCTGTAAGTTCCTTCATCTCTCAGAGTTCTCTGTTCTAAGTCAATACTTTGTAAACTGTGTTCTGTAGCTCTAGTCCTCCAGGTAAAGGACACGCTACACCACTTGAGTTCTGGATGCTTCGGTACACGCACACGCACGCACACACATACACACACACCCTTGTTTCAAGCAGAGATGCTCGCATTTTCTATATTGAGGTTATGTTCAATATTTACTGTTATACAACATTTTTCTAATTTTAAGAAAATGAAAGCTCTGTTTCTACGGAAGCCAGGTAAATAAATTTTTCAGATAAATGAAATTTATCTTCAAGTACAAAACTTTCATTTTAAATTCTACGTTTCATGAAAATCCTATAAAAACTGACCCTTGTGGGCTTCCCTGGTGGCGCAGTGGTTGGGAGTCCGCCTGCCGATGCAGGGGACACGGGTTCGTGCCCTGGTCCGGGAGGATCCCACATGCCGCGGAGCGGCTGGGCCCGTGAGCCATGGCCGCTGAGCCTGCGCGTCCGGAGCCTGTGCTCCGCAACGGGAGAGGCCACAACAGTGAGAGGCCCGCTTACCGGAAAAAAAAACAACAACAACAAAAACTGACCCTTGTCCCATACCTTCTAAAAGAGGATTCCTGGACCATAGTCTGATTGGTAAGGCTTGGCTTCACCAGGGACTGACATGCAGTGGACTATGCTTTTACATAGAATTATAACCATGAGTTTCTATTCTCTTTTCAGGAAAACACAAGACTTTGAGCCCAAAATGAAAATAATAACTCCTACTAACCCAGTTCTTAACTTTTCGTCTGTCACTGCCCCGTCAATCTTCAAGGTACTGCCATCCAGTACCCTGCCTGGTTCCATGCCTCCAGCTCTGCCCAGCTGTTACCTCCGTTAAGACTTCCTTCATCTGGCTGAATACTTATCAGCGTTAAAAACTCAGCTCATGGCTCTGCCGCCCGCCCCTCGCCGTGAGGAGGAAGCGGAGGAGGAGGCGGCTCGGGGAGCTGGAGCCGCGAGCTGAAGCGCGGACCGTGAGCGAGGGAGCACAGAGCCGCCTACCTGCCCGCCGCCGCCTCCCCTCAGTAGCGGGAGCCCGGCACGCAGTCTCAGCCCCTCCCTCGTCGTCAGGCCGCGAGGGCAGCGCGCGCGAGCCAGGGGGAGGGAAAGCGAGCGAGCGAGCGCGGGGAGGAGGCGGCCGGACGGAGCGGGCGCCCGCGCGCGTGGCGTGAGGGGAAGCCGCGGCCCGCCCCCTTTGCCCTCCCTTCTCTGCCCTCCTCGCTCCCCCCGCCCCCCGGACCGCGGAGCAGCACCATGTCGGCGCCCGCGGCCAAAGTCAGTAAAAAGGTGCTCAACTCCAACCACGACGGGGCCGAGGAGACCTCAGAAAAAGAACAGCAAGAAGCAATTGAACATATTGATGAAGTACAAAATGAAATAGACAGACTTAACGAACAAGCCAGTGAGGAGATTTTGAAAGTAGAACAGAAATATAACAAACTCCGCCAACCATTTTTTCAGAAGAGGTCGGAATTGATCGCCAATATCCCAAATTTGGGGGGAACAACGTTTGCTAACCATCCACAAGTGTCTGCACTGCTTGGGGAGGGCGCTGCGTTATTTGACAAGAGTCGAAGTGACAGAATTTGAAGATATTAAATCAGGTTACAGAATAGATTTTTATTTTGATGAAAACTCTTACTTTGAAAATAAAGTTCTCTCCAAAGAATTTCATCTGAATGAGAGTGGTGATCCATCTTCAAAGTCCACTGAAATCAAATGGAAATCCGGAAAGGATTTGGCAAAACGTTCAAGTCAAACGCAGAATAAAGCCAGCAGGAAGAGACAGCATGAGGACCCAGAAAGCTTCTTCACCTGGTTTACTGATCATTCTGATGCAGGTGCAGATGAGTTAGGAGAGGTCATCAAAGATGGTATTTGGCCAAATCCATTACAATACTACTTGGTTCCGGACATGGATGATGAGGAAGGGGAAGGAGAAGAAGATGATGATGATGAAGAGGAAGAAGGATTGGAAGATATTGATGAAGAATGGGATGAGGATGAAGGTGAAGAAGATGAAGATATAATGAGGGGGAGGGAGGAGAGGAAGATGAAGGAGAAGATGACTAATGGAACACTGATGGATTCCAACCTTACTTTTTTAATTTTCTCCAGTCCCTGGGAGCAAATTGCAGTCTTTTTTTTTTTTTCTCCTCCTCCTCCTCTTGTGCTCAGTTGTCCCGTTTTTGAGGTCTCTTTTCTCCTTTATACCATGGCTCACAACTTATTTGGGGGGGAAATACCTTGAGCAGAATTCAGTGGGTAAAGAATCTCTACCCCTTTCTGTTCCAAGTTCATTTTTATCCCTTCCTGTCTCAACAAAAACTTTATGGAATCAACACCACCATGCTCTGTGGGAAAAAAGAAAAACCTTCTGCTCCTTTAGCTCTGCTGGAAGCTGGAGGGTACTAGGCCCCTGTGTAGTAGTACATAGAATTCTAGCTTTTTTCCTCCTTTCTCTGTATACTGGGCTCAGAGATTACACTGTGTCTCTATGTGAATATGGACAGTTAGCATTTACCAACATGTATCTGTCTACTTTCTCTTGTTTAAAAAAAGAAAAAAAAAACTTTAAAAAATGGGGTTATAGAAGGTCAGCAAAGGGTGGGTTTGAGATGTTTGGGTGGGTTAAGTGGGCATTTTGACAACATGGCTTTTCCTTTGGCATGTTTAATTGTGATGTTTAATGAACATCCTCGCAGTTTAAGATGACATTTTTAAAATACAATTCTCTCCTAATGATGACTTGAGCCCTGCCACTCGATGGGTGAATCAGCAGAACCTGTAGGATCTTATTTGCAATTGACATTTTTTATTGTAATTTTGTTCCTGTTTATTTTTAAATTTTTCTTTTTGTTTCACTGGAAAGGAAAGATGATGCTCAGTTTTAAACGTTAAAAGTGTACAAGTTGCTTTGTTATAATAAAACTAAATGTGAACACACACAAAAAAAACTCAGCTCATGTGTTCCCAACTTAAGGAAGCCACCCAAGCTGGGTGAAGTGCTTGTCCTTTCATCCCCAAATATCCTGTCCATCTGGATACCATATATACACATGTATACCCAGGCACTTACCATTTTTGTTATCATTCTCTCTTTTTCAGTCTTCTCCTTAACTAGGTATATGCCCCTCAAGCCAAACTCTATGTTCTCTTCATGTCTGTATCCTCAATGCAGATGACAGGGCCGGAGTATTCAATATGTACTATTTAACTGAACTAAAATAATTTTATGTCATCTTAAAATTTCATGGATAATTGACCCTTTTTTCATAGCCAACTTTCCTTGATGTCACAGATGAGTTTTCTACCATGCGTCATCTTTTAATTACACCTATATAATTGAATGTTAACTCCTGTTAACGAGATTATTTAATGACATAGAAAAGTACAAATGGGAATGAAGTATGAAATCTAAATACAAAGCTGTACAAACTTCAGTAAAATTCTGTGAAAGCAGTAGTATATATTGTATATGTATGTAGAAGTGATATGCACACACAATATGCATCTATATGCATATACATGGAAAAGCATCAAGATTGTTAACAATGTTCACATCTTGTAAGGATGTCTACAGACACTTTAAAAATACATTTCTGAGACTTCCAGTTTCCAGTCCAGCATAAAAGGAGTTTGGAAGTCACCACTCCATTCTAACAGGTGAAAAGCTGAACAAACTGAAAAATTAACAACTCTTCTTAGATTCATAAAAGAAGTGAGGTCACAGGATAAATTGCTACTCCCAGCATTGGAGAGACATGCAGATACCGAGAATCACAATTTACTGAAGCAGAAACTCTTGAGTAGAAACCTCCACAGGAACCAGTGCTGGGGCTGGAAAACCTGAACTATAATTGATGAATTGCTGGAGGCTCAGTGTGGACCCATCTGTGAGATAAAAAACTCCAGGGGGACCCAGCCTTAGGGGGTCCCCACATTGGTGTGAGTTTTGCCTCCAGAGGCTTGACCAGGTTCTCACAGTGAAGATCGGAGAAAAATCCATTCATGCTTCCTGTAGGAGGAGGGGGAAAGTGGCTATTTTGAAAAATGCCAGAGCATTCTATTCTTCTTAACAAGGCCTGCCCTCAAGAGAAACTACCTTGCCAGAGCCGAACCTATTGGGTTTTTGTCAGAGCTTAACTAGCCCAGGGGAAGGGAAACACCCAACTCTAGCTCCCTCCAGTCCCTCCTAAGCCCCCCACCCCCACTTAAGAGGGCTGGGACTGAGAGGCACTTGCAAAGTTCACAGCCAAGGAGCACAGCCTCACGGAAAGCCTGAGACCTAATCAGAGGACCACAGAACACCTCCCCTACCCCTACACCTCACCACCACATCACCAAAGTTCTCTTTACTGCCATTCCTTCTACCCAGTATATCATGTCCAGCTTTCAACAAAAAAATTACAAGGCACACTGAAAGGCAAAAGGCAGTTTGAAGAGACAGAGCAAGCATCAGAACCACACTCATACATTGCAGGGATGTTGAAATTAGCAGATATTGAATTTAAAACAGTTATGATTAACATGATAAGGGCTCTAATGGAAAAAAAGTAGACAACGTGCAAGACAAATGGATCATGTAAGCAGAGAGATGGAAATTCTAAGAAAGAATCAAAAAGAAATGCTAGAAATCAAGAACACTGTAATAAAAATAAAGAATGCCTTTGATAGGCTCACTAGTAGACTGGACAGGGCTGAGGAAGGAACCTCTGAGAGTGATGATAGAGACTTCCAAAACTGAAAGGCAAAGAGAAAAAAAAGACAAAAAAACGGAACCGAAGATCCAAGAACTGTGGGACAACTACAAAAGGTATAACATCCAAGTAATGGGAATACCAAGAAGAGAAGCGAGAAAGGAACAGAAGAAATATTCAAAGCAATGATTGTAATAGGGGTGGGGCGGGCGCACGCGGCCCTTAGCGCAGGCCGTTTGGGATTGGCTGTTAGCGGTCCTGCTCCCACCAATGGGTGACATTGTGGTGGGCCCCTCCCCCTCCCCTTCCTCTGTATAAAAGGAGCCGGAATTCTGATTGGGGGAAGATGGTTCTTTGAGGCCCTCGTCTGCCATCTTCTGGGCCTGCTGGCTTTCTGAATAAAGTCATCATTCCTTGCTCCAACTCATCCCACAATATATTGGCCTGTCGGGCAGCGAGCAGAACAAACCTGGACTTGGTACCATAATGACTCAGAATTTCCCTAAATTAATGACAGCTACCAAATAGCAGATACAGGAAGCTTAGAGAACAGACAGGATAACGGCAGGGGGTGGGGGTGGGGGGCGGCGGTTATTAGGCATATAATATTCTAACTGAACAAAATCAAAGATGAACATCTTAAAAGGAGCCAGAGGGAAAAAATGCCTTCCCTCTAGAGGAGCAAAGATAAAAATTACATCCACCTTTTCTTCAGAAACCATGATGCAAGCAAGAAGAGCATGGAGTGAAATATTTGAAGTGTTGAGAGAAAAAAGTGAATGCCAACCTAGGATTCTGTATTCTAAGAAGTTACCCTGCAAAAGTGAAGAATACCTTTTTCTTTTTCTTTTTTTTTTTTTTTTTTTTTTTTCACACCGCACGGCTTGTGGTACCTTAGTTCCCCGAGCAAGGATCAAACCCGGGTCCTCAATAGTGAGAGCTCGTTGTCCTAACCACTGGACCACCAGGGAATTACCAAAAATACTTTCTAAGGCGAGGCTGTGTTGCCAGCAGTCTTGCTTTGAAATGTTAAAAGAAGTTTCTTCAGAGAGAAGGTGTTTGCTCAAAACCAACAACCTGGAGCTTCCCGGGTGAAATCTGAAAGGGGCTCTCGGACACAGAGGGTGAGGAGAGACGGAAGGAAGAGGCAGGCACGCCAGTCTGGTAGGCGGTAGGTTTAACAAGCACGGGAACTTGGTACCAAGGCTGTGGCCCCAGAACCATACCCCGGCCCCTCCCTCCAGGTAAACTGGCAGAAAACCACAACTAACCATATCCTCTAGCTGTGTTCAGAGCGCAGGAACAAGAGTCCATCCACAGGAAAACTGCGGCAAGCTGGTTCAGCTTCACAAGCGCGACAAAGCCGCCCTGCAGCTCATTACCATCTCATTATAATACTAGGATCTCAGCCATCCGCACCAGAATGGTTCGACCCTGCTTCCCACCCAGATGCCAACAACCATACAAGGGCAGAAAGGAGGTGACAGCCCAGTTCCAGGAAGAATCACAGCTATTCCCGGAAAACCAATGTATATGCCTCCCCCTCATTAACCTTGCCCTTAAGATCTTGCCTGAATCATCCCCGTGGGCGAGAAGTTGATTTGCGAACTAAGTTCCTGCTTCTCCATCCTCTGGCCATTGAATAAAGGTTGCCTTGCTTCCATCTCAGCTTTGGTTTCGGTTTTGGCTGCACGAACTTGAATGGAAAAAGAACCTTCCCCTCTGAGGCCAGCTAGGGCTCAAGTAGGGGTCCACGTGACCTAACTCGGTAAGAAAGTTATCTTGAGGCTTGTCTGAGGCTTTTCTTGGGCACCGCAAGAGAAGTCCATCTCCACACCTGCCCACCATAATCTTAAAGTTTATATAGAAGCCTGAACTGGGTTCTGTCACACATACTGTCCAGATGGTCTCAGCAACAGATCACTCTCAAAGCTACATCCTTGAAAATGGCTCCCACTGTGGGAACGGTGGGCAGAGCATACATGCCAAGGACAGGGGTGGGGTGAAGAGCCTCCTGTTTCCCTGGTCCTTTTCACACATCATCCAGTGGTCACATCCTCTGGATGACCTCCTCCAACAGAAGGAAATCAATATGGGTCAGAAACTCAGATCCACATAAAGAAAGGAAGAGCATTAGAGAAGTAATACATGCAGGTAAATAAAAACTTTTACTTTTCTTATTCTTTTTTTTTTTTTTTTTTTCGGTATGCGGGCCTCTCACTGTTGTGGCCTCTCCCGTTGCAGAGCACAGGCTCCGGACACGCAGGCTCAGCGGCCATGGTTCACGGGCCCAGCCGCTCCGCGGCATGTGGGATCTTCCCGGACCGGGGCACGAACCTGTGTCCCCTGCATCGGCAGGCGGACTCTCAACCACTGCGCCACCAGGGAAGCCCTTACTTTTCTTATTCTTAACTGATTTCACAGATAATAGTTTGTTACAAATAACAATAGCGACAATGTACTTGATTATGTATGTTTATTATACATACAATATAAGCATATGCAATTGTATATATAAGCATATACACTTCCATATGCTTCTGTATGAGTGAGATAAATGACAGCAGTAATATAAGGTACAGCAAGGGACAGGAGGAAGGGATTAGGAATATTTTGTTTTTATAAGGTACTTGCACTACTTGCGAAGCAGTATAGTGTTATTTGAAAGTAGACTTGCATTATCTGTAAATGTACATTGCAAATTCTATCCAGGGCAACCACTGAAAAAAAAAAATGAAGAAACATAATTGATATGCTAAGAAAGGAGAGAAAATGGAATCATATAAAATGCTCAATTAAAACCACAAATAACAGAAAAAGAGTGGAAGACAAAAATAGGAATAAAGAACAAGGGCAAGGAATAGAAGATAGAAACAAATATGGTAGATATTAATCCAACTATATCAATAATCACTTTAAATGTCAATGGTGTAAACACACCAATTAAAAGATAGACTTTGACAGAGTGGATCAAAAAACAAGACTTAAGGGAATTCTCTGGTGGTTCAGTGGTTAAGACTCCGTGCTTCCACTGCCAGGGGCCAGGTTCCATCCCTGGTCAGGGAGCTAAGATCCCACAAGCCACGTAGTGCAGCCAAAATAAAAAAGATTTAGCTATATGTTGTCTACAAGAAACCCACTTTAAATATAAAGACACATGTAACTTAAGATTAAGGGATGAGTAGACAAAGCACAGAGGATTTTTAAGGCAGTGAAACTAATCTGTATGACAGGTGTACAGTAGACCTATGTCTTTATACATTTGTCCAAACCCATAGACTATACAACACCAAGAGTAAACCCTAAGGTAAACTAGACTTTGGGTTATAGTGACGTGTCAGTGTAAATTATTGACTGTAACAAATGTACCACTCTGGTGGGGGATGTTGATAATAGGGGAGGCTATGCATGTTGAGGGGGCAGAGGATATATGGAAACGCTGTGAACTTTCCACCCCACTGTGGAGTGGAAATGGGAAAAACTTTTTACTGAATAATTTTAATATCTTTCTGCACTCTCCAAATTTACTGTAATGAGTGCGTGTAAACAAAGATAAAATATGTTAAAATTCTACCACCTCCCTTTTCCTAACATTTGTATGTGGAAAAATCAGTGACCTATCGGGCTTCTCCAAGTCTTGAGTTGTTTGATGAGTAACACGCTCCTCTTCTTTGACACTGATTGAACTTGTTCTGCAATAAAAACATTGAGAAAAGGGACTATGACCCTCCCAAGTTGGCATCTTCCTCTGGTCTGTGCTCCTAGGCCTCCCACCTTGTACCCAGAAGGATAATGATGTGACTTCGGGGCACTCTTACGCATGGTGAAAATCTTTTTGATTTGGAAGGTGATGTTCTCCAAGTGTTTGCCACAGAGTCAGTAACAAATCATTAATATTTCATGGCTTTTCTGTTCCTGTGTGAGGACAACTCCAACTGGTCTTCCTGAGTCATAAGGGAGAGGGCAAAGGCTGCTGGGGACTGCAGCATCTCCTCGGAAACTGCTGAGCTCAAAGTGGGACCTCACTCCACATATACAGGTCATCATAGACTCTGAGACATGGGTCAGACACCAAGATGTATATTTAGCCAGGAAGCATGTTTCCATGGCAATCTTAAACTCCTGTGTCTGCCTTTCTTCCTCCATCCGGTGTATTAAGTCCACATTCAGCCCCTGTGGGCTTTGCCCATCTGTTATGCAGCTGAGGCCTCAGCTGCTTTATGGGCTGCTGATAATCTTGGAAAGCTAGGGCAAAACCCAGACAATAATGTTCACAGCACTTATTTTGTGATTGCTTGACATTCTTTCAAGAGTCTGTTTTCAATTCAGAGACATTCAGAGAGATTTCACAAGGCAGGTCATTGTAACATTATTTGCAACAGCAAAACACTGGAAATCATCTAAATGTCCAACAAGAGGGCACTTGCCTAGATAGCTATTTCTTCAGCTAAGTACCAGATGAGGAAGTCAACTTGCATATAAAGTCCATGCTGTATGCAAAATAAGCACTAGAATCACATGCATTTAGCTGCATTTGCTTAAGTTGAACGCATTTATAACATAATCACACTGTTCTCATAAAACTAAAAAGAAGGCTCTATTAAAAACTTATTGGGGGCTTCCCTGGTGGCGCAGTGGTTGAGAATCTGCCTGTTAATGCGGGGGACACGGGTTCGAGCCCTGGTCTGGGAGGATTCCACATGCCACGGAGCAACTGGGCCCGTGAGCCACAACTGCTGAGCCTGCGCGTCTGGAGCCTGTGCTTCGCAACAAGAGAGGCCGCGATAGTGAGAGGCCCGCGCACCGCGATGAAGAGTGGCCACCGCTTGCCGCAACTAGAGAAAGCCCTCGCACAGAAACGAAGACCGAACACAGCCAAAAATAAATTAATTAATTAAAAACTTATTATCCAAAAAAAGGTATTGAAGGAAACAGAATAAATTCACTAACCAAGAAAAAAAAAAAACCTTATTACTCAGGGGGCTTATGTAATCCCTTTTTAATTTCCCTCCTGAAAATTTTCCTGCCATTTGCCAACTATGATAATAATTAAATATAAATTAAATAAATCACTCTCCTGGTCTGCAGAATGTGCATAACCAGACAGAGTAAATGTTCACTGAATACTATTTTCCAGTCAGGCTGGATTGTCAGGGACTGATGGAATTGGCCAGCCTGGCTAGAATGGGACTGGTCACATGGTGAATGCAGAGTACATGGAAATATTGTCAGACCACAGAATTCCAGAGAGGGACAACACAATGCAGAGAGGACCGGATCCAAACCCCCATTTAACAGGTGCAGAAGCTGAGGGTCAGAGAAGCCATACACTAACCCAATTCACAAGCTAACCCAGAGGGGTGAGGACAAGAATCCAGGTCTCGTAATTGTCCATTCTAAATACATTCTGACGCTTTCTTTTTTCAGAGAGTAGGAAACTGAGAAACAGAGAAGGTGGATGATTTGAAAGTGCGGCGTTGAGAAACATACACAGAGCATACAAGCAAACCTAGCACACAGTGGAACTCAGTAAACGTTTGTTGAATGCAGTTCATGATATGTTAATGACCTATTATTTCAGATTTCAATTTTTTTAAGCTTCTACTTTTTTTTTTCCCTTTGGCCACCCTGCACAGCATGTGGGATGTGGTATGTTAGTTCCCCAACCAGGGATCGAACCTGCAACCCCTGCATTGGAAGCGCAGTCTTAACCATTGGACCACCAGAGAAGTCCCCAGATTTCAAATTTTTGAGCCAATATAATATGTGCTCATTGTAAAAAAAATAAATACATACTAAAATATACAAAGATAAAAATTAAAACTCAATCCCCTCTATCCCACATCTAGAGGTAACCACTTAACCATTACTGACAGTTTGAAGAATATCCTTCCAGATATTTTCATATATATATAATTTTTAAACAGAAGTTGATTCATAATTTTTTAAATATTTATTTATTTATTTTGGCTGCGCCAGGTCTTAGTTGCAGCATGCGGACCTCTTCTTAGTTGCGGCATGCATGAGGGATCTAGTTCCCCGACAAGGGATCGAACCCGGGGCCCCTGCAGTGGGAGCGTGGAGTCTTACACACTGGACTACCAGGGAAGTCCCTGATTCATAATGTATTCACCTCTACATCTTTTTTTAATTTACTGATATATGAAAGACATTTTTCTGCATCTGTACACATGGATTGCTTTATCTGTTATAATGTCTGAATAATATTTGTCCATCTCTCTCGCACTACTACTCTCCCTTGACCAGGTGAGAAAATTAAAAAGAGAATTGTGGGAGTGGACATTTTATAAATGGTGCTGGGAAATTTGGACAATCATCTGGAAAAATACAAAATTAGATCTATTCTTCACACCTTATGCTAGAATAAATTCCAAATGGGTCAGAGGTTTAAATATAAAGTATAAAAACATGCAGAAGAAAATGTGTGTGAATGTATCTAATCTGAGACTGGGGAAATCTTCCCTAATCATGACGCAGAGTCCAGAAGCAGTAAGGCAAGAATGGATCAATTTGACTACATAATTTTTTTTTTCTTAATGGTCACACAAAAGGAAAAAAAAAAGGGAAAGGGAAAAGGAAACCATAGATTTAAAAAGACACTTAAGGGCTTCCGTGGTGGCACAGTGGTTGCGGAGCGGCTAGGCCCGTGAGCCATGGCCGCTGAGCCTGCGCGTCCAGAGCCTGTGCTCCGCAACGGGAGAGGCCACAACAGTGAGAGGCCCGCGTACTGCAAAAAAAAAAAAAAAAAAAAAGACACTTGGGGGGGACCTTGAAGATGGCGGAAGAGTAAGACGCGGAGATCGCCTTCCTCCCCACGGATACACCAGAAATACATCCACACGTGGAACAACTCCTACAGAACTCCTACTGAAGGCTGGCAGAAGACCTCAGACCTCCCAAAAGGCAAGAAACTCCCCACGTAACTGGGTAGGGCAAAAGAAAAAACAGAGACAAAAGAATAAGGACGGCACCTGCACCAGTGGGAGGGAGCTGTGAAGGAGGAAAAGTTTCCACACACTAGGAAGCCCCTCCGCGGGCGGAGACTGCGGGAGGCAGAGGGGGGAGTTTCGGGACCGCGGAGTAGTGCACAGCGACGGGTGCGGAGGGCAAAGCGGGGAGATTCCTGCACAGAAGATCGGTGCCGACCAGCACTCACCAACCCGAGAGGCTTGCTGCTCACCCACCGGGGCGGGCGGGGCTGCGAGCTGAGGCTAAGGTTTTGGTTTTGGACGGAGCTCAGGGAGAGGACTGGGGTTGGCGGCTTGAACATAGCCTGAAGGGGTTAGTGCACCACGACTAGCCGGGAGGGAGTTCGGGGAAAAGCCTGCACCGGCCGAAGAGGCAGGAGACTTTTTCTTCCCTCTTTGTCTCCTGGTGCGCGAGGAGAGGGGTCTAAGAGCGCTGCTTAAAGGAACTCCAGAGACGGGCGCGAGCCGCGGCTAAAAGCGCGAACCCCAGAGACGGGCGCGAGCCGCGGCTGAGGGCGCGAGCCCCCGAGACGGGCGCGAGCCGCGGCTGAAAGCGCAAACCCCAGAGACGGGCGCGAGCCGCGGCTGAGGGCGCGAGCCCCCGAGACGGGCGCGAGCCGCGGCTAAAACCGCGGACCCCAGAGACGGGCGGGAGACGCTAAGGCTGCTGCTGCCGCCACCAAGGGGCCTGTGTGCGAGCACAGGTCACTCTCCACACCCCTCTTCCGCGGAGCCTGTGCAGCCCGCCACTGCCAGGTTCCCGGGATCCAGGGACAACTTCCCCGGGACAGCACACGGCGGGCCTCAGGCTGGTGCAACGTCACGCCGGCCTCTGCCGCAACGTCACGCTGCCTCTGCCGCCGCAGGCCGGCCCCGCACGCAGTGCCCCTCCTTCCCCCATCCCCCAACCCCCGGCCTGAGTGAGCCGGAGGCCCCGAATCGGCGGCTCCTTTAACCCCGTCCTGTCTGAGCGAAAAAACAGACGCCCTCCAGCGACCTACACGCAGAGGCAGGGCCAAATCCAAAGCTGAGCTCCTGTGAGCTGTGAAAACAAAGAAGAGAAAGGGAAATCTCTCCCAGCAGCCACAGAAGCAGCGGATTAAAGCTCCACAATCAACTTGATATACCCTGCATCTGTGGAATACCTGAATAGACAAGGAATGATCCCAAATTGAAGAGGTGGAATTTAGGAGCGAAATCTATGATTTTTTTCCCTTTTCCTCTTTTTGTGAAGGTGTACGTGTATGCTCCTGTGTGACATCTAGTCTGTATACTCTAGCTTCCACCATTTGTCCTAGGGCTCTATCTGTCCATGACTTTTTTTTAAAAATTCTTTTTCTTAATAATTAAGTTTAATTGTAATAACTTTATTATACTTTACCTTCGTTCTTTCTTTCCTTCCTTCCCTCCCTCCTTTAGACAACGAATCACCCCAAATTGAGGAGGTGGTCTCAGGGAGCAGGATTTATGATTTTTCCCCCTTTACCTCTTTTTGTGAAGGTGTATGTGTATGCTTCTGTGTAAGATTTTCTCTGTATAGCTTTGCTTCCAACATTTGTCCTAAGGTTCTATCCGTCCCTTTTTTTTTTTCTAAATATTTTTTAATTCAATAACTATATTATACTTTATTTTATTTTTACTGTATCATCTTTCTTTCTGTCTTTTTTTCCTTCTTTCCCTCCTTCCTTCCTTCCTTCCTTCCTCCCTCCCTCCCTCCCTCCTTTCTTTCCTTCTTTGCTTCTTTCTTCCTTCCTTCCTTTCCTCCTTTCCTTCTTTCTTTCCTCATACTTCTACTAATTCTCTCTACTTTTTCTCCCTTTTATTCTGAGCCGTGTGGATGAAAGGCTCTTGGTGCTCCAGCCAGGAGTCAGGGCTCTGCCTCTGAGGTAGGAGAGCCAACTTCAGGTCACTGGTCAACAAGAGACCTCCCAGCTCCACATAATATTAAACAGCGGAAATCTCCCAGAGACCTCCATCTTAACACCAGCACCCAGCTTCACTCAACGACCAGCAAGCCACAGTGCTGGACAACCTATGCCAAACAACTAGCAAAACAGGAACACAACCCCACCCATTAGCAGAGAGGCTGCCTAAAATCATAATAAGGCCACAGACACCCCAAAACACACCACCAGACGTGAACCTGCCCACTAGAGAGACAAGATCCAGCCTCATCCAGCACAACACAGGCACTAGTCCCCTCCACCAGGAAGCCTACACAACCCACTGAAACAACCTTAGCCACTGGAGACAGACATCAAAAACAACGGGAACTATGAACCTGCAGCCTGCAAAAAGGAGACCCCAAACACAGTAAGATAAGCAAAATGAGAAGACAGAAAAACACACAGCAGATGAAGGAGCAAGATAAAAACCCACCAGACCTAACAAATGAAGAGGAAATAGGCAATCTACCTGAAAAAGAATTCAGAATAATGATAGTAAGGATGATCCGAAATCTTGGAAGTAGAATGGACAAAATGCAAGAAACAGTTAACAAGGACCTACAAGAACTAAAGATGAAACAAGCAACGATGAACAATGCAATAAATGAAATTAAAATCACTCTAGATAGGATCAATAGCAGAATAACTGAGGCAGAAGAACGGATAAGTGACCTGGAAGATAAAGTAGTGGAAATAACTACTGCAGAGCAGAATAAAGAAAAAAGAATGAAAAGAACTGAGGACAGTCTCAGAGACCTCTGGGACAACATGAAACGCACCAACATTCGAATTATAGGGGTTCCAGAAGAAGAAGAAAGAAAGAAAGGGACTGAGAAAATATTTGAAGAGATTATAGTTGAAAACTTCCCTAATATGGGAAAGGAAATAGTTAATCAAGTCCAGGAAGCACAGAGGGTCCCATACAGGATAAATACAAGGAGAAACACGCCAAGACACATATTAATCAAACTGTCAAAAATTAAATACAAAGAAAGCATATTAAAAGCAGCAAGGGAAAAACAACAAATAACACACAAGGGAATCCCCATAAGGTTAACAGCTGATCTCTCAGCAGAAACCCTACAAGCCAGAAGGGAGTGGCAGGACATACTGAAAGTGATGAAGGAGAATAGCCTGAAACCAAGACTACTCTACCCAGCAAGGATCTCATTCACATTTGATGGAGAAATTAAAACCTTTACAGACAAGCAAAAGCTGAGAGAGTTCAGCACCACCAAACCAGCTTTACAACAAATGCTAAAGGAACTTCTCTAGACACGAAACACAAGAGAAGGAAATGACCTATAGTAGCGAACCCAAAACAATATATAAAATGGAAATAGGAACATACATATCGATAATTACCTTAAATGTAAATGGACTAAATGCTCCCACCAAAAGACACAGATTGGCTGAATGGATACAAAAACAAGACCCTTATATATGCTGTCTACAAGAGACCCACTTCAGAACTAGAGACACATACAGACTGAAAGTAAGGGGATGGAAAAAGATATTCCATGCAAATGGAAACCAAAAGAAAGCTGGAGTAGCAATTCTCATATCAGACAAAATAGACTTTAAAATAAGGACTATTAAAAGGGACAAAGAAGGACACTACATAATGATCAAGGGATCGATCCAAGAAGAAGATATAACAATTGTAAATATTTATGCACCCAACATAGGAGCACCTCAATACATAAGGCAAATACTAACAACCATAAAAGGGGAGATCAACAGTAACACATTCATAGTAGGGGACTTTAACACCCCACTTTCACCCATGGACGGATCATCCAAAATGAAAATAAATAAGGAAACACAAGCTTTAAATGATACATTAAACAAGATGGACTTAATTGATGTTTATAGGACACTCCATCCAAAAACAACAGAATACACATTTTTCTCAAGTGCTCATGGAACATTCTCCAGGATAGATCATATCTTGGGTCACAAATCAAGCCTTGGTAAATTTAAGAAAACTGAAATTGTATCAAGTATCTTTTCCGACCACAACGCCATGAGACTAGATATCAATTACAGGAAAAGATCTGTAAAAAATACAAACACATGGAGGCTAAACAATACACTACTTAATAATGAAGTGATCACTGAAGAAATCAAAGAGGAAATAAAAAAATACCTAGAAACAAATGACAATGGAGACACAACGACCCAAAACCTATGGGATGCAGCAAAAGCAGTTCTAAGGGGGAAGTTTATAGCAATACAAGCCCACCTTAAGAAGCAGGAAACATCTCGAATAAACAACCTAACCTTGCACCTCAAGCAATTAGAGAAAGAAGAACAAAAAAACCCCAAAGCTAGCAGAAGGAAAGAAATCATAAAAATCAGATCAGAAATAAATGAAAAAGAAATGAAGGAAACAATAGCAAAGATCAATAAAACTAAAAGCTGGTTCTTTGAGAAGATAAACAAAATAGATAAACCACTAGCCAGACTCATCAAGAAAAAAAGGGAGAAGACTCAAATCAATAGAATTAGAAATGAAAAAGGAGAAGTAACAACTGACACTGCAGAAATAAAAAAAATCATGAGAGATTACTACAAGCAACTCTATGCCAATAAAATGGACAATCTGGAAGAAATGGACAAATTCTTAGAAATGCACAACCTGCCAAGACTGAATCAGGAAGAAATAGAAAATATGAACAGACCAATCACAAGCACTGAAATTGAAACTGTGATTAAAAACCTTCCAACAAACAAAAGCCCAGGACCAGATGGCTTCACAGGTGAATTCTATCAAACGTTTAGAGAAGAGCTAACACCTATCCTTCTCAAACTCTTCCAAAATATAGCAGAGGGAGGAACACTCCCAAATTCCTTCTACGAAGCCACCATCACCTTGATACCAAAACCAGACAAGGATGTCACAAAGAAAGAAAACTACAGGCCAATATCACTGATGAACATAGATGCAAAAATCCTCAACAAAATACTAGCAAACAGAATCCAACAGCACATTAAAAGGATCATACACCATGATCAAGTGGGGTTTATTCCAGGAATGCAAGGATTCTTCAATATACGCAAATCTATCAATGTGATAAACTATATTAACAAATTGAAGGAGAAAAACCATATGATCATCTCAATAGATGCAGAGAAAGCTTTCGACAAAATTCAACACCCATTTATGATAAAAACCCTCCAGAAAGTAGGCATAGAGGGAACTTTCCTAAACATAATAAAAGCCATATATGACAAGCCCACAGCAAACATCATCCTCAATGGTGAAAAACTGAAAGCATTTCCACTAAGATCAGGAACAAGACAAGGTTGCCCACTCTCACCACTCTTATTCAACATAGTTTTGGAAGTTTTAGCCACAGCAATCAGAGAAGAAAAGGAAATAAAAGGAATCCAAATCGGAAAAGAAGAAGTAAAGCTGTCACTGTTTGCAGATGACATGATACTATACATAGAGAATCCTAAAGATGCTACCAGAAAACTACTAGAGCTAATCAATGAATTTGGTAAAGTAGCAGGATACAAAATTAATGCACAGAAATCTCTGGCATTCCTATATACTAATGATGAAAAATCTGAAAGTGAAATCAAGAAAACACTCCCATTTACCATTGCAACAAAAAGAATAAAATATCTAGGAATAAACCTACCTAAGGATACGAAAGACCTGTATGCAGAAAATTATAAGACACTGATGAAAGAAATTAAAGATGATACAAATAGATGGAGAGATATACCATGTTCTTGGATGGGAAGAATCAACATTGTGAAAATGACTCTACTACCCAAAGCAATCTACAGATTCAATGCAATCCCTATCAAACTACCACTGGCATTTTTCACAGAACTAGAACAAAAAATTTCGCAATTTGTATGGAAACACAAAAGACCCCGAATAGCCAAAGCAATCTTGAGAACGAAAAAAGGAGCTGGAGGAATCAGGCTCCCTGACTTCAGACTATACTACAAAGCAACAGTAATCAAGACAGTATGGTACTGGCACAAAAACAGAAAGATAGATCAGTGGAACAGGATAGAAAGCCCAGAGATAAACCCACGCACATATGGACACCTTATCTTTGATAAAGGAGGCAGGAATGTACAGTGGAGAAAGGACAGCCTCTTCAATAAATGGTGCTGGGAAAACTGGAGAGGTACATGTAAAAGTATGAGATTAGATCACTCCCTAACACCATACACAAAAATAAGCTCAAAATGGATTAAAGACCTAAATGTAAGGCCAGAAACTATCAAACTCTTAGAAGAAAACATAGGAAGAACACTCTATGACATAAATCACAGCAAGATCCTTTCTGACCCACCTCCTAGAGTAATGGAAATAAAAACAAAAATAAACAAATGGGACCTAATGAAACTTCAAAGCTTTTGCACAGCAAAGGAAACCATAACCAAGACCAAAAGACAACCCTCAGAATGGGAGAAAACATTTGCAAATGAAGCAACTGACAAAGGATTAATCTCCAAAATTTACAAGCAGCTCATGCAGCTCAATAACAAAAAAACAAACAACCCCATCCAAAAATGGGCAGAAGACCTAAATAGACATTTCTCCAAAGAAGATATACAGAATGCCAACAAACACATGAAAGAATGCTCAACATCATTAATCATTAGAGAAATGCAAATCAAAACTACAATGAGATATCATCTCACACCAGTCAGAATGGCCATCATCAAAAAATCAAGAAACAATAAATGCTGGAGAGGGTGTGGAGAAAAGGGGACACTCTTGCACTGCTGGTGGGAATGTGAATTGGTTCAGCCACTGTGGAGAACAGTATGGAGGTTCCTTAAAAAACTACAAATAGAATTACCATATGACCCAGCAATCCCACTACTTGGCATATACCCTGAGAAAACCAAAATTCAAAGAGAGTCATGTACCAAAATGTTCATTGCAGCTCTATTTACAATAGCCAGGACATGGAAACAACCTAAGCACCCATCATCGGATGAATGGATAAAGAAGATGTGGCACATATACACAATGGAATATTACTCAGCCTTAAAAAGAAATGAAATTGAGCTATTTGTAATGAGATGGATAGACCTAGAATCTGTCATACAGAGTGAAGTAAGTCAGAAAGAAAAAGACAAATACCGTATGCTAACACATATATATGGAATTTAAGGGAAAAAAATGTCATGAAGAACCTAGGGGTAAGATAGGAATAAAGACGCAGACCTACTGGAGAACGGACTTGAGGGTATGGGGAGGGGGAGGGGTGAGTTTTGACAGGGCGAGAGAGAGTCATGGACATATACACACTAACAAACGTAGTAAGGTAGATAGCTGGGGGGAAGCAGCCGCAAGGCACAGGGATATTAGCTCGGTGCTTTGTGACAGCCTGGAAGGGTGGGATGGGGAGAGTGGGAGGGAGGGAGACGCAAGAGGGAAGACATATGGGAACATATGTATATGTATAGCTGATTCACTTTGTTGTAAAGCAGAAACTAGCACACCATTGTAAAGCAATTATACCCCAATAAAGATGTTTAAAAAAAAAAAAAAAAAAAAAAAAGACACTTAAGAGATAAATCAATCAATATAATATATGGATTGTTTGCATACTATTTCCAACAAACCAAGTATAAACACACACATGCACACCCATGCAGAAGCATGCAGAAGAACACATGAGCTCATGTGTATGCACACATGTTTATAAGACAATCAGGGAAATTTGGAACACTGATCAAAGATTAGAAAGTAAGTAACTTTTATGTAATTTAATGATATAGTAGGTTATATTTTTTAAAGAACACATATCTTTTAAAGATACTCTGACAATATTTATAGATGAAACAATATGTCTGGGATTTGCTTCAAAATAATCCAGGGAGTAGGGTGGGAAGAAGTGGTTGGCAATATATATCAGATAGGAATGGCCATGGATTTAATCATTACTGAATTTGTGTAGTGAGCAAATGGTGGCTCACCAGACTATACTCTTCTTTTTTGTATTGTTTAAAATTCTTCACACTAACCATTAAAGGTTAAAATTTTTAAAGACTACTGATACAGTGATATAGTCAAGAAAGCTCTCTCCTGACTTTAGTCCTGACACTTGGCAAATACAAATTTCTTTGTATAACTAGAAATCATACATTGTCCATTATTCTGGTAATTTATGCATATAAATTACCAGTTAGATTTCAAGTCCTTGATATTAGGAATAGCATGTTTTGTTCATCATTTTTCTCCAGTGCCTAGCTAGGAGTAGGACTAGATGGGGAAGTGTTTCTCAAATTTTTCCATGTGCAGAGAGCTTAATGCTCACTCAGCACAAATGTGGACCACTGGTTTTAGGTAAAGCAAATAAAATCGGTATTAACTTTTATTAAAATTAAAATATTACTAAAATTAAGAGTATTAACACTGTATCAATGACAAGAATAATTGATAGAGAATAGTATTGGTAGACAAAATAAATGATAAAAAATTTATTAATAAATACTAACAATATTATATTATAAATGATAAATTTGATATGCTAAAAACATAAAAATAATTTTTTTATTTTTATGTTTCTTTATTGAATTATCGTTGATTTGCCATGTTGTGGTAGTTTCTGCTACACAGCAAAGTGATTCAGTTATACATCTATACATATTCTTTTTCATACTCTTTTCCATTATGGTTTATCACAGGATACTGAATATGGTTCCCTGAGCTATACAGTAGGACCTTATTGTCTATCCATTCTATATATAATAGTTTGCATCTGCTAATCCCAGACTCCCACTTCATTCCCCCACCACCCTCCCCCTTGGCAACCACAAGTCTATTCTTGATGTCTGTGAATCTGTTTCTGTTTCATAGGTAGGTTCATTTGTGTCATATTTTAGATTCCACATGTAAGTGATATCATATGGTATTTGTCTTTCTCTTTCTGACTTACTTCACTTAGTATGATAATCTCTAGCTCCATCCATGTTGCTGCAAATGGCATTATTTCATTCTTTTTAATGACTCAGTAGTATTCCATTGTATATATGTACCACATCTTCTTCATACATTCATCTGTTGATAGACATTTAGGTTGTTTCCATGTCTTGGCTATTGTAAATACTGCTGCTATGAACATAGGGGTGCATGTACCTTTTTAATTATAGTTTTGTCCAGTATATACCCAGGAGTGGGATTGCTGGATCATATAGCAACTCTAAAAAATAAAATATTTTAAATTAACGTGAATAGAAACGTTTCATCAGCTATAGAAATGACACCCTTTGCAATCTTTCACCAACATCCCTCCATCTGGCTCAGTGTCCTATAGTTTGGGCCACAGGTCAGATTATACATCTTGTCTTTCCTCCTCATATGGTTTACCTTCCTCTGTATTTTTACTAAACACAGAGTTATCGAGCACCGAGTTCAGGTGGTCAGGAATGGCAGTAAATATTGGACACCTCTTTTATACAAGTTTGGAAAATCAAATAGAAAATGAAGTGGTTTCCCCTTTAGGTGGTAAAGGATATTTATGGCTTTAATGGAAATGATGGTTTCACAGGTGTATGCTTATCTTCAAACTCACAGATTTGTTTACCTTAAATATATAGAGCTTTTTATGTGTCAATCATAGCTTCATAAAGTGGTTTTAAAAATTAAATTAAATTTTTATCAGAACATGAAGTGGTTTCTCACTGAATACTATTTTCACTGCCCTGTTGAACACTATGTTGACCAGCAATCACAATCGAAAGCCAAAGGGTAAATATTTCTGCTTGGAAGATGACTTTTTCACTCCTTTATTGACCATAGCTCTAGAAAGTATTGTTTCATGGTCTGCTGCAGTGCCCAAATGTGGATATGGATACATATATGTGTGTGTGTGTGTGTGTGTGTGTGTGTATCTCCAACATTATATTGTGTTTTTCTTCGTGTGTTTCTCTAACAAGAGAAGAAAACCATTAACTATTGGTAAACAAACTCCCAGCAATCAAACTCTTCACACAACAGTTCAGCTTAAGAAATCCTGCTATCTCGTCCTGAGAGTTCATCATAGAAATATTTTGCCTATAACATGAGAGTTTAGATCCCTGGTTTTCACTATTCAAGATACTGAGATTTATGAATTTAGGTGTAAATGGCATTACGAAAAAAAATTATTTTAATTTCATTCCCCATTTCAAAGACAAAAATGTACCATTCCCACATTCCAGAACAGTGCCCTCACTGGAGGAGAGCAGTGTCGCCCTAACTATGTGTTTCTCCTGTCAGCATGAAAAGATGTGCACACAGAGACCCCGATTTGTTCTTATGCACAATCTTCAATGCCAAATGAAGATTAAGAGTAAAAGTACAACTATTCTTTGTGAGAAAGCATTTCGTTGTTTGACACACACGAGCCACCTCTTTGATTCATGTGACAAAGCTCTTTCTCATTGTAAATTATCTGGTGCTCCATCAATATTTTTCCCAATAACCCTACTTAAGTCTACATTACGCCCACAAAGTGTTATTGATTAAATTTTTAAAAATCTTTCTTCTTGCAACATGAAATCTCAGTGATAAACAAAATAAAAAGTCATCATGCAGTTCTTCACACATACATCTTGGTAACTCCTGCTCTGCCCCTGGAGTGGGCTGAAGGGTGGCCCCCGAAGATATCAGGCCCTAATCCCTGAAAACTGTGAATGTTACCTGGTAAAGTTTTTGAGATGTGATTAAATTAGGGATCTTGAGATGAGGCGATTATTCTGGGTAGTCCACTTGGGTCCTAAACTCCATCACATGTAATCTTATAAGAGGAAGGCAGACATAAAGTTGACCACACACAGAAGAGAAGGCTATGTGAGGACATATGATGAGAAAAACAACTTTTGTTTTTCTGAGTTGTTGCCTAGGCATTTTACAATATGATAACCCTGTGCACACCTAGATTATGGACATTTAGGTAAGGACTTGAGTTTAGGATTCCCGCCACAAGTTTCCATTTTACTTTTCCCACTTAGAGGTAAACACCAGAAAAGTCAGTGACCTCCACCCCAACCACCTTATAGGTAATAGGTCCTTGCTACCCTGCTTTCTACCTCCTGCTCGCTCAGGACCAGAGATGGGCTGCTCTCCCCCTGGCTCATTGCGTCCCCTTGCTTCTGAGATCTGTGATTCATCTTGTGACTCTACTTTCTTGATGTGGATGTGGGTTTCACTTCCCCAAAGTGGGAGCTGGGGTGCTTGTGGGTGGTTTGTGCCTCCACATTCAGTAGGTCCTAATCCACATATTCATAAATTGGTACACCAGCTCCATCGCAGGACAGCAGCAGAGATTGGAGTGATGCAGTTAGAGGCCAAAGAAAGCATGAGTTGCTTGAAAGTGATGCAAAAACATCAATGGTTTTAAGTCACAGACCAGCCACCACAAGCTGGAAGAGCCAAGAAATAGACCTCCCCTAATACCTCTGGAGGGAGTGTGACCCTGCCAAACCTTGATTTCAGCCCAGTAAAGCTGATTTTGGACTTCTGGTTTCCAGAACAGGTTGTTGTAATTTTTTGCAATGGCTCCAGGAAACTAAGACAACCCCTCAGTGGCTATATCCATATGTAAAGTCAGGTGTCTCCCACAATTCCCAGGCAGTGGCAATGGTTCTTCCACGTTGTACACTGTTGATATTATTCGGCATCCAACATTGTCATAATACACTCAGCCTGTCAGCATCCCTTTCTGGCTCCTGCAGAACATCATGCTTGTCGTTAACTCTCAGGACGTTTTTCAAGCTCTTTAGCAATAGTGTACTTGTACGTCTTTTTATTTGAAGAGTATTCCTCTGAATGGTTCCTCTATAGTTTTGATCCCTGTGATAAAATTTATCAATTTCATAAGAAAAGCTTTTTTTTGGCAGTTTTTTTTCGGGGGGAAGAAAACTTGGTTTATAAGAGGTCTTGTGCTTTGCAAGAAAATGATATGAAAGCTTCAATAGTTTTATGTCGCTGTGGGAAAAATTCTTAACAGACCATCTAGACTAGAGGCAAATGAATTAACAATTCATTGAAATTCAACTCTCAGATGTTCATCGTTCTACCTCCTTTTTGAAACCATCTTGTTTTACTTGTACAAAATCAATAAAATACAGATTCTATTTGTCCTAAATTACAGAGCTTCCCATCATTTTTGCCTGAAAACCTGTTCAAAAGTTTCTTTTGTAAACTTCATGTTTACAAACTTACTATGAATTGTAGCATTTATTGATTCATTTTTGGCCTCAAAATCCACTAAGAATGGTATAAACACTTGAAAATAACCTAGTAAATTTGAATATTTGTATCCAATCTGGCACAGCGGTTTCAAACCTAGATTTTTTAAAGAAACCTTTGAATCCACACGTGCACTGAGAGGCATGATCAAGAGTGTTCAAGCAGCATGCTTTGTAAAAGCAAGTCAACTGAAAGCAACAGAATGTCTACTAACAATAGAATGGATACATGAAAAATTGTGGTATATTCATAAGTTCATTCTGCTATATGAATATGTACAGCAGAGAAAACAGAATGAATCAGAGCTAAGTACATCAGCATGGGTGAAACTCAAAGTGTTGTGAATAAATCTCAAAATGTCCAGTGAGAATAGAACCACTATTGCTAATATTTTCAAATCTAAGAACAGTATTGGTTCTTTATTTTTCTTTACCCGTTGTAGGAACTGTGACTTGTCTGGAAATTTGATTATACTGTATTTTCAAAGAAAGTCCATGCAAACCAACCAGGCACCAGTAGAACTCAAAAGGTAACATTATTTTGGTAAACTCAACAAATTCCGGAGGCTATTCCTTAGGCGAGTAATTTGTACATCAAGAATCAGAAAGAGGGCGTTCAAGATGTCGAAGCGAGGATGTGGTGGGTCCTCTGGTGCAAAATTCCAGATTTCCTTGGGTCTTCCGGTTGGAGCCATGATCAATTGTGCTGACAACACAGGAGCCAAAAATCTGTATATCATCTCTGTGAAGGGGATCAAGGGACGACTGAGTAGACTTCCTGCTGCTGGTGTGAGTGACATGATGATGGCCACAGTCAAGAAAGGCAAACCAGAGCTCAGAAAGAAGGTACATCCAGCAGTGGTAATTCGACAAGGAAAGTGATACCGGAGAAAAGGTGGTGTGTTTCTTTATTTTGAAGATAATGCGGGGGTCATAGTAAACAATAAAGGCGAGATGAAAGGTTCTGCCATCACAGGACCAGTTGCAAGGGAATGTGCAGACTTGTGGCCCAGGATTGCATCCGATGCTGGCAGCATTGCATGACTCTTCGGTGCATTTGTAAAAGAAAAAAAATAATAATAAAAATTATTTGCTCCAAAAAAGAAAAAAAAGAATCAGAAAGAATGTCATCATTTCTCAGAAGTGATCTCACATTAACACAATTTGCAGACTGGTGAGTCAATCAGAATATCAGTTTATTAATTTATAATGAGTAACATTACCACACTGACCAAGATACTCAAGCGTGTAAAACACGTGAATCAGAACACAAGTCATCAGATGGTTTCTTGATGTGTATTCAATAAGAACATGGACGCTTAAATGTATATTCAGATGTTTAATGGCATCTCAATGAGAGTTCACCTTCCAAAGGAACTAGGAAAGTCAATATACTGGAGAAGGCAGATCCTCCTTGAATGCAGATTGAAGGAGTACTATAATTTATCTATGCTCTAAGCCTATGCTTCTGGAGTTCAAGCACACCTGAGGACACTCCTGCAGCACAATGCCTGGCACAAAGAACACCTGCAATAAATACATGGCAAAGGGGGACTTCCCTGACAGTCCATTGGTTAAGACTCCATGCTTCCATCGCAAGGGGTGAGGGTTCGATCCCTGGTCAGAGAACCAGGATTCTGCACGCCACGTGGTGCAGCAAAAAACAAAAAAATTACATCACATTATATATGACGTAAAACGTTTGCTGTTTGCTTCTTTTTCCCCCTACTCAATAATTCAGCAAATATCTATAAAATTGTCTCCTGAACACAAAGTACTGCTGGGAGATGAAGAGTATACAGATGAGAAAGACACTACCCCTGCCATTATATAATAACCAGCAAGTGGTTTTACAAAGCACTTTCACAGTTACCTCATTTGAACCTTGCAAGATCTTGCGATATTCTTGTCATCCTTTTCTTATGAATGAGGAAATCAAGCCTCAAGTTATTTAAATAACTTGCCTATGGTCATTCAACTAGTAATGGTAGAGCCTGGATTTGCACCCAAGTCTTTTGACTAATATATATACGTGCTACATATATATATATCAAAGAAACAGAGAAGGAAATAAGATTACTCAAAGCCAACAAACATAGTCTATCTTCCTAGAGCATCAAATAAAAGCAAGTGCAAATAATATTTAAAATATTATATATGCACACATATTATATTATATTACATTATTTATATTGTATTATATTGTATTATATTATACTCAGTGCTAACTATGGAGAACGAAAAATTCTATGCACATTTCTGGTAAAACACTAAGCCAAAGTGAAAATGTTTGATTGGCTTCTGTGCCTCCTTTCCTTCAGCAGTATGAATCACTTTATTCTGCCCTGCTCTCTAGGTTCACCATTTCCCTTCTCTTTCTTAATATAGTGAACCAAGTTGACTGGATTTATGCCCTGGAAGGAGGTTGACACAGTCAGTGGCTCAGTGCACAAGTTCTAGATCTAGATCTAGACCTCCTAAGGCGGCATCCCATTTCCACCACTGTTTAGCTGTGTGACTGTGTTTGTGCCTTAATTTCCTAATCTATAAAATAGAGATGAGAATAGTACCTACCTCACAGTGTTGTTGAGTTAATACATATAGAACAGCATTTAGACAAGTGCTCCTATAAATGTTGACAATTCTTTTTCAAAATAGCAGTGACATCCATTTGTCCTACCTCCTTGAAACTGTGCCCTAACAACCTTGATAATGAAGAAGGCCATGGTAATAATAACCTTGTGCTCAGTGCCTGTGATGTTTGAGCGCTATCCAAGAGGCTTTGGATACAATACCTCATTTAACTGTTATAATAAATTCTCTGCTGTATTCATTTGCATACAAAATCTGAAAATAAGGAAACTAAGATTTAGAGAATTTAAGAAAGTTGCCCAAGATTACACAAGTAGTAAATTATGGAGCCAAGATTTGGAATGGATTCTTTCCAACTGTAGAGCCTGCGTTTTTCCCCTTGGATAGAGCTTGGGGTATCCTCCAACTGTTTGCTTAAATGTTTACAAACAAACAATCTTATGGTGTATTCCACAGATAGGTAATCCCACCTAGCATGAATTTTTCTATTCAATTTTCTGAGCACACCTCATTTCCCATAGTTTCAGATTTGCAGATAGAGGGCCTACCTTACTGCAGCCTTCTTGCATTCGGTTAGAGACCACAGAAAGAGAGAGAGAGAGAACATCAAAATGAGCCTTCAGAAACAAATTTATTTCATTGAAAGAGGTCCATTTTCCTAGAAGAAAGTAGAACTGCCTGTGCCTGAAGCCCCTGGGTTGTAAGCAAGCTAAAAATGTCAAAGATTTAAAAAAAGAAAGCCTTGGCAAAATCCTCATCAATCAAGCAATGAGGGCTTACTAGTAAGTTCCGTGACACTGAGAATCAGATTGAGAATTATTCATCAAAGAAGCCACTGTCAGTCCCTCACATTTAGTATTCAGATTCACAATTTTCCTGTGCATGCCGTAGTTTAATGATCAGGGACGAAAAGTGACCTGAAGAACCCAGCATGTATTTTCTGTTTCTTTGTCACAGACACTAACCTGTCCTGAAGGTCTCCACAAAGCCATCCACCCAGAGGGGAGCTTGGTCTTCACAGAATCTGCACTACCTCAGAGCCCTGCTGACTAGTCAAGAAACTTAGGGAAATGCTATTGAGTGAAAAAAACATGGAGGGGCAGGTGCAGAGCGGGCACAGCTGTGCTCCCTGATGAGTCCCCAGGGTCTAAAATGGTCAGCTAGGGGACTTCCCTGGTGGCCCAGTGGTTAAGACTCCACGCTTCTGCTACAAGGGACGTGGGTTCTACCCCTGGTCGGGGAACTAAGATCCCACATGCCACGCAGCATGGCCAAAAATTTTTTAAATAATAAAATAAAATAAAATGGTCGGCCAGGTATCATGTCTCTGCTTTGAAAAAATATTAGGGAACCCAACAAATTTAATTTAATTTAATTTAAAATTTGATGACCAGAGCCTTTAAAAAGCATTTCTCCGTAGAGTCTCCATTTGGTCCCACAAACTTGAAGGCAGATACTGTTTTCCCCATGTTCTAAATGAAGTGACTGAGGCTCTGTCCAGGATGATGAAGCAGTAAAGGAGGCAGCTGGGGTCTGAGCCCAGCTGAATGATTCTGAAACCCCTCCTGTTACTGCCCTGGGCTCAAGTACATCCAATGCCCATCCTGAGCTCCAGCTATATGCCGGGCACTGTTCTGGGTGCTCAGAGAAATGGAGACAGGACATAGTCCCTGAGAGATGGGACAAATAATCAGGCATGTCAAATCCTCCGCAGTGGTTGTCAGCAGGGCATTCTACCATGGGGCGAGGCAGTGACACCGAAGCTGGGGCCTGAGAGATGACCAGAAATTGGTCAGACAAAGGGAGTGTTCCATGAAGGCTTTGAGCCCAAAACCTCAACCTGAGCAGTCTCCAATCTGACAGCCAAATAGTGTTCCCCTCCTATTTAGGGCTCCTGCGATTCATCTACTTCGCATTTTCACACGGCTGGGCAAATACTTTTTAAAGAACCATTTTTTCTAGGAAAAAATATATATATATATAATACACACATAGTATGTGTATGTATATATGTATATGTGTGTGAATGTGTATTTACATAAATATTCATATATATGTGTGTCTATATACATGTAGAAATAGAGATATAGATCTAGATACAGATAAACTACATACAGAAGGACAAAAAAGCCATTAAATTCACTGAGTACTATTTTTCTATGTGGAACTTTAGCTAGTTTTTTCAGTTATTCAATTATTTAAGAAACACTTAAATGTATTTAATGAGCATCTATATATGTCGAGCATTGTGCTAGGCAGTGAGGATACAGCAACAAATAAGATCCTGTTCTCATGGTACTTACATTCTACTGGGGGAAGCAGATACAAGTAAACCTAAATAAGCAAGATACTTACAAATTACAATAAATACTAGAAAGTAAATAAAGGGATGAGAAAGAGGAAAACATCGGGGGCCACCTTAGGTAGAATGTCAGAGTAGACTTCTCTGAGGAGGTGATGTCTGAACTGAGACCTCGCAATTTCAAGAGCACTCCAGGTGGATGGGACAACAAGGACACGGGTCTAAAGGCAGAAAAGAGCTCGATGTGTTAATGCTCTGGTCTTCAACCTTGGCTGCCCCTTTGATTACCCTGGAGAACTTCCTAAAACTACAGATGCCCAGGCTTCACTCAAGTGCTAGGCATTTTTTAAGTGCTCCAGCTGATTTTAAAGTGCCATTAGATTGAGTATCACTGAAGTAAAGGATCAGAAAGGAAGCCAGTGTGACTGATGCACAGTGAATAAGGGGAATTGAGGTTGGATAAATACACAGGTGCAAGTCTGTGCAGGACCTTGCATGCCTTGGGAAGGAATGTGAATTTTATCCTAGGTGTGAGGGGAAAGTATAGGAGCATTTTTCAGGGGCATGTCATTAAGTGATTCACATTTCTATAAGATCACCCTGATTACAGAGCGGAGGAGCATGGAGAGTAGGGGCAAGAGTGGGAGGAGGACCAATGTAGAGACCATCACAGTTGTTTGGATGAGAAGTGATGGTGGCTTAGATTGGGGAGGGGGCAGTAGAGATGGGAAGAAGTGGATGGGCTTAGGTTAACTACCTGGAGTTAGTTCAGACTTCACAGGTTTAAGGCACGGTCCTCTACGAGGCTCCTTTCACTTCAGACACCAGCCACGAGCTCCAGGGTTCTCAAGCCACCTGCACTTCTCACCAACTGGCTGCCTATTTGAGGGTTCCATTACACTTCAGGCTCAGTAATTTCCTAGAACAGCTCACAGAACTCAGGAAAATATTATCCTTAACAATTTTATTATATAGGATACAAATTAAGACCAGCCAAATGAAGAGGCACATAAGGTGAGGTCTGGGAGAATCCCAAACGTGAAGTTTCTGCGTCCTCAGCACGTGTCACCCTCCTGGCACATCAATGTGTATCACAAATCAGGAAGCTCACCCAAGCCCTAGGGCCCAGAATTTTTACTGTGTTTTCATTATATAGTGATGATCAATTGAATCATTGACCACAGAACAGAATTTAATCTCCAGCTCCAGGCTCCAACCCTCAAATCACATGGATGGCCTTCCTGGCATGGCTAGCTCCTGTCCTGAGTCATCTCATTAGCATAAACTCAGGTGTGGTCTAAGGGGCCCACCATGATTAACAAAGACATTCCTATCACGTGGGAGATTGCAAGGGTAGAGAGTCCCTCCCAGGAATGGAGACAAAGACCAGACAGTTCTTCATCACTGCTCTGGAACCACTTACTGAGCTAGAGGAGCATAGGCCTGGTGAAGGTTGTGGTCTGGAATCAGAAGTGTGGTTTTGCATGTGTGAACTTTAGATTCCTATTAGACAGTCACATGGAGTTGTCAAGTAGGTAGTTCAATGGATGAGAATGGCCTCAGGGGTGAGATCTGGGCTGTGGATGTAAATTTTACAGTCATCAGTACATTAATGGTACTTGAAACCAGCAGACAGGGTGAAATCAATTAGCAAGTTGGCATTAATAGAGAAGATGGTCCAGGTCCAAGCCCCAAAGCAAACCAGTTTAGAGTTATTGCCACCTACAACTCTGTTTTTCCTGCTGTCTCACCTTTATTTGCTCAGACAGCAAAAAATGAAAGTTTATCCCAATTGAGACAAGTCCCATCTTTTATACAGTACGTACAACCTCTTCAAAAGTCACGTGTCACAGGAGCAAAGCTAGATGATTTCCACAGTGAGCACTGGGCTCAAGCAGGTGAGGTCTATTCTAAAACAGACAGTAAAATAAAATGAAAAGCAGTAATCCAGAATATTTGAAATAACATTTGGGATAAACCAAGACATGTTCCTTTCACCGATGTGAAAGTATGAAAGGATTTAAAAAAAGAGATGAGTTTGTAATTTCAACAAAAAATGAGTTTATAATTTCTTTTTACTGATAACATTCACTTTCCATGCAATAACTGTGACTAAAATGGTTACACTGTTTGAACTTTTTTTCAAAAAAGAAAAAGTTGCTTATTCCTTATTGAAAAGGAATTTCAAAGTTGAATTGATTTTTTCAACTTTTAAAAGTTAACATAAAACTACTGGAAATCCAATAGATGAATTACCCTTGAGAGCAGTGCCAACTTAGGACCAGAATCATCAGGGTTATAAGATCTTCATCCAAAACCATCCCAAGGGTGGTAATAATAATTAATAATGAAAAGAGCAGTCAACATTCATAGAGTTCTTAATATATGCCAACCCTGAGATAAGTATTTCACGGACATGATTCTATCCAATAATATTTTTAATATGTATTGAATGCATGCATTTAATTTTTATTTAATAATGTTTGTTAAACAATAACCCTGAGAAATAGGAATTGTTACTATCCCATTTTACAAGTGAGGAAGCTGAGGCTTAAAGAGATAGAGTAACTTGCTTCTCTACAAGCCACAGTTGTTTAACCAAGGTAACAAGGCCACAGTTCGTAAGCCCCAAAGCCAAGATACTAACCTAGTTCTGTCTGAAGATGAAGCTATAAGAGGTCCAAGAGTTAAAGGAGAGATAGAGAGCCACTGATGCCCTTAACCATGTCTTGGCTGTATGACTGCCTCACTGATGTGTGTTTTTTCTGATTAGAAGTGATTTAGTACCATGTGCAGATGCTGGCAATGCCAATATAACGAAATGTCTAGACCTCAAAACATCAGATTATCTACAAAAACTATTATGCATTCATCATGTATTATTTGTTGTTATATAAATACATCATAAATACAAATAGATAGTATTTACTTATTAATATAAATGAATGATTTCTTTATCATTGCTATAGTAATAAAAACTATCATGCATTAAGTGCTTTCTATGCCTCAGGCTCTTTACAAATATTTTTATTTAATCTTCATAGCACTCAGCATGATAGATCTGATAATCCCCTACAGAGAGCCAGAAGATTTAAAATTTGTCCAAGGTCACCCAGTGACAGGGTTGGGATGTCTGGGTGCACGTTCTCTCCCACATAAAGAACTAAGGGTAGCAGTCCCTTAGCTCCAGGCATTGTTCAGAAGTATCTGTTTATCACTGATGTCGGTCTTTGCCATCTGCATTCCCACTTAGCTGCAGGTAATAAAGATCTCCCATCTATTTTATTAAACTGAATATATTAACATTATTTGAACAGCCATTACCGCTCAGTGCTCTGATACAGAGATAGCCTCAGTGATTAGTGACATGCATAGAGTTCTTTGCCTCCATGCTAAACCATGTCACCCTGACGTGCTTTTGTACATTTAATTTTTTGAAACTCATGTGTCTGTTTTTATCATTTTTCTGCCTCCTTCCTCACTGCTAGGCTGTAAGCTGCCACACACATCTTGCTGATGTTCTTCCACCTGCTTCTAGAGCAGAACTACGGACATTTTGTGCCTGATAGTTCTTTGTTTGGGTAGGGGCTGTCTTGTGTATTTTAGCATATTTTTCAGCATCCCTGGCCTCTATCTTCTAATGCCAATAACATCTCTCCTTTCCTCCCCAGTCATGACAATCAAAAATCTCTCCAAAATATACAAACAGCTCATAAAACTCAATATCAAAAAAAAAAAAAAAAAGCAGTCCAATCCAAAACTGGACACAGGATGTTTCCATGTCTTGGCATCAAAAAACAATTGGCTTAAGAAGACGTGGTACATATATACAAAGGAATATTACTCAGCCATATAAAAGAATGAAATAATGCCATCTGCAGCAACATGGATGGACTTAGAGACTGTCATACAGAGTGCAGTAAGACAGAAAGAGAATAACAAATATCATATATTAACACATATATGTGGAATCTGAAAAAATTGGTATAGAAGATATTATTTACAATCAGAAATACAGCCACAGACGTAGAGAACAGACGTATGGATACCAAGCAGGAAAGGGGGGTGGGATGAATTGGGAGATTGGGATTGACATATATATACTATTGATACTATGTATAAAATAGATAACTAATGAGAACCTACTGTATAGAACAGGGAGCTCTATTCAATGCTCTGTGGTGACCTAACTGGGAAGGAAATCCAAAAAAGAGGGGATATATGTATACATATAGCTGATTCACTTTGCTGTACAGTAGAAACTAACACAACATTGTAAAGCAGCTATACTCCAATAAAACTTTTTTAAAAAGATGTGGTATATACAATGGAATATTACTCAGCCATAAAATAGAATGAAATATTATCATTTGCAGCAACATGGGTGGACCTAGAGAATATTATTCTCAATGAAGTAATCAGACAGAGAAAGACAAATACTATATGATATCACTTATATGTGGAATCTAAAGAATAATATAAATGAATCTATATACAAAACAGAAACAGACTCACAGACATAGAAAACAAACCCATGGTTACGAAAAGGGAAAGGAAGGGGGGGGAGGATAAATTAGGAGTATTGTATTAACAGGTACAAACTACTACACATAAAATAGATAAGTAACAGGGATTTATTGTATAGCACAGGGAATTATATTCAATACCTTATAATAAACTATAATGGAATGTAACCTGAAAAAAAAACTGAATCGCTATGCTGTACACCTGAACTAACACAATATTGTAAATCAACTATACTTCCGTTTAAATAAATGTCTCCAGACATTGTCAAATGTCACCTGGTGGAGGGAGAGGCAAAATCACCCCCAGTTAAGAACCACTTTTTAGGCATGTACATACACAAACACACACACACTCACACACCTATACCTCTAATGTGTTTCACAATGCTGTTTAAAGGAGGAAACAGCCAGCCAGGCTTTCTAGACAAAAACACAAAGTTAATTTAGATAAACTCAAGTAGTGTTGTGAGGAAACCACTCTGAGTACAATGTGTGAACTTTAGCGCATGAAGCCTGTAACATGTTTTTTGCTCAGAGGCCTGTTTTCTTTTTTATATATTTTATATTTCCAGCGTATCCTTCTGAAGAGCTGACGTCCTCAGATAAGTGACCGTATAAAAGAAAGTTTACTACGTATGCCACTATGGTGATCGCCCATGCTTCTACCATATTACTTGAATAGTCAGTCTGCAAAGCAAGTAATTATCTCTAAATCTCCACTTCTCCTACAACTGAAAAGTCCTATAACGTTTCCATTGTCCCTGAATCAATACTTCTGTTAATTAAAAAAAAAAACTAGGGCTTCCCTGGTGGCGCAGTGGTTGAGAGTCCGCCTGCCGATGCAGGGGACACGGGTTCGTGCCCCGGTGTGGGAGGAGCCCGCGTGCCGCGGAGCGGCTGGGCCCGTGAGCCATGGCCGCTGAGCCTGCGCGTCCGGAGCCTGTTGCTCCGCAACGGGAGAGGCCGCAGCAGTGAGAGGCCCGCGTACCGCAAAAAAAAAAAAAAAAAAAAAAAACTAGTTCAAATGTTACTGTCAAGTTTATTGTTCCTTCTCACGTATTAGCCCACCCACTTGTAAGAACTACCTGATATAACACTTCATTGATTCTTCTTTGCACAGATATTTCTACCTGTTCGAATTCGGACTCTCAGGTAGACTCGCTCTGAGAATGTCTGTGAGGCAAACAGCATGACGGTCTCCATCATTTTGAAACTTGCTGCCGATGTCCATTTTCCCCTGCTGACAGCAGCATTCCAAAAGAATCAATTTCTTTCTCATAAGAACTTGGTCAGTTTTTTCCTGCTCTTCAGATGTCATCTTGTCAAAAAATGAAACCACTGGGAGTCATTTCTATATGCAGTTCTTTGCACTATTTAGCTGTCTGGGGTTATTGACTGGAAAATAAATCCTTATCGATGGTACTGATGGAATGGCTGGGTCATAAGATGCCCGCGTTTTCAACTTTAAGATATGATACCATTTTGTTCTCCAAATGGCTGAACCCATTAGAAATTCCAGCAGCAGCGTTTTAGAGGTGTAGCTACTTCTTACACAAAGGGGTGTTTAGTTTTACTAATAACCTTTAGAAGTACACATTACACTTGACGTTCTTGGCAATCCACGGAAGATTTTTACCCATCCAAAGAATTTGCTGACAGATACATGTGCTTCCGCATGCTCTCTGACCACTCTGCTCAGGGGATGTCACATCTGTCAATCAATGGCTTGCATAAGTTCAAGACCGGAGCTGCAGGACGACTGATGTGAATCTCGACCTCCTCCCTGAGTTAACTCCAAATGACCTGTCTTTTTTGCCATTCATTGCTAGCTGGAAAATGACTGATGAGATTAAATACTGGATTTTTCCAGAATCCAGAATCATGTACCTGAGTCATGAGTATAACTGTGGTAGAGAATTGGGTGACCCTGAAAGATGTGTGATCCCCCTCTGGAGTGCAGGGTTTTTGTGGGGACGTGTCTGTCCAGGAGGAGCAGAAGTGATGTTGTCTCCTGCAGGTTAAAGTGATTCAGACACACACGTGACTTCCACCCAATCCCTCTCCCCAAGCCATCCGCTGAACGAAAAGAACTCTGGGCACCTGGTGGAGATGGAAGGAACCAGGACCCTGAATGACCACATGGGAAGCTTTCCAACCAGTTTGGACTGGGAACTGAGAAATAGATTTTTATTGTGTTAATCCACTGAAAATCAGTGTTAATCTGTTGCAGGAGCCAATATCACCCAAATTAATACGGAAACCATACGCAGCTAAAGGAGACTTCATGTATGGACAAATTTGTATTTGCCCTTTTAATAAAAGAAGTATACATATTTGTAGTTCTCAAGCGCACAGATGCAGGAGGCAAGGGCCAAAAGCCAGCACCTACTCCTTGTATTTATCCAAAGGAGTTGAAAGCGTGTCTACACAAAAACCTGCACATGGATGTTTATAGCAGCAGCTTCATTCATAATTGCCAAAACTCGGAAGCAACCCAGATGTCCTTCAGCAGGTGACTAGATAGATAAACTGTGGTACAACCAGACAATGGAATATAATTCAGCACTAAAAGAAAGAAACTATCAGCCATGAAAACCATGGAGGAAACTTAAATGCATGTTACTAAGTGAAAGAAGCCAATCTGAAAATGATACATACGGCATGATTCCAACTATGTGACATCCTAGAAAAGATAACTATGGAGACATTAAAAAGATCAGTGGTTGTCAGGGGCTGAGGTGGGGGAAGGGATGAAAGGCAGAGCACAGAGGATTTTTAGGGCAGAGAAACTACTCTGTATGATACTGTAATGGTAGATACATGTCATTATACATGTGTCCAAACCCATAGAACATACAACAGCAAGAGTGAACCCTAATGTAACCTATGGACTTTGAGTGATTATAATGTGTCAAAGTAGGTTCATCATTTGTAACAAATGTACCACTCTGAAGGGGAATGTTGATAATAGGGAAGCTGTACATCTGTGGCGGCCAGGGGCATATGGGAAATCTCTGTACCTTCCTCTCAGTTGTGCTGCAAACTAAAACTGCTCTAAAAAATGAAGTCTATTTAAAAATACGAACTAGAGGGGGAAAAGTCAGCCCCTTTGGATTTGCTCTTAACCCCTCTTAGACCCAAGGCCTTTGGATCGTGAGAGCAGTAAAGTCACTGGTCCAGTGCTGAACACCCAGTAGTACACATCAAATGCCAGTTTCCCTCATCTCCTCAGTTCTTAATTGCTAACAGAATGATGGATGCTACCCAGATACTGGACATCGTGGAGGCATTATCCAATGGGAAGAATATAGCCACCTACCACTTAATCAAAAGTGAAAACAGAAAAAGGAAGCCTACAGGAGGAGAAGGCACAGAAAATTTTCTTGGCCACAAGTAGGCAGAAACACCATCTGCTCTTGTATGATTCTGCTGTTGCTTTTAGGGTGTGGTTACTGTAAGACCTTAATATTGATTTGCTCGTTTTAGAATCATTTTAAGGAAGTAAAGCCTAGCTTACAATATGCTTTTACATCACCTTATGGATTTTACTTTGTGTTCATCATTTTAAAAATAGTTTTGATAATACAACTTTTCGAATGTTTCCAAAAGCAATCCTTAGAGAGATGCTGCACTACTCCCCTACTTTTTCCTTCAATTGAAGGCTCTATTCCTGACCAATATGCCAGTAGTATAGGGTGTGGTTTTTTTTAATCTTTATTATTTTTTTACTATGTGCAAAATCATGCATACGCTTTATAAAAATAAATTCAGATAGTAAAGAAATGTGAAAGAAAAATAGACAAAATGGGATCATGTTATATGTTTAGTTTGGCAACTTGTTTCCTGGATTAAACTGTTTGTCTTGGGCATCTCTTCATGGACATCCTTCCCATGACAAGCACCCTCAGTACATTTAAAGACCTGAGATCTCACTTTAGAGACAGGAGTTAACTGATGTTAATTCAGGATTCCTTTATCCCTGTCTGCCTCATTATCCCAGCCCACTTCACATGAGTGTGGGCAGAAACAGCCAGGTCCAAGGAACTCATCTGGGCAGAGATGTAGCCAAAGAGGGAAGAGTTTTACAATTTTGATCATGGCTAGCTCTCCTACAAGGGACTCTTTGTAGCAGGAGTCTACAAGTCAGCATTGCCAGGGATGAGATGCTAATTACTTGAGCATGACAGTAGCAGACCACATGGCAAGAAGCCGTCTACCATAGAGCTTCTGGATGTGTCACTCTAAGATCAGAGACTTAAACTAGGCAGCAAGGCTGAGCCCCAGCCATGGACAGGATGTACAGGTTTGAGGGTCCCCTCTGCACACACAATGGTCTTACAGCTTTCGTCCATCACAAGAAGTACTTAAATAGAGGCGATCTCTCCAGGAAGGTGAAATGGAATACAGCAGCTGCTCTCAGGTCACTGTATTTCCTGGAGGTACCTGCTTCATTCCCTAAGATCGCTGGGCATTGGCCAGGAGGATGTCAGTCACCCTGTGGCCAGATTGCCTGTTTCAACAGTGACACTGTGTGGCAAGACCGGTAACAACAACCAAAAATCCTGGCTAAAGATGATAAGTATCCAGGAATCATGGAGTATCCCTGGCGAGATGAGGAGAGAGGATAGCAGGAAAAGAAAAAAATACATTCTCACTGGAGGCGTTATGGGATAATGGATGACTTATGTTAAATATTAAAATAAATGATACATCTCAAGCTGATGGATAAGAAGAACAATAACAAAGGCAGCTGCCTTCGGCTATATATCCTCTGTGGTTCAGGCATGTGAGGTTCTTTGAATGTCATCTCATCTACTCTTCACAGCAAAACTTATATAAGATGTGTACTTATTTTCATTATTTGGAGGAACCGTAAAGTTAGAAAAGTTAAGGAACTTGCCCAAGTTTACACTTGCCAAGATGTGCCAAATTGGCTATTCAAACCTAAAACACTCTACTCCCCGATCCAGGTCCTCTTCATGATTCCAGAGAATATGGGGGAAATGAAAGTCACCGATGCCCTCCAAAGGGAAGGGAGGAGTCTCTCATTACTTTCTCTGACCCATGTAGGTGTGGAGGGGTCAGGAAAGACCTAAGAGATTCCACCAACCCAAGGAAAGCATCCCTACCAACTGAGAATCTCAGTTTCAGACATCATCATCTCCAGCCCAAACCTTACAAAATATCTATGCATTTTTCACCTCCAATTTCTCATTGGTTCTCGTAAAAATTGATAGCAAAATGTATCAATAAATAGTACTCATCTTACTATTCTATGTCATACTGATTTTCTGGGCACAATGCCCAACTTGGTTTAATTTATCTTTATTAATTAAGCTAGAGCTTTGTAAAGTATGGTTGTTTTATTAAATTGATGTGACCTAGCCAGCTGCTACTAGCACAAGTGCGTGTGGCAGCAGAAAGAGTTGTCACAGAGGAAATATTCTATTTCCTATCTCCTCTAATAGCCCAACAAAACCCAATGCAAAGAAATCTCATCCTGACATTTAACCCTTCTCCTCCTCCTCCTCCTTGAGCTTTGATGGGACTGGGGATATGTTAATCTGGGATCATTTGGTTGCAAGGAAGGAAAACACATCAAGCTAGTTCATAGTAAATCATGGGTTTGCTCTAAAATAATCTTTTCTCAATTTTACTCCATAGGAACATAATGGACTTAGAAAGTGGCAAGTGTCCAAAATTTCTATAACAAACTCAGTGTTTATGAAATCACAGCTTAAAAGCTAAGGTGTAGCTGATGGAAGTCAGGAGTCAGGAAATGGTGAGTGGAGGTAGAAGGAAGAGGAGTGAAAATATACTTGTACAATATGGGAAGAAAAGTGATACCATTAGCAATTAATGGAATGAAAAAGGTTAAAATGAAAACAATAGAGGGGAAAAATGATGGTATAACTGGAAGGGGAGGAGGGGCAGGGAAGATAGATAGTAGTGTGTGGGGGTTAGCTACCGCTGCATAACAAATTACCCCAAAACTCAGTGGCTTAGTACAATCATCATTTATTATCACTTACTCATTTGCCGGTGAACCAGAGTTCACCTGATCTCAGCTGGGTCTGGCTAGATGGTTTTGCTTCCCTCTGTGGGTCTACGAGTCAACTGGGAGAGCTTTGCCCCACATCTTTTATCCTTCTGAGAGAAGCAGGCTAGCGAGGTGCTGACAGAGGTACTTGAGGGCAAACCCTACCGCACAAGCACTTTTCTAATCCCTGCTTGCATCATGTCTGCGAACATCCCATTTGCCAAAGGACACCACATGGCTGAGCCCAAAGCCAGAGGGTGAAGAGTAGAGGTGGAAAGATCTGCAGAGCCCCATGGCAGTGGGCATGGAGATAGAGAGGGGGTGAAGGACTAGAACCAATGGGGGCAGGAGAGGTGGGTGAGGGTAGAGGTGAACTAAATTCTCATAGAGGTGAACTAAATACTACCAAAGCAGAAACCAAGAAACAATACTCCATAGGATGGATGGTGTAGTGGTACAAGTCTATTATTTAGAGAACCAAATTAACACTCAGAGAACTAAAAATTGAAACAGGGACTTCCCTGGTGGTCCAGTGGTTAGGAACCCGTCTTGCAATGCAGGGGACACCAGTCCAAGCCCTGGTCAGGGAACTAAGATCCCACATCCTGCAGGGCAACTAAGCCTGTGCGCTGCAACTACTGAGTCCACAGCCACAACTAAGACAGAGTCCAGCCAAAAAATAAGTAAATATTTTTTAAAAAGAAGAAGAAAGAGAGTTGTTTCCTTCTGGAGGTTAGTATCAAGACGGGGAGGGGTGGGTTAAGGCTTATAAACCTTTTATTTGTTGTTTCAATTTGTAACTGTATATAATTATTAAAGATATTTTTAATTAATTTTAAAAATCTAAAAACAGACACTGACCACTATACGCAATACAACAGATTAAAGATTAAAAAGAGACAATCTTCCCCCTCAAGAAGTTCACAGTCTTGTGAGGAAGACAGAGCTATAAACAAATAGTGACAATACTGTTCCATAGGAGGACACAGTGCTAAGACAGCACAAAGGAGAAGGAAACTCAGTGCATTAGGAATGGATGAGGGAAGACTTAGCAGGAGTGGGGACTTTTGAACTGAGATTTGAAGTACAGGAATTTGAGAACGACCTCTCTCTTGCCCCAAATCTTTAGAAATGGAAAAACGTGTTTAAAGCCATAGCTATCCTAGAAAGCAAAGAGGGGTACCCTTGGTGGGTGGGTAACTTGGTAAAGAAGGAAGCTACAGACTGAAATATGCTCAGAAGGCTTTTGCACCACTTTTGGGCAAATACCCACAAGAATTGAGAGCAGGGACTCAAAGAGATATTTGTACACACATATTTATAGCAGCATTAGTCACAATAGCCAAAAAGAGTAAACAACCTAAGTGTCCATCAACAGACGAATGGATAAACAAAATGTGGTATATACATACAATGGGATATTGTTTAGCCTTAAAAAAGGAATAAAATCCTGGCATATGTTACAACATGGATGAACCTTGAGGACTTTATGCTAAGTGAAATAAGTCAAGCATAAAAAGACAAATACTGTACGATTCCAAGTATATAGGTCCCTCGAGTCGTCAAATTCATAGAGACAGGAAGTAGAATGCTGGTTGCTAGGAGATGGAGGGAGGGGAGATGGGGAGTTGTTTAATCAGTGGAGTTTCAGTTCAAGAAGATGAAAAAGTCCTGGAGGTGGATGGTGGTGATGGTTGCACAGCAATGTGAACGCACTTAATGCCCCCAAACTGCACACTTAGAAATGGTTAAAATAATAAATCTGTCCCATGTATATTTTACCCCAATTTAAAAAAGAAAGAGGGCTTCCCTGGTGGCGCAGTGGTTGAGAGTCCGCCTGCCGATGCAGGGGACACGGGTTCGTGCCCCGGTCCGGGAAGATCCCACATGCCGTGGAGCGGCTGGGCCCGTGAGCCGTGGCCGCTGAGCCTGCGCGTCCGGAGCCTGTGCTCCACAACGGGAGAGGCCACAACAGTGAGAGGCCCGCGTACTGCCAAAAAAAACAAAAGAAAGAAAGCTATTGTGAAGCTGGGTACAAGCTCTAGAGAGCTCCCAGCCTGGAGGCTTATTGTGAGAGGGCTGGGCAGAGGATGACTGTCAGTAGGTAATAAGGTGGAGCCTCAGGAGGGGCACATCCCAGTGAGTCAGGAGAGTGTGGAACCCTCAGTTGGAGAGGTAAGGCAGTACAGCTAGATATCATTCATATGGGAATAAAACACCAAACAATACACCATGTTCCCATGGCAACACGCATGTTTATGTAAACACATAGAAAAAGATCTGGAAGCTTACCACTGATAGTATCTTTGGGGAAAGTAAAGGAGAATTTTAGCTTTCCCTGAATGTTTGGGTTTTTTAACTCCAAGAATATATTTATGCATTTATATAAGCATGTATTTATATACGAATAACAAGTTTAGATGAGAAAAGGATGGTACGCTAGTGTCTTTGTCTTTTTTTAAACTGAAATAGAGTTGCTGTACAATATTCTATGCTACAAGTGTACAATATAGTGATTCACAGTTTTTAAAGTTATTGTAAAGTATTGGCTATATTCCCCGTGTTGTACAATATATCCTTGTAGCTTATTTTATGTCTTAACCACATATGTTAACCAAAACAACAGTATCTATTTTGACAACATCCACCAAAAGTTTTAGGTACCATCTTGGTTCAAGCTCTATCAAGCTTCATAGAGTTACAATTTTTCCCCCCACAGGGACATCCCCTTGACTTTTCACTGGGGAACATATAATGTGTAAGAATTGTTCCCGCTGCTCTCCAACCACCAGTCCTCACACCAACACTGGGCTTTTTTTTTTTTTTTTTTTTTGCGGTACGCGGGCCTCTCACTGTTGTGGCCTCTCCCGTTGTGGAGCACAGGCTCCGGACGCACAGGCTCAGTGGCTATGGCTCACGGGCCCAGCTGCTCCACGGCATGTGGGATCTTCCCGGACCAGGGCACGAACCCGCGTCCCCTGCATCGGCAGGCGGACTCCCAACCACGGCGCCACCAGGGAAGCCCAGCACTGGGCATTTTAAGTGCAGAACATTGAGGAGCTGCCAGCCTTCTCTGCCTCCATGTCAGACCCACATTTTCCTTGCCACAGACAACAGCACATCTCGGCCTCTCTTGAACTCTCTCTTATTTTGATCAAGATGTTTTGTGAGAAAAGTGGAACTAGAAGTAAAGGAGGCATCAGTCCTGACTCAGTCACTTATTTACTGTTCCAAGTTGACATTTTATTTAAATCCCTGTGCTTCTGTTTCCTCGTTTCAAAACTAGTAGTGATAACAGTGGCTGTTATCATAGGATTGTTGCAAAAACTAAAGAAGAATACAGATATTTAGGATAGTCTGCATGAAAAAAAATAGAAAGGGGTATGGAAAATACTCGAGATTAGCTGCAGATGGAAGGTCGTCTGGGTACAACATTTATTTCTCCAATTAAATTGTAAAGTTGTCCAGGTATTGTCCCCGGCTTCCCCCATGAAGCTTTTAGCCTTCGCTTCATTGGTTATCTCGCTTTGATATGTTATGAAATGCTTGTCCCAGCAGATGGCAGAAGAGAACTGAGTCAGGAAAACCAGCCTGGACGTTTCAATGGGCAGAGTGAACCAAGTTAAAGGGTCCACATCTTAATGTGCAAGCTGAAATTGCTCTAGACCTTGATTTCATGGTTGTCATTGACCTTTCCTAACAAAGTTGGGTCTGGAAAGTCATGAGGGCAACCACTGTGTCAAAAAAACTTCTTCAAGAACATTCTTTCCCTGAGCATCTCCAAGGTACTAGAGACACATAGATGAATACAAAATAGTCACTGCCCCCAGGGAGTTCACAGTTAGCTGAAACCAAACAAGGAGATGACAACTTGCATTTTGCAGGGCTGCCCTATCATGACAGCAACTGTCTGAATGTGACGGGCTGCCAGGTTTGGGTTGCCTGCTTCAAACCATCTTAGAGACATGGCATGTCTCTCCAGCCCCACTGTCTCCATCCAAGTCCAGCTCATCATCTCTGGCCTCCATTACTGCAGCAACCTCCTAAGAGAACCCCCTTCTAGTACTAGTCTTATCTCAAGTTCATCCTCAGGGTAAGCTTTCTAAAATGCAAACATAGTTCTACTATACACCATCTACATGAAAAGATTTAATGGTTCCTCATTGCCCTCATAACAACACCCATACACTTCACCTTCCTTATAAGGCCTTTCATGATCTGACCTCTGCTTTCCTCTCCTGCTTCATCTCTCCCCCTCCATCTCCCATGCAATCTATATATCAACCCAAGAAATGACTTTCAATTTCCCAAATGCTTTTTATTCCCTGCTGGTCTTAGCCCAAGTTGTTTTTCTCTCTGCCTAGAATACCTTAAAACTAAAACCCATTCCCTCTGACCAGTTGTTCTCCTTAATCTGGCTAGCTAGTATTTATCCTTCAGGTCTCAGATTAGATGTTATTTCCTTTGGGAAACATTCCCTGATGGCATAAGACCGGGTTGAATAACCCTCCTGGGTACCCCATAGCACTCTCTACTTCCATTTTCCTAGCATTTATCATACTAGAAATGTACGTATCTTCCCCTGACTACTGTAAGCTCCTTGAGGATAGGATTCCCTCTTGTTCAACAATGTATCCCCATTTCTTGGCACAGTTCCTGGTACAGAGCAGCACACAATCAAAATAAATTAAGTAGATGAATAAATAAAACACAGTTGACACCATTCAAGGAATCATAAGATCCTTGGGACATGAGATTTTAAGAAAGTAGATCCTCCTGTGTATGTCAGCCACAATCCCTTTCCATCGAGTTGTCAACCAGACATGCTCAAGACAGGTTGTTTTGGTGCAGGTAGGCTGGAGACATGGAGAAGATCATCCAATCAATCTTTTCATCTACAGCAAAGATGTTCTATAAACTTGAAAAAAAAAAGCAAAGACTTTAACAAAGGGACCACTCACAGAGTTTCCTTCATGGTAAAGGGAACACACAAGGCTTGGTAAGGTGTCGAGAGCCTAGCAATAGTGAGAAGCTGACACCACCCCCAGGGCCTCTTGAGACCAGAGGAGGAAATACTGTTATGAAGAGCCCAGTGAGAAAGGAACCCTGGAGCAAGGGCTGTCTAGTGGGAGTGGTACATGTGGGAGGATGCAACTACAGCCACTGGATGCCCAAACCGAAAGACAGCAGAGAAGAAACAGCCAGGCCTCTTTTTATTCCACCATTCATCTCCCTGCCCCCCACATTGGCTCTCGTCGGCTGAAACTGAAAGCCAGCTGGTAAGAGAGCCTGGGTGATGCAGTCCACAGGACTCAGCAGGGCAGAGCATGGAGTCCTGGAAGGGGAGGAAAACAAAGAATAACCCACATCCTTACCTAAGCCAGCATCTGGGAGAGCAGGACTGTATCTTCTCTGTGTCCTTGGGAAAATGTAATTAAATATAAAATATAGAGTTTAGTGTTTAATTTTTTCACTCCTTACATACTTCTAAAATACAGAGAGGTCCAGAAATAAATATAACAGGCACTCACATACCTACAACTCAGATGTAACACGTGAACTTTTTGTCATGACTCTTTCAGAGTTGATGTTATTGTTTAAGGAAAAAAATTGCAGGTAAAGTTAGGAGCACCCTCTTTTCTCCCTCTAATCCCTCCCCTCTCCCATTTTCTCCTGAGATAATCACTAAATTGGTAGGTATTCCTCCATTCACAATTTTGCTACATACATTTGTATGCATAAACAATATATAACATTGTTTTATATCATTTTGTAATTTTTTTTTTTTTTTTTTTTTTTTCGGTACGTGGGCCTCTCGCTGTTGTGGCCTCTCCCGCTGCGGAGCAACAGGCTCCGGACGCTCAGGCTCAGCGGCCACTGCCCACGGGCCCAGCCGCTCCGCGGCATGCGGGATCCTCCCAGACGGGGGCACGAACCCGCGTTCCCTGCATCGGCAGGCAGACTCTCAACCACTGCGCCACCAGGGAAGCCCCATTTTGTAATTTACAAAGTAGTCCTATACTGTGTATATCCTTTTGAATCTTCTTTTACACAGTCAGCACAATGTTTCTGAGATTTATTTGTGTTGATACATATAGATCTGGTTAGTCTGTTTTAACTTCTATGTGGCTTTCTATTGTTTGAATATTTACATTTCCTGTGTTACTAATATATTTGAATTTATTTCCACCATTCTTATTTTGTGCTTTTTCTATCTATGTTTTTCTTTTCCTTCCCTTTTTTTGCAGGGCAGGGGAGGAAGGGGAGAACCATGTTTTCTTTATTTCCTCTTGTTTCCTTTAAACATTTAGGGAGTTACAGATTCTATTTCTTTTCTTTCAATTTATTATCTTAATTTTTTAACATGCATAGTTGACCTAAAGAAAATATTAGTATATTAGACTATTTTAGTTCCAGATTATCCTCTCCCACCTTCCATGTTATTGTTGTCTAGAATTTTAGTTCCACATCTTTAACCACAAAATATAATCATTTAAAATTTTGTTTTTAGTCAAAGTTTATTTATATTTGTTTACATGTTTACTAATTGCCTTGCATCCTACTTCTTTCTTCTGCTATATTTCCTTCTCTTTTTTTAAATAAATTTATTTATTTATTTATTTTGGGGTACATTGCATCTTCATTGCAGCGTGCAGGCAAGCAGGGGCTACTCTTGTTGCAGTGTGCAGGCTTCTCATTGCAGTGGCTTCTATTGTTGCGGAGCTCGGGCTCCAAGTGCCCGGGCTTCAGGAGTTGTGGCACACGGGCTTAGGTGCTCCACAGCATATGGGATCTTCCTGGACTGGGGCTCAAACCCGTGTCCCCTGCATTGGCAGACAGATTCTTAACCACTGCACCACCAGGGAAGTCCCTATTTCCTTCTTCTTAAAGTGCATCTTTTAGTAGTTCTTTCAGCAAGAAATTGTGAATGATTGTTTTAATCATTATCTAAATGTTTTTATCTTTTCAAATGTTTTTTATTTCACCCTCATCCCGGAATGATAGTTTAGCTAGGATAAAATTACTAGACCTAGGGACTTCCCTGGTGGTCCAGTGGTTAAGACACTGTGCTTTCACTGCAGGAGGCACCGGTTCGATCCTTGATCAGGGAACTAAGATCCCACATGCCTCGAAGTGAGGCCAAAAAAAAAGAATTACTAGACTGAAAATTGCATTCCTTTAGCAGTTTGAAAATAGAGTACTATTGCCTCTGGCTTCTACTTTTGCTGATGAGAACTCTGCTCCCCACTGATGTACTCGCCTTTGTAGATAATCTGTTTTGTCTCCCTGGTACTTTGTGTGTTTGTTTGTTTTTGTTCTTTGAGTGTTTGGAAATGGTATCAAATTTAAAGAACATTTGCAAAATAAAAATAGTACTAGAAATATTCATATACCATTTATCTAGTTTCATCCACAATTAACCTTTTACTCTATTTGCTTTATTGTTTGTTCTCTCTCCATACCCATACAGACACACGCACACACTCACACACACAGCACATAATTTTTTTTCTGAATCATCTGAGGATAAGTCATGCATATCATGCTCTTTACCTCTAAATACTTCAATGCACATTTCCTTGAAGACATCGTCTTAGATAACTGTCGGCACAGTTATCAACTTTAGTAAGTTTAAAATTATACATTTTTATTTAATCTTTCATGCTTCTGATTTTCTCAATTGACTCAGTAATATCCTTTATAGCATCCTCTCCCCTATCCCCAAAGTACATAGTCCAATCTAGTCTCAGGTATTGCATTTAGTTGTGTTGTATCTTTAACCTCCATGAATCTGGACTTTTTATATAGACTTCCCTTATTTTTTATGACATTGAAAGTTTTGTTACATCCCCCTCCGCAATTTTTAAATAGGATGTTCCTCATTTGGGGGTTCTTCTAACTTTTCTTCACTAGATTCATGTTATACATTCTTGCCTGGAAAATTACATAGGTGATGTGTGCTCAAAGTATCACATTTGGAAGCACATGATATTCCAAGAGAGGGAATGTTTTCTCTTTGTGATCTTATTAAAATACGCAGTAAACATGAATTGATTTTATCTTAATTGTGACTCAGCAATGACCCTACAATCTGAAGATTCATATTTAACTAGTGTTTTTATTAAGCTAGACCCAAAAATGTATAAGAAAAAACTACCTTATTCTTTCTTCTGATCTCTTCAAACTCTCTCTGTAGATCCTTCCCCTTTCCTACATGGAATCTCAAATAATAACTTAATAATTGTATTATTTTAGGATAGTCCAACACAATATCAAAACTATAAATTTACTTAAATTCAAGTCATCCTTTCCATGGCTCAAGAAGCAGGCATCTTTGCCCACTATTAATGGACGTGCAGCTCTGTCCCTGGAGTGTAACCACTGCTTGTCACTCTGCTGCCAGTCAGGAGCACCTCCAACCATGGTCTCTTGATTTTGGATTTTTCAGTCATGAGATATATATCTTCCCTAGGATATTCCAGCTTCAGGAGACACATGTCAAGCTTTCCAGATACCACCATTGAAGTCACTTTCTCTTGGTTTAAAATGAGAGGGAAGCATCTTCCTGCCTCTTCTCTTTGAGTGGTCATAAGAACATAGCATATCAATGACTGTCTCCTAAAAACTCCCTCTCTAAGCCTTTTCATCTTCAACTTTTTATATAGATCTGAAGGAGGCAATTGGCTCATATTGTCAGAACCAGTTCTGCAATCTATTAGCATGTCCTGCATTTGTGACCAAGAAGCTACCTTTAAAATCAGGGTGATACTTGTGACCTATTGAACAGTTCTTGATCTTTTGGTCTCAGGAGAAACTAAAAAATGGTCTTATTTTCACATCCAGTTAGCCATGTCATTCATCTCTTCTGGAAAATTCTCAGTCATTATCTTTTTGAATATTGCTTTTCCCAATCCCTTTCTGTCTTCTCCTTCTGGAACTTCAGTTGGACATAACGTTGGTCCATCTCATTCTACGATCATTCGAGTCCCATGTCACAACTCTCTTTCATTTTTTTTCATCTCATAATCCTTTTATGTGGCATTCTGGGTAATTTCCTCAGAAAAATCTTCCAGTTCACTAAATTTTCTTTCAGCTGTGTTTCGTTCACTAGTTCATCCATCCACAGAGAGTTTTTAAATTCCATTGACTATTTTTAATAATTAGAAGTTTAATTTGCTTATTTTCAGTATATACCTTTCCATTTTTCATTGTGTACCCTTCTTCCATTTTAATTTCTTTTTCTAAAATGTATGTGATTGTTTTAAAGATTCTTATGTTATCACAGATGAGTATGTGATTTTAAGCCCTTAGGTGCTAATCCTTCCTCATGTTGTGCCTACCAACCACCCCACATGGTGGATGGTTTCCTTATGTGAGTTGTTATTTTTTATTGTGAGCTAACACTTACTGAAGATCTCATGCACCTGAGGTTATGAAAGTATCCCTTCAGAGTAGTTTGCATTTGTTTCTGTTGACTATTTTAGAGAGTTCATTGGTCTAGGCCATTCTATCTATAATGAAGTTAGAGAACATTTGGATTCAATACTTACACGTGGCACAGGAATGGGTTCTTACTTTTAACAGAAGACTTTTTCCTACACAGAATATCAGGCACAGATAGGCTCCCTTGCTGCTTTTTTTGGGGGGCGGGGGGCTGTGGCTAACAGGAGGAATTTCCTAGTTCCCTTTTTTTGGAGAAAGCAGCCACTCCCTGCCATCTGGTTATATGCAAGAGGTTCAGTTTAGTTCTTTGTGCCACATGCTTCCTGTCACTGCAAGGGAGTTCAATCCTTAACCCCAAGTTCCTGGGGCCCATATCAAAGTCTGGTCTATCCCTAAGTCACTGTAGCATTGGCCGGTACACCTATTGCTCCCCTTGTGAATTACCCCTTCATTTCTGCTATCTGGTAATCTTTTTTTTTTTTTCCTTTGAGTTTGCTGTATTTTTATTTTTCCCAAAGTTTTCTTTTGAAATTTTTCAATAAGTGAAAAGAATAGTATAGTCAACATTTCCAACACCCTTTTTTTTTTACTTAGATCTATAGTTAGGGGGGAAAGAGAAAGAGAGAGAGAGAAATTGGCTTCCTCTTTATTGAAGTGCCTGTTCAATGCTTTTGTCAACTTTTTCTATTGAGCTGTCTTTTTCTTATTGATTTATAAGAATTCTGGATACAACTCATTTGTCAATTAGGTGTGTGGCCAATGCCTTTTATCATCTGTAGCCTGTGTTTTCACTCTCTTAATGGTGCCTTTTGATACTTAAAGATGTTAATTAATGAAGTTAGATTTATCAACCTATTCCTTTATAATTAATTGGGTTTGGGTTTGTTTTGTTTTGTTTTTTGTTCTTCATAAGAAATGTCTCTTTACCTTTATTCTATGCATTTGCAATAGTAGGTGGGGGTATCTATTAGCTCAGTCCAGCATTTTGCCAAAACCTACCATACAGCTTGTAAAGGAAAACAACATAGAAAGAGCAATAAACAATCAAGGAGCTTGAAGTTTAGCCCTCATGACACCATCTACAGTATTTGTATGACCTATTGAAAATTATATAACCCCTAGGGTTTAGTTTAGCTGGGACTTCAATCATTTGGTCACCCCATTATGTGTCTTCAAACCAATTAACTATCAATTATTTTCCCAGGGGTTTTGTTAGTTGAAACCTCAAATTTACGTCATACTTAATGAGAAAAATATTTTAAGTATATTTACATTTGGATGTACTTCCTAGGGTAGGGATTGGAGAAATCTGTTGTCGACCTTTTTCAGTTATAATCGATGAAAAAGTTTAAAAGTAAAGAAGAAAGTCCCTTCACTTCTAAAAATCTCAGTTTCCTCCTCAGTAGGATTATCATATAATTTATTATCCAAACCAAGACATTTTGATACTGAATGGAAGTGTTATTCATTGCTATTCTGGAACAACTGGTATAAACTGGGACTGTCCTCGGCATCTCTGCATGTGGTTTGCTCTGCCCATTTATAAAGTGGGAGAGCTATACTAGGTGATCTCAGAGATTTCTCTGGTCTCACATTCTATTACCCTAGGAGGGAAAAAAAGGAAATACCTGTATTTCTTTAAATTTATTTCCTACTCTGATAAATAGGGATGTTGTCACTTTTATTCTATGGTCTAATTTTTAATAATCTATGCGATAGTGAAAACTTTAATAATTTAGATAAACTTTTAGGTAGAGGAATATGACTAAGACAGGCTAAACTTCCCTTTTGCTTTTCCCCAAGAACGTGTAATCATACTCACAACTCCAGCCATGAAGTTTGCTCATCGTGCCTAGTAAGAGGGCCAATCCAGAGTGTTTGGAGTGGTCTCTGTCTCTTGGATCTATCCCTAGTGAGTTCACTGGGAATCTAAGCCCCTCAAAACCCCAGTTCTTACAGCTGTGTTCTCCATGGTCCAGATGCCTCTGGCAACCTTTAAAGTTTCCTCACAAATTCCTATGAAATAACGTTAAGTGAAGAAAATAGAAGAGGCACCAAGACCAAAAAAAAAAAAAAAAGAAAGAACAAAAAAAAAAATGTCAAGAGAACAGAATAAGAAGCCTAGAAACAGACAGCAGACCCACCGCCATATAAATGGTAACTTGGAACTTGACAGCAGTGGCCTTTCAAACCACTAGGAAAAGAAAACATAATTTAAAATACAGTACTGGTGTATTACTAATCTATTGCTGCATTAAAAAGAGGCTGGGGATACGGGGATATATGTACACATATGGCTGATTCACTGTTATACAGGAGAAACTAATGCAGCATTGTAAAGTGATTATATTCCAATAAAGACATTAAAAACATCAATTAAGGGCTTCCCTGGTGGCGCAGTGGTTGGGAGTCCGCCTGCCGATGCAGAGGACGTGGGTTCGTGCCCCGGTCTGGGAAGATCCCACATGCCACGGAGCGGCTGGGCCCGTGAGCCATGGCCGCTGGGCCTGCGCGTCGGGAGCCTGTGCTCCGCAACGGGAGAGGCCACGGCAGTGAGAGGCCCGCGTAACACAAAAAAAAAAAAAAAAAAAATCAATTAAAAAATAAAGAAATAAAAAGTATCCCCCAATTCAGCAGATTAAAAGAATATACATTTATTATCTCAGTTTCGAGGGGTAAGGAATCTAGATACCACATAGCTGGGTCCTTGGCTTTCAGGGCACCCCTCAAGAAATCAAGGTGACAACTGGAGCTGCAGTCATCAACTCAAGGTTTGGCGGGGGCAGTATGTACTCCCAAACTCACCCAGTGGTTGTTAGCAGGATTCAGTTCCTCACAGATATCAGACCAGGGGTCTCAGCTCTTTTCAGGATGTTGAGCAGAAGCCATCCTTGCCTCCTTGTCACGTGTTCCTCTCCACCACAGCATCTGGCTTCATCAGAGCATGCAAGCTGAAAGGGCAAGAAAGAGAGAGCGAAAGTGGCAGAAAGAGAGACGGTCCTAGCAAGGTAGAAGTCACAGTCTTTTGTAACCTAATCACGGGAACATCTCATTACTCTTGTCGTATTCTATTTATGAGGATATTCTCATATCCTCATATTCTAGTCTTGAGGACTAGCCCAGGAGGAAATTACACAGAGGAGGAAGTACCAGGAGGTGGAAAACATTAGAAGTCTGCCTACCACTGGGTCTTACCATCAGTCCAAAATTCCTCTTCCCAGTTTTTCTCAGGAGACCTAGCAATGCAAACTGGACTCCAAGTGACCCCTTCTGCTATCCCTAGTTCCATATGTAGCAATCCAGACACACTCATTTCTACTTTCCAAAGTTATTCTTCTATCCTCTACTAGTCACGCAAATTTAGCCTGTGCTTTCAGAAGATGAAAATGGCAGACAGACAAAAGGAAAGCCTATCTAAAGTGAAAAAAGGCATTAAGGATGCTGCCAGTTTCTAAAAGAAATTTTATCCCCTGGTAAAAATAAAATCCTTATTCAGCTTGACCAGTCCACTTGACCCAGAGCCCGGCAAAGGAATTTTCCTGTTCACACTCACTGAAGCCACACTATCTTCCTGAAAGAGTTACTTGGCCCTAGGCTGTAGCTCAGCTCCTACAGAGGGACTTAAAAGGAAACAACAGTTCTTGGTCCAAAGCAATAAAGAGACAAGTGAGTCATAACAGTCTGGATTCTCCACCAGCATAAGCAGTTCTGTGAATCGCCTCTATAAAAACCCTGCCTTTCTATCCCAAGCTGTTCCAAGTGCCAAAACCTTCCATTCAAGAGTTTTATAACTCAGCCCTGTGCTCACAAATGTCATTGCACATAAGAGGGCCTTTGATCTCTAGCCATACCCAAGCCCATAGTCTGCAGCGAAGCGTGATTTGATAGCTATCTAAAGAGAAAAGCGCTTGGGTTTCCTCTCGTCGATTTCTATTCTACTTTTAATAGGCTGCTTAGCTTCAGGCATCTGCCCTCTGCCCTCCCAGCTTCCATCTCAACCAGAAGTAAAACAGGGCCATGGTTATGTGCTTTGAGAGCTCATGAAATAACAATGGTGGTGGCAAATACTCAGAGAGGGCTCACTACATGCCAGGCGCTGTCGTAAGGAGTTTATATAGGCAGTCCTATGTAGGAGGAAGAGGAGAGGGAAGCACACAGAGGCAAAGTGACTACATGACAAAGTCAGAGTTAGTAACGGATATGAAACCAACTCATACATCCTCAAAGTACGTCTTGCCGCTGAATGGTGAAAGAGAGTAACACAAGCCTTCACTGAGAAGACAAAATATGAAGACAGAAACGTGAGTATCTTTACCATGTGATCCTGCAATACCACTCCTGGACATACATCTGGAGAAACCTCTGCTTCAAAAAGATACATGCACCCCAGTGTTCACAGCACCACTATTTTCAACAGCTGAGACATGGAAGCAACCTAAATGTCCATAAACAGATGAATGGATCAAGAAGATGTGGTATATTACTATATATAAAATAGATAAATAATAAGGACCTGCTTTATAGCACAGGGAACTCTACTCAATATTCTGTAATGGCCTATATGGGAAAAGAATCTAAAAAAGAGTGGATTATGTATATGTATAATTGATTCAGTTTGCTGTACACCTGAAACTAACACAACATTGTAATTCAACTGTACTCCAATAAAGAGTTTTTTAAAAAAAGAAGATGTGGTATGTATATAATGGAATATTGCTCAGCCATAAAAAAGAATGAAATAATGCCATTTGCTGCAACATGGATGGATCTAGAGATTATCATACTAAGTGAAGTAAGCCAGACAGAGAAAGACAAATATCATATGATATCACTTATATGTGGAATCTTTAAAAAATGACACAAATTAACTTATTTACAAAACAGAAATAGACTCACAGACAGAGGAAACAAGCTTATGGTCACCAAAGGGGAAAAGTGGAGAGGGAGGGATAAATTAAGAGTTTGCAATTAACATATACACATTATTATATATAAAATAGATAACCAACAAGGACCTACTGTATAGCACAGGAAACTATACTCAATATCTTGTAATAATCTATAAGGGAAAAGCTTCTGAAAAAGAATAGATACAAATATGTATAACTGAATCACTTTGCTGTACACCTGAAACTAACACACCATTGTAAACCAACTATACTTCAATTTAAAAAAAAAAATCAGGGCTTCCCTGGTGGCGCAGTGGTTGGGGGTCCGCCTGCCGATGCAGGGGACACGGGTTCGTGCCCCGGTGTGGGAGGATCCCACATGCCGCGGAGCGGCTGGGTCCGTGAGCCATGGCCGCTGAGCCTGCGCGTCCGGAGCCTGTTGCTCCGCAACGGGAGAGGCCACAACAGTGAGAGGCCCGCGTACCGCAAAAAAAAAAAAAAAAAAAAATCAAAGAAACTCACAATTTGAATTAAAAAAAAAGAAATGTGAGTCTCCCTTTAATAAAGGGATAAACTTTGGAACAAACTCCTTAGCTCCAAAAGCACTTTCTCTTTCCAGGTACAGTGTTAGAAAAGTCTTCAGTAAGAAGACTAAATGTACAAACCTTTGAACTAAACCAAAGCCATGAGCTGATTAATCAAATTGAACTGAAGGCCCCAAGTCAGACTAAACTATGCTCTGAGATCTATTGGAAGAAGATTTCTTCTACTGAAGTTTTTTCCCCCATTCAATATAAAGATACAGGACTCCATTACTGCGAAATTCCTTTAGTAAAAGAGGCTTTCTTGACTCATCTGAATTGGAAGGCTTTATGTTTTTAAAGTGTGTTTTTGTTAATTGTGGAAATTCATCAAATATGGCTAGGTCAGAAGACAGTTCATAACTAAGTCCTAAGATGTATCATTTCAAGTATAACTAAATTTAAAAATTAGATATTCAAAATTAAGTCCAGAGAAGTTTCTATCTACAAATAGCTGCTATAATGAAAGCTACCTTTTTTCTCTCAGATCATATCAAGTAGTGGAGTCAAGCCGCTCCCTGGGAACAGGGGTGGGCTTGTATATGCTGTTGGGGAGCACAGGGTTGGTCACATGGCTGTAGTTGGGTCAACAGAGCCCCACAATTTTGCTGGAATGATTGAGAAAGAGGGGTTTTTATACTGGACTTTCCAAGCAAGTGACATAGAAGCTGTCGCTGCTCCAGGCCATCTCACTGGGGACAGCCTGTCCGAAAAGGGAGCCAATATAGAAGGAAGGAGATAGAAACAGACGCCATGATATTCTTAGAGCGTTTGGATCCGGCTGTCCCTGAATCTCCTCCTGTGCGATGTGGTTAACCGAGCCTATAAATCCCTGTGTGTTGTTTTTTTTAAATTTATTTTATTGAATTATAGTTGATTTGCAGTGTTGTGTTAGTTTGCAGTGCTGTGAAACTGTAACTGTTTCACAACAATTACAGTTGTTGTGTACAGCACAGTGATTCAGTTGTACATATATATATTGTTTTTCACATCCTTTTCCATCCTGGTTTATTACAGGATATTGAATGTAGTTCCCCATGCTATTCAGTAGGACCTTGTTGTTTATCTATTCTACATATAATAGTTTGCATCTGCTAATCCCCAACTCCCCATCCATCCCTCCCCCCACCCCAAATCCCTTTGTGTTGAAATCTGTGAATTGGGATTCTGACCCTTGCTATCCAGAGTCCTGAATGGGACAGAGGAATAGGTCAGCTTCCACCTCCTGCTCTGTTACTACTGACACTACAGGCCGTGTGAAATGAACACTCGTGAAAGCTGGGCACTTCAAAGCCACACCCATATCCTGGGTGCGTCTGCTAAGGCAATCCAACAGCTGTGCACACAGCTGGAGCTGACTTAAAGAGTCCCTAGGAAGGCTCACCCTACGGCTAAAGGTCATGTAAAGACGTTTTGGAGAGATAATAAACAACATCACACACATGTACACACACACACACCCGTCAGGCAAGAATACCACATATTATCTTCTTAGGGGAAATAACCAGGAGCAAAGTATGGTTATTAGTCAGTAACTGACTATAATTAGGGGCTTTTCCGCCCTAGTAATATCTGAAGTAAGGCAGAGTGCATAAGCACAGCCCAGCGGTCTGTAAAGAAGTTATCACATCTTGCTTGATGTTTCCAGTGACTCAGTCCCTGAAGAGCAGGTCCCTGCAAATCAGAAAGAAGATGCCTCCTAGGAGAATTTAGTACCTGAGTAATTGGGAGTTTCCTCCTCTCTATCAGAGTTAAAATAATTCTACCTTCAATCTTCCACTTTGGGGCCCAACATCGCTCAAGCAGCCACTCTAGGAATTCCCCAGCTGCTGGACTTTAAGTCCATTTTTATTTCAGAAATTTTATTACGCTGTATATAATACATAGGGAAGAGTGTATAAAAATTATAGGTACACTTTAAAATAACGATTAAACAACGATGTACCCACACCCTGGGTTAAGAAATATTGTGTGGGCCAAAAAGTTTGTTTGGGTTTTTCCATGAGAGGCAAAACCCAAACGAACTTTGTGGCCCACCCAATATGTTACAAGTCATTTTAAACTCCATGGTGTGTCCCTTCCTAATTGCACTCGCTCCCAGGAGAATAACCACTATCCTGACTTTAATGTTAAGCATGCTTCTGCATTAAAAAAATAGTAATTGTAGCATGATTGCATGTATCCCTAAACAATATATTATTTCATTTTGCAAAACTCAGTATAAGCACACCTTGGAAGGAACAGGCAATATCGCCTATTTTAGATGAAGGCTCCCAAGAAAAGCAAAGCTGAACTGAGTCTCTGGGTCACAGTCTGGTTTTAACTTCTGCCCCTTCTGGTGAAGGTGGAAGGGGCAGATCTTGTTAGTGAGTCCTTGGAAACACAGAGCTTACCTTCCCATCGGGCAGGGCCAGGCACAGGACGTCCAGAATCTAAATGGACTATTGAGTATTTTCTGCTTCTAAACTCATGACTGTCAGGTACAAGTAGAAACAGAAAAATTCTGTGCAGTGAAATGGATGTTCTCAGCACATCTAAGCGGCACTACATGTAGGCATTTCATTAGTATATGGTCAAGACAAGCCACATTAAGAAGAGAATATGACTCTCAGACTTGCTGTTCTCAAGTTGAAAAGAAAAGCAAATGGCAGTGTGTGTGGGGTGGAGCCCTCAACCTGACTCTCAGGTCCACTCCTCCCTGAGGGCCACTGCACCAGCTGGCCACTCCCACACACCTCTCATTCTGGAATCTTCTTTCGCCAAGCTCCAGGGGACTCCTTCTCAGCTTCTCTAACTGGATCCCCTAATTCCTGTGTCCCAGATCTTTCCTGGTTTGTTCTTTCATTTTTGATGGCGTACATCCTACTTGAGATGAGCCTCTTGAAAAAGGCTGCATGAGACATAAAGGTCTCAAGACTTTGTGTGCCTGAAAATGTAGTTTTCCGACTCAAACTTAAGTGATAGTTTGGGTCTCGAATTCTAGGATGGAAATCATCTTCCTTCAGAATTTTGAAGGCATGGTTCTATTATCTTCTTACCTTCGATGTTGCTATTGAAAAGTCCAAAGCCATTTTTGTTCACAAGCCTTTCTTATTTATTTATTTATTTTCTCTTTGGAAGCTTGTAGAAACTTCTATTTGTTAACCAATGTTCTGAAATATCACAATATGTGCCTTGTTGTAAGTCTGTTTTTGTCTATTTTGCTGTACATTCAATCATCCCTTTCTGTCTGGCGACTTATGTCCTTCAACGCAGGGAAATTTTCTTAAATTACTTTTTGATAATTTTGTTTTCTCTGTTGTCTCATTCTGGAGACTTATATTATTCAGATAGTTGATCTCCTAAACTGATCTTTTAATTTTCTTATATTTTTATTCTTGTTTCTGTTTCTGTATTTTTTACAGTATTTTGGGGGTGATTTCCTTTACTTCTACTAAGTTTTTAATTTCCAGAGGCATAATTTGTCCTCTGAATGATTCTTCTTTTATAGCCTCTTGTTCCTTACCCCTCCTTTCCTTCTGAGGATTTTAATTATTGGTTCTTTTGTACTATTTTTTTCTCCCTGTCCTGTTTCTGTAGTCCCTAAGTTGTTATTATTTGTTTCCTTTTTTCATCTCAACCTATTATGATGGTGACTTTTCTCAGAAATATAGTACTTTTTGGCCGCCTACTCATAATGACCAGGAGTGAAGAAAAGCTGGTTGGAAGCTCTGAGCGTATGATGCGCTTTGTTGACTTTGAGCTTCACTGTAGAATTGTATGGGTGGTCCCTTTGGGATAAAACCTTGATGTTAGTTTCTCAGGCTGGTCAATATCTCAAGGAAGAGCCTTCCAATCCCCTGCCTGGAGATAAACCCTGGTGCCAGTATTCTGGGCACCAACAGGAGGAACAGGGCAAGGGGGTCCCTTCATTCTGAATTTAGTGTACATACAGTCACCTAATTTCTCTGTTTTTTGCTACAGTGTTGACATAGTATAGTACCCACACCCACAAATATGTCTGAAGTACCCCATCCAGAGGCCCTCTGTTCTTATCCGGAGACTAAATCTCCGGATATCTGCCAGGGTGGGCAATCATGAGGGACAGGGCAACATGGCTTTATTGTTCAGTTTTTCCAGTACAGACTCCTCAACTGCATTTCTGTTGCTCTAAGTAATTTGTTCCCAATTTGTTCCCATTGACTGCTGAAGAGCTCCACACAAATGCTGAAATGTGGTCGATGTGAGTGTTTACATTAAGCCATTCTGCAAATGCCTTCTGCAGAACCACCCCTACAAACACCTGTGAGGGTGAACACCTTCTCCAGCTGAGGTGGAAGAGATAGAAAGTCCTTGGCTCTAAGTAGGAATAGAAGAACTCCTAGGTTAAATGTTGCTAGAAAAATCTCTCCCATTATCCAAGACCATTCCATCTGTAGTTGCTTCCTGTGTCTTCTGCCATCAGAAGGTCCTCGTGTGGTTAAAAGAAAGCTCTCCTTGCTGCCTTTCTAGGGATTTTTCTCGCTACGTATTCCATGTACATATAGATAAGATTAAGATGTTCATATACCTCATCTCATCTGTTCCTTATAACCACAGTCCTGTGAATTAGGAAGGTTGGGTATCATTAGTACTGTTGTTGTTATTATTATTATTATTATTACCGCCCTTTTGCAGAAGTGAAAACAGGCTCAGAAAGGCTGAAGGACTTGTCCAAGATCAGATTATATGCAACAAATAAAGCCAGCATTATAATCCAGGTATTCTGCCCCATAGGTACCACTGTCCACTGTACCACCACTGCCTCATGTAAATTAGCAGTCTCCTTGGGACGTACCCACTGAGATTTTCCCAGACCAATTTTAAGGGGGAGAAACCTGTCATCAACCTTGAATAAGGGTTGTGATGTCTTTTCACAGTTTGTGCTTTCTCCAGGAGGCAGAAAATGTGAGTGGTTCATTTCAAGGACCTGGAGCTCTTGCCCTTGAACTCTAACACTGAAGCCACCCTATGATGTGGTGACTGAGGCGACAGGATCCTCAGTGAGAACGTATCCTTCAGACAATGACTGTGACTTCACGTTCAAACCAGGAGTTTCCATTTTCCTCTATGCCTCAGCCAGCCCAGCTTTGCCCTAAGGTCTGACTTCTCCATTTTCAGATCATCATGGTCAGCACCAAAAACAAGTTGCAACTGTCCTGTCCTTTGAGTTTTATTTAATTACAAAGGATATTATTAGTATTGAGGAAAGGCACTAATTTTATGGCTTTTCATTAAAGTTATATACCTAGAAACATCTAATGAACAGGGCATGTCCAAAAAGCCATGTGTAAATTACATTTTTGTAACTTGGAATATATTTCCCCATAGGGAAATTGTATTGTGCTTTTTAAAGGCATGACTAAACGAAGAAATAAATGGTCCCAGGTCAGCACACTAAAGTCTGCTAGGCTTGTTTTTAACCCATAATATACCTAAAGTATAGTGCTAATATTAGGATTTCAGATACATTTGTTTCTGAGCACTAAATATTGTTTTTATAGGAAGGCACATTCCCTGAGTGGGAACATCTCTGATGCCTAAACAAAATAAGGAAAGTCAGGAGCCCAAACATTTAGCCTTTTGTGTTTTCGTTGTTGTTGTTATTGTTTAGCCTTTTGTGTTTTAATACACATCAACTCATTCCATTTTCAGGACAGCCCTTTGAGGAAAGTATTAAAGAAACCAAGTCTCAAAATGGTTAGTAATATTCAGTATGCGTTAATAATATTCTCAAAGACAGGTAACTAACAAGTGACAGAGCCAGAATTTAAATCCAGATTTATCTCAGCCTACTCTTTCTTCTAGGTTTAGGCACCACTCTAGATTTATGGTCCAAATATTCTGAACTGAGGACGACTTGTGCCTACTAGGGTGCGATAAGGGGTGGGATGAATGAAGGCTGGTCTAGAGCCTAGTCTAGAGCAGGGAATCTCAAACTTGACCGTGCATCAGAATCACCTAGAAGGCTTGTTAACCAAGATTTTCTGGGCCCCATTCACTCATGTGTTTCTAATTCAGTAGGTCTGAGTGGGGCCTGAAATTTCACATTACAGACAAGCTCTCAGGTAAGGCTGATGCTGCCGGTGCAGGGACCACACTTTGAGAAATCATTAAGTCTTCTCTAATAAGACATCTCAACAAATAGCCAATCCCTGAAGCAACGACATTCATAGCTAGTAACAAGGGATGAAATTCACCTAACTCTTGAAGGTCTATAATTATGATTAGTACACAAAGGGAGCTAGCAGGTGAATTCACTGCCCTGGAGAAACAATATGGAAAAGAAGCAAATGTTCTCAACAAGGTCCCTCTCCACGCATAAATTTCATTTTCTCCAAAGAAAAAAAAGAAGCAAACAATACACAAAATCAACAGAGAACATTTAGTTTGGAAAACAGGAGCAATAAGAAGAAAGGGCAAGGTGGAAACTGTGATGACTACAAAACAATTGAGTTTCTGCATTTTTTTCCCTCAATGCCTATAGAGAAGCTTAGCCAGTAAACATGTATTTATTGGGCTCTTAGGGCTCTTAGGGTATGCTCAGGTAGGTGTAGAAAAAAGCATGGGGCATGGCTCTTGACCTCTAGAAAGTTATAGTGATGCCTCATGATCGGTTTCTTGCATGCCACAAAGTGAAATTCCCAAATAAGCAAAAGTACTTCCTTAAAGTACTCAGATTTTATCTATTTGAAGTGTTCTTTTCATTTTAAAAAATATTTCTGAAACCTACACCTTCCTATGAATTTAAACCAAGAACAAAAAACATGGTTTAAATTTTTCTTGATGATTCTAGGCCACATAACAGATATCTTCTTTTGGAATATTAAATAATAACCACAGGACTTATGGAGGGGTACATGGCTGTTTGCCCTACTTAACGTCACCCAAGTCCAGTCTTAATATTTGGGGGTTTCCCATTCTTTATCAATTGTCACTTTACCTTTGCCTTTGGGATCCAACTTCTAATACCTCCACTTTACCTCTTTGAATTTGCTGTTTCTTCTCTACTGTGGACTAGAAAATTCATACTTTTTAGGAAGCAAGACTAAGAGAAAACAAGAGATGCAACCTGAGGACCTGAGTTTTTTTGCCTGTGAATCAAGTGAGCTTTAGGGTCTGGCCTTAGTGACTTCATCTTTGGAGCTCCCTGGTGAGGCTGATGCCGCCCGTCTGAAGACAACATTTTGAGAACTCGTTAGGGCTTCCCTAATGAGTCATCTCAACAATACAAATATTTCTTCCTTTTTCTAAATTATTTTCTCAGTGGGGGCCAGTTTGAAATCTTCCAAATATACCTTCACTTTGAGAGGATGATTGGCCCAACCCTCCTGGCTCTTTCCTTTTTCCTTCTGGACAAGCCCTCTCAGGACGCTACTTTCATCTTCTGAAATTTTCCAAACATTTAATATAGGATAATATTCCCTGGTCATATATGTGTGTCACCTATTTATTGGATGAATAAATAATGTATCAACACATACATATATTATTGTACCCTAGTCCCCTATAAGACAGGTACTATTTGGATACTTTCATTTATCTCCTCTAATCCCCAGACCCATCATATGAGCTAGGAATGAATAGTCCATATTCTAAGCTGAGAAAACTGAAACTCGGGGAGATTAAGTGACCCACTCATTCAAGGTCTTATTCAGTAAATGGCATAGCTGGGATTACAACTCAGATCTTCAGATCCCAAAGCCAGCATGCTTTCCATTAGACCACAGCTATTGTCCCACTGAGAATAAACTAACTATTGGGATGCAAAGGAAGATGGCAATTTATAGTTTTAAATGAGAAAAACTCATGGCAAGCATAATGGCCTCTCTACCCCACACCCATGGCAGACAATGTTCTTTCCTGCTGCATATGGAATCCTCAGAATCCTTTTCAACCTAGTGTCTCTGGTAGCCAGAACTAATCCATTGGAATAGGCACAAAGTACAAACCCATATGCCTCAGCTTCATTTACTTGGGAATTTCATTTTGTGGTATCCCACTTAGAAACATTCCACCTAGAACGTAGAAAATAAGATGCTATTTGCAAAAGCAGATAGATAAGGTCGGGGAAGATAGACATTCAGTAGAACTGACAGCTTATTCCTTATCCTAGATCAGTGGTTCTCAACCAGGGGCAATTTTGGCCCCAAAGCTGACATCTAGGAATATCTGGAGACATTTTCCTTTGTCACAAATGGAGGAGGAGGGGGTGCTACTGGTATCTAAAGGGTAGAGTTTAGGGATACTGCTAAACGTCCTACAATGTGCAGGATACTCAGGTTCTCTTACAGCAAATAATTATCCAGCCCAAAATGTCAACAGTGCAGCAGCTGAGAAACTCCGCCCCCGATCACAACACACGGAAAGGAAGGAACAGAGCACAGCCCCTTGCAGAGGCCTGCTGCTTCTCTCACATTAGTAAAATAAAGTTGAGGGAACTGAAACCACTGGTTTAGGATCTCCTTCTGGTTGCTCTTACACAAAGAGCAGAGGCCACACAGGGTTCAGTGATAGCTGGCTGCAGGACCCTTTTATTTTCTTCCAGCCCAGATGACCTGAAGAAGCATAAGATGCTACCCACACATCCTGTATCAACATAGCTTTTGGCTTTGCTCTCCCAGTTCCTCTCCAATCAAGACAACAGGAAAGAACATTAAAAAGAAAAGGGAAAGTGAAGGGTGAGGGGAAGAGTAGACTAGACACTCCAAGGAAAATTCCTCCACAGCCAGACTGGTTCTTGGTGCTAGCTCAGCCACATGGATGCTGTGAGCGCGCTCACAGTCCTTTGGTCCCTATTTTTCCACAACCTTACCACTCTCAGTGTGGTGTCCAGAGCAGAAGAACTGGCACCACCTGACGCGTATCTCCTTAAAACTGTAGAATCTCAGCCCTCCCTAGACCTCCTGACGCAAAATCTGCCTCTTAACAAGATCCCCCAAGTGATTTGCATGCACATTCATGTTTGAGAAGCACTGCTCTAGGGTTTCCAAAAGGCAAAATAAAAATGCACAGTGAACAGCTGCAAAACAGATGCAAAGCAAATCACGTGGTGTAACATATGACTTCTCCAGGGGATTTATGACCCTCTGTGGACGGTAGCTTGAAATATAGAAAACAGAAATGTGAAGGAATATGTGCAAAAAGTCAATGCCATGTTATATCTTTTTAAGTGCCCTAAAGGAATCCACCTTGGGTTCAAGAAAATGTGGTACTACTACCTAAAACAGTTTCATGTACCCAATGGGTGCGCAAGTGTTTTGTCTTTTGTTTTTTTGTTTTGTTTGGTTCTCAGTAGGGAACAAAGATTGGATTTATACTGATCTTCCACAAAAATCAGAGGATCTGATTTGATCAGTATTTCCAACACAGCATTCCATAATACCGAAATTTGTAACAAGAAAAAGAGAAGAGTCAATGTTGTCTCTTTTTAAATAACGTAGAAAACAGATTAAGGCGAATGGAACCGGTTCAGTCTCAGGTCCTCTCTCAATTTATTCTAATTGGCTTGGCTTTACTCATTCAAGAAATATTAGGTCCCAGAATCTGTGCAAAGGAGAGTTTGAAGGAATGCAGCAACCAGCGCTGCAAAACATTGCCTGAGATTAAGTGCGGCAGGCCGCCCTTGATAACTGAGATGGAGAAGGGAACCGAGCAGGGGGGAGGAGTCGGACAGAGAGGAGCTAGAGGAAGGGGTGGGGGGGGGCGCTCTGGATGCACTTGTGGATGCGCGGGTGGAGCCCGGGAGCCCGACCTCACCGCGGGCAGGTTCAGCCTGACTCACACGCTTGCCTTCAGGACAGGCCATGACTTTGCCCGGTGAAGGTTTTCCGAGGACCGCGTCAAGCAGTCCCGCAGCCTGTTTCCAACGGAGCCGTGGCGGAGTTTCAGATGATCCACCCACAAGGGCAGGTGTAGGAGGGGCCGCTAGAGGCCGCGCTCCATCTCTTCACGGAGGAAAGGAAAGGGCCCGAGCGAGTGCAGCTGGCTTTGTTCAGCCCAGAACTGGGTGTTCTTTCCTAACCTCCGCGCTCTGCTTGCGACTCTCTGCGTTGACCTGAGAGAGATCAAACACCATCCTCGAAGCCAGAGCACCCCGCGACCCCTGCATCACTAGAGCGGGGTGGGATGCTGGGTGGTCCCTCCGAGCCCCTCCTCCGACTCCTGGGTCTCTTCCCAGGCTTCTCCTGGGGCAGAAAGCTTGGTTCACTGATAACAGGCGTCAGTCCCCTCACTTCACTGGGATTCTGAAGCCCAGAGAACTGATTTGGAGAGAAAGCAATGGAGCAAGGTGGAGAGAGAGAACGAACCTCAGAACTCAGGCAAACCGTCTCCTTCCTGGGGAGGCACCTGAGCCCTGGGAGTGCTCCCCAGGAGGTTGGGCAAGAGCTGACACTACAAGAGGAGCGGATGTGGAAGGGGAAATGAGGCAGACGTTTCCAGAGGCTGCCCCGCCCAAAATAGTGTTCAGAGACCACTGAATTCTTAAGGTCACTGGACATTTTTACGGTGGAGTGAGGACTCAGATAAAGTCATGACAAGGCAAGCAGGAGAGAGTTGCTCCTAAAATGCTTCCTGAGAAATTCTGAGCCAGTGGATCACAATTCTGCCCCAGGACAGAGAGACCCTGGCACTTCCACAGGGAAGGGAAATCACCCAACATTTATGAGCACCCCTCCAGGCACTGGGCTTAGTGCATTCTGCTTTCCGTTGCTCAGTGACCTAACAGGCCAGTGGGGTGAATATAAATATATCCATTTTGTTAAGTAATTTTCTAGGGTCAGCTGGTAACAAAGTGGCAGAACTGTGATGCTTGTTTGTTTGATTTAATTTATAAATAGATAATACAATCACATCTAAATTGGAAAGCCTAGAAAGGGATGTAATAGAAAGTCTCTCATCCCCACTGACCCCCAGATATCCAGTTGCCCTCATCTCATCTCCTTTGCCACATACACAGGTAACCACCATCATGTGTTCCTTGTTACATATATACTTTCAGCATTTCTTTACACATATACCAGTTAATGAGAATATATAGTCTTATTTTTCCTCCATTTGTGCACAAAACATGGCATGCTATACACACTGCTCTGTGCCTTGCTTTTTTTCACTTCACAAGATATCTTGTAGATCTTTCCATATCAGCACATGAAGACTTTCCTCCTTCTTCTCCTTTTACAGCCGCATGGTATTCCATTGTATGGACATACCATAATTTAATTAACCAGTCTTCTATTGTTGGATACTGCGTTGTTTCCATCTTTTGCTACTATAAACAATGTTGCAATGAATAGCTTTGTACTTACATTATTTGGCACATGCCGGAGCCAGAAGCCCACATCTTTCTCCCTCTAAATAATTTATGTTCCCTCCACTCCAAAGCTGACACAGGACTGATTATGTGTGCCAGCTCTGACAGATAAATGCTCATATCTCTGTCTTCCCCCCAACCCCCAATCTTCCTATTTTCCTTTTCTTGTTATGAAGCCTATTTGTATTTGAAACAGCTACAGAGATGCCAGACAGAGTCCTTGCCATTTTATCTCTTTCTGTGGTTGCTTCATTTCATTCTTCAAATACCAAGTGTGACTGTAACTGGGCTGTACTGGAGATAAAATCTGCAGATGTTGTTCCACATAAACATGGAATTTCTGCTACCAGTTGGATCACACTGTTTCGTACAAGTGCCAGGGATGTTCAAAGCCTGCATACCGTAGCCCACAGCAGGCTTGGATCCCAGCTTAGAACTGGAAAGAAGATGAGCTAGAGGCAGTCTGCTGCTGCGGGAGCTAGCATCCATCGTCGTTTCTGGCTGTTGACCTAAAGGGACATGAAATGAATGGAGGCAACATCAGGGAGGCCCAAGGAAGTCCGCCTTCTGGAAAAGACAAAATGCATCATCCAAGCTTTCATCCTTGTCATCTGTGTTCATTTTATCTTCTCTTTTTACAGTTAGATTTTTCGGGTTTTCTTTTCAAAAGATACCTTCTTGTCTCTCAAAACAGGATCTGGGGATTAGAGAGAGTACTGGGCCAGGGAGGGGTGGGGGTGGTGGGGCAAGAGAAGGTAGGGGTTTCTTTTTTTTTTATGCATGTGATTCCAGCCACTGTCTGCATAGTTCACCAAGATTGGTTTACCCTGTTTTGTGTATAGTTTGATCTAAGTCCTAATTCTTGGAAACTTACTGCATACCACTCATTATGTTGATGACTGACAGAAGGCCCAGATGCTCTGGTCTAAAAGAAGAGTCAGACACATACCAGATATTGTCAGTGCAGAACAAGAGATCAATTCAAAGTGATACGAGCCGTGATGTAGGTAGAGATGTACGTTCGGGGTCTCGTCTAGCTCAGAGGAGGGGCGCTTAACCCAGAGTGGGGAGACAGAGAGGTGAGGCAGGCAGTTCAGGAAGGCTTCTTTGGGAAGATAATGCTGAAAGGAGCCATGAGGAGTAGCAGGAAGTGCTCCAGCAAAGAAGGCGAACGGAGACAACAGCATGAACTAAGGCCCAGACCAAGGAAGTAGTAAGTACTATGACCCAGATGTAACTTATTTTTTAAACACTTGAAACATTGAATAGCAAGCTAGTAGCCCACCTGGAGCAAGTTTTAAAGGTGAAAGCTGGGATAAATTTGAACTTTATTCTACAGGCCTTAAATATTAGCCATTCCTTCTGTTCTTACCTTAATTAGATGGGTCTCCAGTAATAAGCTCCCATCCAATCTTCTTCTCTAACCTCGGAACATGTCAGGCAGACAGAGTTCCAGGGAAGCCTTTCTCAGCTGCCTCAGCCCTTCTGTCTCTTATCTCTGACCCATGACTGTTTTCTTGTAATCACAAGGATGGCTAGAGTTTGCCTTTTAAAACCGCCACCAACGCTCTGAACTTAGGCAATTTCTACATCTTTCCTTCCAGCTGTCGACCAAGCCTGGACAAGTCAAGTCTTCTGGAAGTCTGTATGACAGCTCTTTGCCCCCCAGGAATGGAGACACTGGAAAGCTTACAGAGCCCACATCACTCTGTGAATGTAACAGGCTTGTGTTATCATCAGAATAATCTCTAGGGATCATATTTCCAGGTATTAGTGGATATGCTAGATTTAGTTGAGAAATGCGTGTGTCAGAGATTCTCTGCAAAAGGTGGTTTTTCATGTGGTCTTCCAATAATAATAATGCCAGTAACAGTAATTAACATGTATAGAACACTTCCTATGTTCCCGATACTGTTCTAAGCCCCTTAAAGATCACTCCTTAATGGTTTTATCTCCTTTAATCCCCAGATTTCCTTCTTAAAGCCTGGCATGCTGCCTAGTTAAAATTCAAGTGTCCTTGGGTTCAAATCCCGGCTCTGCCACCTACTATTTTTGTAATGTGCCTGAACCTCAGTTTCCTCATCTATAAGTGAGCATATTGATATCTTCCTCCCAGAAGTGAAATGATATAGATTAAAGCACCTGGCACATAACAAGCTCACAGTGAATGTCTCTTACCTTCCCCTAAACAACAGATACTTTTACTGAAAATGCTTCTACTTTCTTTTTTTTTAATGCTTCTACTTTCAAATAATTTAAGACAGAAGACCTAGTCGAGTGTTTTTTGACAATGATATAATTATATCACATAATTCCTCCAAATAGCAGAAGGAAAACATATGGATTTTTTTTTCTCTTCTGGGGTCTGTATTTCTTAAACAAGACTATGAATATGAGGAAAGAATATATGAGAGCAAGACCAAGTGCCAGTTAAGGACACATTTCCTAATCTGGACACTACTCCTTCAGGGATCCACACCCCACCCCCAGCCCCATGAAATCATCAGGAAAGGAAAGAAACACTTGGGCTCTGAGATCCTGTCCAATTTTAGCTCTAGGTGTTAGGGTCATGTGGAAGTGGCAAGTTTTTGAAATGCTGACGTGCTGACACTTAAGCGAATGGCTGGATCCTATTATAGCTCAAAGAAAATATATAAAGAACCTGGGCCTGGGTGAGAGTTCCAAAATGAAATAATATCCAGCATGATGTAAGTGGTAAGGCTTAGGGACGGAAAGACTGGGGTGTGAATCTCAGCTTCACACTTCTCAGCTGTGTGACCTTGGGCATGGATGAATAATATATTGTCACCTTAGACTCCGTCCCCGGGTTTACCTGTAAAATGGAGAGAGCATCCTTTCCACAGCATTGTTGTGCTGCTCAACCAATGTCCATTCCCTTCCCCTTTGCGGTCAAAAGCTGACTCCATGTGAATCTACGGGGACTCCCAGCTCAGCCCAGCTGCAACCCTGAACACTCAGTAAATTGTTGGAAATCCATTTCCATATACCGTTTCGTGTTTTTTTAAGGGGTCTCTGTTGGAATTATTTCCAGGCTTGCAGCATGTGTCTGCCCATGGAGAAGGAACAGTTTTCCCTCTTAGCTCCTACTCATACAATTTCACCTTGGCTGGCATCTATCACATAAACCACAGAACAGCAGTCACTCCATCACGCTCTCTGCTTCCAATCTCCTTTTCTTTTCTAGCAGTGACAGACTTTCATCTTTCTGAAAACGTTTCCATCTCCATTGGGACTATCCTAGTCCCTTTAGTGCCGGTGACTGGGGCTCTCAGTCTCTATTTCCTACTCCTTGGCCTTTGCTTTCTTTTGCATTTCCTGAGGTGGTCCCCTGTCCTTTCAATGACTTTCTGGATTTCTCATTCGCTTTGTGTTGTTTTTCCTTTGTTGCCTCTTGGGGACCAAGGTTGAAACCCCACTCCCTCCTTTTTTGGTTGCTCATCCTGCTATTTTTATTCCCTTACCCCTTCTGTCAAAGTAACACAATAAAGAAGTGCCTTGAATATACCACAACCATTTAACTGGAGACATTAAGATTAAGAAATATAGAGCAAACAGAACTTCAACAATAGGTGTTTTATACAAAATGATAAATATTTTTAAATGGAATTATTAGTATTAAAACCTTCAATGATATTATATCTTGATAGAAATAAGTGTTCGCAAGGATGTAGAGAAAGGGGAATGCTTTCCCCTTTCCCACTGTTGGTGGGAATATAAATTGGTGTAGCCACTCTGGAGAACAGTATAGAGTTTGTCAAAAAAATTAAAAATGGAACTACCGTATGATCTGGGAATTAATTCCACTTCTGGGTATTTATCCAAAGAACAAAAGCACTGATTCAAAAAGGTATCTACACCCCATGTTCATTGTGGCATTGTTAAAATAGCCAAAATATGGAAACAACCTAAGTGTCCATCAATGGATGAATGGATGAAGAAAATGTGATATTTAGCTATTAAAAAAATGAAATCTTGCTGTTTTTGACAACACGAATGGACCTTGAAGGCATTACGCTAAGTGAAATAAGTCAGAAAGATAAAAACAAATACTACATGATCTCACTTATATATGGAATCTAAAAAAACTAAACAAAAACTAAACAAAACTAAATGAACTCCTCCATGAGAATCTTTGTACTCTAAGATACTGGATATATTTGTCTCCAGTCATTTTTCTCCATTTTTCCTGTACCTGAAACCCACCATTTTTCCACTCCCACTCCCATCCCATGGACAGTGTTCTCACTCAATTTGCCTCCCAAGTGGGACCATAACACCAACTATAAAACACACACACACACACACACACACGCACACATGCACACACTTCCCTCTCTCCCCTCTGAATTCCTTGCACCCAACCCAGGTAGCTGTTCAATGTACCTTTCCCCCAGATATGGCTTTATGACAATCTCCTATTGTTAAATTAAACTATTATTCGCGACCTCTTGTGCTCTTTCCCTTGTCACAGGACTGTGTCATACTTACCTTCATACCCTCCACAATGCCAACATACAGTGCCTTGCTCATGGCGAGTACTCGATGGATATTCATGTCACGGGTGACTCTGGCTCTGCTGGATTTTGCTTCTCTTTTTTTCCAGAGAGGGTCTAGCTGTCTCTGAAGAGGTAGCTAAAGCTTAAAAAACAAAGAGAGAGAGAGAGAGAGACAATTAACTAATGCTTTAGGAGTCCATAGTCTAAAAGAGGAAAAGGCCTGGTGGTAGAACCTTCACAATAGTAAATCCCTGTTTTCAAAAGTATCCACTGTGTATCTGGAGGCTGGAAGGAAGAGGACTTCAAAAACAGGAGAACAAATTAGGAAATGAGATCAACAAATACTGTAACTACAAACATTTACTCAAACAGGCCCCCTCTCTTATCCTAGAGACCAGAAAGGAAATAACTGCTCCCTTTGGAAAATAGGATTCCAACTTGGGGAGACACCCATGGCCTTGACCCAAAGCTCTAGAAGGCCTAAATGTATGCTGTGTCAGAGGCCTTATGCACTAGGGGTGGCCCATAAATGATGAATTAATGAGTGTGAGAGAGAGAGAGAGATTGGCAAATAGTCTATTCCAAACAAGTCATAAACTTCCAGATTCTAAACAAGCCGGATTTCCCTAGAGAATTATAGTAATAATAACCACAAACATGTTCTTTCTATGTGCAAGACATAGCTATAAGTCTTTCCACGTATCAAGTCATTTCATCTGCACAATCTCTGATGTATGTAGATTATTTTACTATCTTCATTTTGTAAATGAAGAAATTTAAACACAGGAAGCTTAATTGATTTCCCCAAGGTCAGACAGCTAGCAAGCGGTAAACCTGGGAATGTGGAGGGAGAAACATAGGGACTCAGCTGAGAGAAACTTGAGTTGGAATCTTGGCGCCATCATCTATTAGCTGAGTGAACTTTTGCAAACTCCCTGAATCACATTTGCCTCATTGGAAAAATCAGATTAATTGTATCTACATCCTAGGGCTGTTGTGAAAGTTGGATGAGTCTTGGAACTTTGAGTTTCCTATAACTGAAGGACTAGCCATTTGGATCAACCCTCCTGCTGAAATAGCCAAGCATGCTGGATAACTTTTCATCTTCATAAAAGTATCAAAGAACTGACAAAATGGTTTTTAAAAAATACAGGCCTAAACCTAGAAGGAAGCAAGAACCCAGAGAAGTAAGCAGAGCATCAAAATCACTTTTCTTCTGAAGGCGTTTGTTCATCTGGATTATCCAAGCTGTGAAACTGAGCTGTGGTTTTGATGGCTTCTCGGGACAGAGGACAGGAGTCAAGGCCAGGGATTGCCAGGTCTTCCACAGGTACTTTTTCAAGGACGCATGAAACAGAAGTAAATGGGCTCCTCCCACAACACCCCCATGGACTGCAGGGAATGAGGTCTTGGTGCCAAGCAGAGTCAGGAGAAAAGAGAAAAACAACCTGTCTCTAAGAGGTTGTAACCATGGGCTAGCATTTTTGCAGAGGCACAGCCTAGGTCTGCATCGCGGGTGTGGTTCAAAAGCTCAAGCTATGAATTTAAAATGGTACTGCATGAAGAATATGATGAGAAAATGGGAGCAGGGTTACAGAAAAGTAGGTTGGAGGGCAACGAAGGCAGACACAATTTGTGTGCTGTGCTCCAGGCCCACTGACAGGCTCCCCGTTCCTCACACAAACACCCACGCACACCTGCTCATCTCTGCACCAGCTGGGCCTTCCACTGTAGGCGTCACGGTGGTCAACAGTATGATCTCTGGAGTTGGATGGCCCAGGTTCAAATCCTGACTCTGCTACTTCCTGGCTGCGTGACTCTGGGTAAGTCACTTAATCTCTCTGTCCATTTTTCTCATCTGAATAAAGGGAATAATTACAAAACCTCCTGTGGTTTATGGTAAGGATCAGAGAGTTCACGTCTACAGAATGTTAAGAACAGTGTCTGGCATACAGGAAGTAATTATATGGTAATGATGATGGTTTTCTGAAATGATCATTTGCCCTTTATTTATTTGGCAAGATTTTATTAATCCTTTACAATTTGGATAATATTACCTGCTCTGTCAGGCCTCTCCTGTCTCAGCATACCACACAACTTCACATATACAACTCTCCTGGAGCCCTTATCACACAATTTGCAATGACTGGTAGACAATTCTGTCTCCCCCATGGCACTATCAGTTACTTAACGTGGAAACTAAGTCTTCTGTATCATTGCATCCCTAGCTGCTAGTACAGAGCTTGACACATAATAGATGATTAGTTAATATTTGATGAATGAAAGAATGTATTGATGACTTCACCTTGCCTTAGTGCAACAATTTTTCCCATAAGAACAGTTTTTTGAGTTTCCTGTCCCTTATTCTGCCCTCATTTTAAATAAAACACATAAAATTCAGCTTGTTCTCCCACTTGAATTGTTTCTCTGGAATGTAAACTTCTTACGAGCAGTCCCAGTATCTTATCTACTTAATTTAGATCTGCATGAGACATACAGTATCAGGAAAATGACTAAACCACCATAAAAATGGTATTGGCAAACAAATTGGGCCAATGAGTCATGAGATCATGAACTGAGACATGTTTACAGATTCTTCCTGCTTATGTGGGGATGCGGACTTAAATCGACTTCCTGGTTCTGCTGTATTCATGGATCAGAAGACTGGGATTCATAGTCCCAGATTGACGACTTATTTGTTATGTGACTTTGAGCAAAACATATTCTTCCTAAACTTCACTTTTCTCATCTGCTAAGTGGGTTTAATAATACCTGCCAGATAGTGATATCGTGAAGCCAATAAGGTGGTGCAAGACATATGAAGGGGCTTCATCAATGGCCAAGTGCTTAAAAATTGTAAAAATGGCCGATTGTATTTATCTGTGCTAGAAAATTCCCATTTATATTCTGGGTGGCCAGTTCTCACCCTTCAATGGGTGGCTTTTCTCAGAAGAAGCCTGTGTTATAAACACAACAAAGTCAGTGTTATATATCAGTGTTATAAACACAACAAAGCACTTCACCTGGCAACAAAGAGACCTAATAAAATTTAGAGACCTCTCTGTTTTGAGAGTTTGGCAAGTGACTGAGCTTGGTTCCAGAGAAAACAGCTCTGAGGGGAACTGATTGGGGAGCACGTAGGAGAGTTCATGCTTTCCCTATGACCGACTTGCTCTGACACATCCATCCACAGCAACAAGTGGAAAGAGGTCGTGGACTGCCGCAGCTGGGTGTCTGAGAGCAGAGGGAAGCCTCTCTGAAATGATGTGGTTTGAAAACCAGCTCTGAATATAACAACCTCAGCCAGAGATTAAAGACAATCCTTCTCATCCTGCCCCTAGGCTCTTCATGGTATTTGTTTTACTCTTCCTGACTTCCTTCACTCTGTATGACAGACTCTAGGTCCATCCACCTCTCTACAAATAACTCAGTTTCGTTCCTTTTTATGGCTGAGTAGTATTCCATTGTATATATGTGTCACATCTTCTTTATCCATTCATCTGTTGATGGACACTTAGGTTGCTTCCATGTCCTGGCTATTGTAAGTAGAGCTGCGATGAACATTGTGGTACATGACTCTTTTTGAATTATGTTTTTCTCACACACCTACTAGAGAATGGACTTGAGGACACGGGGATGGGGAAGGGTAAACTGTGACAAAGTGAGAGAGTGGCATGGACATATATACACTACCAAACGTAAAATAGATAGCTAGTGGGAAGCAGCCGCATAGCACAGGCAGATCAGCTCGGTGCTTTGTGACCACCTAGAGGGGTGTGATAGGGAGGGTGGGAGGGAGGGAGACGCAAGAGGGAAGAGATATGGGGATCTATGTATATGTATAGCTGTTTCACTTTGTTATAAAAAAGAAACTAACATACCATTTTAAAGCAATTGTACTCCAATAAAGATGTTAAAACAAAAACAAACAAACAAAAAATGATTCTTCTCAACCAAGGGGAATCAGACCCTGGGGGGGTGGGAGTGTTGAAGGCATCACAAGGCACCACCTCCAAGTCATTAAAGACAAGACTCTGCGTCCTGAATTTAGTGACATATTTGCTCACCCTCATTACTAGTCTCACTGAACTCTGCCCCGCTCCTTTTAGAAAGCCAGAGAAATTTCATAACGGAATGAGGTAATTTCATTTTGGCCTTGCCTTGGTCCATTAAGACCATATTCTGCAGCTAGGAACCAAGCTGCACATTTGTGGAATCACAAGGTACTAGAACTTGGAAGGAATTTGGAGCACATCAGTTGGAAGCTGAAACCCAGATATGAAGTGACCTGTCCATGGGCAAGCTGTGAGTAGGACCAGAATGCAGGCATCTTCACTTCCAGCCCAGGACTACAGAACTGCATCCTCTCTGCCTCCTGGAGTAGAACCTTGAGAATCCAGATGCTTCCATTTGCCAGCTGTGGTCCAGAGATAAGGTGGATGTAGGTCATAAGTGCAATCTGCTATCTAAACAATCTAGCAACACTGCCAAGGCAATTCATTTTGAAACCTGCTACCTAAGTAGGCTGCATGATATCATCTGTCTAAAGAAGGTTCCAGTTGTCATTACAATCATTGGAATTGCATCAGTTGCATCAAGCATGAAATATATTCACCCACCCGGTTCTCTTCCTCACCAAGCAGGCTTTTTCTTCTCTGTAATTTCTTCCAAACAGTCCTAGAGTGTAAAGGAGCTGGGGAAGACACCAAGACTTGATGACAATGCTCTACATCCCGGTTTAACTTCTGTTTAACTGAAGAAAAGGAAAAAATAAAGCTAAGTACTTCTCTATGTCAGATGCATTCCATTTATCACCTTTAATCCTCACAATAGCCCTCTGAGTTCGATAACTTAGCCACAATTCCCAGTTGAGGAAACTGAGGCAGGAGATAAAATAACTTTCTCCAGGTCATATATTTAGTAAGTGGTAAAGCCATTGTTGAGTCTCTCTGTCTCCAGTGGCACCTGGTCCATCATATTGAAAGTTAATGAACATAGTGTAGTTCATATACATGTTTAAACTATTTGTATATATTACTTTATGCATAACAGACAAATACGTAAGGTCCATTTCTAGGCAATGATTTGAAAAAGTAATTGCACTTTGAATACTCAAAAAAAAAAAAAGCTAGCATACACACAGGCCTCTGTTCCATTGAGTCCCATGCCACACGGTTTGCAGGATCTTAGGTCCCCGACCAGGGATTTAACCTGCGCCTTCCGCAATTAAAGCACAGGGTCCAACCACTGGACCACCAGGGAATTCCCCATTGAGTCTTCCGTGGCGGAGCACAGGCTCCAGACGCGCAGGCTCAGCGGCCATGGCTCACGGGCCCAGCCGCTCCGTGGCATGTGGGATCTTCCCGGACCAGGGCACGAACCCATGTCCTGTGCATCGGCAGGCGGACTCTCAACCACTGCGCCACCAGGAAGCCCTCCATTGAGTCTTTTCATGAAACTTCCTACTGAAGAGTGTTTCAAACATTCAAATCACCAGAAAATTAAAGGTAGAAGATTCTCCATTCCACCACGCTAGAAACACACCTGAATTTAACTTAAATTCGAGTCCATTCTGGGCCAGATAAACCTGCCCTTTGTGCTCTAGAGAAAAACAGCATCCCAACTTCACCAAACTCCAAACGAGTTTAAGATAATAAAAAATTAGCATTTAGTAAGTGATTACCGTGTGCCAGACACTGCACTGAACCTTTTGAATTAATTACCTCCCAGCAATCATAGGAGAGAATTACCATTACAGGCATACCTTGTTTATTGCCCTCCACCTTATTGTACCTCGTAGATACTGCATTCTTTACAAGTCGAAGGTTTGTGGCAGCCCTGCCTCAAGCAAGTCTATCGGCACCATTTTTCCAACAGCATTTGCTCACTTCATATCTCTGTGTCACATTTTGGTAATTCGCACGATATTTCAAGCTTTTTCATTATTATCATGATTGCTATGTGATCTGTGATCTTTGCTGTTACTACTGCAAACACTTATGACTCACTGAAGGTTCAGATGATGGTTAGCATTTTTTAGCAATAAAGTATTTTTAAAATTATTTATTTATTTATTTTCGGCCGCATTGGGTCTTCTTTGCCGCACACGGGCTTTCTCTAGTTGCAGTGAGCGCAGGCTACTCTTCATTGCGGTGCGCGGGCTTCTCGTGGTGGCTTCTCTTGTTGCGGAGCACGGGCTGTAGGCACCTGGGCTCAGTAGTTGTGGCTTGGCGGGCTCTAGAGCGCAGGCTCAGTGGTTGTGGCTCACTGGCTTAGTTGCTCCACGGCACGTGGGATCTTCCTGGACCAGGGCTCGAACCCATGTCCCCTGCATTGGGGACTTAACCACTGCGCCACCAGGGAAGTGCCGTCGATAAAGTATTTTTTTTTTTTTTTTTTAAATATTTATTTATTTATTTTTGGCTGCATGGGGTCTTCGTTGCTGCGCACGGGCCTTCTCTAGTTGTGGCGAGCGGGGGCTACTCTTTGTTGCGTTGCGTGGGTTTCTCACTGTGGTGGCTTCTCCTGTTGCAGAGCACAGGCTCTAGGTGTGCGGGCTTCAGTGGTTGCAGCACGTGGGCTTCAGTAGTTGTGTCTCGCGGGCTCTAGAGCGCAGGCTCAGTAGTTGTGGTGCATGGGCCCAGCCGCTTCGCGACACGTGGGATCCTCCCGGACCAGGGATCGAACCCATATCCCCTGCCTCGGCAGGCGGACCCCCAACCACTGCGCCACCAGGGAAGCCCAGATAAAGTATTTTTTAATTAAGCTATGTAATTTTAGTCATAATGCTATTGTTAGTGCTTTCACACTAACAGACTACAACATAGGGTAAGCATAACATTTTTTACACGTGTTGATCATTAATGAAACTTTTGATTTGCAATGTTTTCTCAGACTGTCCACCAATGATTTCCCTTTTCTTTCTGCTTCTCCAAACTCAAAAAGCATCTGATAGAAGACAATGATACGCTTCTCTCTCAATTTCTGTCCATATTACGTATAAGAATTAAATCAGTTTCCCAAATCTTAGTTACAATTACCTGTTCAGTGTTTTTCTTCACCACTCAATTATAAGCTCCCAGGAATAGCATTTGGTTTTTGTACCACTGTCATATGGTTTGTACACAAAAAGATCCATTAAATGAGTTATGGATATAGCATATTTTAGTTACTCATTACATGGAAAAGTTGCTAAGTGAATTTGACTCAGAGAGTGAAGAATACTCTCTTAAAGATCAATAAAGCACAATGCAATAACAAAACAAAACACACAGGTTTGCTCTTTATATCCTATGTTGTCTTTGACAAGGCATTTAATATCTTCAAACCTCATTTTCCTAACCTGCAAAATGGGGAAGTACTTTCTCTGAAAACCTGTGAACATTTTTTCCCAAGATTTTGTCTCTGGTGGGAATCCACATGATAAATTATTGCTTAAGTATTAATAGAACTTTGTCATTCCTTCACGTGAATAATCATCTTCTATTGATAAGTAATGATAACAACCTGAGGGTTTTAAGCTCAAAGGGTGGATGTACAATACATTGTAAGAGGAGAATAGAATGGCACCCCACCTAAAATTGAGTTCTGTCCACTTAAATGAGAGGTCCTCTGTGCCCTCTTAAATGGTGCTTCAATATCATCACTTAAAGCATAACTTTTATAGTCACTAGTAAACAAAAAATTTGTGTGACTCACTTTATTGCGATATTTGCTTTATTGCGGTGATCTGGAACTGAATCAACAATATCTCCAACGTTTGCCTGTGTTCAGATCATCCCTATAGTTGGCTGGCTAAATTACCTAGCAAGTAAGAAACAGAGCCATGCCCATAACCACCACGCCATGATGTCGCCCAGCTACAGAGAATAGCACAGAGGAAGGTTCGATTCAGAAGCTAACTTCGGCTCGGGATGTTGAAATTGTAGACCAGAGTCCAGAGACAGAGCCTCACCTTCAGCATCCTCTGTCCTCGCCTGTGAGGGTGGCAGATCCAGTGATCTGCTGCCAACAAGAGGTGGCACCATGACTTGTTCTATGCTGACATACAGCACCTAATGGACCTCTAGCTCTTGTTCATTGTAACCCCACACAGAGAAAGGTAGCCTTGCCACCTTGTAAGAATTGCTAGAAAGTTCACACTTTCTAGCAATCGTGAAACTATGATAACAGGGATGGTCCCCACCTCGTGTGGATGAGAGTTTCAACTCTTCTTCCAACTGGTCAGTCAGTCTGGAGAGACTATTTGGATTTGTTTTGGTTACCAGCACTAGCAACAGGTAATAACACCGACTTGATTGGCCTCATTTGATTGCCTAAGAGCCTCTTGACTTGTTATCTCATTATCTCCATATAATCTTTCCTTCTGTGCAGATAAGTCCACATGCAGGAGATTCTTCATTCTTTCTCTGGGCTTCTGCTGGGGCCCCTTCTCCCTGCTGATCTCTGCCCTAAGAAACCTCCCTGACTTTTCACACCTAGCTCTGGTCATGCCTTCACTCTACCTTGGCATTTGGCAAACAGGCTATTATTTTGCTCATAGGTGTTTAAAAATAGCCTCTTTTGCATGTTGTATTTCTCTTAATTAAGTCAGAAGCTTCTCAAGGACAAGCATCATATATTTTATTTACTTGGTCTCCCACCTCTGACATATAGCATCCTCTTCGCTCATGACGGATTGGCCAGCCACCTTTTATTTCCTCTGCCCAGCCTCCGAAATAAGGGAAAACATCACACAAGCAAGGGAGGAGAATAGGGCAGAGATCTGGACATTCCAGCCTACAGAAAAATAGATAATTCTCTCTGGGCATTTTCATATGAGTTTTTTTTGTTTTGTTTTGTTTTGTTTTTTTGTTTTTGTTTTGCGGTACGCGGGCCTCTCACTGTTGTGGCCTCTCCCACAGGCTCCGGACGCACAGGCTCAGCAGCCATGGCTCACGGGCCCAGCCGCTCCGCGGCATGTGGGATCCTCCAGGACCGGGGCAAGAACCCGTGTCCCCTGTATCAGCAGGCAGACTCTCAACCACTGCGCTGCCAGGGAAGCCCCATATGAGTTTCTTGATTGCCAATCAGATTTCACTTAGGCATTAGTTACTTTCAAAAACAAGCAGACCTAAGACTTACTGAAGACCTCAATGTGCCAGGTTCCTTACATACATTATTTCAGTTATCCTTGCAACAACCGTAAATAGCAATAAATGTTTTTCTCATTTTGGAGATGAGAAAAATGACTCTGGGATATTAAATAATTTTCCCAAGGCCTTCTGAACTCAAAACCCAGTCTAATTCCAAACCCTATGATCTTCCACTCAACCGCACAGCCCCCAGTTGCGGCCCAGGGTTTCCTTGCCTATCCCTCTCATTCCTTTTCTTTTCACTTGACAGGTTTATCTGTTAAGTTGCATAACGTTAACTCCGAGGAAGAATGATAGTAGCTTCCTGGAAAAAGGGACCAGGAAGAGGAAAAAAGAGCAAATTTTTCTGAGTCCCCACTGTGTGCCAGGCCATGTGTTAGCTTCTTTACACACATTTATTTACTCTTCTTAGTGAGCTCATTATGCAAACAAGAAAACTGAAGCTCAGGAAGTCACATGACTTGCCCAGGGTCCCCCAGCAAGTGAGCTGTGGAGTTAAGGTCCAGCCCCAGGACCATCTAACCCAAAGCACAAGCATGGAAGTTCCCAGGAAAATAGTGATGTTCTACTAAAGTAGTGGGCTGTGTTTTCAGGATTTAGGACTGAGACCTTAGCAGGTTGTCAGGCCCAATGGGTAATGTGTCTGTCAGTAGAAGTGGAACAAGACTCTGAAAGCCACAAGCTTCTGACATTGGTGATGTCAGGCAGTTGTGATTGTGGCTCCCTGAAGCCCACAGAGGAAACACAAGAGGTCACAGGCCAAAACCACACATCCAGCCATCCTCCAGGGGCTGACTGCCCATGGGTGTGCTGCCCACATGTCTGTATGGTGGAAGGAGAACCCAGAAACCACCAGTCCCACTAGACAAGCTTAAACAGCTATCTGCAGGCCATCTCTTAGGGAGAAATCGATGTTGAACTATCCTTTGGGCATGGAGCACACTGGATCAACGTTGCACACAATGGGATAAGAGAGATCATTTTTAGATCAGAGATATAGTGGATACTCATTGCTTTCTCCACTCAGCAGTCATCCATTCCTTCCGGCAACACCCCAAATTTCCTCTGAGCCCCACCCTTCCCTGCTGTCAGTAAGTTGACTCTCCCTCCGACTCCAGGGACAGGCAGGTGACCAGGCCCAGCCAATCAGAGCCATGTGTTCCTTTCCTGATCACAGTAATGTGTCCAGATGAGCCTGCAACCCAATGAGATGCAATGAGACTTTTGCTTGAACTGTAGGTAGAGGGACACCTTCTCTTTCCTTCTGAGTTTGAACCTGGCAGGATGTTGACCTGGAGGTGACAGCAGCCAGTTTACCTCTGTGTGGAGCTAGAGAATAAAGTCACCACAGAGGAAAGCAGAGATACTGCTGTGGACTGAAAGGTTGTGTCCCCCCAAATTCACATGTTGAAATCCTAACCCCAGTATGTTGGTATCAGTTGGTGGGGCCTTTGGGGACGATTCAGTCACAAGGGTGGAGCCCTCATCAATGGGTAAAGCTTTGATGCTTTATAAAAGAGACTCCAGAGAGCTCTCTTGCCCCTTCTTCCATGTGAGGACACAGCAAGAAGGCAGCCATCTATGAAACAGGAAGCTGGCCCATATCAGACATTGATCTGCAGGCACCTTGATCTTGGACTTTCCAGCCTCCAGAACTGGGAGAAATAAATGTTGTTTAAGCCATCCAGTCTATGGTATTTTTGTTATAGCAGCTCAAACAGAGTAAGACAGATACAGATGAAGAAGGTTGTGTCCTAATGACATTGTTTGACCCCTGAATCCAGCCTGGCCTGGACTTTTCAACTTTCCGAGTTAATACATTCCCACTTTTTGCTTAAGTCAATTTGACTCAATATGTCTGTTTTTGTATCACTTGCAAGAGAAAAAGTCCTGACACAATGGCTCTTCAAAAAAAGTCCTTCTCCCTTGAGATTTGGGGCCTCAGATTAAAGGCAGTCTGATAGAACTTAATCTTTTTCATATCTTTGCTTAACTGTCTCCTCAGTAAGGCTTTTCCTGACCAATGTATTTTCAATTATGACTTCCTCCAACCCAGTAATCCTTGTCCCTCTCTCTGCTCTATTTTGCAGTTAACACCATATGATACACCACTTATTGTACTTATTTGTTTTGTTCATTGTCTGCCTTCCATAACTGGAATATAAGTCATAAGGTCAGGGATTTTTTGGTCTGTTTTTATTCATTAATATGTCCCCATTGCCTACACAGAGTCTAACACAGGATAGAAGGTCAGTGAATATTGGTTCAATGAGTGAATGACTATTTGGACAAGCAATTCAAGGAGGGATTCCAGAAACATCAAAATCATCCCAGAGCCCTTGGACTCAGAGAGACTTGGGTTCAAATCTGGACTCCTCCAATGACTGGTTACCTGCTCTACAAATTACTAAAGTCTCATGGAGATTTAGTTTCTCACATAAAAAGGAGGAGGGTAATAATTTGTACTCTCAGAATTATTGTGAGATTAGGTGAGATTATAACATCCTTCCTGCCACATTGTAGGCTCTCATTATAGGTTATCTACACATAGGGTAACCAACCAGAATGAGAAAGAGAACTCACTAGAATGATACATCAAGAGATCTTGCTCATCTTTTGTGAATCCATGATGACTGAGGAACAACCAAGGGTATATACTTGGCTCAGTATGACAACCACTGTTAGCATGTCTACCTGGTTTTAGAATGACTGATTCAAGAAAGAAGGCTTTTGGAAGGTATGGGAATTCTTGTGGGACACAGATGATAAATTGCTGGCTCCTGGCAAAAGATGACGTGACTTGTATCATCTGCTTATTTATTTAATGCTACAGACTGAATGTTTGTGTCCACCACAAGATTCCTATGTTGAAGCCCTATACCCCAATGTGATGGTATTTGGAGATGAGGCCTTTGGGAGGTGATTAGGGTTAGATGAGGCACTAAGGATGTGGCCCTCATGATGAGATTAGTGCCCTTATAAGGAGAGTTTGCTCTCTCTCTCCCTCCCCCACCTCCCCCACCATGTGTGGACACATCAAGAAGGTGGCCATCTGCAAGTCAGGAAGAAAGACCTCACCAGGACCTGACCATGCTGATACCCTGATCTCAGACTTCCAGCCTGCAGAACTGTGAGAAAACAAATGTCTGTTGTTTAAGCCACCCAGCCTATGGTATTTTGTTATGGCAGCCCAAGCTGACCAAGACACTTGGGCACTCTTCCTTTCTTATTGCACACATGAAAACTGAGATCTGTATAATAAAAGAGTAAAGTGAGAATAAAAAATATCAGGACCAGGGAAAGTGCACATTAGCACAGGAGGTGTCGAGGGAGGGGAAGAGCAAGTAGTTCATCAGGTAAAAGAGAGTTCTAGCATTGAGATTTAAATTTGCCTGTGAGCTCCCAGTGAGCCAAAGAAAAGAGAGAGAGAGAAAAAGAGAGAGAGAAAGGCATTAATAAGGGTCAGCAAAGGGCAGCTTCCCATTGGCTTAATGTCTAGGGGTTTAGAAACTTCTAGAGTTCAAGGTAAGCATCAATTATTTAGCATTATATAAGGTGTGGCTACTTGACTCCTTCATTATATGATTAGGGACTTAGCAAACATGCTCAGGTGAATAGGTTCAAATAAATACATTGAGCTTCAAAGAAATGGTCAAGGGACTTCCCTGTCAGTCCAGTGGTTACACCTCGGCACTTTCACTGCTGAGGGCCTGGGTTCGATCCCTGGTCTGGAAACTAAGATCCCACAAGCCTCGAGGCACGGCCAAAGAAAAAAAGAAAAGAAATTGTCGAGAAGCAATCCACTGGGCTGCCTGCCTTGGCTCATCACATTTAATGAAGTGTCTCTTTTGAGCTGGTGGCAACTTCTTTAAAATAGACTCCTATCTTTGTCCTATGAGAGTGGATATGATTTTTTTAAAAACGGTTCTCACTATGGAGCCTTTTAGGTCCTGTGCTAGGTACCCCATGAACCTTATCTGCACCTCTCTCTCCTCATTATAGGGATGAGCAATCCCAGCTCAGAGAGGTTAAGTCACTTGCCCACAGGCTCCCAGCTAATATGTAAAATAATCGGGACCCAACAGCCCCCGCTCCTTTCATTCCTTCAGTGTTTCTCACACTTTACTCGTACATGTGCCTTCTTCCCTATCTTTGTCTTACCCTCATAACATTCATGATTGTTTACCATTTTTCAGCAAATTAACTCTCTGTATTTTAAGTTTAACTTTTCCTTAAGCAATATGCATGAAATTATGAGTTTGATGTGCTTGTTATATTATATTATATGTATGTTATGCTATATTAGCAATATTATTAATGCACATTAAAATAATTATGTAACCATTAATTTTTTAATTTAAAATTGTGTGAGTATGACCTAATATATCCCTCTAATGGTGTGCATATTCAACCTTTGGAAAACCTTATGCAGTTTCCAGAAGTGAACTAAGGTGGACATTTCAATGAAAGATACTGTTTGTTGCTGTTGTTTTGGGCTCCAAAGTAACAAGACCCTCTTTAAGCAAGGCTCGTCCACTGTCTCTGAAAGCAAAAAAGGTAGAGACCCCAGAATATCTAGAACAGCCACAATGTTATCACAAGAGAAGTGGCTAGACCTGCAGAAACTCTGCAGTGAGGTGGGATAGGGAGGATGGGAGGGAGACACAAGAGGGAGGAGATATGGGGATATATTTATATGTATAGCTGATTCACTTTGTTATAAAGCAGAAACTAACACACCATTGTAAAGCAATTATACTCCAATAAAGATGTTAAAAAAAAAGTCTGCAGTGAGGGGATCCAGTCATTTAGATACCTGGGTTTCCGCTCTTCTGCTTAAAATAAACATTTGTTAATAGTTACACTTCAAGTAATGTCATGAATAAAAGTCAAATAAAAACCTTTGGACTTTATTTGATAACTACAAGCAGATTAACAGCAAATCATATTTAAATAAGGCCTTCGTAAGTGCACCATGATGAAACAGAAGCAATATGGTTAATTAAATCTTTATGTTCTATTATATGCCTAGGGAACCCACCCTCTTTAGACTAAACAGTATTAAAGATAGAAGGGCATGTGGTAAGTTGAAGTTATCTTCAATATATCAATGAAATGCTCTTCTTGGATTTTCAATGGTTGATTTTAAAGTTGGTTTGAGCAGTAATCCCAAGAGAGGAATCTTCTGATCTAACCAAATGAAGGAATAATCTCATTAGTGCTTAAGCAAGGAAGTCATCATTTGTTCACTCAGTTCACTCATCTACTGGATGGATGCCTAGTGATGCTGGATATTGTGCTAGGTTCTAAGATACCCAGGTAAGATGTGGTCCCTGCCCTCAGCGAGCTCATAGTCTAGTTGGGGAGACAAACAAATCAAACATAGAATGATCATGTTATGTTGTGTGGGCACAGGTACTAAGGGGGCCCAGAGAAAAGGAATTAAATGCAGCCTGAGGGAGTCAAGATAGGCTTCTCAGAGAAGACAAAGCGGCTGAACTAAGTGCTTAAGGATGAGTTGGAGTTTGTGATGAGGTAACTCCAGGCAGAAGGACTAAATCACATATGGGAAAGCACCGTAATGAAGGGCAACTTGATGGAATTGGAGACCAGGTTGTTCATAATAAACGAGTAATTCTGTACCACTTAAGTGAAGAAGGGGAGTAAAGTTCAAGACAAGATGGACCAGATGATGACAAGCCTAACTAACTAGTTTATCCTGAGAGCTATAGGAGCCATTTGAAGGTAGTAAGCAGAGGAGATTTGGGTTACTTGATAGCGGCTGCCAGGAATCCTCTGTGTGGGCTGCTCGTCTCCATTCTGGGGACTTTCCCTGGATGCATTTGGCACTAGAGAGCAGCTGCAATTACTGACGGCTGGAAAACAAGGTTTCTCTGGCATGTTATTCGGGCGACTGTAATTACAGATAATGGACCTCAATTTGCCCGTCAGGAATTTGCACAGTTGGCTCTATCACTGGAATTTGAATATTTTGCGTCCTGCTTGTGCACCAAAGTTAGAGAGCAGAAGTGGCTGTGGTTTCTCAGGAACTCACACACTGACCTTGCAAATGGTCCCAGGCCTTTGTGAAGCAGTGGCCCTTCCCTGAAAAGCGGGCTTTCCCTGAGCAAACCCATCCCCCCAGAAAAAGTTTCGAGCCACTCTCCTCAGGCACCAGGTCGGGAAGCTAAGCAAGCAGGACCTACTGTTCCAGTGAGGTCGTGGCACTCTCCTGGAGTCCATGGCTGGTTGGGAGGACTGTGTCCACTCAGCTCCTTGTCTTTAACCCAGGCTGACACACCCTCACACTTCACTGCCCATAGCCAATTAAAAAAAAAAAAAGCGCTTTGAATATATTTCAGCTCCATTTAGGGCAATTGCCTTGGAAGCTCTTGCTTCATTACTGTTTTTGTTCTTTATGCCCCATTCTGGTCCAGGGTCAACCAACTTTGTTTTCTACTATTCTGGTTTTGTGTTCTGTTCTTGTCCCAGCACTGGCCCTTCTATCGATTTAACAAATATTTATATAGTATTTGGCCATATACCAAGTCATGTTCTAAATTGCTTTATGTGTATTAACTCATTTATTCTTCATAACAAAAGTATGCAATAAATACAGGTAAGGAAGTTATTATTATACCCATTTTACAGATGAGAAAATGAAGCCAAGAGTAGGGGAAATCAGATTTGAACAAGGCAGTATTGCTCCAAAGTCTATGCCCAACTTCACTTGAATTTCATACATTTCAACTTGTGTCTCCTTAACATCTGAGATATTTTTTTACTAAGCACTTTTTTTGTGCTAGGCATTTTACATGTGTGACCTCCTCTAATCCTCAAGACAACCCAAAAGGACAGATACAGAAAAAAGAGCTAAGTTATAGTGATTTAAGCAACTTGCCCAAGATTATGCTGATTAAGTGGGAGAGCTGCTGGCCACTGAGCCTGACAGAGCTCTTTATCCCCCCATTTTTTGCCTTATTCTCTCCTGTACTGATTGTTTCGGGGTATTCTCAAGCTTGAGTCAGTCCCTGGGACCCTACAACCACCATGACACTAGACATAGCCCAGACCCCACTCAAGGGAAGTGTATTACAATCCGCCACAATCTCAGAGGAAGGAAATGTAAACTTACAGTCTACTCTGTGAGGTCACGTTCTCACTGCTTCAAAGGGCCACTTAATAAATATAGCTGTAACAATTATATTCGCCATTTATGAAATGCTTTATAACGTGCCAGGCACTTTATATACAATATTCCTAAGCAGCATGATGATCCTATGAGGTCAATATTATTACTGCTGTTTTACAGATGAAGAAACAGAGGTTCAAAGAGGTTAAACAACTTGCCCACCATCACCCAATTATTCAGATATGCTGACTCCAAAATCCATACTTTTTCTACTATATCTGGCTTCTTTTCTTGTGAGCTATATCCAGAGAAGGCCTTTCCAAGGGCTTAGAGAAAATATAGAATATGAAAGAGAATAGGTTCCAACGTGGGTTGGGGAAGTTCATTATTTTGTTTTTTTCCTTCCTTCCTCTCTCCCATCCTCTCTCCTTGCCTTCCTTCCTCTTTTCAATCAAGAAAAATGACACAGTGAATAACAAAGCTAACAGAAGCCCTAGACTTGGCCTCTTGTCATCTTTAAAATCTAAGTTCCACCCATGCACAATTATGACTGCTGACAATAAAATCCCAACCCAGTGTGAGTCAGCACAAAGAAAAAGCAAAAGAGGGCAGGGCTGGGGCTTGGTGCTCAGAGTTAGCCCCAAAGATATGAGTCAGGGAAGTCTCAGGATAACCTCCTGCCAAATTAATCCCAGGCCAGGGCTTGCCAAGGTGCAGCCGCTCTCACAAACTCCAGAGGACCTAAGTGGACTGCCCTAGGGAGAAAGGGCAGTTCTACTGGGCCTGAGGGAGACCACTGGGCAGGTCACTGGAATTGTTGTTATCGACTGAATCTCCCTTGGGCTGCTGTGGCGGAAGACAGTCCTACAGTCACGTAGGTGGCAGCGTACCTGTTTAATTCTCTTCTTCACTGTACCCAGATACTCAGTAAAGGTGTGTGTAATGCACAGAGACACAGATTTATTTGCATTATTAGATAACATCTGCAACGTGGCCTAGCCAAAAGTAGTGTCAACACAGTGCCTGCGTGCTATCCTAAAAACAATGGCATGGGTTTGTGGAGATCTAAACAAAATGAAAAAGGTTTGTCATAGTTTGTTCTTGGTCTGGGCTCTCCCCATAATCTCCAGGTCAACCTCCCTCTCTGAATCTGAACTTTGTGAGTAAATTCTGGGGTCAGAGGTTGTCAGCATCACCTTGTGCTCCAACCCCAGACAGACCTAGGCTCTTGTAGGTCTCAGTAATCTGCACTTCTTTCTTTCAAAACACAGAAACCAGGACATTTTCTGCTCACCCAGATCCTCCTAGAGAAAGAAGAGGGAGTTATGCATCCATGCTATATGGAAAGAGAAGAGGATTTTAGAACCATAAAGATCTGGAAATGAACTCTGTTACTTCCTGTCTGCATAGGCTTTGGGCAGCTTATTCATCTGTAACAATGGAGAAAACAAGACTTAACGTCGGAAAGCTGTTGAGAAGACTACTTACATGTTAAGGTCGCCAGGACAATGTCTGGCTCATGGTTAATTAGATCGTGGTCACCCAATCTCCTGGGCTGACCTGTGCTTCTTTCTGTGTTCCCAAATCCTTCTGAGAGTCCTAGAGTCAGCTGTTCCTTCAAATACAGGACTCATTGATCAGAAATGCACTGAAGGCCACTCTGGGATACTCCCTGTGTTCCAGAAACAGAAATGGGCAATTTAATTATTCTTTTATTCCATAAAATGATGAAGCATGTGTTCTGCGTTAGGGACTGAACTAGGAGCTGGGGATGTATAAATGAGTTGTGGGTCTCAGTTTAGAGGGGGAAACAGACAAATCAGACTATAGCCATGAGATCTATAAGGGCAAAACTAGAGTCTGGGCAAGTCCCGGGAAGAGTATCTAAATGGGATTCTCGGGAACTGCTTGAGGGATGTGTGTGTGTGTGTGTGTGTGTGTGTGTGTGTGTGTGTGTTGGGAAATAAGGCATGAAGGGGAGGGGGGCAAGTGGGAGCCTGAAGACCAGATGAGGAAGGAAGGTGGGATTGGCTCTGCCTGCAGAGGGAACAGCGTACGCCTAGGCACAGAGTAGGAAATCACCACTGGTTCTGACCAAGGGGACCAGAGGATAGTGGGGGGCGAGGCCAGGGCAGCAGCTGGAGATTTGGGCAGAGGTCAGATCGCAAAGGGTCTGGGGAGCTAAGCTATGCAGTTTTTGGTTTTAACACGAAATGTATAGTGAGTCCTTGAAGCATTCCAAGCAGGAGGGTAACATGATCAGATTTGCTTTCCTAAATTGCCATGACAATTTATGTCCTCAGATTTGACTTGTTTTTATGAACTCATGACACTACCTACCCCCACCACCCCTACCCCAAGGAAAGAGAAAATTACATTTCCAAAAATTAAAATTGTCAAAGAACCACATGCTAGGTGGGATTTTGGTTTTGTGTTGATGACGCTGTTCGGGGTGGGGGAGATTGGATTTGAATAGGAATATTAACACTATGACTAGAGCATTTAGCTCTCTTTTCACCCACGAAGCTAAGTCCATGGTTCTCAGATCATGAACAGGAGTTTTGAGATTTTTACCAAATCTGGAGACAATGATCTTCACTCTGACAAACGAGTTCTCAGAGGTCCCTCAGGAGTGAAAAAGCAGGAGGGCTGTAACCCAGCCCTGAAATTTATTGGCAGAAGCCGTTTGCGACTGTAAACTCTCACTCTTAAGGCACCCCTGTGCTTGCCTTCTATTTCTGGCCCTGACCAAAGCTGTCAGCTTCTCACTTTCAAAAGCATTTAGTTCATTTAATTAAAAAAATATTATGATTGTGAGAAGTCTATAGAAGTGCCCTGAAAATCTGATGACCTCATTTTTTGGTAGCTCCACAACATTTGTGAACATTTGTTTTTAATCATTGTCACTTCCTTTGATCAAATTTATTGTCAGGGTTTTGGAGTTTCAAGGGCAGTTTATCCTACCAATCAGGACCCATTTATCTGAGGCTCTGTCTCTGTAACTTAAATACAACACGCCGGCATAAAATAAAAATCCCACTGACCTCAGCAGCAGGCAAGATCTGGAAAGCAGACTTAGAAAGTAGATTAAAAGAAAAAGCTCAAACTTTCTCTCTTGCAATCCTGTATTGTCCTCATTCACTGGAAGGCTTTTCTAATATGACATTTGTCTTGGCAGATAAAGTGTCACATACTAAGCAGGTGATAAGTGGCATAACTCAATGGAAGCATTTGGGAAAGCAAGTCAGAAACAAACGAGTAGCTGGAATGTTTAACAATCAGCTCAGACAGGCAAGGTCCCAACACAAGAGTTATTTTGAAGGCTCCTCTCTGATTTGGCAGCCTGGCTGAAGTTAGACAGGTTTGAGCTTACTTTTAAAATCAGTCTCCCCATGAGTGTGTGTGTGTGTGTGTGTGTGTGTGTATTACACATCTGCTGTCTTTCTGTCACTGGATATTTAAAGTAGAAAATCAGGAGGTAGTATCATACTTGAAAAGAGAGAAAAGAAGATCTTCAAGAGAAAAATAAAGAGAGGAAAGCAGATTTCCAAATAGACTTGATATCTACTTCAAGAGACCAGCTAAAATTACCCCAGCTAAAGAGTTTCTTGTGTCACAAGCTTTGTCCCTAATGTACGCTGAGGCCAAGGCCTCCGCAAGTGGAGCTCTAGTCGCAGCTCAGCTGGGAGTTATACACCCTCTGGGGTCTGCAGGCCAAGATTTAAGTGCATTAATGGAGGGCCTCCTCAAGCTAGAGTGACGGAGATCCATCAAATCCGAATAGAAGCCAGAAAGGGGAAAGAAAATAAAATTAAATAGTTCTTTCATAAACTTCAATCAAGTTTCATGAGTTGAGACACAGATGAAATTTTAAAAGCATTCTCCAATGCCTTCGTTCTGGATGAATAGGTTTCTATATTTAGGCAGTTTTAGCATTTGCAAGGCACTTGCTTTGTGGAGGGGAAATGAATGTGTGGACAGGAGAGAGAGAAGAGGGAGGTGAAGGGCCAGCTTTTAGCTTGTACCTGGTTCCAAATTTTCCTAAGCTCCAAAGGTCTTGGTTTAAGAGCTCTGTTTAATTGTGAGAGCAGCTCCCAAATAAAAGTGAGACCCAGAACTATCTTCCTATAAGTCTGTGACTAATCTGACTCCTCCCAAATTGGGAGCTTCATAGAGGTGGTATTCTTGAGCTGGCTTTTAAGACTTGTGGAATTAGCCAGGCAGTGATGCAGTAGGAGGAGGTTCTGGGTAGCAGTAACCACACCAGCAAGGGCGGGAAGGAAGAAACAAGAGGACATATTCTGGACATGTGAAGATAAAGAATTAAAAGGGCTTGGCATCAGTCTGGATGATTGGGGCGGGGCAGAGGGAGGTGTCAGAGGTGACCTGGCAGGTTTCAGTTCAAGTGGTGACCTTTACTGAAGAATGGAATACAGGGAAAGGAATGAATTTGGAAGGGGAGGTGATTGAGAAGGGCATCTGTTGATTTTGGCTTCCCAGCATCCATCCCACTTCTTTCTATCCATGGTACTTCAATTTTCCTTTAAGCACACACCCCATCCTGTATCCTCTACTCAAGTGGCTCAGGTGTAACTGACACCATTTGTGGTTCAATGGGTGGACACATGACCCAGACCTGACTAATCAGAACATTTCATCTCCCAGGCCATCAGGGCTGACTCTATAACTTTATACAGAATTGATTATGAATACTAACATAATGGTGGGACGGTGAAACTTTGAGCTGTATTTGCATAGCAGTTTGTAAGATTAAGAAATCACCAAAAACAGGGGGATGACATGATTATATGGGAGCTAAGTCTTCTCCAGTGACCTGCTTGCAGTGCTATGGTACCACCAATACTGATTCAGGGATGGACATGTGATCAAAGTTGGGTCAATGAAAGACAGCCCTGAGACTTTTGATCAAAGTATTGGGATACAGGACCTCTCATTTCATTGGGGGTACAAAGCTGATAGAATGGGGGCCTGGAGCATCTGGCAGTTATATTGCTACTATGAGAGAAGAGTTTTCTGAGAAAGAAACCAAGACAGAGGAGAGCAGAGCCAAGAGAAAGAGATGGTGAGAGACAAAGAAGGTGGTGATGGGGAGAGACAGATTCCTCCTAATGGCATCATCGAATCACTCGGAACAAGACTTGCTTGAAACCTATCACTCAGAACAAGACTTGCTTGAAATCTATCTCTGGATTTAATTTTCCTTTTTCTTTTTTTCTTGAGCCAGTGAACCAAAAGAGTCTTAATGAATATAAAGTTTCTATTTTTGGACATATATATTTTAGGTACTGGGAGTCATCCAGACAGTTAAAAAAGAAAAACTAGTGCCCAAGACATTAGAGAAAGTGACTTGAGCACTAAGATAAAGTTTTAAGAGTCTTTCACATGTTTAAAACAATAATAAGAGCCAAGAGTCACCTTCTTGCTTGGTGCCAGGTATTGTTCGAAAGGGCTTTGTATCTATTCTCTCATTTCACCTCACAGCAACTATGTGAGTAAAAAACTGTTATTTGTATTTTACAGGTGAGGACATTAATGCACACACAGGGGAGGTTAAGTAGCTTGCTGTGGTGGCCAGACTCCAAGATGACACTAATGAAACCTACCTCTTGGTTATTCATGCCATTATTTCATTCCCTCCCCTTGAGTCTGGCTGGACCTAGTGACTTGCTTCTGATGAACAGAATAAGACAGAAGTGATGGTGTGTGACTTGGAGACAATCATTAAAGTGGTATAGCTTCCACTCTTCCCTGTCTCTCTCTTTCTCTCTCTCATCACTTTCCTTGAGGAAAGCCATGTTGCGATCAGCCCTGTGAAATGTCTCATGAGGTGAGAAACTGAAGTCTGTGGTCAACAGCCACAGGTTTGAGTTTGGAAGTGGATCTTCCAACCCTGGTTAAGTCTTCAGAGACTATAATTCCTACTGACAGCTTCACCTCTTGAGAAACTCTGAGCCAGAACCACTCAGCTAAGCCATTCTCAATTCCTGACCCTCAGAAACTGTGTGAGATAATAAGTGTTTGTTGTTTTAAGCTGATGTGTTTATGGGTAATTTGCTACACAGCAGCAGATAATTAATACAGATTTTGGTACCAATAATGGGGTGCTGATATAATAAAAATCTAAGATGTCGAAGTTGTTTTGGAAACACAAAGTGAGTGCAAACTAGAAAAGCTGTAAGGATTTTGAGGAGAGTGTTTGTGAAAGCTTAAAGTGCCTTAAACACACGATTTGTAGAATTATGGACTTCGAAGAGCCCATCAGTGAAAGCTTAAAGGAAAATGGAGAAAAGCTTGTTAGAAACTGTGTAAAAGGGGATCTTCATTGTGCAGTAGCAGAAAGTTTAGTAATATTGGTGTCTGCAGTAATGTGGGTGGTAAAAAATGTGCCTGATTAACTGGGTGATCAAATTAAGGAAATTTCCAGCCAGTGTGCTGAAGGTGTCAGCTAGTTTCTTCTTACAGCTTATGGGAAAATGCAAATGGGAGGGATAAACTAATGGAAGGATTGTTAAACAAAAAAGGAACTGAAGGGTTTGAACAGTCTCACCATCTGTAGATGCCAAATGATGTTAAAATTTAAAAATGGCTTCTGAGAAAAGATCAAATCCAGAGCACTGCCAGGAAAACCTGGTCCAGAGACAAAGCCAAGTATGTGTCTGTAAAATGCTTTGTTAATACTTGGAAAACTTAAATGTGTTGCCTCACAGTACTGTTCAGGCAAACAAAAAGTCGTCTATGGTGCTAAGGGTGTGACTAATCAAACAATGGGACTTCTAAGAAGCTTTAGGGTATTGTCTTTCCATAGACATCCAAAGTAGAGAAGAACTATATCAAAGAGATTCGTGAGTGTGGCTTTATTTTAATGGAGTGGACCCCCAATAAGATTCACAGGAGACCCACTAAGTATTTAAAATAATTATATCAGCAGAAACACTACCAGCTTGGACTAAAAGAGGTGAAAACAGTACAAAACGTAGAAAGGATTTTGAGCTCTCGAAATTCAACAAGACAGAAGCAAACTGAGGAAACTACTTAGTTGCAGATACATGCTACCTTTCATGAAAAAGGAAAGATAACACAGAGAATGGCACCAAGAGCTATGAGAACCATTACTGGGCAGAGATAGGACTGAGTCCGAATCTAGGAACTCACAATATTTTCCAAGATGGGTTTCAGAATTGCTATGGGCCAGTGATGACTTTGTGCCTCCCAGTTCCTTCCTTTTTGAACAGGATATCTATAACGAATATCTGATGCCTATTTCACAATTGTACATTGGATGTGTGCTTTGGAGGAGGGGACAGATCATTTGGCTACTTCATAGGATTAGTTTAAAGATTAAGAGCTATACTCAAGGAACTATACTTAAGGTCTACATCTGAGGAGCCACATTCACACCTGGACCTCATTTAAGTTATAAAATTCTGGACTTTGATGTTACAATGGTCTGGAGACTTCTGAAGGCCTTAGGATGTGATGAGTATATTTTTTTCAGCCTTGGGATATAATAAGGATATTTTTCATGTGAGAAGAATGTGAATCAATGTGAGGTCAGAGAACAGACTGTGATTGCTAGCCTACAAATGACCCCCAGTGGTTCCCATCTCCTAGAATTCAGTCCTTTGTATAATCCCCTCTTCTTAAATGTGGACTGGACTTAGCAACATGCTTCTAATGAATATAATAAGAAATGTTGGTACATGACTTGGAGACTATGTCATAAAAAATAGTGTTGCTTCTACTATCTGTTTCTTTCTCTCTCTCTGTCTCTCTCTCTTTCTCTGTTTCTCCTCATTCACTTGGTAACAAGCCATGCAGTGAGCATTTCTGTGGAGAGGACCAAGTAGTCAGGAACTGAAATCTTCTGGTAACAGCCAGGAGAGTAAATTTGGAAGTAGATTCTCCAGCCCTAGTCCAGAGACTGTGGCCCCAGCTGACAGCTTTACTGCAACCTCATGAGAGTCCTTGAACCAGAACCACCCATCTTAGCTACTTACAGATTCCTAACCCTAAGAAACTGTGTAGATAATAATTGTTTTGCTATTTTAGCCTACATTTTGGGATCATTTGTTGCATGACAGTAAACAGTATACTTGCCAAAGGCATAAACTCTCTGATTCCATTTAAATGAACCCTAGGGAAGACAAATCTTATCTAAGTTGTCTGGAGTCATGGGTGGTGGTGAGGACTGACAAGAGCAGGGGCACATTTGTCACACTCACTGAATTGTACACTTAAAAATGAGTGTATTTATTGAATGTATATTTTACATAAGTAAAGTTGACTTATGAGGGCAGATGTTGAGGAGATGGAATTACTAGTGACTGTAGGCTAAAAAGTATGATGGGGAAGGCAAGAAGAGGGATGGGGTGATGTCTTAAGAATATATCTGTGTCAGGAATTTTAATTTATTTTTTAGGAAAATAGAGGCTTGACTAAGTTTGAAAGCAGAGGATAAGGACTAAAGATATAGAACAAAAAGTTTAAATTATAAAATAAAATTCCAGAGGGGACCAAAATAAATTATATTAAGCAGGACGATTGGATAGTAAAATACTTCTTGGAAATTTTGGCTAAAAGGAGAGTTAGAAGCTTGAGAGGGAACTTGGGTTTAGGTAAAGAAGGAGCCTATTATAATTTTTGTGCAAATTGACACCAGAAGTCAATTATTTTTTGATGCTCTGCTAAAATGTTTAGTATTATTCTGTAAGCAGCTGAGAGCCATTGAAGTTTTTTGATCAGGGAAGTGACAAGATAGGGCTGTACTTTAGGGAAATCATTCTATAGCAGAAATATGGACTAGTTGGGAGATATTAGAGGCAGGGAAACCCATTAGGAGACTATTGCTATCATTCAGTCATGAGATGGTGACTGAACATGAGAGAAGCAGAAAAGAAAACTTGGCCTTGATTTGTAAAAGAGATTGTGGAATGAACAAGGCAGAATTTTGGAAATGATTAGATGGAACTGAGGGAAAGGAAAAGCAGGAAATGGAACAGTTGAGGGAGAGAAGGAGACCTCACTTTTGGAATAAATTCTGAGGTTCAGCAGACAATCCAAGTGAAAAGGTACTTGCAGTGAGTGGGACTGCATGTAGAAATTTAACAGCAATTATTGGATTAGGTTAGAGATGAGATTTAGGAAGCATCTGTCTTTCTTTACTGACAGAGGAATCAAGACTCTCTGAAATGGACAGTGTGGGCATATCAGTCAGCTTGGGCTGCTATAACAAAATACCATAGACTGGGTACCTTAAACAGCAGACACTTATTTCTCACAGTTTTGGGAGTGGAAAGTCCAAGATCAAGGTGCTAGGAAGTCCAAAATTTGGTTCCTGGTGAGGGCCCTCTTCCTGGCTTGCAGATGGCTGCTCTTCATTATATCCTCACATAGTGGACAGAGGAAGCTCTGGTGTCTCCTCTTCTTCTTATAAGGGCTCTAATCCCATCATGGGGGTTCTACCCTCATGACTTCATCTATACCTAATTATCTCTCAAAGACCCCACCTCTTTATGTCACTTCATATCTTCAACACATGAGTTTTAGGAGGCTCAAACATTCAGTTGGTAACAGTGGATAAATAGTAAATGATGCTTCAGACTCAATTATACCTATACTGTTATTTCTGGAAGATGAATTGAATAGATTCCAGACACGGTTTCTCAAAATGTGTGCTTAATGCAACATGAGATATTAATGCGTTTTCCAAGAGAAATTCGTTTCATGATGAAAGAAGTTTGAGAAATATAGGATTAAAGAAAGCTAAACGGTTTTTTAAAGGCAGTTCTTCTTAGAGCCTTAATATGTAATGGTACGATGCACAGTGAATCCTCAAGAAGACAGGACTACAGAATATAAAGCATTTCTTATATTCCCTTAAATAGACAAAGCTTTTTCTTAGGAAGAGCTCCAGAAACCAATGTGTTTTTTTTTTGTTGTTGTTGGTGGCGGTGGTGGGTTTTTTTGCGGTACTCGGGCCTCTCGCTGTTGTGGCCTCTCCCATTGTGGAGCACAGGCTCCAGACGCGCAGGCTCAGCGGCCATGGCTTACGGGCCCAGCCGCTCCGCGGCAGGTGGGATCTTCCCGGACCGGGGCACGAACCCGCGTCCCCTGCATCAGCAGGCGGACTCTCAACCACTGCGCCATAAGGGAAGCCCAGAAACCAATGTTTTAAGGAGAGCACTGTAAAAGAAACTAGTTTAGGGACTTCCCTCGTGGTGTAGTGGTTAAGAATTCACCTGCCGATGCAGGGGACACAGGTTCGAGCCCTGGTCCGGGAAGATCCCACATGCCGTGGAGCAACTGAGCCCATGCACCAAAACTACTGAGCCTGCACTCTAGAGCCCGCGAGAAACAACTACTGAAGCACCCATGCCTAGAACCCGTGCTCCACAACAAGAAAAGCCACCGCAGTGAGAAGCCCGTGCACCTCAACGAAGAGTAGCCCCTGCTCTCTGCAACTGGAGAAAAGCCCACAGGCAGCAACAAAGACCCAACACAGCCAAAAATATATATAAAAATTTTAGAATAAATAAATAAACTAAAGCTAAGAACAGAATTAAAAAGACCTAACAATTACAGAGGTTCAATGTGAATTGATATAAGGTATTAATCACATTAAAGAAAAAGAAACTATTTTAATATTTTATATATATATGTATTGATATATATACATACATGTATATTAGAATATAACATCACCTATGTAGTATTCTTGCAAAAATAAAAATCACCCTATTCTACCAAGGAGGGGCCAATTGGACAAATACATATCGTGCAACAAACTATTAAACAATTGACCTAGACTCTTCAAATAAGTCAATGTCATGGAAGACCAAAAGGAAAAAAGATGGGGAAACCCTTCTAAATTATGAGAGTCTAAAGAGATACCATTAATAAATGCAATGAATGAGCCTTGATCAGATCACTTAAGGGAAAAATAAGCACAGCTATAAAAATCCTTATTGGAACAACTGGTAAAGTTTGAAAATGAACTGTACATTAGATAATACAAAGTAGGGAAAAAAATAAGCTTCTGACTCAATTACATCCTATTGACCAGGTCTTTCCCAAAGTACTTTGGTACCTGGGAACCTATACTATAAGACCTAAAAAGATGAAAGTTATAAGTGATATGTTGGTTCCATTCAAAAATAAAAAAGAAAAGAAAAAAGCTGTTTTAAGCTGTACTGAAATTGTAGTTATTGGTAACATTTGTGTGCGAATAAGGACTTCTTTAATATTGCAAACTCCATACAATTTAGGAAAAAATATTGTATCAAAGATGAAAAATTTTTTAAAAATCTGCCCAAGAAAACCTGAGTTTTCACAACATTGTAAATCAACGGTACCCCAATAAAAATTAAAAAAATAAAAGAAAACCTGAGTTTAGGCCTCCCATGAATCGTTAGAGTCCTTTTTCCATTAAATAGTGTTTAAGGCTCAAAAAAAACCATGGTGTTTCTTTAACTCCAGCTTCAGAAACCCTCCATTATAAATAATTGGGGATAATTATGAGAGCAGCTGAATAAACTGGAAAAGACCAGGCACAAAGAAAAAAGCAATAGGATGAAATGTGCAGTCCTTGAGCCAGCCCATAAATCTCTCTGGAATCAGAATAACAGTCCCCATCTTCTCCAAACTGGAACCTACGTTTAAAGCAAACACCAAACCAAACCTAACCAAATCAAAATTATGTAACCCCCAAAAGTGAGTCTGGTTTTCTTTTACAGTTATATAGAGAGAATCTCTGGACCCTAAAATTAAATCCCCTTGACTCCTGACTGAGAAATATGGCAATAACATTTTTTGAGGGCAGTGTTCCCTTAATCCTAAGGCTTTTGTGATTCCCTTCGTTCTATCAACCCAGCCACCGCCTAACTCTTCTACCATGGGAAATATAATGACTTTAGAAGCTTAATTTTATCCCATGAGCAGCCTTTAGCAAACCTGTTGCTGGAAAGTTCATTATGGAGAAAAGAAAGGGTTTCGGCAATTAAATGAATCGTTCTATCACTAAGTGGTACATCTGGCCTATATTAATTAAAGGCTGGGAAACCGTTCGGGGGCAGGAGACTAGATGGCTGTCACAACTATTGGAGAGGTCAATATGCACTTTTTGTTGGAAATTCTCTATTACAGTTGTGGCAGGGTCCATGTTTCCCTGAATTTCGCTAAATAGCACTAATTCTGCATGATCAGGTTTACTCCTAGAGTGTGATTTTCTTATTATCTACAAAGGGAGAAGTGGAAGAGGGAGTTAAAGCAGGCAGAGCACTTGCACTGTGCCAGGCAATGTGCTAAGGGCTATGCACAGGTTGTTTTTATGCATTTATCATTATGTGGCTATTGGGTGGGGGTGACCAATTTACAAACAAAGAATTTGAGCATCCAGGATCTAAAGCCAACCCTGGATGCTTCTAAAGTCCTGGTCTTTCTGTCTAATACAAGAAGAACTTAAATCAGAGAGGTTAAGCACTCTAACACCCTAACAGCAGGGAGGTAAACAAGCATAATCTTTCTGGAGGACTATTTGCAATGAACGTACATCAAGGTCCTGAGCTGGTAATAATCATAATGATAAATGCCATTTACTATGCACTGATCTGTAATCCAGCATATAGCTCTAATCTATTCCTTTGCTATTGCTGTGTTTGTGCCTGTAGAATTCTGATACGTATTACAGGAATATATTCTGAACAAGGAACTGGTTGCTTAAACAGCTGTTTACTGAGCACTTACTCTGTAGTTGGGCTGAACACTCACAATCCTAAATGGAGAAGGGGAGGGGAGGAGCTGAGAGAGCCCGAGTGAGGGAAGACCTAGCCAGTGTGCTATTCTAAAGTGGATTTAGCAACTTTCCCTTAGTTTTTGACCTTTGAAAGCTAAGTTGTGTCACTTAGTAGCTATGATTTGGAGCAAGTTACTTAATCTCTCTAAGCCCGAGTTACTTTTACCAAAAAAATGGGTGGAAGACCTAAATAGACATTTCTTCAAAGAAGACATACAGATGGCCAAGAGACACATGAAAAGATGCTCAACATCACTAATTATTAGAGAAATGCAGATCAAAACCACAGTGAGGTATCACTCACACCGGTAAGAATGGGCATCATCAAAAAATCTACAAACAATAAATGCTGGAGAGGGTGTGGAGAAAAGGGAACCGTCTTGCACTGTTGATGGGAATGTAAATTGATAAAACCACTATGGAGAACAGTATGGAGGTTCCTTAAAAAACTAAAAATAGAACTACCATATGACCCAGCAATCCCACTACTGGGCTTATACCCTGAGAAAACCATGATTCAAAAAGAGTCATATACCACAATGTTCATTGCAGCACTATTTACAATAGCCAGGACATGGAAGCAACCTAAGTGTCCATCGACAGGTGAATGGTTAAAGAAGATGTGGCTCATATATACAATGGAATATTACTCAGCCTTAAAAGAAATGAAATTGGGTCATTCATAGAGACATGGATGGACCTAGAGTCTGTCATACAGAGTAAGTCAGAAAGAAAAAAACAAATATCATATACTAATGCATATATGTGAAATCTAGAAAAATGGTACAGATGAACCTATTTGCAAGGCAGGAATAGAGACACAGACGTAGAGAACTGACATATGGACATGAGGTAGGGGCGAGTGGGATGAACTGGGAGATTGGGATTGACATGCATACACTACCGTGTGTGAAAGAGATAGCTAGTGGGAACCTGCTGTGTAGTGCAGGGAGCTCAGCTCGGTGCTCTGTGATGACCTAGATGGGTGGGATGGGGTGGGGGGAGGGAGGTCCAAGAGGGAGGGGATATATATATATATATACATACGTATAGCTGATTCACTTCGTTTTACAGCAGAAACTAACACAACAGTGTAAAGCAATTATATCCCAATTAAAAAAAAAAAAGGTGAATAACAGCACCAGCCCAGGGATGTGAAAAATAAATGAGACAGTGCAAGTGAATGAGGTATAGTGATGGCATTATGGCCCAGGCACACGTTAAGGTTTGGAACAAACTCCCACAGGGATGCTCTATCAGAATCAATCAACCTGAAGTGTGCTGTCCAGTATAGTAGTCACAGCCATATGTGATCTTTAAACATTTGAAACAAGGCTAGAATGAATTGAGATGTGTTTTAAGTGTAAAACACACACTGGATTCTTTTGAAGACTTAGTATGATAAAACGGAATACCTCATTCATAAATTTTTGTAGGTATCACGTGTTGAAATTACAATGTTTGTCATATGTTTGGTTAAATACAATATCTTTAAAATTAATTTCATCTGTTTCTTTTTACTTTTGAAATGTTGCTACTAGAAAATTTTAATCACATATGTGGATCACCATATATTTCTACTGGACAGCTTTGGGCTTGACACTGAGGAAGAAAGGTTCTCTTTGTCACTGAAGAAGTGAAAACTTAGCTCTGGACTGTAAAACCTCCTCCCTGGAGCCAGGTTTCTCTTAGAGATTCTCCTGTCCCCTACTCTCATCCTCATCCTCCACTTAAATTCAGCTTAAGCACGTGGTGTGTGGGTGACCTTTCAAGATGAAAATCTGTTTTCATCCTGGTTCTATGGCTTAAAATCCTTGGAAGGTTCTTCTTGGCCTTTCAGGATAAAGGCCATACTCCTTAGCAAAGCAGTGTAACCTGACTTTGGCTCACTTCTTTCCTTCAGCTTTATCTCTTACCCCTTCTTGCTCCAGTTTTTGTGTGTGTTGTGTTTCTGATACCTTGGTGTCTTTGGATTGCCTCTTCCTTTTCCTGGGAATGGCCTCTGCTACCTGTGCACACACTCCCAAGCCTCGTGCCCTAGCTACACCACCGTTCTTTACCCAGTGGATTGTCCTCCAAGACCTGGCTTAACTGTCACTCCTCCTGGATGCCTCCCCTGAACCTTCACCCTCTAAGTAGAAGTATTCCTCTCTATGCCCCATAACACCCTGCGTCTGCCTGTGGGGGGGTGCACTTACACTTCTGATTTCCTGCTGGCTTGCTTGCCTATTTCCCTCATTTGATAGAGTTCCTTAAAGACAAGAACAATGCTCTTCATCCTGAATCCCAGGACCAAGCCTAAGCCTGGAACACAGTAGACTCTCAACAGCTACTTGCTAACTGAATTGAAAGCAGGTCAGAGAACTGCCCAGGGATCATCTGCTCCCAGGTGGTGTACCAATTAGAGCTCTTGCGGATGCAAGTGACAGAAATCTCCACTCTGGCTGTCTTTGTTGTCTTACATGATTGAAAAGTCTATGTGTTGTTCTAGCTTCAGGAATTGCTGGATTCAGCTGTCCAATCAATGTCACCAAGACATTGTTTTGTTTTTTTGTTTTTGCGGTACGCGGGCCTCTCACTGCCGCGGCATCTCCCGTTGTGGAGCCCAGGCTCCGGACGCGCAGGCTCAGCGGCCATGGCTTACGGGCCCAGCCGCTCCGCGGCATGTGGGATCCCCCCGGACCGGGGCACGAACCCGCGTCCCCTGCATTGGCAGGCAGACTCTCAACCACTGCGCCACCAGGGAAGCCCGAGACGTTGTTTTTAATTTCTCTACCTTTCTACTGTGCTGGCTCCATGTGAAGAGATTCTGTCCTCATGGCAGAGACAGCTGATAAGCCTATCTTCCAGTTTCTAGTTGAGAAAATGTCAGCTACCCCAATAGTTCAAACAGAGGGTAGAATTTATTCCTATTGCCCCTAATTGGCCAGTCTGGGGTCATGTGCCTAACTCTGAACTAATAATTGTTGACCTGCAGATAGGATGCATTGATTGGCTCAGGGTTGATGGTATGCTAAAGCATGGAACTGAGATTGTGGTGGAGTTGGCTTCACCCAAGCAAGGGGCTGAAAGTGAAAGTTACTTAAGGCAACAGCAGGGTACTATTCGTACTGTGAGAGGAATAAACAGTCCACTGCTATGAAACAAGAGCCCCGAGGCAAGTTGGTTCCAGCACTCCTTCTTTTACCAAAGTAGACATTTTAGGGACCATGGGTCTCCAGAGAAATTCATGTTCTTACATCTGTGTTGATTTTGTTTTTTCCTTGCTTTGGTAATTTCCAGGGACTCTGTAAAATGGGGTTCATTCTTGTTAGAGTTATAGGTATTATAACCTATGTAAATCAATTGGAGAACTGTAAGTTGACTGGAAAGACAGGTTAGAGATAGTTGAGAGATACAAAATCCTACTGCTGCTTGATAAGGCCCTGGTATCTTTCCTGGCTTGAAAACTTACTCAGGAAAAGTGAGAGAATTACTAAACCCCAAATCTCTTTCTGGTGAAATGGGGCACACTGAATAGAGACATTTGGTGTCCCTTGGAAGAACAAGTCTTTAGTATCAGGGACTGTCAGTTTGAGGGCACCTCACAGTAGCTCCTTCTGTACAAATTCATTCATGCGAAACTTCTGAGTGCCTGAGTCCCACTGGGACTCTGTTAGGTGTAGGAGAGAGAGGGGTAAACAAAAAAGACTTTAGGGAACTTACATTACAGTGGGGGAGAGAGCCCGTAACCACACGTAAATAAGATACCTTCAGACCGGAATAAATGCTGAGAATAGGTTTGAGTAATATGAATGAGAGGGAGTAGGTGAGAGTGAATCATTTTAGATAGATGTTTTCTCTGACGAGGGACATTAGAGCTGGTGCCTGGATGATGAGAATGTGCCAATCATGTAGATAACTACTTAGGACTTCCCAGGAAGACAGAGGGTTTAGCTGTCTGGGGAATGTAGAGTAGACCCTTGCCCCTCAAAGCAGGGTCCCAGACCAGCAGCATCAGAATCACCTGGGAGTCTGTTAGCAATGCAGAATCCCAGATCCCACCCCAGACCTACTGAGTCAGAATCCACATTTAACAAAACGTCCCAGGTGATTTGTAGGCATGGTAAACTTTGAAAAATGCTGGACTCTCGACCTTTTCTGCAGCTCACTGGGAAGGTATAAATCCTGCTGAGGCTGGGAGCAGGGAATGTTGTTGTCAGCAGTCACTTGAAAGACAACATGTGTCTTGTCTGCTGCTGCTTTGCTCCAGAAGAAGACCATAGGGTTTTCACGTGTTAGGGTCCAAGAGATTTTCTAGGTTAGTCCTCTTGCTTTACAGGAGACTGAAGTTCTTTGAGAAGGGGTGACCTGCTCAGGGTGGGCTTCTTTGGGACAGAGTCAGGACTAAGATCTATGAGTCTCTTCTCTCTGGGCCACCTTTCAAATATTGACAGGACAGATTAGAGTGAGTATGGAGGAGAGAATAATAAGGTGATTGGGAAATAATTTCACATGAAGCACTGGAAATGTTTGGCCTTGGTTTTCCATTCTGTGAGGCTGAAATAAGAAAACATATGTGAGAATCAGGTTCACTTACAGGGAAGCAAGTTTCTTCTCAAGGCTAGGAGCACTTCTAAGATTTAGAGCCAAACAACAATGAAAGTGCCTGATGCAGGCAGTAAGTATTCACAAGTAGCCCCTCTCAGGTAGTCAGTCACTGGTAGGGAGCTTGGCTGGATCAGGTTTCCCAAAAGATAGTCCTTTGCATCTTGACATTTTGGGGGGCCATATCCTATATAAGTATTTTAAATTAATATAAAATACATGTGTAACCTGTGTAAAGTGCACTAATCTTAATTGTACACTGGATGAATTTTCACATAAATCTATACCTTTGTTATTTACCATACAGATCAAAATACAGAACTTGCCCAGCACCTGCCCTTCTCCTTCCCAGCCAATAATGCTTCTCCCTCTAGGTAACCACTGTTCTTACTTCGATTACTATCAATTTGCACGTTTTTGAACTTATGTGAAGTATAAGTACATATATACTTTATATATAACGTAAACTTTTTACTTAATTTTTTTCTTTAAGTAGATTCATTTTTTACAGCTTATCTAAGACAACATCAATGAAATAGTCTTTTGATGTGAAAGGCATTTTTCTCCAATACACATTAAAATAAACACACAACTATCAAAATGAGTTTATTCGTGTATTAACAGACCACATTTTGCTTTTCAAAAGCCACCAGGTGATTCCTGAGGTCCATGCAACTTGCAGATTGTCTGATTTTGCGCTGATCGAGAAGCCGAAAGTTTATGGAACGCCCTGTCACAATCCTGATGCCACCATAGATCCATCCATCCATCCATCCATCCAACTACAACACTTGTTGAATACCTAGCAACGACTCTCTCAGGCACTGGACACAGAAAAGACCCCACTTTCTGATTTCAAGTGGAGGGAAACAGAGGAGTAAATCATTTCAGTATGTGTTACGGTAAGTGCTACAGCTCAGGTAAGCACCGTTACACAGAGGAAGGGAGTCTTCCGGAGTCACGGAGCAGAGGAGAGGGTGGGTGAGCATTTCAGTCGGCACCTCTACCAGCCACCCGACTTTGATCACTTTGCCGCAGCGATGCAGCTGCGGTCAACCTCAGCCTTCCTTAGCAACCCGAGGGGACCGCCCAGGTGTCTTCCTATTGGTCTCATGGAGCTTGATGGGCAGCTCTGCTGTGCAACCCCGGCTCGCGGCCCGCGGCTCCGCGCTTACTCACAGGAGAGCTCGTAGGCGTTACGGCCCTCCCCGGGTGCCCCGCCCATCCCCGAGTAGCTTGTGGCGCATGCGCGGGCTCGTTGAGGCTGTAGGGACAGCAGGGAACCGGAGCCGCAGAGGTGAAGCTCCTAGGCTCCGCCGACGTCGCCGCGCCCTCTCCTCGCCTCTGCCGCCGCACTTTCAAGCCTTTGCCACCACCACCGCCTCTGCCGCCGGAGGAGCGGCTGCCTATTGTCTTTCTCCGCGGCGAAGGTGCGGAGCTGCTCCGGCTCGGCCCGCGGGGGAGCCCCGGGCGCCTCACGGTGAGAGCGCAACTTAGTTGGCGGAGTTGGGGGAAGTTTTGTGATTTGAGGAGGGGTCGCGGGTGGGGAGCGCGGGGCCCTCCCCCTGCGGCCGTTTCTCCGGCGGGGGCCGGAGCGGGGGTCCGGGGCTGCGGGGGCTGGGCGGGGGCGCGCGGGCGGGGATGAATGGGCGGCGCGGGAGCGCCCCCCGGCTCTGCGGCCCCCGCTTCCCTCCGCGGCCCCCTTCACGCATTGTCTGCCCCGGGGCCGCGGCGCGCTTTGCCGCTCCCGCAGCCCAACTTCGGGGCCGCCTCCACTCCCGAAGTGGGGGGCACGGCCGCCATGCCCCTTCAGGTGCCTGGACCCCCGGCCTTCCCGGTCGGCTCCTATGGGAGCGGGGGCCGCGGTAGCAGCTGTGTCTGCTCCACGGGTCCCTCCCGTCCGGGAGTCGGCGAACAAGTGCTGCGGCCGCGAGGGAGCGGCTCTCGGGGGCCGGCGCGAGCGGTAAACACGCCGGGCCTTACCCGTCTTAGGGGGGCGCTCTCAGCGCCTGTTCCCGGGGGCGCGGCCGGGGCACCCGCGCGGGTCGGAGACGTGCAGCCCGAGGGGACCCGCTTTGGGACCGTGCCATGGGCTCAGCTCTGTTGAGTTCAGATGCAAACATACTTTGAGACCAAACCAAACTTTTTTTTGGATAAATATGGCTATTGAACCCCTCTCCCTTCCTCCCTTCCCCCCCCCAAAGTCAACTCGTATGTTAAGATTTTAAAATAATGTGGGGGAAATCCTCAAGAGTTTTTCTATCAGAAAAAAGGATTGGCTTTTTTTTTTTTTGAACTAGTTCTTACAGCAAAATGATTCCGTCACATTTAAGTTTCTAGATCTTACTGTGAACTCAGGAGTTAACAATGTAAGTTGGATTGAGCAATATTTTGGTGTTCGTCTTAACTTTTACACTCCTCAGTGAAGTTATTTTGAGAGTTTGTTGCCCCAGGCATATAGAACCAAAGGAAAAAGCCGTGTGCCTTTTTTACTTATTCAACAGCCCCCCCCCCCAGTTTTATTTTCATAAGTAACTTTATTTTTTTAAACCGTTGGATTGCCCAGATCAGGATAAATGCTGGCAGTTTTGGAAAGATCATTTTTTGCAAGTTTGTAAAGGATCAGCTGTTGTGAGTGATCAGAGTTGTGATCAGCTGAGAGAAATCATTGTTACAGTCCTGTAGGCTTTCGTGGTCTCTAGGGGATTTGCAGACTGCAAGAAGTACAAGCCTTGTTGTCAGGCTTTGGGTGCATTGGTTCTGCTGAATTCAGTTCATTTGCCTTATGATGTGAGAATGATTCTGTTTAAATCCCCTCGGTGGAACAAGCCTAAATGTCTGTCAGATTGCGTGGTGGAACAAAATGACCAGAATGTGTTCCTATCAGTTGTATATCCCTTTGCCATCTGGTAAATTAACAAGAAAAATTTGAGAAATATGGTGTGGGTCAATATGCATTGATTGGTTTCTCCTGCTCAGTGAGTAATGTGAAGTGTTGCCCAGGTTTTCCTGGTTAGGTTGGCCTAATTTTGCTTTGGAAAAGCAACTTACTTCACCTGACAAAGCTAAAGAAAAATGTCCTAATGGCATAAGCTTGTATTTTTAAAGTACAACAACAAGGTCACTTTTAGGAATCATAATCCTTGCTCTTAGGGCTTTCCTTTCTGGTTGTGTGGTTGTGTGTACTGTGTGTACCTGTGTGTGGGGCGGTTGTGGGGAGGGACGGTGACAGAGGTTGGAAGGCGTTGTCAGGGAGAGACAAAATGTAAACAAATACTACTTAGAACATGTGACAAGTAGGCCAGTTGCTTTCCCTCTCTGATAGCATGTTATACATACTTTTGTTTTAGGATTTCTCACACTTCATTTTTTTTGCCTGACTAATAGTAACTGCATATGTAGTATAAATGGACTCCTCTTCTAGCCTGTTAACTCCCTGAGGGCTGTGATGGGTCTTAGCTTTGTGCCTCTGTGCCAGGAAGGAGTCTTAACACAGCTCAGGTGCTCAGGATGCATTTGAACTGGGTGAAGTGCTTGGTACTTCACCCTAGTGTGGTACCCAGAGAACCACTAACTCTGGGGACTTGTTAAACATGGCAGCTCACTTGCAGATCTGTGATGAAATTTAGTGTACTTTATAAGGATTTCTAACTTTTCTTTTTAACCTGTTAATTACTTCTTGAAAAGAATTGAGGTTTAAATAGTGCGCTATGGATTTCAGAAAGTGGTTCTAATCGAGAAAATTTCTCCCTTTTTTGGTGAAATGCTTAAGACTGCTGGACTAATCCATTCACTCCTCTGCCTGTTCATATCTCTGTTGTGAAATGGGGAGGTAGCACAGTTTAGAAGAATGTACATTTTTTGGAATTAGGTAAATTTGAGTTCAAATCCCCACCCTTCCATTGACTAGTTGGGTAGCCTTGAGCAGGTCACTTATCCCCTCAGAGCTTCAGTTTCCTACTGTGTAAGGTATAGTAACATACTTTACAGCATTCTTAGCAATAAATGAAACTACGTGACGTACTTCATAGTGTGCCAAACATTAAGTAGGTGCCTGTTACCTGTAATGACAATAATTTGGATAATTTTTGTATGAGTTAAAGCATTTTTAGAAGTCTGATGCTTCTGAGAACAGTGGTTTAGCTGTCTGTTTCGTAAAGGGGGAATGCTTCTGAGAATTGAGAGTCTTAAATGCAGTTTTTTAAAGGTGTGGGTTGAACTGAATGTTAATAGAAAACAGCAGTTTTATCTTCTCAGTCAGCTCTTAGTCTTTGAGTGGGCTTTGCAGAGTGTCTCTGTAGGATAGAACTCTATGCATTTATAGTGTTTAGGAAATCGTTAGAGATGGGTTGTTTTCAACATTTGTAATAGAATATCTGAGTTATTTAATTCCAGCTTTTCTTCCTTATTTTACCTTAATTTTGAAAAATAACAGGCATTGATTATGACTACGTTTCTCAAACTTGATTAAGATGGGACTGGACTGTGGGTTAATATAGCAGTAGTACAATTCAGAGACTTGAGCAAATCATTTACTTCCCCTTCAAGATAACACTTTTGGAGGTGCCACCATTTGTGGAAGGAAACAGTGATTTAAATCAGTTATACCAGCTTTGTTTAGAATATTCAGAATACCAAGTGGAATAAATACATTCTAGAAATATTAACCTGTCATGGACATTTCTGTATATTGAATCTCATCTTTCCATTTATTTTCTTATAAAATAAGGGCAAAAAGTTAACCATGAAGGATTGTAGTAAACCTTTAAAAATTATATTTGACCAGACTCACATATTGAGGAAAAAAAGAAAGTTGACAAAGCTAGATGAACACACTTGGACTTTTGATAATCCCCTCTTTTAAAGTTAACATTGAAGTGTGCTTGAATAAACTTGGTTATTACTGATGGGGACAGGCATCCATTCGGAAGCAGTGCTCCCGAGTCACTGTCGGGCTGTCTTACCCCACTGTAAGTGGGGGGGAGAGGAGGAAGCTGTTCGTGGAAGGAAGTTTGTTTCATTCATATGTCTTCACATTTATGGTCTTGTGGTCCACCTCTCAGTTGACTGGGACATATAAGTAGAAGATGGGTAGATAACCCATTTTTTGTCAGTCCTTGCTCAGAGAATGGACCAGTAGACCTGATACTGAGATACTGTGATTGTTACGAATACTTGTATGGGACAATGGTGTGTTTTCCTTTTTTACCTCTTCAGAGCTGTGTTCAGAGCGTGGGGAAGGTGTGGATATCAGTGTGTGTGATGTGGGTATTGGGATGGGGAGAAGGAGATGGTGTGAGGGATTTACAATTTATGTCACTCTGTAGGCTCTTCTATTAGAAATCAGTCCTTTTGATATTTATTTATTTATTATTTATTTTGGCTGTGCCAGGTCTTAGTTGCGGCATGAGGACTCTAGTTGTGGCATGCGGACTCTAGTTGCGGCATGTACGTGGGCTCTAGTTCCCTGACCAGGGATCGAACCTGGGCCCCCTGCATTGGGAGTGCAGAGTCTTACCCGCTGGACCAACAGGGAAGTCCCAGAAATCAGTCCTTTTGAATTTTCACTTATGATCCTGTCTTAAGCCCATATTCGGCAACAAAAATAGTCTTTACCACTTCAAAAGGCTAGTTATTCCTGAACGGTTAGGAATTAAGTATGTCACACTGTAATGAATTAGTCTTTTAGACAGCCAAAGATGTCAAGCAAGAGAACAGCACCTAGGAGTTATGTAGAGTTTCACAAACCCAAGATAACTCTCCGATGGTGATGTCTACTGAAGGCATATGATACGGGGCCACATGGCTGACTTCACATCTGAACTTCGCCAATTATTGGCAGTGTGTCCTTGAGCAGGCCACTTCATCTGTCTCAGACTTAGTATCCTTACTTATAAAATAAGAACAAATTTGATATTGTCATCCTACCTACTACCACTACTGTCATGAGAAACGCTCGAGATAAAGCACTATACAGATGCTTTGTCATTTTGTAGTTTTGCTGGTTGGCTACTGGTTTGGATAAAATTCAAATCCTAGTCTATAAAAGGAGAAAACATCCAACTAAGTTTATTGGTTTTTCTTTATAAATATTATACCATTTCTATTGCCATTCTCCTTACTTGTGAAAATGGATACTTCTTACTTTTGGCTCTTCTCAGATTTCCTTTTATAACATTTGTCATGGAGTATTTTTCTAAACTCAGTGCTTGCTGTGAGACCCAAGTTACTCTGAAATCACAGGAACTGGCATTGGATGCCAGTGCTTGAAGTCAGGTGAAACCACAGTAAACAGTGAACAAAGAATGTCAGAATGTTTCAGAAGAGTACAAAAGAAGCTAGTGTAGTTGTCTGATATTTACTGACTCATTTTCTTAAATTATTTTTTAAAAGCTTAAAAAATCAGGGAGTGTGCCTCTTATGTGCCAGATGTTATACATTTATTATTACATACATTACATAAATGTATTACATACATTTATTTCATTTTTGAAACCAACCTATGAAGCAGGAATTATTAACCCATTTTAAGGGGAAGAAACACCCTCAAAAGTGATTTGACAGGGGTCACATAGTTGTTAAATTTGAACTAAACTAAAATTTGAACTCAGATTATTCTGGCTCCAAAGGGCATGCTTTTCACATCATTGATGCTGTCACCTGAAAAGAGTACATTTTTAAACAAATCAGGTTTACTGAGTTATTGTTTATATGATAAAATGCACCCATTTTAACTATATGGAGTTTGATGAGTTTTGACAAATGTATCCACTCATGTAACTTAACAACACAATCAAGGTATAGAATGTTTCCGTCACTCCAGAAAGTTCCCTTTCTGCTTTCCAGACAGTTCTGCCTTGAGCCCTCACCCTGCTGCCTACCTTGCTATAGGCAACCACTACTCCGCCCTCTGTCACTAGAGTTTTGTCTGCAAACTATGGCCCTCAGGCCAATCTGGCCTACTGCCTTTTTTTTTTTTTTTGGTTTATAACAAAGTGAATCAGCTGTACATATACATATACCCCATATCTCCTCCCTCTTGCATCTCTCTCCCACTCTCCCTATCCCACCCCTCTAGGTGGTCACAAAGCACCGAGCTGATCTCCCTGTGCTATTCGGCTGCTTCCCACTAGCTAGCTATTTTACATTTGGTAGTGTATATATGTCCATGTCACTCTCTCACTTCGTCCCAGCTTACCATTCCCCCTCCCCGTGTCCTCAAGTCCATTCTCCACGTTTGTGTCTTTATTTCTGTCCTGGCCCTAGGTTCTTCAGAACCATCTTTTTTTTAGATTCCATATATATGTGTTAGCATACGGTATTTGTTTTTCTCTTTCTGACTTCGCTCTGTATGACAGACTCTAGGTCCACCCACCTCACTACAAATAACTCAATTTCGTTTCTTTTTATGGCTGAGTAATATTCCATTGTACATATGTGCCACATCTTCTTTATCCATTCATCTGTCGATGGACATTTAGGTTGCTTCCATGTCCTGGCTATTGTAAATAGAGCTGCAATGAACATTTGTTTTTTAATTAATAAAGTTTTATTGGGGCACAGCAGTGCTCCTTTGTTTACATATTGTCTGTGACTGCTTTGGTGCTACACTGACAGAACAGTTATGAGACGCCCTGTGGTCCACAAAGCAGAAAGTATTTACTATCTCACTTTTTAGAGAAAAAGTTTGCTAATCCTTGTTCTACGTAACCAAATATAATAACACCTAAAAAATGAACAGTTCTATAGAATTATTCAGTGCATATTCAACTTTCCCTATTTGTCCTCCATATATCTTTTTATAGTTGATTAAAATTTATAAAAAAAGGGTAATATTCCATTGTGTATGTATTGGGCACTTGGGTTATTTCCATTTCTTGACTCTGGTAAATAGTGCTGCTATGAACATTGGGGTGCATGTATCTTTTTGAATTGGAGTTTTAAGCTTTTTGAATTAGAGTTGATTGCTTTCTTATTATTGCCCCATCTGAGAGTGCAAAGACTTGCCCCTGCATTTTCTCCTAGAATTTTTATAATTCAGAGGGTTTTTTTTTTGGTGTTTTATTTCTTTTCCAATTTGTATTCCTTTTGTTTGTTTTTCTTCTCTGATTGCCGTGGCTAGGACTTATTTTTTTTGCATATGGGTGTTTAGTTGTTCCAGCAGTTTTGTTTGAAAAGACATCTTTCTCTATTGAATTACCTTTGTACCTTTGCTGAAAGCCAGTTGATCATATATGTGTGGGTCTGTTTCTGTATTCTGTTCCATTGATCTGTGTCTTTCATTTTTCCATTACCACACTCTTGATTACTGTAGCTTTATACTAAGTCTTGAAATCAGGTAGTATGAGTTCTCTAATTGTGTTATTTTTCAGAATTGTTTTTGAGTATTATAGGTGCTTTGCCTTTCCAAGGACATTTTATTTATTTATTTTAATTTTTAATTAATTAATTAATTTATATCTGTTTAGTTTTTGGCCGCATCGCGTGGCTTGTGGGATCCTAGTTCCCCGACCAGGGGTCGAACCCAGGCTCCCGGCAGTGAAAGTCTAGGGCTCCTAACCCCTAGACCACCAGGGAATTCCCTCAGGTACATTTTAGAATCAGCTTGTTGATATATATAAAAAATCCTGCTGAGATTTTTGATTGGCATTGCATTGAATCTGTAAATTACTTAGGGGAGAATTGACAGCTTAATGATATTGAGTCATGAACATGTTATATTTATTTACTTAGACCTTTTTTGAAGTTTTTATTAGTGTTTTGTAGTTTGTTTTTTTTTGCGGTACGCAGGCCTCTCACTGTTGTGGCCTCTCCCTTTGCGGAGCGCAGGCTCCGGATGCGCAGGCTCAGCAGCCATGGCTCACGGGCCCAGCTGCTCCGTGGCATGTGGGACCTTCCCGGACGGGGCACGAACCCGTGTCCCCTGCATCGGCAGGCGGACTCTCAACCACTGTGCCACCAGGGAAGCCTGTAGTTTTTAATAAATGGATCTTGCACATATTTTGTAAGGTTAGTATGTATTTCATGCTTTCTGGTGCTCTTGTAAATGATGCTTTTAAAATTTCAATTTCCAGTTGTCCATTGCTAGTATGTAGAAACAGGATTGAATTCTGTATGCCGACCTGGTGTCTTAAAACCTTGCTAAACTCACTTGGGATCTTCTTTATAGACAGTAATGTCAGTGGCCAATACAGGAAGTTTGATTTCTTCCTTTGTAGTCTGTATGTTTTTTATTTCTTTTTCTTGCTTTATTGAACTGGCTAGGATGCCCAGTATGATGTTGACGAGGAGTTTTGAAAGTGGACATCTTTTCCTGATGTTAGGGGGAAAACATTTGTTTCACAATTAACATGATGATCTTTATAGTTTGTTTGTTTTTGTAGTAGTAAAGATGTCCTTTATCAAGTTGAGAAAGTTCTGTTTCTAGTTTGCTGAGAGTTTTTGTCATGAATGGATACTGAATGTTGTTACAGGCTTCTGCATGTATTGAGATGATCATACGTTTTTTCTTCTTTACTTTGTAGATATGGTGAATTGCACTGATTTTTGAATGTTGAACTAGCCTTGTATTCCTTTGATAATCCTCAGTTGGTCATGATGTATTTTTTAAAAATCTCTTTATTATTTATTTATTTTGGCTGTGCCAGGTCTTAGTTGTGGCATGTCAGCTTCTTAGTTGTGGCATGCATGTGGGATCTAGTTCCCCAGCCAAGAATCTAACCCAGATCCCCTGCACTGGGAGTGCGGAGTCTTACCCACTGGACCACCAGGGAAGTCCCCATCATGATGTATTTTTATATATTGTTGGATTCAATCTGCTATTGACTCTTTTTTATTTCTTCCATTTGTTTATGTTCATTAAAAAAACAATTCTTGGTCATATGTATAATATTCATATAATAGTTGTTAAAGTTCTTGTTCATTAATTCCATTATTTCTTTCTATGGGCTGATTTTGTTTTTTTCTCCCGTCTTGGGTCACATCTTCTTGTAATTTCTTGTTAGATCCTAGAAATGGTGAATTATAAGTTGTTGACTGCTGTTGATTGGTCTAAGATAGACCAACCCTAACTCTTGTCCTTTTACTCTAAGGCTTGTTTTACCCCATTACTAAGGCCTGAAGCCTCTGTAGTTTCCATTGAAGAATGAGATGTTCCCTGCTCTGGGTGGTCAGAATATGAATGTCTGCCAGCCCTGTGTGAGCTCTGGGGTAATGTAGCATATAGTTCTTGGGTCATTCTTTGCCTACCTTTGTAGATTTTTTTACAGTATGCACACATGGCTTATTATTCAGTATTAGACTCAAGCAGGTCTCTGTGCTGATTTCTGGAGATCCTTCTTCATGCAACTCCTTCCTTTCTAGTACTCTGCAGTTTTTAGGTTCCTGAGCCTTCTCATACTCTTTGACTTCTTAGCTTGAGAAAACCATCATGGTCTGCTTGGGCTCCTCATTGCAGGTGGTCCAGCATGTGACTCCAGGCTGAGAAAGCTGGTGCACTTGTGGGGTTCACCTCATCTCTTCCCTTTGCTAGGGATTGCAGTGCTGTGCTGCTGGTTGTCCAGAAGCTAAAAGATGTTGCCTCATATATTTTGTTCATTTTTCTGGTTGTTGGAGGGTGGGGTGTGTGGCAGGATAAGTCTAGATCCAGTTACCCCATCATGGTTGGAAACTGAAATCCCTTGGAAGAGTATACTTTATTGATGGTGCTCAAAGTCTTGTTATAGGATTCTTCAAGTCTTTGTGTGTGTAAATATCAAAGAAATGTTTGTTAAATGTCTACTGCCTGTAGGTAGCCCTTACTCTGTAGGTAATACAGAAAAAGTAGATATCTTCTAGTTGAAGAGGTATGTACATAGTACATACATGAGATTAATCAAAGTTGTGAAATGCTCTAGTGATGAGCAGAAAGAGAAAGGTCACGGTGGTCTGATATTTTCTTATAGAAATGTTTTCCTTTACATTTTTGATTCTTAGCCTGTGTTTATAATTCCCTTTTATGGCACAGGATGAAGTGGGTCAGTGGGTAGAGTATTGGCTCTTTCATATGCATTTGGTGACTTATTTGCTCTGTGGCTTTAGGTAAATTTTTAGTCTCTGAAACTCAGTTTTCTCATTTGTAAAATGGGCATGTGACATACCTTGTAGGGTTGTTTGTTATTCAACACATATTTGGGTACTTTCTGTATGTCAGGCACTGTGCTAGGTGATGAGAGTTCAGTGACAAATAAAACGTAGTTGCTGCCATCAAAGGGCTGACGTTTTAGCGAGAGAAGCAGAACACAAACAGGTAAAAAACAACTTTGGTGACGTCTGGTTTTGATAATTGTAGGAAGAATATGAAGATTATTAGCAAAAATTGGGGAGGTCAAACAATACCTTTCTGAGGAGATGAGATTTGAGAGAGACCTGAAGGAAGTGAAGAGAGCAAACCACCTGAAGGTCTCTGGATGTTCCAAGTCGAAGGAGCATGAAGGGCAAAGAGCTTGAGGTGGGAGTATGAACAGGGAGGCTAAGGATGGGGCGAGAAAGGAGAATAATAGGAGATAACGTATATGTACATAGAGGCTTGGTCGAATAGGCTTTTAAGTAAGGTGGGAAGCAGCTGAAGGATTTGAGCAAGGAATGACAAGAGCTGATTTAGGTTTTGAAAGTTTCACTCTGAGTGTGGGGAGCAGGAGGTGGAAACAGCGAGGCTAGTTAAGAGTTTTACACTAGTCCAGTCTAGAGAACATGGTGGCTTGGGTTAGGGTGTGGCAGTGAAAGTCTGAGAAGGTTGGAATCTATGTTCCTGTGAAGATAGAACTGATAGGATTACTTACGGATTGGGAAAAGGTGTTGAGCAAAGAAGGCAAGCAAGGATGATTCCTAGGTGTTATGGACAGCTGGGTGAATGGTGGTGTGGTTTCCTGAGTGGAAGAAGTGAAGCGGTTTTGTGGCGAGGAAGAAGTTGATTTCACTTCTGGACATGATAAGTTTGAGATCTGTGAGACTTTTAAGTGAAGATACCAGTAAGCATTTGGAGGTGCAGACCTGGAGTTGAGGGCTGAAGGCTGGACTGGATTTACAAAGTAGAGAATTGTAGCTTGAGAAGGGAGGGTGGGGGTTATTGTGGGAATTAGGGATATCTAAAGCTCTTGGCACATAGTAGGGCAACATGGCGTGGTAGCTAGTAATAATAATGACAGTGGTAAAAAACAACAGCAACGACAACAACTGGGTATGATTAAGAGCTAGATATAAAAGAAGCAAGATGGTAGTGACCAAAAACAGCACCTTGTGTCAGTGTTAGTTAGGACTCCAAACCTGCTGAAAACTTTTCTCCTCTGAGCACGATAAAAGTAACATCAGTGAAAACTGTTGTACATTTTCCGTCTCTATATCAGTGATCTTCAAATGTGATTCAGGGGTGTCATTACGTGTAGTGTACACACAGTACGCAAGATAGTTTGGGAGGAGGCTGTTGCAAAGTGTTAACTGTAGTTTCGTTTGAGGAGTGAGATCATGGTAGAGTGTCTTTTGATCTTCTAAATACTTTGCAATGTATATATTTTTCTTTAATCTCTCTTTTTTTCTTTTTTAAATAAAGAGAGGTAATACCTTTGTAGCATCTACTCAGTTGGTGAGCCTCTGGGCTGATGAGTTTCATTTGTTTGTGGTTGCTAACACTACAGATGGGTCTTTGACTATGGCCTGTTGTCTTGAAAATTTGAGCCCTTGATCACAGTGGGGAATTGGGGGAAAGAGTATGGGTGGTTTTGATAAGAGTCCACAACAGCTCCTGGGAAAGTTGTTAGCACATGTTCTCTCCCCCAGGCTGGTTGTGACACCGCTTTGTTCAAAGGGGATGTTCTGTTGCATTTGCATTGTGGTGGGCAGATCACTTCAGATAAATTGAATCGAGCATGACTTTTTTTTTTCTAAATCTGAATTATTACTATCCGTACTAACTTAGATTCTTAGAAGTATTCCTTTTCCCAGGTGATAACTGCCAAAGGTGACAGGGATTTTTTGCAGATTTGACTTTTTCTGTAATTTATGAGTCATTTCTGAAAACACACTTAGTATATTTTGAAATGGTGTCGGTCAATTAATCCATCTACCTGGTGTTGCCAGTTGAGTTCTACCCTGTTTAAAGTCATTGTGTTTCTGGAGTCAGAGAAGAGAGGTCCATTGTGGCATTACATGGGAATCATTTCTGTTACCTTTTATAATCTAGAAGAAAGTGGTTTTTTGCCTCTTGGATATCTTGTGCGCAGAGAGGCTGGGCTCAGAATACAAAGGAACTCTGGATGTGGCCTTGGAGTTTGGGAGTTATTTAGGGGGAAAATGTGGCAATGAGAGTTTGAGAAGTAGAGTTCTAATTGTTCATTTGGTCACATGAAACCTTGGGGTCTGGCTGAGGTGCTTTCTCTGTTTGAGGATTAAGGATGCATATGGGTCAGTGGACAGGAATGACCAAAGCTTTTGCCTGGGCCCTCCTGCTAAAAGGGTGCTGTATGCTTAGAGCATAGGACAGTGTGTATTTAAAGGACTTTCTCACTCTAGAGAGATCTTTTGCTCAAGATCAGGCCATTTCCCAAAAGGTGTTTTCTAAAAAGTGAAGTCACTAAAGGGAAGAAGAAACTTTTACTGGGTGCCTGCCTGTGTATTGTGTGTTCATTTACATTTTCTCAATTCTTTACAATAATCCTGTAAGATTGGTATTATCCTCCTGGCTTTTTTGATGAGAAAAGTATGGTTCAGAGATTTCACTTTGCCTTTCTCAGGTTAATGGACTATAATTTTCATCCAGGACTCTCTGACTATAAATCTACTCTAGTTTTATTATATATGCCATAAGTCACATTTTTTATTCACTCTGATATAATTATATCCAACATAGCTTAAAATTCCAGCTTGTTCTTGTAAATTGAAATCATCGTCGTCTGCCTTTAAAGTTTTCCTAGAATTCCTAAAAACATGCTGGGCTTCCATGTTCGTGCCTTGAAAGTAGCAGAAACTTGCCGGAAGAATTGTATTTTACTTCAGATGCAGGGGCTTTGTGGATCAACATTAATAATTAACATTTATGTACTTTTTCACATCTTCAAAGTATTTTACAAACAGTTAATTAGTTCATGTTTAACTTATATTGGAAGTTGAGAAACCAGTTTTTTAGGTTCATTTTAGCAGTACTGAAATGTTAAGGGCATAAGGAGTAATTCTTCAGTAAGAAAAATGTAGGTAGGAACCGTGCAACATTAAACATCTCTACTCAATCCCCTAGCTTTGTGCCCAGCTTAGCTCACAGCAGGCGTGTTTTTTGGGTGTACACATCTTGTGCTTAATGCAAGGGAATGGAATTATGTGGACTGAAAGACACGGGGTTCAAAGACTTGGATGATTCAGTGGACTGTATTGCAACTTTCTTTTCTGTAGTTCCTTAAACTAAACGTGAATGGTCCTTAATTTCTGTGGGGTTTTGACAGATGGGAAGTGATTGGCACAGAGACTTTGGCAAGTGAACAGAGTCGTTATACATGCTAATTTCTGGGAAAAATATTTTCTTTTTTACTCCTGGCTTAGGAGATAATAACTCTGTAACTGAATACTTTGCTAGTTTCCTCACTTGTCACCTGACTCCATCTCCTCTCCACCCAGTAAAATGGCTTTTACTTGGCAAGGTTGTGTAGCTGGAAAAAGATTTGGAAGGAGACAGTCGTCTCAGTTCAGCTGTGTTTCTGTCACCTAAGTAGGTGTGTGACCTTGAGCAGGTTACTGCTCTTCTGCCCTTGAGTACTTCTTTGAAATAATGTGTTAAACTCACCTTTCACCCCTCATCCTTAGAGGGGTGGCTGGAGGAGGATATAAAATGGAACGGAGGATATTTTCACATCAGTGAAGATTCTTCAAAGTTGCAGTGACTTCTTCCTTCCTACTTTGGTTGGAATAATTAATTTATTTTCTTACTGTTATTGCCAACCACATTGCTGTTCTTTAAACGTCTTTTTTTCCCTAATACAGAGCAATAAATAGAACCCTGTGATAAATATTGTGTCTGGGTAATTTCCTAAGACAGGACATGCAAGTTCCTTTTCATCATTGCTTATAGCCCTGTCATTCAGAGGAATCTGTTCATGAATCTTTGCCTAGGTGACCCTGCCAGAGAAACTTTACTATGTGATGGCAGAAAGGAGGAGTCTGAGAGCTTGGCATGTATATTTAATAACATTTTTATTATGAATGGGAATCTGTTCTTTTTATGGGGCCAGGTAGTAATGAATGGCCCTGAATGTTTTCCTCTATCAAATTGTGTTGTTTTTCATATCTTTCTCTTTTTTTCCACTGCCCTTTTCCTTCACTTCGTGAAAATCCGAAAACAAGTGAGATGAATTGGCTTTTGAACCTTTTTGTAACATTAAATACACCCAGGTTTAAGTTTTTTATTCTGTTTTACCAAGGTTTTTGGTAACTTGGAAGGAGTGTGTTATACAGCTGAACCTTGAATAATAATACACTATGTGAACTTCGAATAATTGAGATTAACTTAGTTAAATGTTTAAAGCCACCGTTTTATTTTAGAGGATGTCTATAGGTAACATATTTACTTTCTTGAAAAAGACTTTTTTGGGCCAAGTTTTATATAAATTAGACAAGATAGAAGTTTTGGAAACATGTAGTTGGTTATAGCAGTATCATAAGCTACAGAAATAAATGGATTTTTCTGAGACACTGTGCCAGCAACTAGGATAAATGATTGTTTTTCCTATTTAGGTTAGGTATCTTGGGTTATACTATTTTCAGTCACCTTTTTAATTTTTCCATGTTGTCTTTGCCCACTGTTCATTTCCCCTCTCCCAGTTAATTCAAAAGGATTCATTTGTCACATTTCTCACTGACTAGGTAGGGACAAAGTAAACCCACATGTCTCTATTTTCTCCTAGATTATAAGGTCCTGGAGGACAGGTTTTATCTGCTTTGTTCATTGTTGTATTCCCAGCATGTGGTATTGTGCATGGCACATAGCAGTTAGTTATTACTCGGGAAATATTTGGATTGATTGATGAATGAATTTGTGATACAACTGTATATAAATAATATATGCATATGATTAATGTTAATAAAATCTATATTTTGAGAATAAATGAACAGAATTTAATTTTTTTCTCCCATCATCAATTGTAGTTTGATTTTGGTGAGTTAAATCATCCCTTTTTGGGGAAGAGAAGGCACCATGTTAAATGGAAGATTGGCCAGTGTTGACCAAATCTGGCAGTAAAATTTGTTCAGCTCTTCCCTGGTTTTTGTGCTTGGGCAGTGTAGGTTTCTATTACTTTATATTTTAACCTGTTCAGCAGCTTCATCACTGACATACTGGTGTGGCTCACATATGGCCGTAAGTGTGGCTTGCCTGCCTAATTCTTAAAATATGTAATTTTAAAACATATTCGAAATACAACAGTAGAATTGATCTCTATATACCCATTACTCAGATTCTGGAGAATTAGTGAGATTTTGCTATTCTCTGCAACATCATTTTTTTTTTCTTTTGCGGTACGCGGGCCTCTCACTGTTGTGGCCTCTCCCATTGCGGAGCACAGGCTCCAGACGCGCAGGCTCAGCGACCATGGCTCACGGGCCCAGCCGCTCCGTGGCATGTGGGATCTTCCTGGACCGGGGCACGAACCCGCGTCCCTTGCATCGGCAGGTGGACTCTCAACCACTGCACCACCAGGGAAGCCCTGCAACATCATGTTTTAAATAACAGTTGTATTGTGATATAATCCATATAGAATAAAATTTACCTGTTTCACTTTAATATGTTTATTATAGTTGTTTTGAAAGTTACTACCAGACTGTTATTTTCTTAATAGTGAATTTTAAATGGTATTTTTACTCCAGTGTTTAATACTGTAAACCATGAAATGTCTCTGTAAATCATGGCATGATGTGTTTCCAGGATATGGAACAGACAACTTTAACTCAAAGCAAATGAGTGCTGAGTAGCCTTTTTTTCCTTTCGATAGAATCATTACAGAAATAGGACCATAAACCTTCTATTAAGCACTTTTGTATGAAATCTGAGGTTTCTGTCAAATTAGACATGGAAAATTAAACAGAGCTGCACAAGTTACTGATCTTTGCAGTTTTTTAGTTAGCTCTTATGTTAGGCTTATTTTTTTTTTCTTCTTGTTTGGATGACTTTCTCTTAAATACTAGTACAAGAATGTTATGATTTAGACAAAATTATTATTGGTTTCATGTCAGTAGTTTTTTCACCCCCCCCGCCATAGAATTTAATGATTCTTTTTTTCTTTTGAGAATCTATTTTTCTTCCTAAAACATATCCCTGTTTATTTTGATTGTTGTGAAGGAAATACTTTTCAGGTAATTGAATACCTTCATAAATTTAGTACTTCCTTAAGAAGTCATTTAGCGATGTATGTAAAAATAGTGTTGATTTTTCTCATGCTTCTTAATTCAAATCATCATCTTAAAAGCTTTCATTTGAAGCCCCAAGAATAATTGGTTCACTGTTTTTCATAACCCGTATTTGTATACATTATGTCCTAAGCTCATGAATTCTCTGAAATACCACACTTTTTCCCTGCTCTGTGGTAAAGTACTGTTTGAGTTGCTTTGCCAAAAGTGCTGTGGCTGTCTAAAGATTACCACTTTAATAGTTAGCTCTCTAGGATGTGTGCCTGTAAATGGAGAATTTTCTTTCCTGAGTGTAAATAAAAGCAATGGTTTAACTGTGAGATATTTCAGGACCCAAATACTAAAGGAAACTCAGAGAAAAAAATTATTCTCTCCCTTCAGCCTTCATGCCTGTTGAAATCTACAGGGCCATGTTCCTTAATACAGCTGTCATTTATTGAGAGCCTCTGTTGAACTAGGTATCTTATGTTTCATCAGTTCTTACCTCTGCAAGGTGATTTTATGATTTTGCCAAAGAAGGAGATTGAGGTGCAAGGAGGTAATTAATTAATTGTATACTTATTCAGCAAACATTTAAGGCCACTACTAGGTGTCAGGGATCCAGGGCTGAACAAAAATAAGACATGGTCACTGCCCTTAAAGTGCTCATGATTTTGTTTCTTGTGATAGCAACAATAATAATAGTAACAACTGCAGTTATTTATTACTGCTTTCCATGTGCCAAGCTTACTTCTATGTGTTCTGTACACCTTTATTTCATTTTAATCCCCACAACTCTTAAGAGGTGGGGTTTATACATACTTCATGGTTAAGGAGACTGAGGCTTGGAGAGGCTAGATAACTTGCTCAGGGTCTCGCAGCATGTGGCAGAGTTGGGACTTGAATACGAGTCTCTGACTTTAGGACCCAAGCTCTTTATACATCAAGGATATTTCTAGCAAGAGTTGAAATAAGTAATTTTGTGAAAGGAACGTCCACTGTGAGCTGTGATTTTGGCAGAACTTTGTGTAACTTTGACTTTGCCAGTAAATTTATTTTTATAGTTAATTTTCTGCTATATAATCTATTCTAGAAGTCATCAGAGAGTTTTCATGATTCATGAGAGATTTTTTTTGTTTTGTTTTTATTAACAACAGTAACGTACAGTCCCTCCAGAAATTTAGGAATTAGACGTAAACAAAAAGTACACATATGAATAAATGACACTACCTGGAAAATTTTCGTGGTACAACTGGTGTTTTTCTTTTCAGACTAAATTTGTAGAGGGAGTGTATGCGTGCATTTATATATACCATATGTGATCATATTTTATATGCTCTTGAATATAAACAGGTTATAAAACAAGTTTCATGACTATACTTTTGCACGATATCAAGTAACCTGTGTATATAGCCAATTACAAATGACTATATAGTATTTCATTGTATGGATTTAGATTTATCCTTAGATCACTCATTACCTTTTCAAATTAAAAAAAAATTATTTTTATTTTTTGGGCATGCCACACAACTTGCGGGATCTTAGTTCCCCGACCAGGTATTGAACCTGCGCCCTTGGCAGTGAAAGCCCGGAGCCCTAACCACTGTACCTCCAGGGGATTCCCTCATTACCTTCTTTTTTTAAAAAATTTATTTATTTTTGGCTGCGTTGGGTCTCCGTTGCTGTGCACGGGCTTTCTCTAGTTGTGGCGAGTGGGGGCTACTCTTCATTGCAGTGTGTAGGCTTCTCATTGCCGTGGCTTCTCTTGTTGCGGAGCACAGGCTCTAGGCATGCGGGCTTCAGTAGTTGTGGTGCGTAGGCTTCAGTAGTTGTGGCTCGCGGGCTCTAGAGCGCAGGCTCAGTAGTTGTGGCGCACGGGCTTAGTTGCTCCGTGGCATGTGGGATCTTCCCAGACCAGGGCGCAAACCTGTGTCCCCCGCATTGGCAGGCAGATTCTTAACCGTTACACCACCAGGGAAGTCCCCCTCATTACCTTCTTATTTGAATATTTAGGTAGTATTTCTTTTCTTTCCCTCCTTCCCTCCCTTCCTCCTGTTGTAAGCACTGCTGTGATGAACAGCCATGTACATAATCTTTGTGTTCTTATTTTTCCTCACAGAAATGGAATTGCTAGGGCAAAGGCTGTATGTTTCAACAGCTTTTAATAGATACTGTCGAGCTGTCTACAGAAAGTTTGTATCATTTATACTCCCACTGGCAGAGTATGAGTGCCTGTTTACCATTTATTTTTCCATAATCTTTTTTTTTTTTTTTTTGGCTGCGCCTCACGGCTTGCAGGATCTTAGTTTCTCAACTAGGGATTGAACCCAGGCTGCAGCAGTGAAAGCCCAGAATCCTGACCACTAGGCCACCAGGGAACTCCGTTTCCATAATTTTAAGAAAGTTTTTTAAAAAATCCAACATTTAAAAGGAAGTTTTAAATGCCATAGTAAAATTACTAGTAGAATTACTGGACTGCTGGCAACCAATTGTAAATAAAAGAACTCTATTTCTAAAAGAATAGAAACTCATGAAGCATAGTCCCTACTCTCTTAAGCACTGAGAGTTAATCTAAGATTGGTTCTTAAAAGGCACATAATGGAACTTTCAAATAAAGAAAGTCACTGATAATCACGTTCTCTGGCTTCTCCTTAACTGCCAGTCCTAATTAACTCCAGCAGTGAGATAGGGAAATGTTTGAGATAAGATTTATAGAGATGGTATGGAGTAAGGTACCCTTCTATACAAAGTGCTTTATGAGAGATGACCTGTGGCCATTCTGTTCCACATCCAAATGAACATAAGAAGCTTTAAAAATTAATATTACATCTAATTTAATTATGAACATGCAGAATTCACATATGTTCCCAAAATCACAGTCATGTGTTGACATTATGGTTTAAATAACCAAGAAAATAATCAAATTAAACATTGGTCTATGCTCTTGACTTACTAATCTGGCCAAACATTTTTCTGTGAGATGGATGAGTTAATTGGTCTTAACTATGATAGCAATGATTTTTAATTAGATAATGTTAAGATTTTCTGTACTATAGGTAGGAAGAATTAGTTGCATAGTGAGTTATAAGTCAGATAGGTGCGTAAGCTGGTCTCCTGGTACTCTTGATTCACCAAAGTGTCTCTTTTCTGTTGGGCATTCTTAGTATTATCTTGCTGATCTTTAGCCTAGTCCTGGTTATAGAGAAAGATTTACTGGTTAATTTAGTAGATAAATCCTCACTAGAAGAATTGATTTATGCTGGCTCTATAATAGTGTTGTCCCGGAACATGTAGATTGTTATTCAGTTGTGGGAGGACTTCTGTGATCCTCTTGGAAATACCCAGTTTTTTATGTAGCGTACCTGATTCTTGGAACTGTTCAGATTTCATTGATGTGTCTGGTGGTTATTTTGGTTTGGTAGGAACCCTCTTAAGTGGAATTTTGAGGACATCTCTGCCAACCTAAATTTTCAAAGGGCCTCTGTATTGGAAATCTTTTGGGATCAGGTGAGCTTTCTACTTCTTTCTTCTTCTCCTCCTCTCCCCCCTCCCCTCCCCTCCCCTCCCCCTCCTCCTCCTCCTCTTCCTTTCTTCCTTCCTTCCTTTCTTCTTCTTTTTTCTCCTTCTCCTCTCCTCCTCCTCCTCCTCCTCCTCCTCCTCCCCCTTCTCTTTTTCCTCTTACGATCACATTGCTTGGACTTGAATCTTAAAAGGGTGCCATCCTGCTTTCTCACTGTTTCCTCCTACTGGTAACTTAAGCAATAATTTGTTTATCAAAGAAGCTAGTCATTTTAATCCTAGCATTTTCTTGACAAACTGCCCTTTTGGAGATAGAAAGGGGAGTAATAACATTGAGCAGAGCAGGCAAGGACTGGGCCTCTAACATTTCAGAGGGTTCTCCCTTTGAGTCTTGTGACTTTTTCTTTCCTGGCCTATGGATTTGGGCATTAACATAATAGGTCTGGTAATGTACCAGTGCTAGGAGTTAAATGTTTTACTGCAGTTGTCTTGGGACACATGACAAGATTAATGGGGAACAAAGTAATAAGAGAATGTGTAATGTGAGAGTAATATAATAATATAAGAATAGTAAGAAAGTAAGGAGTCAGATATAAAATCAGAGAATTGAAACTCACTGACTGTGATAAAGATGCTAAGGGTAAATGTTGATGCAGAGCATTCTGTAGCTGAGGAAAACTTGATGGTTAGTGGATAGACACTGGCTTCCAATTCAGTAGATTTGCGTTCTGGACTTAGTTTGCTGCTGACAACCTTGGGCAGGTCACTTAGACATACCCCTCCTGTCCCCAGTTTCTGCCATTAAAAGTGAAGTGCATTCATTTTTGTTTTTTAGTTTAGTTCCTCCCCCCCGCCCCACCCCAAATGGTATTCTCAAGCCCTGGGGATTCCTTAGAGTTATATCAGAGGGCCAAGTGGGGTTGGGCAGGGCATGAGGAAGAGACCAAATTGTCCCCCATAGAGTAACTCCACTTTTTTTAATTTTACGTTTGTGGGTTTCCTGTAGTATTTACTTGGAAGAAAGTCACATTGCCAGGAATCAGTTTGGAAACATCTAGGCTGAAACATCTTGAAAATGCTTTTGGATGCTAAGATGTGGAGTTTATGAATACTCTTCCATAGTCTTTGTTCTTCGTGTAATTCTCTCAGAGTTAGGGAACTATTGGCTCAGTTGCAAAGTAACTGTGCGGCACAATGGAAAATTGTGGTGTTTGACTGTTTGGCTGTGCTCTGATGTCCACTGCACATGAGCTATTTCTCAACACACAGTTAGAAATCAGAGTACTTTCTGCCTCTCATAACTTGGATAATCCTAATAAAGGGGTAAAGAAAGTCATATTCCATGCTTACCAGAACATATTTATACTACCTGCCACTTTTTTGAGCAGCTGCCTTGGAGCATTTTATATAAGTTGTCTCATTTAACCCTGGGATAGTCTGTGAAGTTGCTGGAGTTAACTGTGCTGTAGGTGAGGACATTGAGGCTTACAGAGATTGTGTAGCTTGGCCAAGCTCCCACAGCCAGTAAGAGATAGAGCTGGGGTTTGAAACTAGGATTGCACTTCTAAAATATGTGCATGCTTTATTGTTTGCTTGCCTCTCCTAAATTTACAGGAGTTTTGTAGCGTGAAGAAATTATCAATAGCACCATTACTACTCATGTTTCTCACTAATGAAATCAGGTAATATAAGTAATTGGCAGCTTTCATTGTTTTGGGGTTTGTTTTTGGCCACACTACGCGGCTTGTGGGATCTCAGTTCCCTGACCTGGGATTGAACCCAGGCCACGGCAGTGAAAGCATCAAATCCTAAGCACTGGATCACTGGGGAATTCCCTCATTGTTCTTAACTGCTTAAGATTATGCCAAGGACTCTCAATCATAGGGCAGAAATGGTTTGATCAGACTGAATATATATTCCTTATCTTGTAAATACAGAATAAATGAGACATTTTTCTGATTAGAGCAGGATGAAATAGTCTATACGAAAGCTTGGAAACTATTCCTAAAAGAATAATAGATGTGAAAAAAAACTAGAGTCTACAATAGATGATACAAAATTCTTTAAAGTCAGATTAGATTGTTTAGTAATCAGAAAGAGATTCGTGATATCCATAAAGCTATATGGGAAATTTGGTAATAATTTTGGTGCCTCAGGAACAAATTTACTGTGATGTTATCTAATTGCTAAGAAACTAGGCATTTTTTTCTTCAAAATGTAATAGTTTATTACTGGACATTGTAAAGACAACACATTGTGATGGGCATTAGTGCTGCTCACCAAGGTTTCTAGTTCTCCTTTCTTATTCTTATTAAAGATCCATTGCCCAGCCTCTTTCAAGTCCACGTGGCTATGAGACTTGCTTTGTCCAATGAAATGAGAGCAGGAATGACAGGCATCACGCTTGGATGGAAGTATTTAAAAGCTGATGTGAAATCCTTTCTCTCTCTTTCCCTACTGTTGGGGTCCTACCGTATGACTAGAGCAGACTGAATGCTGAGTCCAGGCATGAAGGACAGCTGCTCTAGAGAGTTTCCTGGAACCGTGCTGATCTTTGAGCGAGAAGTAAACTTTATTGAATTCAGCCTCTACCACCTTCTGGTTGTTTGTTTGCATAGTATAACCTAGCCTATGCTAATGTTACTACATGCGTTGTCAATACTCATTAGTGTAACAGATTGCTGAGGAGAGGGACTGACGGAGAGCAGAGCAGAATTATTTTGGATGTAGGTAAGCTCAATGATATTAAATACATATTAAATAGCAGAGTTTCTCTTTAGCTATCATCCATTTTATATTATGTCAGTTTATTCTTCCAGAAGCACAGCTTTGGTCATATCACTACCCTATTTGAAAACATTAATAGTTCCTCAGTGCTCACAGAATAAAATCTGCGTAAGACCTGCCACATGCTTTAAAACTGTTCTCTTGCTACAGTGAACTGTACCTCCAGCATGTGCCTTTGCCCATTCATGCAGTTGAGAAACACCTATTGACCACTTTGTGTGCCAGTGCTGAGATTTGACTCTGGGGATGCACAGAATGTTCCTTACCATCTCTGCATGTCCAAATTTGACTTAGCTTTTGATAGGAGCCTTGAAGGGTATTTCCTATTTAAACCCTGCTTCATTCTTATAGTTCGATATAATCTCTCTTTCTGACTTCTCAGGCGTTTTTGTCACACCAGTTTCTCTCCTATGTTGTGAATTTTTATGTTATGTCTTATTCCCTTTGCTTGGGGTAGAGTCACACCTTTCCCTAGCACCTAGCTCCCAGCAAAGGGTAGGGACTCTAATATTTACCGAGTGAATGGTTGATAGATTGTGGTCCTGTTGAAATGTCAGTCAGTGATTAATTTGCTTTTGTTTGACAAATTGTGTTAGTTATCTTTTTTTAAAATATAGGTACGCATTACATATGTTAGAGAAGGATTTTTATTCATATTTTTAAAAAATTAATTAATTAATTATTTTTGGCTGTGTTGAGTCTTCATTTCTGTGCAGGGCTTTCTCTATTTGCGGTGAGTGGGGGCCACTCTTCATCACGGTGCGCGGGCCTCTCACTGTCGCGGCCTCTCTTGTTGCGGAGCACAAGCTCCAGACGTGCAGGCTCAGTAGTTGTGGCTCACGGGCCCAGTTGCTCTGCGGCATGTGGGATCCTCCCAGACCAGGGCTCGAACCCGTGTCCCCTGCTTGGCAGGCAGATTCTCAACCACTGCGCCACCAGGGAAGCCCTGTGTTAGTTATCTTTAAAGTTCTTCTGCCTTCCTTGCTTGCACTTGCTGCCTTCTGGTTATTATCTTTGTATTTGTACATTCTTAGCAACTTATGTATGGTTATGTAGTAGGGCCTTATGTGGCAATGGCATTTAAAAAAAAAAAAAACATCTAGAATGCTGTATTCTAACACACTGACACCTGCCGAGTCTTCTTTACCACAGCGTAAGGTCTGTTTTGTGTTTTCTTAAAGAGTTACCATAGAGTTTTTTAATGTGACATATGGGATGAATCTAGGGCATAAGAATGTATGCCAATTCAAACTTTGTTTTGTCTTGATGTTTTGCTGTCTCTATTGATAATCTCCTGAAAGATGTGGGCCCTTGATTCAGAGTTTCGAGATGGGTGGTTAAAAAGATGCAGATTCTTGTCTGGTTTGGCTGTTAGCTAACTTTGTTAGTTTTGGTTGTGAACTTTATGTCCTCCAAACAAGTGGGCTTGACAAGAATCTATGATTCTTTTCCTGATTTTACAGAGGACCAAGTACTTTATTTGAATTCTAATTTAGTGTGGATGCAAAAATTGGAGACAGCATCCTGGTGGAGTTGGGATAGGATGAGGGAGACTTTAGATTTATTGAGTGCTTACTATATGCTGGATGCTGTTTATTCACTTTATTCACTCTCTTGTGAGGGCATTTTATCTCCATGTTTCAGTTAAGGAATCTGAGGCTCAAAGAAGCTAGGATCCTTGTATAGGCCACACATCTGGTAAGAGCAGGATCCAGAACATTGGTCAAAATCAGTCTCACTCCAAAGCCAAGGTTCTTTCTGTTGTAAATTGCAGGCAGTTCTAGGTTTTTCTAACAGAGTGGCCTTTGGGGCAAAATGAAGGGTGGTTTGGATGTGTCTTGAAGGAAGCACTGTATGTTGCATATGATACTGTTGGTAGAATAATGTTGCGACACAAAGGAGTGACTGGATGAACTTTTTTTCTGGATCTTCTGTTAAACCATGTGTTCTGTAATAGTGGAGTAATTCCCTTTGTTTTTGTTAGTGTGCTTTATGTCCTGAGATAAAGGGACTTGACTGAAATCCCCACAGCTTTGTGTAGTTTCATGTCATGCTTGCTCTTAACTAGTTTTTGTGGCTTTGGGCTAGATAATGTAGCCTTTTCGAGCTGAAGTTCTCTTGTGTGTAAAATGGAGAAAGCAACACCTGCTTTATATAGCATGTTGCTGGATTTCATCTGTAATTGTAGCTGTTATTGGGAAAAGATTTTTAAAGTACAAATCGTGTTATAGGATGTTGGAAGGTAAAAGAAAACCTACACGGCAGGCACTGGCCTTCCCAGTGTGGGCTCCTGTTGAGAAGTAAGTTAGTTATGATATTTGTGTATTCCTGTTTTAGGATACAAGCATTGTCTAGTGCTCTAATAAGTTATTTGAAACTTTTGTTTCTTTGCTAAGTTTTGTAAGTACAATTAAATTTTCATAATCAACGTTTTCAAGGAGAGCATAGACACTCTGAGGGGAAAGTATATAAGCATGAAGCTAACTTGATTTGTATCTAGGGGTAAATTATCTTGGGATTCTGTTTAGCAAACATTTGAAACATCATATTATGGGCTAGGCCCTGAAAGAACTGAGAGAGAATAATACACAGTCCCATTTCAATGAAGGCTCATCTCTGGAGGATAAGCATCTTGCTCACAAAACAAAAAGAGTAAATATTATGCCAATTATAGGTACAAGTAGTATTAGCTCGTTGAAAATAAAAATGAGCAGAACGAATGGAACCAGCCACTAGGAATGCAAAGATAATTTTTGGGTGAGATGGAAATTTGTGGTGTAACAGTGATATATAAAAAGCTCTAAGGAACACAGATGAGGGATGTGACTGGACTGGATCTTAAAGTGTGAGTATAGGAGTTTGCCAGGCGTGGTTGAGGAGAGAAGGAATAGAACAGCGGTCCAGCAGGGACAGAGTCTGTGCAAAGAAACAGCCAGCCCCATGTGCTTGAGCAGAGTGAGCAGTGGGTGGAGGTATGTAGTGTGGGTGGGGTGTAGCCACAGAATTAGGTTGAAAAGTTAAGGTGGAATGGGTGGTGTCACATACCATGTCACATGACCACAGGGTGTCACTCTAGGGAATTGTGTTTGCCCTCCTGAAGCTAAAGGGAGGATCGTCTGTTTTTATTTTGGATAGTTCATTCTGGGAGCAGTATAGGTAGTGACTTGGTGGGGGGCAGGGGAGCACTGCCCCTCAGAAGAGGTAGAGGAGACCATCAAAATAGTTTAGGACAGAGGTGATGAGGGCCTGGATGGTGCAGTGAGAAGAGAGGGGTGTCAGCAGATCTCCTGGACATTGTCAAGGTTGAATGGATTAATAAGCTTGGTGAGTAGATGGTGGGCAGGAAGGGGTGGTAGTTGTCCAGGGTGACTGGAAGTTTCCAGCTTAGGCTGCTGGGTGAATGCTTGTGTACTTAGGGCATGATTCTTCCTGGCACGGTGGGTATGAAGGAGTGTGCTTCCTGGAGGAGGTTGGCTTAGATTACCCCTTTCACCAGTTTTTGTTTTTGCTTACTGTCTGTTTTAGAGTTTATTCATCCAGAAGACACCATCTGCTTACTGTGTGCCAGTAATCGTTATTTTTTAAATTAAATTAATTTTGGTGAAATACACATTACATGAAATTTACCATCTTAACCATTTTTAGGTATACAGTTTAGTGGTATTAAGTGCATTTACATTGTTATGCAACCATCACCACCATCTATCTTAAGAACTGAAACTCTGTACCCATTAAACAATAACTACCCATTTTCTCCTAACCCCCAGCCCCTGGCCACCACCATTCTACTTTCTTTCTTTTAATTTGGCTCGTCTAGGTACCTTATATAAGTATAATCATATAGTATTTGTCTTTTTGTGACTGGCTTATTTCACTTAGCAGAATGTCTTCAAAGTTCACTCGTGTGTTAGAATATCCTTCTCTTTTAAGACTGAATAGTATTTCATTGTATGGATGTACCACATTTTGTTTATTCATCCATTGGTAGACTCTTGGGTTGCTTCTACCTGTTGGCTGTTGTGAATAATGCTGCTGTGAACATGGGTATGCAAATATCTCTTGAAGTCCTCATTTTCAGTTCTTTGAGTGTGTATACCTATAAGTGGAATTGCTGGATTATATAGTAGTTTTTAAAAATTTTTTCAGGAACTTCCATACTGTTTTCCATAGTGGCTGCACCATTTCACATTCCCATCAGCAGTGCACAAGAATTCCAGTTTCTCCATGTCCTTTCCAACACTTGTTATTTTCTGTTTTTTTTTTCCCTCAATAGGAGTCATCCTAATGGGTGTGAGGTGGTATCTCATTGTGGTTTTGATTTACATTTCTCTAATAATTAGTAATATTCAGCATCTTCTCATGTGTTTATTGTCCATTTGCATATCTTCTTTGGAGAAATGTCTGTTCAAGTTTTTTGCCCATTTTTTAAATTGGATTTGAATTTTTGTTATTGAGTTGAAGGAGTTCTTTATATATGCTGGATATTAACCCCTTATAGGATATATAATTTACAAATGTTTTCTCCCGTTCTTTTCTTTTGATTGTGGCCTTTGATGCAGCCAGTATTCTTTTAGCAAACATTAAATTATGAGGGAGAGTTGTTGCTTCTGAGGTAAATTCACTGAGTTCAAACCAACGAATCAGTTTCTTCCCTTTTCCTTTAGAGTTTCTGGGTTTAGTTGAAGGTGGGTTGGAATTCTTTTTCTGGAATGTTGCTTTCTAGGTGTGGTTTCCTGACCTAGTATCTCTTGAATGGTGTTGCTCCCCTTTCTTTCTTTTTCATGCCTCATAGCTATGGTTATTAGAATAAGCATCACAATTTATTTCCCTTGGCTGGTCCCTCATCACCAGCTGTCCATTTAGAACCAGGCCCTGCCATAGCTTCTTTTGTGTAACATCCCTTTCGTGTTGTAGTTACGTGAAACCTGCTCATGCCCTTCCTCATTGACTTTGACCTGGATCATGGCAGTGGCTTCCAAACAGGTCTCCTGCTTCATATTTCTCTTACCTTTATTCTTCTTGCGTACTATTTAGACTGGTCTTTCCACAGCACCACCTCAGAAATGAAAACTGAACCTCTTTCAGGGGCTTTGTGATGCTCCCAAGATCAAGTTCAAACTGCTAAGCTTGGCAGTCAGACTCCTTCCACCATAACCATATAACCTTCCTTTCCAGCCTTTTTACTTCCCAGGTCATTACTGTGTTGGGGTTCTTGGTCAAGGCAGGAGCGTGGCAGCTGGGATGTTTCTCCTTGTCTGTGACTTCAGATTTCCTCACTGTGCCCTCAGCTTGTAGTGCTCTCACCTCTTCTCCTTGCCTTGCTTTTCAAAGCCCCATTCAAATCCATTTCCTCCCTGAATCCTTTTCCAGCTGCTCCAACCCATAGGGATCGTCTCCCTTCTTCAGAATTATTATGGCACTTATTTTCTGGGCTGTTCATCAAGCAGTTGATTTTAACTGCTCTGTATTGTTTGCCTTTGTGTGTGTGTGTGTGCGCACATGCATGTATCCTGTCCTTAGTTCCTTGAGGTAGTAATCATGTCTTATACTCTGTACAGTCCTGTACATATAGGTCATTGATAGATATTCATTGATCTATAATATTGGTTCTCAAAGTGTAGTCAGTGCATGACCCTGGAGGATTCCTGAGACCCTTTCAGTGGGTCTGTGAGATCAGCACTATTTTCATAATATTAACATGTTATTTACATTTTTATACTGTGCAGACATAGGCACTGCAAAAGCAGTGCTGGGTGAAACTGCTGATGTGCTAGCAGGAGCCAAGGCGGGGGCACTCAGCTGAGCTTGAGTAGTCATGGTAGTTGAACAGTTGTGTTCTCGGAGTGAGAGATGGTGCCAGTTTCACTAAATGTTCTTGATGAAGCAGTGAAAATTATTAGCTTTATCATATCTCAGCCTTTATAGTACCCCCTCACCATGGGGCATGCTGGATCCTTTATCTTGCAATACATGTGTTTTCCCAGTTTTACAAATCACAAAAGCACAGGAAAACAGAGCGGTTAAGTCACTGGCTCAGACTTATTCAGGAGGTAAGTAGCAGAGCCAAGTTTTAGGCCTCGTTCAAGTCTGATTCAAAAGCCCGAGCTCTTCATGCTGCTCCACCACTGCACAGAAAAGCATGTGTTATGAATCAGCCCTGTATACACACTGCAGGTTAGTCATTAGAATAAAAGTACATTATCTTTTATTTTCGGCCATGCTGCGGCATGTGGGATCTTAGTTCCCCAACCAGGGATTGAACCCTTGCCCCTGCAGTGGAAGCTCGGAGTCTTAACCACTGGACCAGCAGGAAAGTGGTTCAGGAAAGTCCTGAAAAGTGCATTATCTGAAGATGATTCATGCAGGGCTCATGCAGTGGCTGAAGGTCCTGCCTATGCTTTTTTTTTTTTTTTGGAACCCAGGCTGTAGTCTTGTACTGTTTTGTGGAACCGGATCCTTAGAAAGTGAGCAAAACTTCATAGCAGACCCTCACTGGAAGGCTGTAGGCTTTATGTCTTATAGATTAGTAGTAGTATGTAAATGGAGCTCAAGGTTGGGGAGATTTACAGGGTGGCTGTAGTTCAGAGGCCACTGCTTGGACTAGTAGCCCTTCTTGGTTTCATTCAGGGATACAGAAACTTTAGGTCATCTGAAAGTGTTGTTTTGGATCAGCAATGGGTTCCCCCACTGGCAGAAGAGGAAACGGGAATGGAGTTGAAGGCAGTGAACGTGAGGTTAGCACTGTCTGTCTGATCCTAGGCTCTTGGGTTATTTGCTGAGAGCATCAGGTGACTGAGAGAAAAGCAAGTGTGAAAGCAGATTGAGAAAAGGGGAAGCTACCCCACCCACGCACCCTGCACAGGAGTGTATATTGCCAGTTTCCACTCTGGATGGTGTACAGTCAGGCCCTCGCATTTGGGATCGTCTGCAGAACGCTTGTTTCCGCTTGCTAGGTTTGCTGACCGAGAGAACTTCACAAGTGTTTGTACTTTCAGTGTCTCAAATGCTTAAGCAGCTTGACTTTCTACTGTTTAGATACTTCAAAATTGTCTTTGTAAATTTGTTTTGAAAGTAATTATATGAACTTTATTTATATTACACATTATACCTCTTTATTAAAGAGTGTATATTTGTTATACTTTATTATAATTATTAAACTCTCATTGTTTTCTTTCTTTGTAACCACCTCAATGGAAATGGAAATATGAGTACCTATTTTAGCCCAAAGAGCAGGGAAAGGAGGTGTAATTCTTTTTTTCATATTTTGGTCTTCACCAACTCGTTTTATTCCCAGGTTTCTCATAATGTGCTTTCAAACCAAAGTCTTCCATTTGCTCAGCACTGCTGTTGCCAGTGTGTAATTGGAACTTGTCCTTTGGATTTGTATTATGTAAATAGGCTTTGACAGGGGCAAATTTAAACTGTTGTAAAGATTGCCTATTTATTTCTAAAACTGTATTTTGTGGTAGAATTGAATTGCTAATTGTGTTGAAGGATTTTTAAAATGAGGGGAAAATAAAACGAAAACTTATGAATAGTTGCACAGTAAAAAAAAAAAATAGAAGAGGAAAATATGAACATTGTGCATTTTGCCTCTGAACTGGTCAGTAGCTGTTCATTCCAATGATAATTAACAAAAAAGATTCCCAGACATAAATGAAAATGAGTTTTAGTGGGATATAGCTGCTTATATATAGAATGAAGATGGAAAGTGTACTATAAATACAAATGATACGGCTTCAGAGTGTTCCTTTATTTAGTAATTTGGGAAGAGTTAGGGAGCTCTAGAATTGGCCAAGCAAGTTGGTGTACTACATATTTTGTTAATTCTTATGTCAGAATGCCTTTTCTTGGTGTGGGTGCATTTCTAAGATGAATGGTTAATTTGTTCTTGGTTCTTTTCAATGACTGTCTTTGAGCAAATGACAAATTGAAAAGATGTCCTAACTCTGAGACTGCTGGCATATGCTTGAGACTTTTTCTTCTTTCAGCTTTCCCATTGTATTTGGGAAGTATATGACTGGATGTCACCTACATGGCTTGGGAGAAGGGTTAGCTTCTGTTTTCTAAATTTGATTCTGGGCTTTGTATTATGTAGGATTGTGGCTTTTTTTTTTTTTTTTTTTTTTCGATACGCGGGCCTCTCACTCTTGTGGCCTCTCCCATTGCGGAGCGCAGGCTCTGGACGTGCAGGCTCAGCGGCCATGGCTCACGGGCCCAGCCTCTCCACGGCATGTGGGATCTTCCTGGACCGGGGCACGAACCCGTGTCCCCTGCATCGGCAGGCGGACTCTCAACCACTGCGCCACCAGGGAAGCCCAGGATTGTGGCTTTTTGATGAGGAAAAAAAATCTTACTTGTAACCTCAGAGGGTGACAAAGGGTGTCGTGTGAACTTTTTTGGTTGAGTTCTCTGGGGTTGGGATGTTTTGTTTGTTAAATTTTAGTTTCAGGTGTGGGGTGGTAGTCAAGTTATTCTAGAAATTGATCATTTTTCTTTGGTTAGTCTCCTGAGAAATTTCAGAGAGAAATGACTTTTTAAAGTGAGATACGAGTAGATACATTATTAGCTCCTAAAATGTGACGGGAGGTGTTTGAGCTGGTGCTTTGAGTAAGCTCAGAATTCATGGGTCAAGGCAGATTTGTAAACAGAAGGATGTTGAGTCAGTATGTTAAATGGCATTAGAAAGATTTGAACAAAGGTGGAAACAGATGATAGAGCAACTTTATCTGCGTTGAGGAGTTGAGGAGGGAAGGAGGGAAGTAGAGTTGACCTTTGAATAACACTGTTTTGGACTATGTGGGTCCACTTATATGTAGATTTTTTTCAATAGTAAATATTTCAGTACTACATGGTCCATGAATGTGGAACCGTGGATACCAAGGAACATATACATTGGGCCGACTATAAGCTATATGCCGATTTTCAGCTTTGCCGAGGATCAGTGCCCCTAACCCATGCGTTGTTCAAGGGTCACCTGTACAGTCTAAAACCTTGAAAGTGTTAAAGAAGAATGCGAGGTTATCCTTTTATAAACTCAGAGTTCACTGGACTGCCAGACACTTAAGAATTATTATTCTAAACAACTATTCTTTGTGCAGTTTATGTTTAGCTCTGTGATAGGTGCTTGAGACAGGAGTTACAAAAGAAATATGTGGTGGTCTTGCCTCAGTAATTTTTTGGAGCAGCCTGATTAACTTTGGGTTCAAGACTGTGGTGTGGGTAGCCAGATACTTTGGCAGACTGGTGCCCTTTTGTTCATTCTGTTCATTTCCCCTCTTCCTGCTATTAAATTGCTTTGGAAATCATCCATCTCATTAATGTAAAATCACACCTTGTACCTCTCGCCATTAGTACCCACGGGCATGAGTGGTAGCCACAACAATTTTAGGGACTTCAGTGGTCAATGAGTGTGTCCAAGGTGCTTAATTTCTTCTACAATTAACTAGTTTTCAGTGGGGAAAAGGAAATTTGAGAGCTTTTGGGTGACTTGCTGTAACTTACAGGACATGTAAAGTATCACATTGTATCATGATAGATTATCGGAATTTTGGTGTATGTTGGAATGTTAGAAATAGTGTCAAGGTCATTCTCCTGAAAATCGACCCATCTGAAAACCAGTATGTTTGCTCTAGTCCATTCTCACCAAGGCCATGGTTTCCATGTTCATTCTTCTTCCTCCCTCTCCATTAAAAGATATAAATTTTAGGCGTCCTCTACACACACTCCTTTAAAATTGTACTGTAACTTGGAAGATGACCTGTCCTTTAAGGGTTATGTACTTAATAGAATTGACATTTGTTATCTGTGGTGGAGTATGATATGTTAACATCATAGAGATGTACTAGGTTTCAATATGAAATATGGGATTTTTAAAAACATCTTTATTGGAGTATTATTGCTTTACAATGGTGTGTCAGTTTTTGCTTTATAACAAGGTGAATCAGCTATACATATACATATATCCCCGTATCTCCTCCCTCTTGCGTCTCCCTCCCACCCCCCCATCCCACCCCTCTAGGTGGTCACAAAGCACTGAGCTGATCTCCCTGTGCTATGCGACTGCTTCCCACTAAGCTACCTGTTTTGCATTTGGTAGTGTATATATGTCCATGCCACTCTCTCACTTTGTCCCAGCTTACCCTTCCCCCTCCCCATGTCCTCAAGTCCATTCTCTGTGTCTGTGTCTTTATTCCTGTCCTGCCCCTAGGTTCTTCATAACCATCTTTTTTTTTAGATTCCATATATATGTGTTAGCATACGGTATTTGTTTTTCTCTTTCTGACTTACTTCACTCTGTCTGATAGACTCTATGTCCGTCTACCTCACTACAAATAACTCAATTTCATTGCTTTTTATGGCTGAGTAATACTCCATTGTATATATGTGCCACATCTTCTTTATCCATTCATCTGTTGATGGACACTTAAGTTGCTGCCATGTCCTGGCTCTTGTAAATACTGCTGCAATGAACATTGTGGTACATGACTCTTTTTGAATCATGGTTTTCTCAGGGTATATGCCCAGTAGTGGGATTGCTGGGTCGTATGGTAGTTCTGTTTTTAGTTTTTTAAGGAACCTCCATACTGTTCTCCATAGTGGCTGTATGAATTTATATTCCCACCAACAGTGCAGGAGGGTTCCCTTTTCTCCACACCCTCTCCAGCGAAATATGGGATTTTGTTCACCAAACTGTCTTGCTTCCTTTCTTCCCAAAAGAATATTAATTAATGCTTAACTTGAACAACTTAACTTGATTTTTGTAATAAATTTTTCTTGTAAGCTTGCTAACTTATGAACAGCAGGTAACTTTTTCTTGCTTTCTGTTTTTTTTGCTGATTAAGTTCTAGAATGGTATTAGGAAAAAATTTTTTTTTTGAGTTTTGAACTTTACTTAATTTTGGCTGCGTTGGGTCTTCGTTGCTGCATGCAGGCTTTCTCTAGTTGAGGTGAGCGGGGGCTACTCTTTGTTGTGGTGCGCGGGCTTCTAATTGCGGTGGCTTCTCTTGTTGCGGAGCACAGCGCGGGCTTCAGTAGTTGTGGCTCGCAGGCTCTAGAGTGCAGACTCAGTAGTTGTGGCGCACTGGCTTAGTTGCTCCATGCCATGTGAGATCTTCCCAGACCACGGTTTGAACCCGTGTCCCCTGCCTTGGCAGGCAGATTCTTAACCACTGTGCCACCCGGGAAGTCCCTAGAATGGTATTAGAAATATTAATATGTTCACCCTAGGTAGGGGCAAAGCCTTTTTTTTTTCCTAAATATATACCAGGTGAGCTTCCAATAGTTTTGGACTTCGAGATTTTAGAAACCGACGCGCAGGCTCAGCGGCCATGGCTCACGGGCCTAGCTGCTCTGCAGCGGCATGTGGGATCCTCCTGGACCGGGGCACGAACACGTGTCCCCTGCATCGTCAGGCGGATTCTCAACCACTGCGCCACCAGGGAAGCCCTCTCAAACCTCATTTTGAGAGGAATTTTGACTTTGCTTTTTCTTTGTCATAAGTTAAAATTGCTATGTATGACCAAATGAATCGTTCTGATACGATTTTTTTGGGTAAAATTGGAACAGCATTCAAACAGTAGACCTTTAACTTAGAAGATATTATTTATATAAAAATTAACCAGAAATCACTGAAATGTAGTTTTGGAGTATTGGTCAGTATTGTCGAGTTAATAAGTTAATCAGTATGGTTAAGAAGGGTATTTGGCAGAAACAGAAATGTTGAAATATAATGACAAGTCATGCAGTGTTAAAAGAACAGTCCTTTTTTAACCCATTCAGAGACTTTTTGTGATACTTAATTTGAGCGCAGTGGCATCATTGGCAGAATTTGTTATCCTTTGTGTGTGTGTGTGTGTGTGTGTGTGTGTGTGTGTGTGTGTGCTACCATTTACTGAGTTTCTTATATGTTCTGGCCATTATGTCCTAAGTGCTCATTAATCCTCACCATGACCCAGTGAAGAAGGTGACATTGTTGTAGTTTCACAGAAGGGGAAATTAAGTGTAACTATTAATCAGCTGTTCAAATGGCACAAAGCCACGGGAGTTACTGGTCTTGGGAAACGAACCCAAGTCCGTCTGGCTCCTGCTTAGGTTTGTCCGATAGAAATATAATGTGAGCCTCATATATGTAATTTAAAATTTTCTAGTGACCATATTAAAAAAGTAAAAAGAAACAAGTGATATTAATTTTAATATTTTCCTTAACTTAAAATATGCAAAATATTTCAACATATAATTAATATAAAAATTTAGATACTGTACATTCTTTTTTGGTATAATACTAAGTCTGAAAGTCAGTGTGTATTTTACATGTATAGCACATCTCAGTTTGGACTGCTTTTTAAGAGTTCAGTATCCGCATGTGGCTGGCTGGTGGCTCCTATGTTGGATGGTGCAGTCCCAGCACCTCTGCTGTTGCCACTACTCTATTCTACTTAAGTGTCAAGGAATGAAGAGTTCAACATCAGCCCTAAGTTTTGCATGTTTTTGATTGATTTCCGCTTATAGCGTATGATTATAGCATTGACTAGTTTAATAAAATAAGTCCTTAGAAAAAGTGGCAGAGTAGCCTTGTGGTCATGCAGATATTTGGTTGTCTTTCCCATATTTAGAAATTCTGCCCCTCTGAACAGGAGTAGATGATGTAGGTTAAAATAGTCGAGCAGTATTTAAAAGGCAAGTAATTACCCTTAGGCTGGAGATTTTAAGGAATTCAGTTACGTACTTATCCTTAATAATAAAGACCACAAATGACTAAGACCACTTTTAACCACAAAAGGGGAACAGCTGAAATAGTGTACGTGCATTTAAGGTAGATAGTTCAGCAGTCTATTTTCAGTGCCTACTGTGTGCCAGGCATTGTTACATGTTTAGGGATTAAAATAAGAAATGAACTCTTAAGAATCTCATTCTCAAGGGTTTAATTAGAACAATTGTTTCCAGAAAGATATTTTTTTTCCCCCATCTGATTGGTGTTGAGAAGAAAAACTGGGGGGTGATGGGAAGAGTCAAACTGTGTATCTTTTGGGATATTGCACCATGAAAACAGTGTTTGCTTCAGGTACAACTTTTGTCTCACAGCATTGTAGGATTTCAGGAAAGTGCTTTGCGAATTTCTTTGTGTGCATTTTAAGAAGGTATTACATTGTACTGAGAGGGTTGAAATGTCAGAGCCCCAGAACAAGTTTAAAATACTCTCCTTCTGACAGTCTGTGATTTGCCATTATGTTGCCACATTTCTGTTCCTGGTAAAGACCCGTTGATCATGTTGATTAACTTGGTGTGTATTTTTGACTGAGCTTTTCACCTAGAGTATGATTGTCAGTACTGACCTGTATATCATTATGTACAGGATTGCTTGGTTGCAAGGTAGATGGAAGTATAGGTGCTTAATCATTTAAAGTTAAGAGTTTGTTGCATTCTAGTTTATTTGGGCTGGGGAGGAGAGTAATGTTTTTCCAAATTCAGTGGTTTTTTTGGTGAGGGGAAAGAGGAAATAGAAATGATTAGTTAACTAGCATTTATTTGTTGTTTCAAAAAATTGAAAGCTCTTAAAGATAGTGGCATTTTGTCAGCGACAAAACATGCATGTGTGTCATATTTTCTGTTGCTAAAGGTCATTGCCTCAGGGTTAATAGGGCAATGAGAAGGGAAATTGTTCACTTCATTTTTTTCTCTGGAGTCACAGAGTGAAGAGGATGGGAGAAAGAAGACACACCTTTTATGTTGTCATGTCATTTCTAGATGCCTAAGGGTGTCTGACCCTTGAAACAGTGTTCTTACACAGCCGTGGAAGCTTCACTGTGCAGACTCTTGTCACTTCATTTTTATGGTGATCTGCAGAACAGCTTCTTTTTTTCTTTTTTCTTTTTTTTTTTTTTTTGGCCACGCGAGGCGTGTGGAACTGGAACTTCCCCCACCCAGGGATTGAACCCATGCCCCCTGCACTGGGAGTGCCTGTGTAGTCTTAACCACGGGACCACCAGGGAAGTCCCAGAACAGAAAGTCTGACCCATGACTTTGGGTGCAATTGTTGGGCTTGTTAGCCCAGTCTGTTACTCTTCCTGCTTGAAGGAATGGGTGCAAGGTTGTTACTGTTTATCCAACGTGAAGACCATTTCCCAGCTATTTGTAAAGCAGTCACTTGACCATCTCCTTAGATAAAAAAGGCAAATACAAGTTGGAAGTTGATACTTAAAACTTATACCCTTATTGGGACATGGAGGAGGAATACCTTATTTTACCAGAATATAACGCCAGGAAATTTTGTTGAGAGTAAAAATGTAGGGACCAGAGATACATTTTGAAGGGGCTCAAGAGCTAGCTATTTTATGTGAGAGAAGTTACCTGAACAGCATGGAATTGTAGGAAGGGAAGCTGAAATATAAAATAATTTTTCTTTCTACTCCTTTCTTCAGTATTGGAAAACATTTTTAAGGGATTACACCTAAAAATGTTAGATTTCACACTTAAAGGAGTTATTGGCCCATTCCTAGTTTTTCATAGATTAGGACACTTGAATTACGTGGAAGTCTGCAAACCATTTCCAGTAGAATCTCATTAAACAAAGGTGCAAATGGACAATGACTCAGAAATCCAGACAATAATGATTTTGATGATTTTTGTGTGGTTTCTAAAGTTTTTAAAAAATGATGGGACTTCCCTGGTGGCACAGTGGTTAAGAATACTCCTGCCAATGCAGGGGACACGGATTCAAGCCCTGGTCCAGGAAGATCCCACATGCCACAGAGCAACTAAGCCCACACGCCACAACTACTGAGCCTGCGCTCTAGAGCCAGTGAGCCACAGCTACTGAAGCACCCACTCCTAGATCCCATATGCTCCGCAACAAGAGAAGCCACTGCAATGAGAAGCCCGCGCACCACAAGGAAGAGTAGCCCCCGCCCGCCACAACTAGAGGAAGCCCGTGCACAGCAACGAAGATCCTACGCAGCCAAAAATAAATAAATAAATAAATCGATTAAAAAAAAGTGACCAAAAAAATAGTGAGTCTCATAAAATAAGTCTTTTGTGAGATATCTAGGCATCAGAACAGTCCATGGTGCACATAGAATTGGTATAAATTAAGGGAGAATGTGCTTTAGATTGTGTTAGAGCTCTTGTAGTATGCTAGAGACTCTTAAAGGGTGGGCAAAGCTAAAACTAAAAATAGCTGGAGGCTTATATGCACATTTGAACTTTTGAAGCAGCTGGAGCGGGTCTCTTAATTCCTTTACCCCTCCCAGCTGAATAGTTCTCCCTCTCTGTTAGCAGTTTTATTGAGAAGTCTTCACTGGCTCTTAGGGCATTTTTGAGAGAGAGATGTGAACGGAGCTTGGATTAGAGCACAGAAAGTGGAAGGAATAGCATGGAACATTTGATGATCTCTGCCACTGTCAAAAAATAAAAGCAAAACTTGATTGGAGAGGTTCCAAGAGAGTAGCAGATGTTTTTATGGAGGGGTGTATGTGAGTGTTTATGTTCATATATATATATATTTTTCCTTTACCTTTCTCTCCTCCAATCTAATACTTATTCTTGTCCAGACTTTGACAGTGTAATGGAAGAGGCAAAGACTTTTCTTCCTCTGTAAATGAGTTACAAATTTTCCCAGGTCCAAGGCGGGTAACAGAGGGAACTTTATAGGTTTTTTCTTTACTTCATAGGTTTATTAATATTGTTTTAAAATGTTTGAATAAAAGTTCATTTCTCAGGTTGCTGTTTTTCAGTTTGTATGCATTGTTAAACAGCTGCATTTTCCCATGTTGATTAAGGAATACTTGTTTTAGTAACGCCACTGTCGCCGCTCTATGAGTGAGGTCTCCCCTCTTCCCACCCCTTTTCATATCCAGTACCTAGAACACTGCCTGGCACTAAAATAGGTGCTCCAGTATACATCAGCATTCCTAAGGCCTTTGTTACAACTACAACTAGAGGATTGATAGGAGTAATACACATGATGATGGGCTCTATCATTGTTTCTCTCTGCAAATTATTTATCCACAGTCATTTGAATGATTACTTTATACCAACCAGTATGTGTGGTCCTGCGATATACATTTTTAGGACCTAATCTCACCCTCAGGGAGTTTATTATTTTAGTTGGAGAGGCTAGACTAGTCAACCAACAACCAGCAGTATGGAGGTGCTGTGTTAAGAGCTTTGATAGTGTGCTTTGGAGAGTATTGGGGGGGGCACTTGACCCAGTTTTTCCATGCATTGAGAGAATTAGGTGACTGTTTCTTGAACGAAGTGATGTTTATGTTACCATGTTCTGAAGGATGGGGAGGAATTAGTTGGGGAAGAGTTGGGGTTAGAGTAGGAAAGCCTTGGAGGCATGGAGAGCCTGTCCCTTGCAATGCAGAAGTACTATATTCAGTTTTCAGGTTACCTACCGTTTTGACTCATCTGTGAGGAAGAGTAATTGGTTTTGTTTGGATTTAATTCCTGTTGTAATTTGAACAAAGCTCCTTTCCAGTGGACCAGTTTAAGAAAGAATAAGTTATCAATCCTACCTAACCTAATTAAACCAAACCAAACCAAATGTTGCACCCTTCCCAGTATATTCCTGTACATGGTTCTAAATTAAGGAAAAAACCCATTTCAACTTTATTGTGGATAGAAGTTGTGTTATTGTACACTTTCTTATATTGGCAGCGACTCCATCTCAGTAATGCGGATGCTCTGTAGTAAAATGGATGACTAAAAAATACTTAGTGCAATATTTTCTTATTAATATGATATTGCTACCTTATTAATTATAATATACTGCATGGGCAACATACAAGTGAGCTCCTTGAATATTGTACAACATTATATATATTCAGGTTTATTGTATTTTTATTGGAATTCCCTTTATGTTATTTATAAAGAAAAGCCTGGTTGTAAATGATAATTTTGGAGGCATGTTTAAATTGTAAAAGATAAAAACGTACAGTTCTTGGGAAGTAATTCTTGGAGTATCAGACGGTATTCGTTCATTTAAAGAAGGTCCTCTAAGGACTTTAACACTTGGAAGACATATCATTTTCATTCCAGGACAAAGGCCTCTTTGAAAGTATTGATATTAACTGGTGGGATAGATATGTTTTTTGGGGTGAGAGATAGTTTTGGTTTTTAAAAATAGCCCCAAAGTTATTTAGAAACAAATAGATAATAAGTTGCAAAGAACTATTCTGTGTTAAGAAGAAAATGAGACACGTCTATAAATATCTAATGCTATTTTGAAGATCCTTATAAAAGAGAAGCTCCAAAAATACTTTGAACAATGGCAGTGTTGGTGGAATAAGAATTGACTCTTCCAAAAGGACCTTGAATAGGATAATCAATGGTTCATTGTATAACTTCCAATTTTGACTCTTAAGTGCTTGCAGTGGTAAATGGCTAGTTTGAAAATAAGAAAGTGTGGTTTTCCAAAAGGCTTCCCATTTCTATTAGGATTCTGTGTTATCAAAGTCTTTAATATTCTGTATTGGTTTAGTGAGTAATAGTAATGGGTGTTTCCCTTAATTAATTTAAACGTAAGGTTTCACTGTTGCATGAGGCCTTGATAATTATTAAGCCAAGTGCTGATTAGGGCAGTGGGCAAAGGAGCAGTGTTCAGTCAGTGAGTTGAGAACTTAATCATCTCTTACAGTGAATTAATGAGCCTTTACTGTTGGGGGCCTCTGACATTACTGTCAAGGATCATACAAAAATAGATAAAAATCTAAGAGAATTAAGTTTTTGTTTAGGCACTTTCACTTGTATATTGAGGTAACACAGTCTGTGGATAAATCTTTGTTTTTTAAATTTTTTTAGTGTAACTGAAGCAGTTGCACATATTTAAAGAGTATTTTCACACTTGGATTTAGGCTGAGGAAAACATAAAGTGATCGTGAAAATGTAAAGGAGAAAAATACTCTGAGTTCTCACTGCCATTCAGGGGAAAACTTTGTGGAAAATCGTACAGGATGATTTAGGTTTACCTGACTGGTGAGTGCAGTTTCTGCTCAGTTACCACATTTTGTCATTTAAAATCCTAAGACGAGAGAAGTTCTAGCTGTAGTCCTGTCCCCACCCCTAAATGTTTTTTAAAGGATGATGTATTGCAGGAGATTTTTACTTTATTCCACATCATACCCTCTCCTTCATAACCGTCTCTGAGGAATTTTCTTTTAGGTAATTGCGGCCATCACTTATGTATATAGTTACTTTGACTAGAGATTTAGATCGCATGTGTGAAATCCTGTTTCAACAGAACCTTGTTCTTCATGCTTTAATAGGAGTAGAGAACCCTGGTCATGAGAAATGTTGGGGTTTGTTCTCCTTCCTTTTCCCAGTATAAAGTTTTGAGAAGGTTATGTTATCTTGAACTAAAAGCTCTGTAGGGTGGTTTTATGACAGGAGCATGAGTGGCATGCAAGGATAATGAGTCCTTTAGGCAAAAATCTGTGGCCATTTGTGGTTTGGAAAAAAAAAAAAGTCCTTTGAAAATCCTGGGCAATAAAATTGTATTAAAACTAAAATGTTAGCCATAAATGTTTAGTAAGTGCTAGAATATGTTGCAACTTGAAGAAGTCATTGAAATCATCTTGTCCAGTTTGTTCATTTTATTGATGAGAAACCTAAAGGTCAAAGAGGTGGAAAGAGATTAAAATAGCATTCCAGATCTGATAAGACTAATTGTAGTAGAAGTATACGTAAAGATCTGCATTTGGGTCCAGAAAACCAGTTATGCAGGAATAGGTGAAGGAGGTCTTGGGTTAGTTAGAGCGTTAATTGACCATAATAAGTGTACTTTAGTCATGAGTGACATGGCCATCAGAATTGCTAAATTCATTTTTAATTGCAATAGTAAAAGTATAATGTCCAAAAAAAGGGACATTGGTGGCCTCTTAGAGAAGAAGACCACACCTGAAGGTTCAGACTGTTAATGTACTTAGTCCTGGATTATCTATTTTCAGAGAAACATTGACAAATGAGTTTGTCTTACCATCCAGTTTATACTCCTGAGCACTGTTTGAAACCAGATGCCCCAGGTCACTGACTTCAAGTGTTGTTCCTGGCCTCAGGAGCAAGGCTGACCTTTTTACCTGTTTTCTTCAGCATGATTCTCTTGCCTTTCCTACTGCCTCAAGATCACAGTAACACCTTTTACTTTCCTCCAGGCCTGCTCAGGACGTGGTACCCTTGTTTAACGCTGTGAAGGATAGAAGTTGTTTCTCAGCGTCTTGTGGAGTCAGGCCCTGAACCTCAGTAAAGATGAGGCCTCTCCTCTTTTTTCAGAGTGGCTGGTGAGGGGTGGGTGTTAAATGGTCATTTGTGGGTTTGCATTTCTGCTGTTAAAGGTTTCTAAAAGGGACTTAAATGTAAGGCCCAGAAATCTTTTACTTTTTGGCTTCCCTGTGATTTTGCATATATCAGAGATGGTAGCTGAGGATAGCACTGAGGACTGACACACCTACAGGAATCAAAAAACAGCGAACACCTGAGAAGGCACACATTCAAAAATGGTGCTAGGATGACCATGTGGTTCTTTTCTACTAGGTTATCATCGTTTTTATTATTGATATCTTACCTTCTGAGTTTCTACCTGAGGAGGAAGGGAGCTAATCTTTATTGAACATCTAGGTAAGGAGCCACATGCTTTACAACTATCTCTTTATCTTATAGTAGTGTTCTCACCCCACTTATAGGGTAAGATAAAGAAACTGTGGTGTGTGAATGAAGTCATACCATGTAGCTAGTGGAATTGTAATTCACTTGTGTCTTGACTCAAAAGATCTTGTGTCACATTTATTTGATGACCAAGGAAGACAAATTAGTATATTTTTCTTGTTTAGAATGGCCTAACAACCACCATTCTTTTCTACCTAATTCTTTACTTTTATACTTGTTAGGCTCTTTATCTGTGTTTTCCCTTTTTCCCTGGTGGATTTTGAGTTCTTAATTTTTTTGAGTTTCTAATTTAGGATCACATGCTTCTGGAGTTTCCTTGGATGATCTTCTCCCTTCCTGTCTCCCTTATAAGACTAATGGTCCATCTGGAAGTTGTTTTACAGGCCAGGGAAGAGGGAAGCATGGGAGGTTATTCCCTAAACTGCTTCTTAATATTTTGTTTTTATTGGACTAATTTCCTTTACTGGTTGAGCATCTATTATTGACATGATGTGGTGCGTGGTGCCCAGGAAAATAGTAACCTCCCTTCTGGCCCTCAGGAGATTTAGGATTTAGTTTGGGAGCTAAAGTATGTACAGCTGGCATTGTGATAAGTGCCACAAGGCCATAGATTGTCTAACCAACCAACCAAAAACCAAATAAACAACTGTTTAGAAGGGGAAGGGAGCACAAATTTATACAGATATTACAGGGAGGCTGTGGTTCTCAATCCTGGCTTGAGATCAGAACATACTAGGGGGATTTTAATTGAGTAGGTCTGGTGCAGGGCAGGAATCTGTGATTCCAATACGCACAGTGATTTATGCCATCGAGGAGAATCTCTTAGTTCTCAGAAACAGGTTTGTTCTTATCTTCTGAATAAACCTTTGCATTTTCCTCTAGCCTGTACTTTAAAGTGGAAATAGTTGAACTTGAGTGCATTTTGGCTCATTGCCCTTGTCTAGTTAGTAGATCTGTGAATGTTATCTGTGATTGACTTAAGCAGAATTTCCAAAGTAGAAGTACATTCAGTCTTTCTAGGAGTTAGGTGTAGAACCTAGTATAGTAGACTTCATTTATTTGTATATTTTTTGGGATAAATTTGTGTATTTAATAGCAAAGCATCATCATCTTCTATAAAGTCTCATTAATTTGGACTCTGTTAATTTAAGTTTGTATTTTGGAGGCAGACAGGCACCGTTGTTTACCGAGTGTGCTGATTACATGTTTTAATCCTAGTTAGCAGGTCAAATGGAACCTCTTATCGGTAATGTTTTATTGGCTCCCAGTTTCAAGTTATCTGCATTAAAGTAATGAAAATTTCTTAAGTTCATTAACAGTTGTCACTAAATTATCTTTCTGAAGCAGTTTGAAATTGGTTGAAGTTGTAAACTCTGTTTTCCGTATAGAAATATGCTGACACTTTCTCTTCAGTTGTAGAGAGATACTGTGTATGACTCAGAATCTTTCCCATCAGGGGAGATAAAAGTGATGTGTATGTTAGTGGCTGTTGGTAGATTTGTTGCTTAAAAGCTGTAAGTTATATTTCTCTGAACCAGCCTGTCTGATTTCCAGCTGTATAGTTATGTTGTCTTGAAGTTCTTAGTCATTCCTACACTTGTGCTTGAAGTGGTATTGTGGGCCTTTGTAGTGTTTCTGCTTTTCATCCTGTTTTAACATGTCTGACAGTTACTGTTAATCTAGCCGCCTCCATTCCTATCCTAATCATTACATATAACGACTAGCATTTGAATACTTACTATATACCAGGCATTACGCTTGATGGCTTTACACTTATTACCTTAACATTCATAATAATACCTATGTGAGTAGTATTGTTATTATCCATATTATGCATATGAGAAAGTTTTGAAGGTTTAAATGCTTGCCTTAGGTCATAGAACTAAAATTAATGGAAATCCATGTCTGTGCTGGGAACCCATAGTTTTAACTTTGCTGTACCAGGACCAGGCCAGATCTTCATCATCAGTTAGCGTTATTTTGTTTTGTCTTTTTGTATAGTCACTGGGGATTTTGATTCCAGCAGATGGAATAGTCACAAGTGTATTACTTCCCAGACATTCACACTAATGGTATAGAGGCTCATGCTCAACCAAGGACAGTAAACATTATAACATTGTTTAGAAGCATATTTGTTACAAATTTAGGAACCAGGTGTGTCAGGAAAATCCAAAATACCACTGGTTATGCTATTATAGTGATTAAGAACTCAGGTGGGGAGCATTTATACCTTAGTTCTGCCTGTCCTGTGACCCCAGGCAAATGATTCAACCTTCCCAGTCCTCGGTTTCCTCACCTGTAAAACAAGGGTAGTACTAGTACCTTACTCCAAAGAGAGATTGTGAAGGTGAAATACTTAGCAGAGTATCTCGCAAATAGTAAGCTTCAAATGTTGCCTTCCTATTATGAGCCAATAGGAAAATCATAGTAGTATTAAATTTAGATTATGTAAAAGCTCTGAGGTGGAGATGATCAAATATTGAGGTGCTGGTACTTTGTACCAAAGTACTAAGGTACTTTGTCCAAAGTACTTTGGTACTTTGTACCAAAGTACTAAGATACTTTGTCCCTTAGTGTTAAGCAGAATTGTGTTGGTGGTCTTAAGCTCTGCTATTTCCAGCCATAGATAATTACTTCAGGAATATAAAAATTCCAAGTTCTGAAATATTTTAAAACATTTTAGAGTGGTTTATGTTTAAAAATATTCTTGCTAATATGAAAGTGAAGTAAATGATAAGAAAATTGATTACCAGGTTATTTTAGCAGAGTGACCTTAGGATAGATAAAACTTGAAAAATATGAAGTAGAGTTGTATGTGCTTGTGGGCTTGCATTTGGTAGGAGCGATGCAGGCAGAAGAGATGTCAAGTGACAATTACTGATCAGAAGGAAGGGTTGATGTAATTGTGCCTATGTGTGGTTTTGTGTATGAAAAAGATGCCTTTAATGTTAAAATGACTTTGAGAAATAGCATTTATCTAACCAAACTCTGTCATTTAGTCTTCTCTATAATATTTAAACACACTGTAAGTTTTCAAAAGAAAGCCATTAAGGAAAACTGTCTTGCCACGTAAGGTAGGGGTGGGAAACCATTTACTTTGTAAAGAGGCCTCTGAACTGTGCAAAAATTCATTGTAGGATATCCGAAATAAATGATTTAATTGGTGATTATTTGTTTCAATTTCCATGTTTGAAATTAGAACATAGACTGTTTAAAACTATATAAGGAGCAACATGCTTATGTTACATATTGTGGTCAGGTCAGGGAGAAGGAAATGGAGAGTGAAGTAGACAGATTTTTGGAAACTTCTGTCTACAGAAAAGTTACCCAATGAGTGGCATGTGTATGCATGACCTTCTCTGGACCAAAAGTGACACAGTGCAATATCACTCCCATCTTCAGGTCTTCTTTAAGTTAAAAGATAAATTTGTGTTGCATTTTTACAAGTACAGGAAGAGTGGCAATCTTCTCTGGTTGTATCTGGATCAGCTGATGAGCTGGAGCAGACGATTTCTAAGAATTTTTCCAGCTCTAAGATTTTATGATTCTTTGTCATCATCTGATAGAAATAATGACTGAAATAGCTGAGCACTTGAAGATTTCAAAAGTTCAATTGATAGAAATACTTTTTTACTAATTACTTCTGAATTTCATTGTGAGGCAGTTTATTTTTTTATAAATTTATTTATTTTTGGCTGCATTGGGTCTTCGTTGCTGTGTGCAGGCTTTCTCTAGTTGCAGCGAGCGGGGGCTACTCTTTGTTGTGGTGCACGGACTTCTCATTGCGGTGGCTTCTCTTGTTGCGGCGCACGGACCCTAGACGCACGGGCTTCAGTTGTTGTGGTGCAAGGGCTCAGTAGTTGTGGCTCATGGGCTCAGTAGTTGTGACTCACGGGCTTAGTTGCTCCATGGCATGTGGGATCCCCCTGGATCAGGCCTTGAACCCATGTTCCCTGCATTGGCAGGGAGATTCTTTTTCAAAATTTATTTATTTATTCATTTTTGGCTGCGTTGGGTCTTCGCTGCTCTACATGGCCTTCTCATTGCGGTGGCCTCCCTTGTTGTGGAGCCTGTGGGCTTCAGTAGTTATGGCACACGGGCCTAGTTGCTCCATGCCATGTGGGATCTTCCCGGACCAGGGATCGAACCCGTGTTCCCTGCCTTGGCAGGCGGACGCCCAGCCACTGAGCCACCAGGGAAGCCCCTGGGAGGCAGTTTAGATGAGGAGCTCTTTCCAACTGTGTTTCTGGGATTCTGTGTTTTTGAGTATTGAATGTTACATACCAGATCAGTTCACATTTTTTTTCCTTTTCAGTAGAATATATGAATTTACCTAAGAACAGTAGAAAACAGCTTTCTCTTTTAGCTGTCTCAACTCATTCTAACCTCATTCTGACTTAGCCTAACTTTATAGTTTATTTTGGCTGCAATATCTTGCCCACTTTTTATCTGCTATAAAAATGTATTTTTCCTTCCATGAGGGGAAAAAATGCAAGCTAACACATATTTATTTTGGATTATCTTTTTTCCCCATTATTTTCCTAACCCATTGAGCTCTGTTCATGCCTCTGCCAGTCTTTAAAAAAAGTTGATTCAGTGTGAGGATAGCTGAAACATTTTTTATGTAGGAGTGGTTTGTAAAATGTGGGAGAATTCTACTGACTTTCCTCTCACGGCATCATTCGGTAGCAGCTTACCAGTGATACAGAGATTACTGTTGATGCCTTTACTGTTCTAGGATAGCTCTAGGTTTTGAAGGAGTCAACACAGTTTTACTTCAGTGTAGAAACCAGGAAAAACTTTACTTTGTCGTCTGAAAAATACCTGGGTGTATGTAAGCTTCATTATACGACTAGATTTTCATTCACCTTGCAAATTTGGGCTTCATGAAGCTACTATAAGGTGAAAAAAAAATGATCTATGATCCTGCCAGTTTTGCCACAGACTGATCTCTATCATGCAGAATCTTGATACTCTAAAAGAGCAGAACACTACTGAGAGAGAGCTCTGGGAAGATTTCCAACAACTTTGTTTCTTATGGTTGAAAGCATTTGCCATCATATTTTTATAAGGTGCTGGTGGTGGGGCTGTCTCCTCCCCCTGCTACCTCCCAGTTGTATAAGTGATACATAGAATTTGGCAAATATATAATAAAGGAAATAATTACCCATAATTCCATTACCTAGAGATAGTTAATATTTTGATTTTCTTCTAGTCTTTTTCTTCCTTGTACATGGTTTAAAAAATACATAGTTGATCAGATTATATAAACAGTTTTCTGCTTTTTCCCGTTTAATAGTGTGTTCCCATGTAATACAGTTTCTTGAATATTATTTTAAGGGATAGCATAATTCTGTTGCTTGGAGTTATCAAATTTAATTGTTAGTAGATTAAAAATTTTTTTTTTCCAAAGCAAGTTTTCCTTCAATTTTATCATTATCATTATTTCCTTGTGGTAAAGTAAAATTACTGAACATTTTCAAGTTTTTTTATTACAAATTGTTAAATTTTATCTAAAATGCTTTGACTGCATTATAGTTAATATGTATCATCTGAGTAAGGGAGTATTTTGCTACATCTTTGTCATCAGTGGGCGCTTTTGTTTTCCTACCGTTTCTTGTTTTATAGGGGAAAAAATACAATGAGATTATACCTCTCTTAGAAATGCTATAACTAGTCAGTTCATAAGCTCCTTGGTCTTCGTTTTAGTCTGAAACCAATTCTGGGGACTTCTTGCTCATCCCTTCAATATTATTAGCTAAGCTTTGTAAACACATGAGTGTTTTGTGTTAGACCAGATCTGGAGTGGGTTCATTAAAACCAGGCTGTCACTGAATAGTTAAGCAAGCATTTGGGAATTCCCTGTGAAGGAAAAAGAACACCCAACAAAACTATCCATGTTTATGGTGTTCTGTGCCCATCCTTTGTATAGCTAGCAATTACTTTGGCGGAACCAGTTTGTGCATCCAGAAGAACTAGTCCAGATGTCTCTGCCCTTTATCAATGCAGACACCTGGTCATCCCCTCCTGTTGCCTTTTCTTTTGACTGTAACTAGCAGGTTTTCAGCTAGCTTACAGGTTACATACAGACTTGTTTATTCAACTTTAGCTCCGTATTTACTAGGCATATTTCTGTTTTATAGGTGAAACTCTTAAGTTAAATTTCTCTGTTTCTGGAATTTATTCATGTGTTCTGAAATGCTTCTTTTTATTGTAACTGACTATAGTGTAAACTCATGGATCCTACCCAGGAGGGACTTGACTTTGGTATCATGGAGAGAGCTGGTGCAAAATCTTCAACAGGCAGTTGTCATAGAGATAAAAGAGCAATTCTTCTGTATTCATCAGTAGAAATTGTCCTATCTGGTATTGCATAGGTGAATCTTTACTTTAATTAATCAGTTTTCAGTTACCTTAAGGTCGGTCAGGTGCCAAAAAGGAGAAAAGGAGACATCTAAGCAGTAAACCACCACAAAGATGTCAACACGGTGGTGCATCAAAGCTCTCACACGCTTTTATTTATCCTAGGAAAACTATACTTTCTCAGTCATCCAGTTACTCTTGTCATATTGCAATTTGAAGAAGGTTACTTACCTCCTTTCCTAGCCTCTAGCAAAGTATTGATGGCCATTCAGAAGCCAAGGATTAAGTTTAGGGATGGCTTAGTATGGTGGAAATTGAAAAAAAAAAAACTTCTAGAGTGGTTTAAACAATGCAAGTGGATTTCACTAAAGGGGCTGAAATAGTTTGATAGCAAGAGAAACTGCAAGAAACATACTTAACTCTTAAGCTCAGTAGTCTGGTGCCATTTGAAAGTTTGAGCATTTCTTTTCAGGTCTTTATGTTGTTACGTTTTTCACATATGTAAATATTTAGAAGGAAAAGTTTTTAATTCCGAATAAGTCTAGTTTGTCATGTGTTCTTTTGTGGATTGTACCTTTGATGTCATATCTAAGAGATCTTTGCCTTAGCCAGGATCACAAAGATTTTCTCCTACTTATAAAAGTTTTACAGTTTCAGCTCTTATGTTTTATGTCTGTGATCCACTTTTAGGTTAATTTTTGTGTGTGGTGTGAGCTAAGGGTTTAAGTTCTTTTTTCTTTTATTTCTTGCATGTGGATATTCACTTGTTTAGTGACATTTGTTGAAAAGATTCTTAACAGTTCTTTTAAGCTGTATTACTACCTCTCAGTCTTGGATGTGCTAATGAACAGAAGCCTTCATTTTCCGGCCAAGTTAGGGGAGGAGGGAGGGAAGGGGTTTGTCTTGAGTCTTGGCCTTATTGTAGGGAGGTCTTGTACCATAGTTTGCTTTGCTTGATTCTGATTCTATCTATTAAGACATCCACAGGGTCTTTGTAAACAGTGAGTAGAGTTTTAGCCAGCTTGGCTTTAGTTAAGAAGATGCTGTTATCCTCTCGCTCTGAGGGTGATCATGAAATCTTATTTTAACACACAGTTTGGGTTGGATAAGCCTAGGATAGTATAAGCTGACTTGAACATTTGTTAAAAATAGTTTTAACATGAGAATGATGAAACCCTTCTTAAAACATTCTCTTTTCCTTTTCCAAACAGTTACTTCTAACACTGTAAGTGAAACACGTTTATTACAGAAACTTGGAAATTACTGAAGTATAAAGAAAAACCTCTCTTTCCCCATCACTACCATTCTGGCTTTGGCGCAGCAGTACTTTAAGTTTTGTGTGGTTGGTATATGGACTCTGTATAGCATAGTTTTTGGGAACAATATTTTGGTCTACTGATGGATTCAGACCTGTTTTCTTGCATTTCTCATGGGAAGGGAAAAGATTAAGAGCTAATATTTGATGAGCATCTATTGTGAGCCAAGCCTTGTAACTCATTAAGCTCCATGAAGTATCAAAATTAATTATTTAAAATATTTATTAAATTAAAAATTTTTAGTATTAAAAATGTATTCCCTCTCTCCATCTTCCCTACCTTCCCCCTGCTTTTTTACAATGTTGGGTTAAATTATTTGCCCAGTGTCATTCAGCTAGTGTGATAAATCTGAAAATCAGGGAGAAAGTGTAAGCATCTTTCATTTAAAATAGTTAACCTGTATTTTCTTTCATGGTTGTAAAGGCTTGAAAAGAAGAGAGGATGAAATATTTCTTATTTTCTTTCTTTTTTGGCTCATGTGGTCTCCCTTTTATTATTCTCCCTCAGAATTAGAAGTTACATGGTCTCCTTACGTCCTGCTCAAATTAAGGCTTTTTTCTCTTCCCCTTTCTGTGCTGTGCTTTCAGCTCCAAGAGCCTTAGTTTTAACTTTGGTACTGTTAGCTGAATAGAAAGATAAAGAAGAGAGTGAGGATTTTTAACAAGGAAAATCCCTTGAATTGGATTGATTTCATCAGCAATTAAAATTTATTTAGCATTAACTAATAACTAGCTGTGGATTACCAGGCAGACCACTCAGTTTCTTCATCTCTAAAATGAATCAGCTACTCACCAAAGATTTTTCTGTGGTACATCAGCATTTCTAACTTTTTGTGTTAGTGGAAACATGAAATAAATTTCTGGTGATAGGGTCAGGAGTCATTGCCATAAGGATGAGTATTGAAAGAACCTCTGTCTTCTCCTAAGTGCCCTTAAATCTCAAATCACCAAACCATTTGCATTGGAGTTAATGGGTAAGAAGCGTCAATTGCAGTGTACTCTTTCTGTATGTGCACGTGTGTGCATGCACACGCGAGTGTGTCTGTATTGAACATATGTAATCCTGGAGCCTCATTTTTCTTCCTCCTCGTTTAGGAGGTATTTATGACTGTCAAGGCCTTCTTGACAGCTAGAATGTCCCATTGACGCCCTCATTTTACCAAATAGCGTAACTATTCTAATCTGTTGCTTATGTTGTTGCCATAGTATCCTGTCTGGAAACAGAAAGGTGGTTGATATTTGTACAGGAATCCAGATTTTTTTCCCCCTCACTGACATACGCCAGCAGAAATTTTTTTCTTGTGATTCACGCTAAGGCCTGGGGGTGTAAATGAGTGCTAAGGGGGGAGGGGTGTCTGGACTCTGGACAGTTAAAATTAGAGTCTTTATATTAACCCATTCTGTTAATCATTAAACTGTTCTGTTTAGTGGTTTAGGGCTTTCCACTGGAGCCAACTACTTGCTATATGAATTGTATTTATTCCTGACGAATGTTATGTTTGAGCTGAACGTAGAACTCAGGCTAGAGCAGAGCATCTTTCTGCTACCTCAGGCTCATTAAAACAAACAACTAAAAACAGAAAACAACTGAAGGTGGCAGCCTCCAGGGATCATCTTAACATATTTGGACCAGTGAATCAGAGTGAAAAATGGTAAAAGGTGGTTTTGGAGGTGTGGAAAAGAAATCCTAAAGGAAATAAAAAAATCCTAAATCCTAAAGGAAATAAAAAAATCCTAAAGGAAATTATTTTTATCCCTTTTATTCTAGTGCCAGTGAACCTTTGACTTGATTGCGGAAGAAATCCACATGGGAGTAGGAAGTTGTTTAGAGTAAAAATCTTCACTTTGCATTGATATTTTTGCTTTTCACGTGTTCAGAAAAATTGGAAAGAGAAGCTGTTAGTGGTTGAGTGAAGTACCAACAGACAAAACACTACCCTTTCAGGATGTCTGAGGAGAAATACAGAATCAGTTTTTATCTTTTTCAGAAGACATGGCCATGTAGGCTTTGTGGGAAAGGTATTACAATTCAGTTAAATTTACTGAGGTTAACACCAGGATTCCAGCAGCACTTCCTGGTGAGTGGATTTTGTTCTGGGTGGCCTTCTGCTTTCCATTTTGGACCTGTTACCTGAGGCTTTCTTTCCCAGCCCCTTTGCCCTGGAGTATTTTGTTACCACAGAATAGTTAACTCTTCATATGGTACAATCATCAGCTGTTTGGAAAACTGTTTCACAGCTGAGGAAATGAAGGTAGAGAGAATTTGCACAGCGTCACACATACCGTTTTCCCATTTAATGTCTTGTCTTCTCTTAGAGTATTTGAGACTTTAAATGAACTCTTCCGGTCTTTTCCCTCGCCCTCCATATGCTTACTCAACCAAAAAACCCTTATCCTCTGATCTCCGATAAGTACTGGGCAGTTATCTGATCAAAATAGTTCTTTGGAATGAGCCTCTTTTGAGGTTATTTACATTTTTTAAAGACGTTGGATAGTTTTAATGAATGCTCAGCATAGTTTGTGGGCCTTGTTTTTGAGGCCCCTAAAACACCAAAGAAAACAACTTGGCACGTTACCACTGAAAGGCACTTGTCTCTAAACCTGCATTTCTAGAGCTCACAGTGGAAGTTATAGTTTATGATGACACCCCTGAGAGTCAGCCTAGAGAAAACTGATTGATGTACTCTAATTTTGGAGACAGAAAAGTAAACTGATATATCTTAGGATTTTAATGATCATTGATGCAGAAAATTTGTTATTTAAGATAGTCTGTGTCCTGAAATGTCATTAAATTCTCTTTTCCTATCTGCTTGTCATATTATGGAGGTAGTTTATATAGAAGTGTGCTCTGATAAAAATTCATTTAATTACATCTTCCTTTGGGCTACCATAGTACTATGATTTACCTTTATTATAGTACTTACTTATAGACTGAACTGAGTTGAAAAATTTTATCAACTGTGAAAAAAGCCGGTTTATAATTAAATTAATAAAGTTCAGGCAGGGACAGAGAGAGCCAAAGATTATTTATAGTTATCTCATTGTAATGGCACTGTACCTGAAGTTTTTCTTTCTATGTATTTTACTTAGTTGTAGAAGTGCTGTGGTTGTTGAGAGCAGCCTGGTATTGCTAGAGTTGTAATGGCAGCAGGTTATAAAGATATTGATAATAATTTGGGGCTAGGGAGTTTTGACCTTATTGTGAAGAAAGCAAGGGATCCTTGGGAGGGAGGATTTGATCAGAGAATCGACACACAAATCATAATCAAACTGTGGGGAAGTTGAGCCTTGTGATGATGTGGAGGTTATGGTTAGTGGCAGGGAGAACAGTAGGGAAGCTATATAGTCCAAGAGAGAGGATGAGGACTTGGGTAGTAGGAACAGATAAAGAGACATTGTAGAGGTAAAATAGTAGAGTTTGTTGAGATACAACGTAGGGAGTAAAGGAGAAGGAAATCATTGCATGAGAGCTTGAGGTGAGACCATTAATGAGGATGAAGGACAGAGAATGAGGATATAGGAGATGGGTTTGGTACAGAGCATCCATGGAGTATAGGATGTCTAGCAGGCAGTTGGCAATTAGGAGGGTATGGAGCTTTAGGAAAGAAGTTGGAGCTAGAGAGTCAATGTCAAGAGCAATCTGAATATACGTGATAGTTGAAACTGAGGGAATGGGGTGGAAAAATGTTTGTTGGATGTGAGGGCTGCCTGGGGGTAGTAAGTTGCCTAGGTTGTCTGGCCAGGTAAACATGCCTTTTCTTCCTCCCCACTTTGCCCAGCCCTTCCTAGAGCGCTGGGCTCCAATGAAGAGAATTTAACTTAAAATCCATCGTATCATTAAACATTGTATAAATATATGACGGCGTAAATATTTGGGTTTCACAGTATATACTGTGAGAGGCAGTACTGCACGGTAAATAAGACCATAAATTCTAGAGCCAGAATGCCTGGGCCCTAAACCTTTCTCTGTTCCTTACTAGCTGTCCACTTACTAGTTGCGTGACCTTGGACAGTGTGTTCAACCTCTGTTGCTCCATTGCCTCTTTTGTAAAGCTAAGATAAAGTGGTTATTGTTAGGATTAAATTATTTCTTATTTTAAAACCCTTATAACAGAGCTTGGTATGTCATAAGCTCAAGTTATAGTTATTAGCTGTTATTATCATATACTCTGATATCTGTCCTAAATGGTTCCAGATAGTAATTTGATACATTCAGAGTCCAGTAACTCATAGTTAAAAATTATTCTCCTCAGATCTTTCCCTTTGCTACCAGTAACTTTAAAACTAATGAGCGGAAGTTGATTTGAATTTCTTTTCCTCTTTTTGCTTGCTTTGTTTTTGGGGGAAGTTAGAGCAGCTTTGTGCCCCTTTTGGTTGTAGATGAGATAGGAAGTGTAGCCATAGCAATAATAGATTTTGAGTCTGTTGCTTTCTTCTCCTACCTCATTCTACTCTTATCAGTGTGCATGCTGCTATCAGTGCCCTACATGGGCTGTATTGGGGCTTGAAGATGAGCTGCAATTCATTGAACTTTGTACTTCTAATCCTCCAGTCAGCTGCTGTAATCACTAGAAATTTTCAGAGGGGGCCAATTAAGTAAAAGTAATATTTTATGTTGGACAAACTTGCCTTGGTAGTGTGAGGGGATTGGGTGGTCAGGGTTTGAGTCCCATCCAGTTCTACCTCTGAACAAGTTACCTCTTAGGGTCTCATTTTCCTTCTCTATAAGAGAAAAGAAACTGGATCTTTATTATCAACATTTCCATTTAGCTCTGATAATGTCATTCCTAGAAACAGGACTCAAAAGTTTAAGTGTATCCTAGCAATAAGTGTAGGAAATAAAAAGGACATTTAAACATGCAACTAAAATAATTAGTGTTTTATAATTTTATTAGAGAATGTCATTGTAGCTTGATTATTTAGTGCAGGAGAGAAGAAGGTTTTTGGGAAAGAAATCGAGTGCTGGCAGCAGAACTCCATCTAGCATACGACACTTTATAGCTCTCTGGTGTTTTAGGGGAATATGCTTAGTATTTTGGACTGTGCTTTTGTGAGATGTACCTTTTAAACTGGAAAGTGTGATAGCCATTAGACTTTAGCTCAGTTTTAAAGTAGTTTTCATGAAAACTCTTTTCTGTTGCTCAGCTAGAATTTTTCAGAATATTGACTCAAAAGGGGAAATCACTTAGATAGGGCTGTTGCCAGCGTATACCATTAATCAGTTAATTAGTATTTAGGGATCCACTGTGTAACTATCATAGAATCGAAAGTCTTGCTGGGGAAAAAGACAGACCCACATGAATTCATGATTCTCTCTTTTCCACTCTCAATAAATGGCATCACTGTCAGTCTTGTCAGGGGAGGCAGAAATCTAGAAATCATCCTTGATACTCCCTTTTTCTTACTCCCTATTTTTATTACATTATCAACAGATCTTGTTGTGCTTAGTCTCCAGATATCTGTCATCTACCACCTTCTTTCCATCTTTATCACTCTCACCCTAGCCCTAGCTGTTCCTTCTTACCTGAATTACTGCCACAGCTTTCTAGCTGGAAGCTCTCTGTCGACATCCTGCCTTCTTTCACTCTGTTGTCCATTACATGAACAAGTGAGCCTTTTAAAATAAAAATCTAATCATGACCCTTACTTTTAAAATAAAGACTGAAATAGTTGACAGTAGGCCCCAAATGGTCTGGCCCCTGCACTCTTTTCCAGCCTCATTTCACACCATATTCCCCCCTGTTCTCTCTGCTCTACTCATGTTTGATTTCTTTTAATCCGTCATATTTACTCTTTTGCTAGGGTCTGTGTACCTGAAAGATTCTTCTCTTTGTTTCTTAACTCTCATCCCAAAAATTCATTTCTGAAGGAAGCTTTTTCTTTACTTTCTCCAAAGAGGTAAAATCTCCTTATTGTTTGTTTTCATAATATCATGTACCTCATCTTTGCAATATTGTTGCACTTCTCTGTTTATGTGATTACTTGATTTTGTCCCTCGCTAGACTCTAAGCCCTCTGAGAGCAGAGATTAAACCTTCAGAGGACTCAGCATTGTCTCCACAATACCTGGTAAGTCCCCTAGCAGGTAATAGGAGCCCTGTAATTATATGTTAAATGAATGTGTGAGCTTTAGTTAATTAGTGGGCACAGAAGTAGCATTCTAATATGTAAAAGTGTGAGACTTGGTTAGAAGTAACCCTGATTCTGTGATGAGGACAGAGAGGTGGAGTTGGGGAGTGGTATGGACTGATGCTGTCAGGCAGAGTGTCTTACGTTGAAGCTGTGTGTTGGATAATGTTTTTGTGGAATGTGGACGGTGTCATACTGTTGGAAATGCAAGCAGGTAAATGCGATTCCTTTTTTGCTTGGAGCAAAGTGAACACTGGATAAACAACGTGTGGGAAGACTTGAGCCATAGTTTCCATGACTTCATTGGGTTTTGTTGTGCTACTTGACAGGACTTAATGTTCTTTATCCTGCTTTCTGAACTTTGAGGAAGGAATGGGGAATGGGTTAAGCCAAAAAAGGAGGTGTATAGTCAGAAAATGACAGAACCTCAGATTTGCTTTTTAAAATAATAGATTAGAAAAAAGAGAGAGCTCTTCAGTAAAATGGAAAGGATATGGACCTGGGTTTGATTCTCAGCTCTCTTTTAAGCAGCTTTATTGAGATGTAATTCATATACCATGTAATTCACTCTTTTAAAATGTACAAGTTGGTGGCTTTTACTATATTCACAGAGTTGTGTAACAGTCATCACAGTGATTTTATTTTATTTTATTTACTGATTTTTAAATTAATTTTTATACAGCAGGTTCTTATTAGTCATCAGTTTTATACACATCAGTGTATACATATCAATCCCAATCACCCAGTTCACCCCACCACCACCACCAACCACCCCGCCGCCGCTATCCCCCCTTGGTGTCCATACGTTTGTTCCCTACATCTGTGTCTCAACTTCTGCCCTGCAGACCGGTTCATCTGTCCCATTTTCCTAGGTTCCACACATATGCGTTAATATACAATATTTGTTTTTCTCTTTCTGACTTACTTCACTCTGTATGACAGTCTCTAGATCCATCCACGTCTCTCTACAAGTGACCCAATTTCGTTCCTTTTTATGGCTGAGTAATATTCCATTGTATATATGTACCACATCTTCTTTATCCATTCATCTGTCGATGGGCATTTAGGTTGCTTCCATGACCTGGCTATTGTAAATAGTGCTTCAGTGAACATTGGGGTGCGTGCGTTTTCTTGAATTACGGTTTTCTCTGGGTATATGCTCAGTAGTGGGATTGCTGGGTCGCATGGTAATTCTATTTTTAGTTTTTTTAAGGAACCTCCTTCCATACTGTTCTCCATAGTGGCCGTATGAATTTACATTCCCACCAACAGTGCAAGAGGGCTCCCTTTTCTCCACACCCTCTCCAGCATTTGTTGTTTGTAGATTTTCTGATGATGCTCATTCTAACTGGTGTGAGGTGATACCTCATTGTAGTTTTGATTGGCATTTCTCTAATAATTAGTGAGGTTGAGCAGCTTTTCATGTGCTTCTTGGCCATCTGTATGTCTTCTTTGGAGAAATGTCTATTTAGGTCTTCTTCCCATTTTTGTATTGGGTTGTTTGTTTTTTTAATATTGAGCTGCATGAGCTGTTTACATATTTTGGAGATGAATCCTTTGTCCGTTGATTCATTTGCAAATATTTTCTCCCATTCTGAGGGTTGTCTTTTCGTCTTGTTTATGGTTTCCTTTGCTGTGCAAAAGCTTTGAAGTTTCATTAGGTCCCATTTGTTATTTTTGTTTTTATTTCCATTACTGTAGGAGATGGATCAAAAAAGATCTTGCTGTGATTTATGTCAAAGAGTGTTCTTCCTATGCTTTCCTCTAAAAGTTTTATAGTGTCCGGTCTTACATTTAGGTCTCTAATCCATTTTACGTTTATTTTTGTGTATGGTGTTAGGTAGTGTTCTAATTTCATTCTTTTACATGTAGCTGTCCAGTTTTCCCAGCACCACTTATTGAAGAGACTGTCTTTTCTCCATTGTATATCCTTGCCTCCTTTGTCATAGATTAGTTGACCATAGGTGCATGGGTTTATCTCTGGGCTTTCTATCTTGTTCCATTGATCTGTGTTTCTGTTTTTGTGCCAGTACCATGTTGTCTTGATTACTATAGCTTTGTAGTATTCCTCAGGCTCCATTTTTTTCCCTCAAGACTGCTTTGGCTATTCGGGGTCTTTTGTGTCTCCATACAAATTTTAAGATTTTTTGTTCTAGTTCCGTAAAAAATGCCATTGGTAATTTGATAGGGATTGCATTGAATCTGTAGATTGCTTTGGGTAGTATAGTCATTTTCAAAATATTGATTCTTTCAATCCAAGAACATGGGATATCTCTCCATCTGTTGGTATCATCTTTAATTTCTTTCATCAGTGTTTTACAGTTTTCTGCATACCAGTCTTTTTTCTCCCTGGGTAGGTTTATTCCTAGGTATTTTATTCTTTTTGTTGCAGTGGTAAATAGGAATGTTTCCTTAATTTCTCTTTCAGAGTTTCCATCATTAGTGTATAGGAATGCAAGAGATTTCTGTGCATTAATTTTGTATCCTGCGACTTTACCAAATTCATTGATTAGCTCTAGTATTTTTCTGGTGGCGCCTTTAGGATTCTCTATGTATAGTATCATGTCATCTGCAAACAGTGACAGTTTTACTTCTTCTTTTCCAATTTGTATTCCTTTTATTTCTTTTTCTTCTCTGATTGCCGTGGCTAGGACTTCAAAACGATGTTGAATAATAGTGGTGAGAGTGGACATCCTTGTCTCACTTCTGATCTTAGAGGAAATGCTTTCAGCTTATCACCATTGAGAATGACGTTTGCTGTGGGTTTGTCGTATATCGTCTTTATTATGTTGAGGCAGGTTCCCTCTATGCCCACTTTCTGGAGAGTTTTTATCATAAATGGGCATTGAATTTTGTCAAAAGCTTTTTCTGCATCTATTGAGATGATCATGGTCTTTATTCTTCAGTTTGTTAATATGGTGTATCACATTGATTGATTTGCATATATTGAAGAATCGTGGCGTCTCTGGGATAAATCCCACTTGATTATGGTTTATGATCCTTTCAGTGGGTTGTTGGATTCTGTTTGGTAGTATTTTGTTGAGGATTTTTGCATCTGTATTCATCAGTATTACTGGTCTGTAATTTTCATTTTTTGTAGTATCTTTGTCAGGTTTTGGTATCAGGGTGATGGTGGCCTCATAGAATGAGTTTGGGAATATTCCTTCCTTCACAATTTTTTGGAAGAGTTTGAGAAGGATGGGTGTTAGCTCTTCTCTAAATGTTTGATAGAATTCACCTGTAAAGCCATCTGGTCCTGGACTTTGTTGGAAGATTTTTAACCACAGTTTCAATTTCATTACTTGTGATTGGTCTCTTCATATTTTCTATTTCATCCTGGTTCACTCTTGGAAGGTTATACCTTTCTAAGAATTTGTCCATTTCTTGCAGGTTGTCCATTTTATTGGCACAGAGTTGCTTGTAGTAGTCTCTTAGGATGCTTTGTATTTCTGTAGTGTCTATTTTAACTTCTCCGTTTTCATTTCTAATTTTATTGATATGAGTCCTCTCCCTCTTTTTCTTGATGAGTCTGGCTAATGGTTTATCAATTTTGTTTATCTTCTCAAAGAACCAGCTTTTAGTTTTATTGATCTTTGCTATTGTTTTTGTTTCTATTTCATTTATTTCTGCTCTGATATTTATGATTTCTTTTTTTTTTTTTTAAAGGAACTCTTTCTTTATTTTTGGCTGTGTTGGTCTTCGTTTCTGTGCGAGGGCTTTCTCTAGTTGCGGCGAGTGGGGGCACTCTTCATTGCGGTGCACGGGCCTCTCAGTATCGTGACCTCTCTTGTTGCAGAGCACAGGCTCCAGACGCGCAGGCTCAGTAGTTGTGGCTCACGGGCCCAGTTGCTCTGCGGCATGTGGGATCTTCCCAGACCAGGGCTCGAACCTGTGTCCCCTGCATTGGCAGGCAGATTCTCAACCACTGCGCCACCAGGGAAGCCCCTTTATGATTTCTTTGCTTCTGCTAACTTTGGGTTTTGTTGGTTCTTCTTTCTCTAGTTCCTTTAAGGTGTAAGGTTAGATTGCTTATGTGAGATTTTTCTTGTTTCTTAAGGTAGGCTTGTATAGCTATAAACTTCCCTCTTAGAACTGCTTTTGCTGCATCCCATAGGTTTTGGATCATCGTGTTTTCATTGTCCTTTGTCTCTAGGTATTTTTTGATTTCCTCTTTGATTTCTTCAGTGATCTCTTGGTTATTTAGTAACGTATTGTTTAGCCTCCATGTGTTTGTGTTTTTTACGTTTCTTTCCCTGTAATTCATTTCTAATTTCATAGCGTTGCGGTCAGAAAAGATGTTTGGTGTGATTTCAGTTTTTTAAAATTTACTGAGGCTTGATTTGTGACCCATAATGTGATCTGTCCTGGAGAATGTTCCATGTGCACTTGAGAAGAAAGTGTAATCTGCTGTTTTTGGATGGAATGTCCTGTAAATATCAATTAAATCTATCTGGTCTCTTGTGTCCTTTAAAGCTTCTGCTTCCTTATTCATTTTCATTTTGGATGATCTGTCCATTGGTGTAAATGAGGTGTTAAAGTCCCCCACTATTATTGTGTTACTGTCGATTTCCTCTTTTAGAGCTGTTAGCAGTTGCCTTATGTATTGAGGTGCTCCTATGTTGGGTGCATATATATTTATAATTGCTGTATCTTCTTCCGGGATTGATCCCTTGATCATTATGTAGTGTCTTTCCTTGTCTCTTGTAACATTCTTTATTTTAAAGTCTATTTTATCTAATATGAGTATTGCTACTGCAGCTTTCTTTTGATTTCCATTTGCATGGAATATCTTTTTCCATCCCCTCACTTTCAGTCTGACTGTGTCCCTAGGTCTGAAGTGGGTCTCTTGTAGACAGCATATATATGGGTCTTGTTTTTGTATCCATTCAGCAAGCCTGTGTCTTTTGGTTGGAGCATTTAATCCATTCACTTTTAAGGTAATTATCAATATGTATGTTCCTATGACCATTTTCTTAATTGTTTTGGGTTTGTTTTTGTAGGTCCTTTTCTTCTCTTGTGTTTCCCACTTAGAGAATTTCCTTTAGCATTTGTTGTAAAGCTGGTTTGGTGGTGCTGAATTCTCCTAGCTTTTGCTTGTCTGTAAAGCTTTTGATTTCTGCATCAAATCTAAATGAGATCCTTGTCGGGTAGAGTAACCTTTGTTGCAGGTTCTTCCCTTTCATCACTTTAAATATGTCATGCCACTCCCTTCTGGCTTGTAGAGTTTCTGCTGAGAAATCAGCTCTTAACCTTATGGGAGTTCCCTTGTATGTTACTTGTCATTTTTCCCTTGCTGCTTTTAATAACTTTTCTTTGTCTTTAATTTTTGCCAGTTTGATTACTGTGTGGTCTCCATGTGTTTCTCCTTGGGTTTATCCTGTATGGGACTCTCTGCGCTTCCTGAGCTCTGGTAGCTATTTCCTTTCCCATGTTAGGGAAGTTTTCGACTATAATCTCTTCAAATATTTTCTCTGGTCCTTTCTCTCTTCTCCTTCTGGGACCCCTATAATGCGAATATTGTTGCATTTAATGTTGTCCCAGAGGTCTCTTAGGCTGTCTTCATTTCTTTTCATTCTTTTTTCTTTATTCTGTTCCGCAGCAGTGAACTCCACCATTCTGTCTTCCAGGTCACTTATTCGTTCTTCTGCCTCAGTTATTCTGCTGTTGATACCTTCTAGTGTAGTTTTCATTTTGTTATTGTATTGTTCATCTCTGTTTGTTTGTTCTTTAATTCTTCTAGGTTTTTGTTAAACATTTCTCACATCTTCTCGATCTTTGCCTCCATTCTTTTTCCAAGGTCCTGGATCATCTTCACTGTCATTATTCTGAATTCTTTTTCTGGAAGGTTGCCTATCTCCACTTCATTTAGTTGTTTTTCTGGAGTCTTATTTTGTTCCTTCATCTGGTACATAGCACTCTGCCTTTTCATCTTGTCTCTCTTTCTGTGAATGTGATTTTTGTTCCACAGGCTGCAGAATTGTAGTTCTTCTTGCTTCTCCATCACAGTGAGTTTAGAACATTGTCATCACCCCCAAAAGAAGCCCTGCACCCTTGAGCTGCCATCTTGACCTAGCATTTAATAACTGTTTTATGTCAACCCACTTAACACTCTGAGGCTCAGTTCGCTTTTCTTGTTTGGGCTCTTAAGAGCTCCCAGGAAATTGAGCCAGATTATTACCTTCCTAGACCTGAGAACCTTAATTCATTTTGTTGACAGAAGGAGAGATTGTTGGTTACCAAAGTCATAGGTGTTTTTCTACATATGCCAATAAGATAGGTTTCTTCTCTCTTCTCTCTGTTCCTTTGGGTGTTTTGACATAAGTTCTGGGTGTTTTGATGTAGAAGTGCAGGATTTATTTATACCCATATTAAATTTCATCCTGCTACATTTGGTCTCTCATGCACTTCCTTGATACACCCTGTTAGCCATTCAGGGTTTTTGGATCTTCAGTCTTAACTTTCAATATATTAGTGTTCTTAATTTATCTCAGATAGTCCGTATATTGGATCATTTTATCGTTAGATATTTCAAGCCCTTGGTGAAAGTGCTCATCAGAATTGCACAGAGATGCAGTGGTGAAGAGTTGGAGTTGCCTATAATGGAAACCTTGTTTCTTGTAGATGTTCATCAGTTATTCGTTTTGCTTTGTTGTTGAAAACTGTTACAGGGTTAGGATGGCAACAGTGGGACATGGGGCATGTTCTCCCCCTCCCACAGTGTTTCCCTGAATTCCTAGACATGCTTTAACATAGAAGCACATTCTGTGGCTTTAGAAGCACAGACGGAATCATGTGCTGGGGAAGGGAGAATTTTATTCACTCTATGCTTAATCTGAGGCTACCATGTTCTCTCAACCCAGATTTCTTCACTTCATTTACAGCAGTATCATGGGAGATTTGGCCAGGTGTTTTGCTGAAATTCAGACACATTGTCAATCCCTAGGATGAATTAAGTTACTAAAAAGAAAAAAAAACAAACCGTGAACTGTCTGGTGTGTCTTAATTGTGGCTATATCCTGGATTTTTAGATTGTAGGTTCCCTCTCCAAGGCTTACAAAACATCCCTTTAACAATCTGTGTCTGATATTGAGATAAAACTCAATAGATTAGTTTATGGAATCTACTTTCTTACTGCAGGCTGCTGTTGTTCTTTCTAATCCTCCATCTCTTTTATTCTTTTTTTTTTTTTAAATTAATTTTTTTGGAGTATAGTTGATTTACGGTGTTGTGTTAGTTTCAGGTGTACAACATAGTGATTCAGTTAATATATATACATATATATTCATTCTTTTTCAGGTTCTTTTCTCATATAGGTTATTACAGAATATCGCATCTCTTTTTTTTTTTTTTTTTTTTTGCGGTACGCGGGCCTCTCACTGTTGTGGCCTCTCCCGTTGCGGAGCACAGGCTCCGGACGCGCAGGCTCAGCAGCCATGGCTCACGAATCCAGCCGCTCCGCGGCACGTGGGATCTTCCCGGACCGGGACACGAACCTGCGTCCCCTGCATCGGCAGGCGGACTCCCAACCACTGCGCCACCAGGGAAGCCCTCGCATCTCTTTTATTCTTAAATAATCTTTCGGGACTTGGGAAGACTCTCTTTCTAGCCTGGGGCAAACTCCTTTAAGTCAGACACTCTGACAGTGTCTCCATGTCTTGGGCTGTTAATTTTTTTCTTTGCTGTTACTTATGCTTTATCGTGTAGTCCGAAGTTCATTCTGATTGGGAGAAAAGGAGGAACTAGAATGGATAAGGAATTCCTTCATGTACTTCCTTTTGTACACCACCACCCTGAGCAGTGGGTCTTAGATCTTCCTTCCTTGTCTTGCCTCAAACATAGAAAACCCGAGAAGGATTTTTGTAGTCCGTGGCATTTTTCCCAACTTCAGGTCATTTTTGGAGTAAAGATTCATATCCTTTGTGCCTTTCTACTCTAAACTGCTGTAAGTTCATCCTTCTTGTTGTAAACAAAATCAGAAGTGTTTAATTGTTTAGTCACTTGGCTATATACACTGAACATTTCAGTTAAACAGGTTTTTCTGCTTTGGGTTGGAGGTGGCTATTAATAAGGTGTTAGAGATGAAAACTAATCCTGACCACCCCTTCTTAATCAGAATCCAAATAATCAGGACTGCACTGCCTCAGAGTCCGTAGGAGACTCACTGCCTTCGCTTTCTGTTTTCTTACTGCTCAAGTTGGCAGCTTTCTTTCCCTGCAGTGAGTCTAGTGGCTCAAGTAAAACTATTGCCTACGGGTTTTTGTTGCGCTCGTGAATCTTCCCTCAAAGTTCCATGAGGTTATGGCTCAGGGGAGATGTTTCTCAGTCCATTCAATACTTAAAACAATAATAACTACAATTTATTATCTACTGTGTGCCAGGCGTTCAACTTATATTTGCTTGCTTAATCCTCCCAACAGCATTGTGAGAAAGGTATGATCCCCTTTTTACTGAGAAGGGACCGGAAGCTTAGAGAGATTAAATGAATTGCTCCAGACTTCATAGAAATAATCTATTTGATATCTGCCTGTTTTTGTCAGTCTTTGAGAGTAACTTATCTGAAATAGTAAGAGGCATACCTAGAATTCTAATCTAGGTCTATTTGACTTCCAGAGTAAGTGATTTTTCTCACTGCTGTTGGGGGCCTGCCGTGATGTGGTGCTGTGCTAGCTGCTTTGGAGGATATGAAATGGAAGAAAGTACATTCTTGGCCTTCAAAGACTTTTTTAAAAATAAGGGTGAGGGGAGCCATTGAGTTTTTTAGGGGAGGGCCTACCTTTCTTTCGGAAGCAGTGGGCTGAATCCTTTCATCAGTGTGCAGAGTAGGAGCCTTAGTTGACGCAGGTGGAGATTGCCTGTCTCAGCACCATGGTGTTGGTTGTAGCCTTTGACTCCTTGGGGTGATCTGTACGTCACCCTCTACTTGGACACAGCTGTTTTCATCAAGCCTTGTCCGATGCATACATCTGTTGTACGGTAACAAAATGATTTGCCTTTATTTTAGGCTCTTCCATTTACGGTGTCTTCACATACTCCAGCAGAACTTCACAGAACTCTAGCCCTTGGTGGAGGGTGACTTTGAGTTGTATCTACATTACTTAATTGTCGTGAATTTGACTTTTCTAAGCCACGGTGTCAAGAAAAGAGATTTGAATGTTTGCCAAATAGAGGGTAGTTCCCTTTAAGGGATGAGACATCTGCCTTAAGCAGTTTTGAGGAAAATAACTTCTAAGTATTCTTTAAAAATAAGTATCCCCTTTATCCTGATTTTTGGTAATGCTCATTATGGAAATTCTGGACTACGTGGAACTTAACTCATTGTGGAAATCTTAGAATATAAAGTAGAAAAAATAAAAATTACCCATAATTGAACCTTCCAGGAATAATCACTGAACATTTGAGTCTGTCCCCTCCCTCCTTACTATTATGTATGAGAGAGCTACATGTCTGTATTCTGACTTTTATCACTTTACATTATAAGCATTTGCACATGCTATTAAGTTCTTATGGTTTTAAATAACCTTAATCATTTTCCTAATGTTAAATAAGTTATTTCCAGATTTTTTGTCATAAAATCCTTATAGATTCCAGTATTTTTAAAAATATTTGTTTGATTTTTAAGTATGTAATATGCACAGCAGAAACCAGATTTCTGCTGCCTTGAAACTTGGGGAAATCATTTTGGAAAGTTGGTAATTTCTAGAACTGATAGGTTTTCCCTTCAAAACTACTTTATTTTAAGCATTTTGAACAGCTTTTTTTCTGAAAAGCGTTATGTACTGTAGTAGATTGCTTAATAGCTTAAATTTTCCTTAATGATTCAGGGCCATTATTTTATTATAAGCATCAATCTTGCTATGTTACTAGAATAGTTTCCTCTTAATGGCTTCTATCACACCATCCTTTCTTGCTTCTCCAGACTCTCCGGCTTCTTTCTAATATTTGTTTTCCTTAGAGTGTTCGGTTGGGTCCTACTTTTCTGAATATACTTGTCTACATGATTTCATGTCTACTGTGACATAAACTGTTACTTATATGCTAATGATTCCTAAATTTATGGGAACTTGTTTCTCATGAACTTCAGATCCATGTATCCATCTTTCTTTTGCTCATTGTCAATAGCTATTATTCTTATCTGTATCAAGGATACCTCAAAACCAGCATATCTAGAATTTAACTCATTATATTCTCCTAAAATTACCACATGCTCATCTGTTTTTTCCCAGTAGTACCACCATCTAGGTAGTCAAGGTAAAAATCTTTCTAGATTCCTACTTAGTCTTCACTCGCAAGGGTATGTGATCACTAAATCCGAGCTAGGCTGCCTTTTGCAGATCTGTTTTCTCCTCTCCATCCTTATTACCATATTTAAACTCACTAGTTTTTATCAGGACAATCACAGTCACCTCTCATCTTCCTACTTACAGACTTACCTCTTCAAGTCTCTTCATCATGGCCAGAAATTACGTTCTTGGGCATACATATCGTGCTGTTTTAGTGCTTATAGACCTTTATGGTTTCTAGAGTAACCATTACTCTAATTGCCTCTAGAGTAAAGTCTGCATTCCTTAACAGTCTAGAATTGTTTCTTCTTAGCTTTCTGGTCTTATCTCCTGTCTGTCTCTCTCTCTCTCACACACACTCTCTCTCTCTCTTTCACCAGACTTTGCCACCAAACTTCTAGCAGTTATCTGAATATTGTGTGAAATTTTATATGCATACGCATTTGCACATGCTATTTGTTCTGCTGGAGAGTACACAGCCCCTCACATAGCTTACCCTGCATTTTACCTCAGCGTGATAATAAGTTCTTACAAGATACAGCTGAGTTCACTTGTGTCACTGTTCATGAACCGTGTCACCCCGTGTTGGCCAGAAATACCTCACCTGCTTCATGTTTATTGAACCTTTTATGATACTTCCTGTGGTAGACAGACTAATGTCCCCTCAAAGATGTCCACATCTTTATCTCTGTATGAATAAGTTACCTTACATGGCAAAAAGGACATTGCGGATGTGATTAAGGACCTTGAGGTGGGGTGATTACTTGGAATTGTCCAGGTGGGACAGTCTAACCACAGGAGTCCTTAAAAGCAGAGCACATTTTCTGGCTGTGATGGGGGGATGGGTAGAGGGACCGGGTAGTGGGGTGTGTGTGTGGGGGAGGTGGGGGGAGAGTGGGGGGAGAGGGAGAGAGAAAGAGTGCGAGTGAGAGCGGACACCAGTGAGGGGAAGGTTGAAAAAGGGTCAGAGAAGTTCAATGTTGTTGACTTTGAAGGTGGAGAAAAGGGCCACAGCCAAGAGATTCAGGTGCCCTCCAGAAGCTGCAAAAAATGATAGGGAAACAGATTTTCCCTGAGACCCTCCAGAAAGGAATGCAGTCCTACTGACACTTTGGTTTTTAGCCCAGTGAGATCCGTTTTTAGATTTCTAACCTACAGAATTGTAAAGTAAATTATTTTGTTGTTGTTTTAAGGCACTAAGTTTGTGGTAGTTTGTTATGAAAGCATGAGAACTAATATCGTTGCATTGTATCTTATCTATCTTATTGTATTAAATGTTTGCTTTCTTGTCTTTTTCACTAGATTTTAAACTCTGTGAGAGCAGGATTATATATATTTTCACCTCTGTCCTCAGCATGTAGTCCAAGTGCTAAGACATTGTTAACATCCAAAAGTTTTGAGCATATGAATTAACTAATATAGTGATATTTGTAACCTTATAAATGTCTTTTAGGATCTTTGCCACCTAAATTCCCCATGCTTCTTTTTGAGTTACTGTTTTGTCATTTTAAATATTTTGTCTCCTTTTTCCTGTTAACTTACTTTACTTACTACTCCTGTTTTTTTGTTTTTTTTGGCCATGCTGCATGGCATGTGGGATCTTAGTTCCCCGACCAGGTATCGAACCCACGTCCCAGCAGTGAAAGTGTGGATTCTTAACCACTGGACCACCAGGGAAGTCCCTCTGCTCCTGTTTTCTTTAACTATGCTGGTTCTTCTCCTGTTGGTGTTTTTGTTTTTTGTTTGTTTTTTTGCTTTCAATACAGTCTTTCTTACATCATTTGCACATGGCAGTTTAGAGTAGCATAGTTTCTGAGTTCCTTTGGAGAGAAGCTTGTACAGATGTCCAGTCTTATTATATTTACTCAGTGCTTCTTTACAGGTGGTGTGTACTTCTTCTTCTTTCTCACAAAGAAATCTGAACCAAAATTTTACTTTGATAATTTCCATAAATGAAATAAAATTATTGATTTTCTCACTCTTTTTGTTAAACTGCATTCCAGTGTAAATCTGGCATGAATTCCAGCTTCACTTAGACTGTCATAATTTACCAACTATAAATTCTAGATAAAATACAAAAACAAAAATATTAAAAGTACTAGAGAGTAACCAACAAAGTGGATTCTGGAGGGCAGTTGATATGTGGAGGAAGGGACCAGGCAGTCAGTCACTGGGTGGATTTCTCATTTTTAAGTCCATAGGAAACCCCCAGTATTTATATTTATGGCTTGTTATCACCAGAAGAGACAGTTCAGGGCAGTCACAGCCATTGAACATGAAGGAACATGGGGGATCCAAGCCAAGGCTTAAACTGGAGATTGGAGTTGCTATCCAAGAGACAGAAGTTTGCTGTCTGAGTTCAATTAACTGCCTGCTAAAACAAACAAACAACAAAAATCGAGATTATTTGGAGGAATAAAATAATCCAGAGTCTCCACAATATCCAGGATACAATCTAAAATTACTCAAAATATGAAGAAACAGGAAAAGGTGACCCTTTCGCAAAAGAAATTTAATCAACGGAGATTGATCCCAGGATGACCCAAATGTTGGATTTAGGGGATAAGGATGTTTAAGCAGCTATTATTTATACTTCGTTATGTGCAGGGAGATCTGCTTGTAATGAAAAAACTACAAAATCTCAGTACAGAAATAGAAACTATAAAAAAAGAAAAACTATCTGAAATAAAAACTTTACAGGTTAAATTTAACAGAGGACAGAGAAAAGAATCACTGAACTTTTAGATCAATAAGAATTACCTAATCTGAAGAACAGAAAGACAAATGATTGAAACAAAAATGAACAGAGCCCCAGAGCCCTGTGGGACAATTTAAAAAAGGTCTATAATATGCATGCAATTGAAGTTCCAGAAAAAGAGGAGAGGGAGAATGGGACAGAAGAAATTATTTGAGGGAATAGGGATATAAATATTTCCTAATTCAATGAACAAATTAACTAGAAATCATTACTGTTTTGACATTGTTTATGAGAAGAAGGGGGAAAAGGATGACGGGCATAGAACCTAGGAAGAATTGAGGCTTGCTTGCCCTACTTTCCCCCAAATGTCTGGTCTTAACCAGACTGACTGATTTCAGTCCTTGTAGTGTTTCTTTCTGGGTCTTACACATCCACCCTGTTAGGACATCAGTAGTTTAAGTTGCAGCCAAGACTGAATTGCACAGAGTGGTAGGATACAGTGGTTTTTGAAACGTGCCAGGGCTGGTTTCTTTTGGAGGTCTGCAGTGAACACTGAATCTTTTTGTTTGTGCTGCTTTTCCTTTTGCCTTTCTTCTTTGCTTTCCTTTCCTGCTACCCTCTTGTTTCTGAGAAAGGGCAAAAAGGAGCCTGAAATATTTGAGCTGGACTGGCTAGATCAAAGGCAGTGAGTTCTATTGAGATCAGAGTCAGCTTTGGCAGAGAGTAGCCTCTGGGGAGGCCTTTGTTGGGTCTTTGCTTTTCTCTCCTAGATGATGTTGCTGGTGGCAGTGCATGGAGTCACTTGGTAATGAGTCGTTGTTAATATGCCTGGATTGAAATGTGGAGGCCACAGTCCTGTAATTCTGACCGTAACTTTTAAAAAAATGCATGCTTGCATGCTCACATCCAGCTAGTATGCACTGGTGAGGCCATACTGATTGTTAGAAGTTTGAAATACTGCCCCAAGCCCTTGTTCCCACTTCTCTTTGCTCTGGCTCTCCTTGGACCTCCCCCAAGATGGCTGGTTGTCTTCCAACACATTCCTTGTGATCCAGCAGCCAGAGGGTTTCAGTCTGGCATGAGGGCTAGGTGCCTCTATTAGGCTTTATCAGACTAGTGACTTCCCTGGTCATAAATATTCAAACATCTCCCTGTCTGTCCCTCTAGTTCCTGTGTCCATCCACAGGTGTGCACCAGTGTATGTCCTAGATAGGTGTTAGAAATTTGGTTACCGATTTTGGGGAGGTAGTGTGGTCTAGGATTAAAAAATAAAGAGTTTTGGAGTTGGATTGACTCCAGAGTCTACCGATTTTGAGCAGGGTGTCCTTAGACAAGTTCCTTGAATGCTGATACCCATTTTCTTGTAGAATAGGGATAATGTCTACTTCTCAGGCATTAATGGAAGCTTACAAGAATCTGTATATAATAATATGCCTTCCACATAAATGTTGATTACTTTGATTTCCTTTTGGTTTCATCATAGCCAGTTATTCTAGGTCATCTCTAATTTTGTACATTTTTGTGTAATTCTGTTTTAAGGAATTAATTTTACAGCAGGAATTTAAAACCAGTAGTTTCTCACTCATCTATCTTTACAAAGAGAAGACTAAAGCTCAGAGGTACAATTGGGTTACCCAAGATTATGTGGTTAGTAAGTGATGTAGCTAGAATTTAACCTCAGGCAATCTGATGTCAGAGCTAGGGCTCTTAACAAATTTATATCAGGATATACCTAATAGTAAAGTTATGTAGGTTCAGACTTTTCAATTGCTACCCCACCCCACCCCCATTTACCAGTTTACATATAGATTAATGATAAAACCAGAGGGACTAAACTGTATAGTTTTCTTTTAATCAGAAATGTAACTATCTGTATTGATCTTTAGGCACTTACTATAATTTAACCTTGCTATATATCTGTCTATAGATCTGTCTTTTGTACTCTAGTCTCTGGTCTTTGAAAGTAAATAAGTACTTGGATTTTAGTACCTTTGAATTCTGCAAAGGATTCAACATCCTATCCATCTTCCTCTTCTCACTGTCTAGCACTGCATCCTACTCATCATAGGTACACTGTGTATTTTATTGGTGACAGTGATGGCGTGAATAAAACTTTTGAACCACCATAAATAAGCTTTTAAAATTTATGCTTTGTCGTCAAGCTATAGAATCTTGGAGTTAAGAGAACCTTAAAGATCCTTTAATTTAAAGATCCTTAGATCTTTTCTCCTGGTTAAGCCTGTTTAGTTTTATCAAATGTTACTTTTTAAGACATAGTTTTCATTTCTCTTACCATCCCTTTCACTTTGTTCCCAACCTTTAAAATTTTTTGCCTGTCCTGATGGGGTTCCCAGAATGGACCATTATATTCTAGATACGTTGAGTAAACAGTGGTTTGGAATCATCTGTCAGCTTCTTTGCTTTAGACACTGAGTACATTTATTAATGCATACCAGTGATTTTGGCAGCTCTTTTATGCTGTCAACTCTTCATTTGAGTTTAGTATCAACCAACCCTTAAGTGTAGTTTACAAGTGCTTCTGCTGTGCTGCATCTTACATGCCTTTATTTTATATAATTGATTCTAAATGTATACCTTGATTGTAAATGTATACCTTGCATATTTTCAGTACTTGGTACCTAGTAGGCACTTAATAAATGTTTGAATGATTCTGATTTTTGCTTGCTTACTCCCCAAGCTTTTCCTCCCTTCCTGCCTCCCTCCCACCCACCCACCATCCCCTTAGAACCTGTGCTCTAGCCCTACTGAACTACCATTAATTGTACCCCTAAACATCTGTGAGTTATATATGCCTCTCTATATGAGTATGCACAGTTTTATCTCTCTAGAAGGACCCCTCTTTTCTGTCATCTCTGATGTGTTTCAACTTCTTTCAGCTCAAGAATCACCTCTTCTTCTGTGAAGCCTTTCTGGACCATTTTTTCTTCCCCATACTCTCATGTCATCTACCTGGATAACTAAGGCATATCATTCCACTTAACTTGTGTTCCTCTCTGTTGCCCTCGGAATGTATGTACTTTGAGAGCAAACACTGTGTTTTTATTATTATTTTCATCTTCAGCATCTAACACAATGTGCCTAGCAGTAGCTGTATACTAAACTTTGGTGAATGAATGAATGAATGAATAAATAAATGAACAGAGTCAGGGCCTGACGTTCCAGCTTGTAATCTTTTTGGATCTGGGTTCTGGTATCGAACCTGCTACCTATTATTAGACGCAACAAGTTTGATCAACCTGCTTTCTCTGTCTTCATCCAAGTTACTGACTTAAGTGTTGACTAAAAGCAGGGTTGAGGAGGTCATTTCTGATGCCTGTTTTTAATATCCTCAGTGACTAAAATTTACATACTAATTTTTTTCTCTACTTTTGTCTCAGAATAATATGAGAGAACCACCACACAAAAACTTACTGTTTCATGACTTACATGGTATAGGAACAGCCCAGAATAGCTCACTTTGTAAGCAGATTGAGAGTCAATTTCTGATTATTTGCTCTGAAAGTATTGTGCAGGGAGATGGTTCTTGAGTATTGAATAGATCAGTGAATATTACGAGACCATGGTGGAAAAGCTTTCTTGTATTTTTCAGGGTAAAGGAAGTTTTGAGATATTCCATGGAAACCCACTAAGGCTGCAAGGAACTGAAATTGGGAATCCTGTTTTTGCTTTCTAGTTTTATCTAACCTGGCTCACAATCTGCATTACATGTTTAAATTAGCCTGAGCATATTCTGTTATGGCTGATGACCCTTTAGGGCTGGTGACAATCTAGACGTATATCAACATTTGAAAATAACAGTGTATTATGACTATGACTATATTATGATTTAGTGGTAGTTCTGTAAGTTTGGACTATTTTAATCTCTAGTAGTAGATGAGAGGTAATATCTTTGGAAAAATGACTATGAAATAAAATTAACTTGCGGTAAAATCAGCTGTGACTTGTAGCTTGTAAGAGTAGTACATTAGCATTTTAACAATGTAGCTTTGATATTTTAAAGAAGATTGGGGTACTAACGAGATGTCTTGATTCTCTCATATGAGTTCCATCTTATCACTTTCAGAAGTTTTGTTCTTTATCATATGAAGAGACCCAAACAAAGCAGCACAAGTATAAAGGGCTTTAGGACATGAACTGGATTTGTAGAATTCTGTATAAAGTCTTACTTAAAATGTAATTCAGTTAATATTTGGGGAAAGAGTTTAGTCCTTGCTAATTTTTTAAGCTCAGATAGTGCTACTGTGAAACTTGCCCTATTCCACCCTTGCTACTTTGGTAAGTATCTGTGGAATGATTATCACTGCCTTGCAGTTAGGTGTTTACGTATCTCTCTAACAGTTGGAGAGCTCCTTCAGGGCTGTGACTACCAAGTGGTTAATTTCTTTGTCTGCAGAGTAGCACAGTCTCTGGTCCTCATTAGATGCAGAAATATGTAAGAGGATGCATGAGAGACCCAATACCTGTGCACGTGTCCTATGCAACCAGAGAGTGCCTTCTGGTATACAGGTAAGTCTGAAGTTACTGGCTGTAGTTGCTGCGTACAGTGTGTATTACTATTGGGTGTTACTGTCATCAAAGCTACCTTTTTCCAAGCTGCTCCAAATTGTGATAAACAGCTTAATCCGGTTTAGACAGGTACTGTTTTAGGTGTAAAATTATAGCATTTACCCCTAAGCATACTTCTGGAATAGCTACTTGGTAACACGGCTGCCATTATTTCAGTGATTGATATGATGCAATTCTGAGTTAATCACTTGAGGATCATTTCTGGTGGACCTGCTACCATTAAGATATAGATTTAACTACTAACCTCTTTCCTTTCAACCTAAGGACCTGTGACTGTTAAGCAGCATGTATTAAATAACACAACTGATCTGTCTGTTTTAATAACTATGCATACAGACTTTAGCCAGGACACCTTAGACCCTAAATAGAAAATCTTAAAATATTAGCATGGGGTTTATAGAGTTTGCTGTATAGGGGAATAAACAGGCCTAGGGAGATTAAGTGGCTTGTACAAGGTTCTTCCAAATTCTTATCTAGCTTATAGATTTTTAAAGATAGCTTTTCCCTTTTCAAAATATCTTCTCCCCTCCCTCCCTGCCTTGGATGTTATAACTAATGAAGTCGGTAGGCCCTAATCAGTTTCTTTTGTTCTGAGTACCCAGTGTGCATTCGACAGATGTGCAGTTAGACAAAGGCCCAGAGCTTTAAGCGTTGACAGTGAAGAGAATTCAGTGATTTGATGTCTCTTTGGAGATGTGGGGAGAAACAGAGATACTTCTTCACAGGAGCATTCAGTTTTATACTTCTCTGTGAGCAGTAACATCCTGTGGCTGCTGTGTCATTGTAACTTTACTCTTGTTATCCAAGTGCTTGTCAGTGCTATTTAACAGACGTATGACAATGTCTTAGTTACCTCGCTTCATGTACTTTTCATGCTCCTTGTGACTTCTTGCTGGCCTCTTGCTGCCAGCCCGTTACCGCGCTTGTGGTGAGAGAAGCTGAGAAGCTTTGTCGTCCTGGCCCAGCCGTGGAACCAGGGGTAGTTGATGTTCAACACAGTGACATCAGGCATTACAGCTTTTTAAAGAATAGTTGAATTGTTTGAAGAAATAAAAAAGAAATTGTTTTAAAATCTGCATTGTTAGAGTATAATTTACATACGATAAATTTCATCCATTTAAAGTATACAGTTAATTAGTTCTGTCAGCCGCATACAGTCATATAACCAACACCCCAATCAAGGGATAGGACATTTATGTTACTCCACAAAGTGCTAGGCAAGCACTGATATACTTTGTGTCACTACAGTTTTGCATCTTCTAGAATTTCATAAGAATGGGATCATACAGTCTATAGTGTCTTGTCTCTGGCATTTTCATAATGCTTTTGAAATCCATCTATGTAGCTGAATGTGTCAGGAATTCCATTCTTTGCTGAGAAGTATTCCATTGTTTGGCTATATGACAAATTGTCTCCCCATTCACTGGTTGGATGCACATTTGGATGGTTTCCAGCTTTTAGCTATTATGAGTAAAGCTTCTGGAAATACTTTCATATAAGTCTTTTGCAGACATGTATTTTTATTTCTCTTGAGTAAATACCTTAGAGTGGGATTGCCAGATCATATAGTTAGTATATCTTTAACTTTACAAAGAACCTGTCAAACTGTTTTTCAAAGTGGGTATTCATTTTTCCAATCCCACCAGCAATGTATGAGGGTTCCAGTCACTCTTGTCAAAAATTGGTATTGTCAGTCTTTTAAATTTAAACCATGCAGGGGGTGGATAGTGCTTTTCTCATGGTGGTTTTAATTTTCATTTCCTTGATGACTACTAATATTGAGCATATATCCTTTTTGGTGAAAGATCTGTTAATTTCTTTTTGAGATATTTGTCTTACTGAATTGTAAGAGTTCTTTATATATTCTGAATACATGTCCTTTACCAGATATGTTTGGCAGATAATTTCTCCTTTTCATATTAATGGTGTCTTTTGAAGAGCAGAAAGAAGTTCTTAATTTTGTCATCATCCAATCTATCCATTTTTTTCTTTCTAGTTTATGCTTTTTATGTTCTGTATAAGAAATCTTTGCCAAACCCAAGGTCACAAACATTTTCTCATGTTTCCTGTGAGAAATTCTGTCCCTTAGATTTAGGTTTGTGGTCTGAGTTAACTTTTATAGTTGGTGTGAGGGAAGGGTTGAGGTTCATTTTTTGCTTATGGATACCCACTTGTTTCAGCACCATTTGTTGAAAAAAATCATCCTTTCCTTATTGAATTACCTTGACCCATTTATTGAAAAATGAATAGACCATATATGTGTGGGTCTGTTTCTAGATTCTTCTGTTTCATTGCCTTTATATCTCTCCTTAGACCAGTACTACCCTGTCTTGATTACGATAGCTTTGTGGTTAAGTCTTGAGGTCAGATAGTGTAAGCCCTCCAACTTTGTTCTTTTTCAAAATTCATATGGATATTATAGGTCATTTGCATTTCCATGTGCATTTTCAAATCAGCTTGTTGATTTCTGTAACAGAATATTGAAGTTTTTATTGGAAATGAATTAAATATGTAGCTCAATTTGGGAACAGTTGGCATTTAGCTATGGTATGTGTATCTATTTTTAAATATCTTAAGTATTTTTTAAAAGCATGTTTTCAATTGCAACATGTTGTTATACTTAGTATTTCATATTTTTGGAACTATTATAGATGTTTGAAATTTCAACTTCCAATTGTCTGTTGTAACATGTAGAAATACAATGGATTCTTGTTTATTGACCTGCCACCTTGTTAAAATCACTTGTTTCTAGTAGGTCTTTTGTAGATTCCCAGTGAGAACTGATATTCTTGTTGCCTATCTTAGGGATAAGCAATCAAACTTTTATCCTTCTATATAATTTTAGCTATCGGATTTTTGCAGATTCCCTTTTGTCAGGTTGATGAAATTTCCTTTCTATTCTTAGTTTCCTTAGTTTTTTAAAATTTAATTTAATTTAAAATTTATTTATTTATTTTTGGCTGCATTGGGTCTTTGTTGCTGCGCGCGGGCTTTCTCTAGTTGTGGTGAGTGGGGGGCTACTCTTTGTTGTGGTGCGCGGGCTTCTCATTGTGGTGGCTTGTCTTGTGGAGCATGGGCTCTAGGCGTGCGGGCTTCAGTAGTTGTGGCATGCGGGCTCAGTAGTTGTGGCACGTGGGCTCAGTAGTTGTGGCTCGCGGGCTCTAGAGTGCAGGCTCAGTAGTTGTGACGCACGGGCTTAGTTGCTCCATGGCATATGGGATCTTCCTGGAGCAGGGCTTGAACCCGTGTTCCCTGCATTGGCAGGTGGATTCTTAACCACTGTGCCACCAGGGAAGCCCCTCCTTAGTTTTTTTTATAATGGATCAGTATTGAGTTTTGTTAAATGCTTTCTCTACATCTAATGAGATATTTGTATCATTTTTCTGTTTTATTTTGTCAATGTGGTGAATTTCATTAATTTACAAAAGATAAGCCAACACTGTATCCCAGGATAAACCCAGTTGGGTCATTGTGTATTATACTTTTTCATATTTCTGGATTTGAATTGGTAACATTATGTTAATGGTTTTTGTGTCTGTGTTCATCAGAGGTTTGGTTTGTATTTTTTTCTTGTAGTGTCTTTGTCTGGTTTTAGTATCAGGGTAATGTTGGCCTCATAAAGTAAGTTGGAAAATCCCCCCACCCCTCCATTTTTTTGGTAGTGATATCATTCTTTTCCCCTTATCTGTTTGGTACCTGTCACTTTGATCCTCTCTGGGCCTGGAGTTTTCTTTGTGATAAAACTTAGCTAAGAATTCAAGTTGTTTAATAGATATGAGGTGATTCTGATAGATATGCATCTCATTGTAGTTTTAATTTGCCTGTTCCCTAATGACTGATGATGTTGAGCATATTTTCATGTGCCTACTAAGCCATTTATATATCTTATTTAGTGAAATGTCTACTTCTTCCATTTTTAGTTGGGCTCTTAATACTGAGTTGGAAGAGTTCCTTAGAAGTCCTGGATATGAGTACTTTTTCAGATATGTGATTTGTTGATACTGTCTTTGGCTTCTCAGAGTTAAAGTTATGAATCTTATTCAAATATAAAATGAACATGTGTTGAAGATTTTAGCTAATTCATTTATTAATGAGGTATCCAGTAAGATGTGAAATGAGAATGTGATTCCACGTATCTAGTAATTTTTTATCATATGCTACACATTGTGGATGGTATGTTTTAGAGACTACTCTGTTTTTTATCTTCAGAAAAATGTTAACTTTTGTTCTGGCAGGTAGCTAATTGGATTGGACTCAAACTCCCACTTTAATTTGATCTCTGCTCAGTTCTTTCAGCCTCACAGATTTGCTTTCTGTTGGAAATCTTGGACTCTCCTCAGTATATGTACAACTCAGGAGTCTACCAAGGATTTGAGGAAAGCTGACATGCAGATTTTTAAGAATGCTGCTTTCTGCTTCAGTTCTGTCTATTGTCTCAAGTGGTCTGGGAAGTAACCTTAGTTGAAAAGCAGTGTAAAAGTGAATCTCACCCAGTACTTTTCTCCTTTTTTAGCTTTCTGTCTGCTTTTATCTTCCAGTGCCTTCAAATGGTAGCTTTTTATATTTTATTCAGTTATGATTGCTTATCCGTAAGCACAGTAGTCTACTACAGTACAGGGTAATCTGCCTTTATTTTTTTGTTGACTTTTTTTTTTTTTTTTTGGCGGTATGCGGGCCTCTCACTGTTGTGGCCTCTCCCATTGCGGAGCACAGGCTCCGGACGCGCAGGCTCAGCGGCCATGGCTCACGGGCCCAGCAGCTCCGTGGCATGTGGGATCTTCCCGGACTGGGGCACGAACCCGTGTCCCCTGCATCGGCAGGCGGACTCTCAACCGCTGTGCCACCAGGGAAGCCCCTTTTTGTTGACTTTTTAACTAGTGGAGCTCTTTTTCGGTCATCTCCAGTTAACTTTCCATAGTGTATATCTTCTATTGAGGTACTGGAAACCTAACTCGAGAGTTGAAAATTTTGAAAGTGAAAGGAATAGGTTGATTTGGTTGGCAAGATTTAAAAAATGTTTTCCTTGCTTCTAGTTCCATTTTGACTACAGTCCATGAAAGGCAGAGCTTGTCTTGGGATTGGTAAGTGCAGCTAATGCTGACCCTTAGAGGGGTTTTTGGCTGTTACTTGTTAAAGCTCAAGGCCTGAGGCTCTTAGCCCATATCTGAATATCAACTAAGAAGGAGTGTCTCCTTGGAGATTCCATAACTGAGTTTTTAGATTCCCCAACTCTGTGGTATTCTTTTTTTCTCTTGTACTGGGTGGGGAGGCATTCTGTGGGTGGCTGCATTCTTCACTTGTTCCTTGCTCTGACCTGGGATAGCCATTAAGGTCTATAATGGAACGTCACAGTACATGTCTCTGTTCTGTCCATCTTGCTTTTAACTGCTTTGTTTTTTAATTTTCTGTCCAATTTAGTAGCACACTTCAAGGCTGCTGATTACCTATATGAAAAGCCAATGTACTTTCCAGTATGTGCCATGAAGTGATAGGATGGTGTACTACTTTTTAGTACTTACAGTTTGTAAAATTTAATGTAGTACCAACAGAAACGTTATTCACTTTGATTGCAGTTTTGAATGTGAAAGACTCCCTGTTCATTCTCTTGAAGCTTGGGCACTGGTTTTTAAGCTTGATTATTTTCTTTATCAGATTTTTTTAGAATTTAGGAGAAAACATTCTCAGAAGTTCCTGTAACAGCAACTAAATTTTTTGGGCAGCAGATTTTAGCTGGCGGACATTAGCCTGTGTTTGTGTAGAAGGGAGTCTGTCCATTCCCCAGCTGATTATCAAGCTTGTAAACATTTCCATTTGGCTGTGGGTAGGAACATGTTGGTCTGTTGAGTTGCATTACTTGCTTTTATTACGCAGCTGACTTTTTCTGTAGGCCGTTGCCTACTACTTTGGAAAAAGAGAATAGGGCAACTCTGTAAAGTAGTCTAAAATGGTTCAGTTTGGTGGGAGATGAAACAGATGAATTAGTCTACAGAGAAGCTCTAAACAAGCATGTCTTTGTCTTCTTTCTCACCCTTCCGTCTTTAATTAGTGAAATGCTGCTTCCTCCACTAAGCATTTTCCATTGAAATTCTTCTCATCCTCACTGTGTTTAATTCCCAGCTCGCAAAATCACCTTTCCTCCTTTGTTTATATACCTAAGGTACCCAGTGTTTCTGTGTGTGGAATTATGATGTGCTAGAGATGGAAGGAACTTTCATGATTACCTTCTCCAGCCCGTTCCATTCACAGAATAAGAAATGGAGGTCATGAGGCTTACTACAGAGTAGGAGAGGCGGCAGTGTAGTAGTCTAAGGGTTAAGGTCTGGGTTCAGATTTTGGCTCCCACCATTTACTAACTGTGGGACCTTATCCAGGTTACTTAACTTTAACCATGAATCTCTTCATTTGTAAAATAGATTAAGTGAGGATTAGCAAGGTGCCTGGAACAGATTAAGAAAACTCTCCTGTAAGTGGCAGTGAAGATGATGTTGGTGGTCGTTATGTCTTCATAGCTGATGAGCTGTAGGATGTTAGGATGGTAGAATTACGATGTTTGCCTTTTGGTTGAAGAATAAGAAGAACACCCATTGAGGAATGAAATAGAAGGCTATGATGTACCTGTCAGTGAGGTATATACACATTTTTGGTGAGTATGAATTCTGAAAGCCAGTGAGCGCTTGTTTACCACCCAGTGTATTTCCAGTGTATGCTTGAGAGAGAGAACGAGGGAGGAAGGAATACTTTTTAAAAAATGCCCTTGGTTGAATTTCAGAAATGGATTTCAGAGGCCAGGAAGCAGCTTGTAACAAGAGGATGAGATCAGTTGGTATAATTGGAACTAGTTGATAATCCTTTTACTCTCTTCTCTGAACATTTAGTGTTCCTATTTTTATGCAAACATATGAGCTAGAAAATGACTAGGTCTCTCCATAGATATGCCATGTGTCACGTTGGGGAGGGTGAGGGGAATGTGGGATAGAGCCGGCAGTCAGCCTTCATCCTTCATCTTTGTTTAGCTTTTTCCTGTAGTAGGTACTGGGGCCGTTTTGTTCTTTTTAAAATGCCTCTGGAGGTTGTTTTAGAATGCGATCTTTAGTTTGGTTGTACTGGCACTTGGGGAGGGCAACAGAGGGAAAGAAAGAGGAATTAGGAATATATTTTTAAAACTATGAAAAAAAATTGACCTATGAGCTTTTACCTCTTGGGGTAGGTGCTGAGACTGTTGGCTTGTGGTTTTCACCATTTTACTTCCTGCTGATGGAGAGCCAGCCACGAAGTCAGCTGTTCCTGAGCCCAAGTTTGATAGCTGAAAACACCTTTTTCATTTTATTCAAGTCACTTAGAAGGAGAATTCATATCACTGAGGTTTTAACTCTAAGTTTCCAAACTAGTGGTTAGTTGAGTGGCCTCTGTTTCTCAAGGATTCTGCTGTTGCTGCAAGTAAGGAGTAAGGATTCTGTTTCCCAGTCTTTTCCATCTTGCATTATTGTTTTTTTCTTGTTGGTTGTCCCAAGTCAGGTTTGCCTGGCTGGGTTTGTGCCAGTGAAAGACAAAGTGTATAGAACACCTACTCTGTGTCATTACTGTACCGAAGAGCTGCCCACTTTTGATTGACCCACAGTGGTTCTTAGAGGCCCGTGACTACCAGCTGCTTCATGCAGAGGAGAAAGGTCTTACAGCTGGCAAGGGCTCAGACTTCAGTGCCCTCCTCTGGGTGGTCCTCTTACTCTGGTCAGAGCAGTTCATCCATTCATCAGTTGGTGGGGCATGTTGAAGGTGTTGCCTCTTCTATCTCCCACCTCAGATCTTAGGAGCAACCGTGGCTTTTCATTCTTTCGGCGCAATCTGAGTTTTGGCCGTCTTCTAACTGTGTGTGACTAATCCAGCACTGAACCAACTGTTGCTGCAGTGGGGGTGGGACCTCTGTGGGGCCTGTTTAATTTATGTGGAGAATCAGAAAGCCAAGATCACAGAGCTCTCAGGAGAGTGAGTCTATTTGGACTATTTATAGTTCGTTGTTCTATCCGCAGCCTCTGTCTAGAGTACACACGCAAATACTTGCTGAATTGAATTATTTCCTCTTGCTGCCTTTCACATACCTTTGTTTGCATCCTTTACATCTTCTCTTCGTCATCCCTTCCACATCGAATTGCTTTCTGGACTGCCTGGACTCTTGGAAGACACACGTACAGGTACCTGTTCTTCAGTCCCACCCTCATTCCCAGTTAACAAAACCTGCAAAGCAACAGTTTTATTTTGGGGACAGTATGCCTGGAAATCTTTACTCTTTTTCCCCTAAATTAATTTACTAAAAAAATTTTTTTCACTTTTTAATTACTTTTTATTGGAGTATAGCTGCTTTACAATGTTGTGTTAGTTTCTTGCTATACAGCAAAGTGAATCAGTCATACGTATACATATATCCACTCTTTTTTTTAGATTTCCTTCCCATTTAGGTCACCACAGAGCATTGAGTAGAGTTCTATGTGCTATTCAGTAGGTTCTCATTAGTTATCTGTTTTATGTATAGTAGTGTATATATGTCAATCCCAATCTCCCAGTTCATCCCACGCCCCCACTTCTCCCCTTGGTAACCATAAATTTGTTCTCTATTTCTGCTTTGCAAATAAGTTCCAATTGACTTTTTTTTTTTTTGCGGCACGCGGGCCTCTCACTGTTGTGGCCTCTCCCGCTGCGGAGCACAGGCTCCAGACGCGCAGGCTCAGCAGCCGTGGCTCACGGGCCCAGCCGCTCCGTGGCATGTGGGATCCTCCAGGACCGGGGCGCAAACCCGTGTCCCCTGCATTGGCAGGCGGACTCCCAACTGCTGCGCCACCAGGGAAGCCCCCAATTGACTTTTTGATTGTAAAGATTTTCAGAAAAAGTAGCCAACTGAAGTGTTCATTATGACCAAATTATTAGCACTTGGGTCATTTTTTGATAACATTTATTTTATGAAACACCTATATATATTTTTTGTATTTTGAAATATTGTAGTTTTAAAGGAAAGGGTATTGTGTAGCAGATGCCTGACTTTCTGTAGCTATATTTTTTTGTATATTCTAAATATATTAAGTATTTGAAGTTTCATGTGCATAGTAATATTGTCTGTTTCCGCATTTACTTGAAACAGTTCATCATTATGCATTTCTGTTATGTGCCACTTATCTACTCACACATAGCTAGAAATGCTAAATGTTTTAAAGCAACGATCATATGTTTTAACTTAGTTCAAATAGGGAAATTAATAACTGATACAATGAGAAATGGAAAATTAGGGGGCTTCCCTGGTGGCGCAGCAGTTGAGAGTCCGCCTGCCGATGCAGAGGACATGGGTTCGTGCCCCGGTCCGGGAAGATCCCACATGCCGCAGAGCGGCTGGGCCCGTGAGCCATGGCCGCTGAGCCTGCGCGTCCGGAGCCTGTGCTCCACAGCGGGAGAGGCCACAACAGTGAGAGGCCCGCGTGCCGCGAAGAAAGAAAAAAGGAAATTAGTATATGTGATCCTCTAAGAGTTTCCTATTAAGAGGAATTCAGAAAATTTGAAATTCAGGGAATAACATCTAAAGTTTCTCGTAACTCTGTTATTTCTAAATCCAGAACAAGTATAATATCACCCAAATTTAGCCGGGCAATAACCTTTTTAATAATTTGTTGGAAAGCTGCCTTTTGAATCATTATTTTTAAACCATTTTTCAGTGAATTGATCAAGTTAGCAGAATTTGCAGAACATGTTGTAGTTGATTTTCGATTCAGTTGAGATATAATCTTACCAGTTCTTTACTTTAGTATTGTCAAACACTTGTGTTTGTTTTGTGAAGCTGTATGTCCTAATTGAAAGTGAATTGTCTTTATTAACATCCAAAAAGAGTTAGCAGCAACTCTTGTAAGTCACCATTTTCAAAATGCATAGGCACTTCCTCCTGTACCATGGATGCTATGAGTGCAGAGTGTTTCCTTTAGACTCCCCTTCAGTGTGACTTGGAGGAGAGATTACTGAGGGAGTCCTTTCCCATATAGTGAGAGGGTGAGAAACAGTTCTGTCAGAACACGGATACATTTTGGTCTTTAAGTAGCTAAATTCTCTGCTAAAACTGCTAATCACATTATCACAGGTTCTGTATAGTTTGTTATGGTTCTATATGGCATCTAGATCGTTAGACGTGTGCTTTTAGTTGACTGGACCTAGTTGTTTCCACCTAAACTAAGTTTATCAGTAATTTAAAAAAATACTCTCTGCTCATTGTATGATATAAAAACAAAATGACTCCCTAACGGATAACTCAGGCCAGGGATGCTTTATGAATAGGAAATCTCCTTTTAAAATGAAATTTTTCGCTTAAGAAGTTAATAAAGTAATATTTGAAAAAACCCTAACAGGGACTTCCTGGTGGTCCAGTGGGACTATGCACTCCCAATGCAGGGGGCCTGGGTTTGAACCCTGGTTAGGGAAGTAGATCCCATATGCATGCCACAACTGAGAAGTCCGCATGCTGCAACTAGAAGATCCCGCATGCAGCAACGAAGATCCCACGTGCCACAACTAAGATCCAGCGTGGCCAAAATAAGTAAATATTTAAAAAAACCTCTAATAGCGGGCTGCTGAAAATACTGGAGTTTCTTTGATTTTGTAGAATTTTCATTTAATTATGAAATATACAAATTTCTTGAAGTCTTTGTTGTTTAAAACTTTCCCTCCAATTTTGAGATCGTTTTAAAAAAAAAGCCACCTCTCATGTTTTCAAATACCATTGTTCTCAAAATGTTAAAGACATACTACTGGAGAATAATATTGAAGGCAATATTTATCCTTGAGATATGAGAACCATTTTAACAATTTAAAAGCTAACATTGACATTCCTAGCATCTGTTTCTAATACCTCTTCTGCCTGCCACTTGTGGGAATGATGTGATAGTGCTTTTGTCGTGTAATGTGACCAAGAAGGTGGGCTTTGTGTCACTGTGAAATAATTTCTAACCAAGTAGCCACTCCAGGCCTTGGGATTTGTCCAGGTTAGGTCATCCAGCTCCGTAATGTCTACATTTGTGTGAGCGCCCACTTGCCTATATTTAGTCTTTCCAAATAGTTTATAATTGGTTTAGCCCATTGGATTGCTTGCTTTTTGGATGATAGAGGTTGGGGAGGATGAAGGAAGTATAAGGCTTGAATTTGGCAGTCTCTTTACAGGATGTCCCTTTTAACCCCTGCTGAGGTTAATTTACATAAAACACAGCTGTGTGTGAATTTTTCTAAATTTAAAGTTTATACTTATTACCGTAGGGATAAGATTGTCAGCACTTACTGAATTTATGGTCTTGCTCTCCTGTATCTGGACCTCCTGGCAGCTTACAGTTCCGTTTCCTTTGGATAACAGGATACAGCTGGCGGCAAAATTCTCACCTGTGGAATAGCAATTTGGAGTTTTGTTCTCTATATAGGTCTCTGCAAAGCAGCAGAAACTCTTTTTTGCAGGAAACCACAAGCCTGTGTAAAACACCAAAAGAGGATTGAAATAACATGTGCAAGTGTTCCTCTTCCCTGAAGTACCAGTCATCATGAGAGAGCCTAAGTATGGCGTTAAGCAGCTCTTTGCCCTCCCTCCCCTTTACTTTGGGGTTGTTGTCCAGTTAAATGATGCTGAATTCTCCCTCTCTGGTCTCTGTTACCTCTCTGGCCAATCAAGCAAATTGAAACAGGCTGGATTTCTTAATAAGCTACTAGGTAAGCCTTCTGGGACTAGACTGACCTTAGATATTTTGGTAAGATTGATTTTTGTTCTTATAGGTGTGGATCCTTTACCATCAAACGGTGCGGAAAAGCTGATTAATTTCTGTCTCTGATGTTCATGTCAATCAGGTGTTTCTTTAGTATTTATTGGGTGCTCAGTACCATGCCAGATGCTGTGACAGGAGCAGTAGTGGTGTGGAGGAGTGCTACAGAAGACATATATGGGTGTGGTGGGCTAGAATAAACAAGTTAAGGAGAAAAGGTAAGCACAGAAGTAAAAGAGAAATAAAACCCAGTGTGTGACTTATTGCTGATTGTATAGATTAGCTTATCAGCAAGGTGGAAGGCATTATCTTGAGCAAAGGAGTGAGGACTGGACTGCTCATGGTGCATGCAGATGGTGTGTGTAGGAGCTGAGTGGAAGGGAAGGTATGGGGTAGGGGAGAGGAGTGCTAAATGAGGCCGCATAGATAATGCACTGAACACTATGTAGAGACATCAGAAGGGGTAGTGGGGGGAGCCTGGATGGCCTCTGAGAGTTCACCAAAGATAAAGGGCATATTTAGTAGAGCACTGTATCTGTTGGGGTCCCCGTTTCCCTCATCAGTGCCCTTTATTTAGAATTAGACATAAGCAGTGATTAGGATGGAGTAGTTGAATGTGATGCGAGGTGAGTGCTGAGATGGCTAATCACATAACTCATTCCAGGCAGTCAGAACAGGAACTTAATTTATTGAGTACTTTCTTGTTGCTTAGTACTGTATAAACATTTTACACACATCTTTTATTCTCTTTTCCCCCCATTTTACACATGAGAATAAAGCCTGGCAGTTAAATAACTTGTCCAGGGTATGCAGCCAGAAGTGCAAGAGTTAACAACTCAAATCCAAGCCTGTCTGTCTCCTTCTCTGAATTATATTGCCATTCTCAGTTTTAGCCTTACATTCTTCTATGAGGGGTTGCTAAAGAATTTTTTTTTTTTAATTGGGGTATAGTTGCTTTACAATGTTGTGTTAGTTTCTGCTGTACAATGAAGTGAATCAACTACCTGTACACATATATCCCCTCCCTCTCGGACCTGCCTCCCCCCCACCCCCGCTGCCAAGAATTCTTAAATGCTAGAAGGTTGTTTCCCCAATCTAGATGGGCACTGTGCAGTCATCTGTTCCTTTAGTATCTTCATTATTATCAAAGTGGCTTATAGAGAGTTGGTGTAAAATAATTATGATATTGAATATTTTGCAGAGGAAATGTAGTGAGCTTATTAATCTCTCTGTTGGCAGTTGCCAGTCCTAAGCTGCCCATGTGTGTCTGTGGATGCAGCACCTGGGCTTATGAGCCCTAGGGTGCAGGGCTCCACCTTTAGAAGAACTAAGATGGGTTAAATGTGTTCCCAAAACTGTGATCACATCTTATTTTTAGGCTTTCCCCTCCATTTCTTGAAGCAAGGCAGATCTTAGTGCTATCGCCTAGAACTTCCTAAAGAAAAGAGGTTGGTGCCCCCAAAGAACCTTGCTATGTGATTGCATACTACTATGTAGGCAGAGAGGAAGCTGCAGAACGAAAGAAGCATTTTAGGAAGGTTGAGTCAGAGGTGCAAATGGAGCATGGAGAGATTTTCTCAAGGTGATAAGGCGCTGGCACTCATATCTACAAGCAGAGGCAGGTAGACTGGCAGTGATTCCTACTTGGGGAAGGAGGGTAATGTGGGCTGCTTCTGAGACCGCGTTTATAGAGTTCCATGGCTGACAGGATTTGGCTAGAGTTTGGGATGAGGATCCCAGGGCCTGTGGAAATTGATTGGGAAGCCAGCCTTTGCTTGCTGCACCTCAGGAAAGCCGTGGTGAGGTTCTGGCCTGACCTTACTGGTTGTAACCCACAACAGATACTTGCTCTGTCTGGGTTTGAGTTTAGGCTACATGATTGCCTTCCAGTGAAACTTTTTAATGAATCTTTGAACCTGCAGTTGTGTATGATCCGATATTTGAGCCTGAGCTTTAAAAAAAGAGAGATGACAAAGAAAGGAAAGAAAAGAAAAAGAAAAAGAAAAAACAAAGCAGAGATTTGTTGATGCCAGTGCCATTGTATGACCATAATTTCTTTAGGCTAGAGCTGTGTCCACTGGTTTGTATATTTTCTCTGTCTTCCTTCCTTGGCTTCTGAGGCCAAGCAGCTTTTAGGCATGTGAATTTACATGAGTGCCTCTCCTGACTTCTCCCATCATCCCCTGCTTGCACTTCTCATTTCTTCTGTATTGTTCTTAAGAACTTACTGTGCTGTCTTGTCTTTGGTTATGCAGTTTTTTCTGCACTACACTTCTATGTCCACTTGGTGAAAATTGCCTCAGGGTTGGTTGGCCTCTTCCAGTAAGCTGTGTCTGGGCCTCCACCTTCTAGAGAGTTTATAGCTCCTTCCTGATCCTTGTAAAATTTTTATTATTGCACTTAATCATATTGTACTATAAATTACCTGGTTACTTAATATGTGTCACTTATGAAATTGGTACCAGCCATGTGGTGTTTATCCCTAAAGCTCAGCATCCAGCTGTACATGGAATATTCTAAGGGCTCAGAAATATGAGATTATCTCCCATTATTGAGTCTTTATGTGCCAGGCAGAAATTATATACATATATAAAGAAAAGGAGGCCTTAAGCTCTAAAAAGACTATGGTGTACTCTCCCTTATGAATTTTAGAGCAAGCTCTAAGATGAGTGTAAGAAAGTCAGAGTTTTAAAATTAAGTTTAATTTCTTAATCATTTTAATTAGTTAATTATCGTGGAAAGAGTTCTGATTTTTTTATTCCACGATAATTACTTTGCGTGTGTATGTTTGCCCTAAGTTCAGGATCATTCTGCCTATTGGGTAATGCAGCACTGATAAAGAAGAAATTAAATGAGTGAATGTGGGTGTTAGTGTTTTGTTGTTTGGGTTTTGTCTTAGTTTGCTGAATCCTTTTGTTTTACTGTGAGTATTGCACTTTGTTAGATTCTTCGTTCTTTTCATGTCCTGACTACCTGCTTTAGGCCCCTCTTCCCATCTCACCCCAATTCCGACTAGTGCTTTGCTTTTTTCTTGGTGTGTAGTAAGTTCTGTGTCATGAGACGGTGGGACAGAGCAAGGCTTACTGTGCTGTGAGAGAATCAGACATGTGTTATGGATCTTAACACCATTGTTTCCAAAAGTGTGGGCCATGATTTCAAAGCAAAAACATCACAAGGTTTGGTCTGATTTGGACTCTGATGGTGGAAGTGGGGGGAGGGGACCAGGCAAGAGTTGGCATTATTTAAGAAGGCTCCAGTGGATGCTCATGTGCACTAAGATTTGAGAATCACTGCTTAGAGCAAACTGCTCCGTGGCATGTGGGATCTTCCCGGACCCGGGCACGAACCCGTGTCCCCTGCACCGGCAGGCGGACTCTCAACCACTGCGCCACCAGGGAAGCTCAGTGCATCTTTTTAAACAGAAGAACTTAGACGTTTATGAGGCTTCTGTAAGATTTCCTCAGTCCCTAATTCAGGAAATGTATTTCGTACATGTAGTGTTCTATATTTTTTGTATAACTGGACATCCTCCCCAGGAAGAGTCTGTCTGCTCTTTGTACTGTGCTTCTTTTTCTATTGTTCAGAATTCCTGGCTCCCACCCTCAACCAGTTCATAACATGTTTATAGCCACCAGCCCAGACTCCTTAGGAATGAAGGAAGGAGTCTTTGGATCTTGTTATTTTCCTTGAGGAAGACCTGAATGTTGACTGTTTTGCAAGAATCCAGAGTATGCATTGTCATTTCCATGTTAACCCTCGCCCCAAATGTTTGTGGGTTTACTGTAGCCCAGTCTTAGCAGGGTCTCTGGCCAGGGAAATTCATTTGAAGCACATTTTGCCATGGAAGTACCCTGCAGGTAAAAATACTCTGTTTACACTTGGCTGTGTCCCAAACAGCTGTCCTCCTCCTAATGAGACTGGGGGCTGCACATCTTTTTTGTGGATTTAGAAGCTTTCCTGTTGGTGGATGACAAAAATCATTTGCAAAAACCAATTGAAGTGATAGGTTTGTCAGAGACAGACAGCTGGTCCTTAGGAAATGGGCTGAGATCTCCACGCTCACAGGTTCAAGGGAGTTTGCAGCCTGCAGTATAATTACCTGATACGGTGTTGAGGGGGGCCTGTGATTCGCGCCACCTCCCCTTGGGCATTTCGTTAAGGGTGGAGCACTTGTTAAAGGCTTGTTTCGTGTACTGTGTGGCTGTGGCTAAAGAATAGTGAGTTTGGTTTAAGTTTACAAACGTATGGGTGCAGACATTCTTGTTTTAATTGCTTTGCTTTTATTAGCTCCAGGGACCTTTAGTAAGGATTGTAGATTTATTCAGTGTTTTCGTTTAGGAAAAAAAAAAGGTATTTTTACTCATTTCTAGGTCAGTTGCAATACACTGAATGACCAGGGACTTAAACCAGATGTGCTGTGTGTAATGTTTCCTTTCTGATTGCAAAAGTAATATCTGTTCATTGTTTGAATAGTTATAATTAAGAAACTGATAATTTAGGAATGAAAATTCCCTGTAATCCCCAGAAATACATACACTTAACATTTTGGTGTTTGTTCCTCCAGATCCTTTTCTATGGTTATTTTGTTATATTTTGCAATTCTACTTTACCCACCGTGTTTTAAGACAGAAATGCATCTCTTGCTACCTGAAGCCTTTCATTTAACCATTTATACTTTTCAAAGTATTTTATGTGGTAGTCTCCACTGAGACCCAGAAACTGCCAGGAAGAAGGAACAGTGGCTTCTACTCTGTGCCTGGCAAGTGTGCTTAAGTGCTTTACTTGGCGCTTTTTCTTGTTTTCAATTCAATATAAAAAGATTTATTAAGAAGTCATTCTCCCACCCACATCCTCTTCTACCCTGTGACCCTCACCTTTCATATCCAGTTTTATTAGTTTCTAATGTATCCTTCCAGTGTTTCTTTATGCAGATAGTAGCAAACATGAATATATGTTCTTATTTCCCCCTTTCTTACACAAAAAGAGGATACTATGCGTACTGTTTGGCATCTCACTCTATTCACACAGTATACCCTGGAGACATATTCTACATTAGTATTTGGCCCTTGCTTTTGATTCTTACACCAACTCCATAATATAGGCAGCAGTTACTATGCCCTTTCTACACATAAGGAGGCTGAGACTCAAAGTTAAGTGACTTGCTCATACAGTTTATTAGTAAAGAACTTGGATGCCTACCCATTTAATCTGATTTCTCATCTAGAGAATATTGTGCCACACCCTATGCCTTTCCTGTATTGAGAAGTGGATTTTTAGATGAAAATATTCTTTGAGACATATAAAACTGTTGAGTGAGGACATAGTGCTTCTTTGGATTATTAAGAGGTATTTTTTTTAGTTTTTGACCAGGAGTTGGCATTCTGTGGCCCACTGGCTGAATCTAGCCTTCTTCCTCTTTTTGTAAATAAAGTTTTATTGGAACATGGACCCACCCAAGTCATTTACATATTGCAGCACAGACCATATGACCTGCAAAGCCTAAAATATTTACCATCTGGCTCTTTACAAAAATGTTTGCTGACACCTGTTGTGGACACCAAGTTTTATTTAGGTGTGTCAATTTTTTTTTTTTTTGTAGCTTCTAAGGTTTTGCATTGGTTTGCTCAGGCACATTGGTTGGTGGAAGTGCTTTCTTTCCTTTACTTCCCCCAAACTAATCAAACAGGCGTATCACTTCTTGCTTGAGTTTCTCTGTGATCCTGTATAGTGACTGAGTTTCTACACAGTCATTTTCAGGTAGAGTGAATTGCAAAATATTCCAAAACTTTTGCTACTGTTAATGTTCGTACAAAACTGGTGTACGTTCTGATGATGGTTTGTGCATTGCACCCTATGGTGATAGTTTATGTTAAAGTGCAAGAAGGGATCATCAGCACAAAGTCTGATCCTAATCAGCAGCACCCTGAGACTTCTTGCATGGGGGTGTTGTGGGAGTGTGTAGATTTGTATAATTGAGACAGTTACATTAAAATTGGTTGACTCTTGTTTTGACATAAAGTGAACGTGTGACATTTATACAATAGCAAACTATTAAATTTGGTTTTCCTTTGAGCATTTTGAAATAAAATGCAAAATGTGGAAAGAATAAAAATACTTAATTACTGTGCTTGTAATTATTTCACACCCCCTGAATTCATGACTCCTCGGAACTGTAGCAGGTTACTACTGAGTGGCAGAGTTGGTGAACATACTTAAAATCACATCATTTAAATCTTTGAGTTTCGATAGTTCCTTTTCTTCATGGTCTCTTTCAAATGGCATGCAGCCTTTACTGTCCCACTGTGTCTGTCACATGTTGTGCTTGTGTTACATGGAAGCAACCCAGTGAACTTGTGCAAAGTCACTCACTAGTTAGTTATTGGGTAAGGAAGAAATTCCAGGGTTTTCTCTTAAAATTCCTTAATGAAATGATTGGATGGACATAGTGCATTTCTTTAATTTTCCATTTGGGAAAGCTTGATAAAAATTCTGTTGGCAAAGCAAAGAGTCCAGTGATCTCCAAATTGGTCTTGGTGTATACGTTGATTTTTAAGTGCATTTACTTTGACCCAAAAGACTGCCTTCCTGTAATATGCTCCTTTTTGTGGAACACAGCTCTCAAGTAAGTAAAGTAAGTTTGTTTAAATGTGTGAAATAAGTTGAGGCATTTTACGTAGCAAGTTTTCGATGGTTTAGCATCGCAACTCTGAGTTTTGAGTTTTAGGACCAGTTTGAGGGTCTTTCATCTATTATCTGTATTACTAGCTTTCTAAATCTCTTTGATTTTTTGGGTAAAAGTCACCTCACAGAGGCCTCCCCTCAGCACCATATTTAAAACTGTATCCTACTCATTTCCTGTTCCCTCTTCCCTGTTTTATTTTTCTCAATAGCACTCACTAATCACTCTCTGAAAACCGTTTATTTTAATGCTTTATTTATCTGTGTTACTCCTAGAATAAGCTCTGTGAAGCTTCTGTACTCTCAGTGCTTTGAGTACGGTGACTGGCACATGGGAGACGCCCAGTGACAGTTGAATTAACAAAGTCAAAGAGAGTCTGTATTGCTTGTAGAATGAGGGCTAGACGTAGGGCAAGTCAACTTGTGGCGTCAGACGGGGTTTGAAACTGGGTTCTCCCACCTCTTGATGTTGATATTAAATAATTTAATCATTGAAAGAACTTTTCCCTCCCAATGAAATGGGAGAAAATAATATCTTTTTATGGGGATTAAAAATTATATTGGATATAAAGCTCTATAAATGTTAGTCCTCGCTTTCCCCTGGTGTGTCAGCATTGAAGAAGCCTGAAGGCAATGTGAATTTACCAATCCTATGCTTCTAGGGTCATTACCTCGATGACTTTTGACTGATGTATTCTTTCAACGGCTGTGTTGCCAACACAACAATGACCTGTGCCTTTGACCAGTGTGAGTGGACACTTTGTCGTCCCTCTTTAATCCTCATATCAGAATAACTTGTATGGGTTTGGCTTTGAAATAAGTTTAGGCAAGTTCATGATTGCAGACAGTTCAGATGGCATCAGCCCTTAGAGCCAAGTGAGTTTCACCAGATCTTTCGTCAAATGCAGTGGGAACATCAGATAAGTTGATGTTTGTGGTCCTTATACACATCATTCTAGGTTTTTTGGCAAATCAAGAAGCATCAGAGGGCTGTTAAGTCACTAGTTTGTCTCTGTGGATTTCTCCAAACCTTATGGATTACAAAGTGTTAATTCCTGTTTTGGTTTCCCCTGATATTTCTTCTGCTTGGGATGACAGGAACACTTCAGAAGTTAGTTAAGGCAAATTGGTTCAGAAATTTATAGGTTCTTTTAGTCTTTTGTCCCAGGTAAGTCTGAATAGGACCTGGAAAGCTGATTAAAAGACCAGTGAGCACAGGGAGCTTAATTTTAAATTAAATGGATATTTAATGCGTTGAGAAAGTACTCAATCTTCAGTCTTTCTTTTTTTAATCTATGCTTGCTATTTGCACCTGATGGCCAGGAAATCTCTATTTTTCTACTAAAAGCATTGGTTATTGCTACATTTCTCAAGCTTGGTTTTCAGTGTGGATTTTTGCGGGTGATTTTTAGCACCTATGGGTACAAAACCATTAAATGAAGGCCGGCAGAAAGGAAAGAGTGCCCTGAGCTGGGAAGTCTCTTACAATCCTCTGGTAGACCAGAGGATGAACGGGGCAGGCAGGGAGGTGGTCAGTCACTGCGGGGGCTTCCTGGCTGTGAGCATGTCTTCCAGCAGAACATAGTGAAACCCGTGGCCTGCTGGTTGGAGGTGATTGTGCTTAGGAGCCTGGTTATAGATTTTTTTTTTTCCACAGGTGTGTGATAACTGTTTTTTGTTTTTTTTTTTTTTTTTTTGGGTGAGCCTTGATCCTCAGACACACACAGCCTGACCAAACTGGCAGATTTGTGAGAATTTTAATATTGAGAGGATTCTGTTATTGGAGTTATGCACGGTTGCTAAGGCATTGCTTTTTATTCTAAAATTTGGTCTTGGATAACCTCCGGTTTATGCTGTTGGGATTTCAGTTAATTGTTACGGTTTTGTGATCTGGTCTGGTGTAATACCACATATGGGATTTTATCTTTTTTTGCATGTATGAATGACATTCCTGTACTGTTGTTTTTTATATTGCTGGATAATAATTTAATCCAGTCCCCTATCATGGGTAAGACACTTGAAGTTGACTATAATGAAATCACTTGGGTCTGCTTCTCTGACTCTTGTGAAGATGGGATCAGCTTATTCTCAAATTCATTGTATTTGGCAGAAGACCTGCCCTTCTGAAGTACACAATACTGGATGATGATCATTTTGGCTTAGAGGAAATCCTGGTCAAATTACCAAGTTAAACTTTTAAGAACATGCTATTCTCAATATTCACAAATGTATTATGTAATGCTGGAAGTCTCCTCTAAAGTTCTTCCTAAGATTTTTGTGAGAATTCATTTAGTGCAGGTAACCACAGGGAATCCAGCTATTAATTTTGAGGAAAGTGACAACTTCTAGCTGTTGGAGGCCAGCAGTAGCCCCCCTTCTCTGAGAGGAGGGTTGAGAGGTAGAGGGCTCTCTAGTGGTCTGCCGAACCCTTCTACCCTAAGCGCCCCAGTGAGACTGGGGGAAATCCCTGGTTAGGTAGCATTATGTGAGTTTGGGGGATTATGTAAAAGTATAACTGCACACACACTGTTCTTGCTTTGGTAACTGATTTTAATATCCTGTTGGTTTTGTTGTTGAAACTTCTTCTATGACAGTGAAGCCTTTTGTCTTTATTTTTCAATCAGAAAATCTTTCTCCCCACTTGAAAGGATGGAATCGGGGCTACAAGGCATTCTGCAGTCTTTGACCTTGACTCCCCAAACCTCTAAGGAAAGCCGGACATCCAGTAATCTCAGACTTGTGATTGTGCTTTTGTAACCTTGCTTGACATCTAGGACTTTTGGAGGGTTTTAGATTTTTGATGATAATTCTTAATTTTATTCTCATTTATTTCTCCCTTTTCTGTTTCAGTGTCCTGGGTCATGAAACTTAATCCACAACAAGCTCCATTGTATGTGAGTAAATCACAAGATTTCATTTTATACTTAACTTTTGCTGTTTATTTCTTATCATAAACTCAAAAAATGCTCTCATGTGATTATCAAAGGAATTTTTAACCGTCAACACATGAATTTATTGGCATAATACACTTAAATTGAATTTGATTTAGTAAATATTAAATAATAATGCATGGTACTGAGCTCAGAACAAACAATGCTCGTAAGACTTGTGAGATAGACTGATCGTGGTGATAAGATGCGTGTATAAAATAATTGCATTGCCCTGCCAAATGATACTCCGGCTTGTTTTTACGTACAGTGCATTTCTGTAAAAGTAGTATGTAGAGCTTCCTACTGCCATGGTCAGTTACACTGTGCCACAACTAGGTGGCACTCTTTCATTGGCAAAAGTGCTATTTACTTTAAGAATCTGGGTGAAAGCTGATGTATCATCTCCCTAAAGTGAGGGAATTATAAGATGAAATGGATAAATGAATGAATCGAGGCTGGAAAAACAAAATTCTAGGTGTGTGTGTGTGTGTGTGTTTTGTTTTTTTTTTTAAATGTTGTAAGAGTGAATTATCTGAATCAGAGTGGTGAAAAGTGCCTGTTTGGTGAGGAGCTGGCTTAGAGGTATGGATAGTTATACTTGTGAGAGGCTGGAGGGTTTGGGGTTGGTATGGTCTGGAGACGTGAAAAAACCTTTTTTGATGGGACAGGATTTCAGTCAGGTCTTGAAGATTAAGGATCATTTCGTTGGCTGAAAAATCCTCAGAATTTGTGCAAGACACAGACCAGATGGTAGAGGGATGAGTGGCAGTAAGCATGTTGTTCAGTGAGCGGGGAAGGATGGTAGTGGAAAGTCTGGCCCTGCTGAATTTGTGTTGGGGGTGATGGGAGATAAGTCTGAAGAGGTGGGTGACGCTTAGTTGTGAAAGCACACAAGAAGGTGCGCGGAGTTTATTTTGTGACCGCTGAGGAGCTTTTAATGGTGTTTATAAACAGGCTGTTCATTTTCTGTATTTATTTTTAACCATGCTGTGTTAATTAAAGTCATATACCTTTCTATCATAGAGCATTCATGTGATCATGCTCCATAGTTTATCTCTATGTTAAATGTAACATACAAAGAAAAATATATGTGTTCTTAGAAGATATTTTATGTTCACATTTTCTTTCCAGACTACTTGGAGACAATTTATTATGTTCACCAGTGGGTTTGCACATGAATTGAATACCTTGGACTTAAGCAAACAGCTTTATTTTTTGGTTTGTTTTTTAAAGTCCTTTTTTAAAAAGATATTTATATTTATTTATTCATTTGGTTGCACTGGGTCTTAGTTGCGGCAGGTGGGCTTCTTAGTTGTGGCATGAGAACTCTCAGTTGTGGCATGCATGTGGGATCTAGTTCCCTGACCAGGGATCGAACCTGGGCATTGGGAGCGCAGAGTCTTAACCACTGCATCACTGGAGAAGTCCCGAACAACTTTATTGAGATAAAATTCACACACCATAAAATCCACTCATTTATGGTTTTTAGTATATTCACAGTTGTGTTATCTTAACTTCAGAACATTTTTATCATCCCCAAAGAAACTCCGCACCCTTTAGCAGCCACTCATCAATTCCCCCTCCTCCAGCCCATGGCACCCACTATCTACTTTCTGTCTTTATGGTTTTACCTGTTCTGGAAATTTCGTATAAATGGAGTCGTGCAATACCTGGCCTTTTATGACTGGTTTCTTTCACTTAGCATCATGTATATAAGGTATATGTTAGAGTGTAAGTATAAGTACTTTGTTCCTTTTTATTGACAAATGATATTCCATTATATGGACCTACTGCATTTTATTTACCCACTCCTCAGCTGATGGGTATTTAGGCTGTTTCCACTTTTTGGCTATTCTGAATAATGCTGCTGTGAACAGCAATTTTTTTGGTACTCCTCCAATTTTATTCTTTCCCCGTTGAATTTTCTGGGGCACCTTTGTTGAAAATCAATTGATTATAAATGTAAGGAGTTACTTCTGGACACTCAATTCTGTTCCTTTCATTTAGGTCATCCTTCGTTAGGTCAGTTTCTTTCAGCAGTGATTTATATCGGTAGTTTTCAGTGTACATGCCTTTTATTTTTGTGAATTTATTCCTAAGTATTTTATCCTTTTTGATGCTATTGTGAATGATATTTTCTTAATTTCATTTTTAGGTGGCTCATTGCTAGTATATAAATACAACTGATTTTTGTGCATTGATCTTTTAATCTACAACCTTGCTGAACTTGTTCATTAGCTAGTACTTTTTTAGTGGATTCCTTAGGATTTTCATCATCCAAGATGATGACAATAGTTTTTTTCCTTGCCAATCTTTTTATTTTATTTCTTTTTCTTGCCTAGTTGCCCTGAGTAGAACCTCCAATGCAGAGTTGAATAAAAGTGGTGAGAGCAGACATCCTTGTCTTGTTTTTGATCTTAAAGGGAAAGCATCTGGTCTTTCACCATTAAGATTAGTATGATGTTGCTAGCTGTGGGTTTTCATAGATGCCTTTATCAGGTTGAGGAAGTTCCCTTCTGTTCCTAATTTGAGTATTTATATCGTGAAAAAATGTTGGATTTTGTTGAACGTTTTCTCTGTCTATTGAGATGATTGTGTGGGTTTTTTCTTTCATTCCATTACTGAATTACATTGATTGATTTTTGAATGTTAAACCAACCTTGCATTCCTGGGATTAATCTCATTTGGTCATGGTGTATAATCCTTTTTGTGTGTTGCTAGATTTGGTTTGCTAGTATTTTGTTGAGGATTTTTGTGTCTTTGTATAAAAGATATATTCTGTAGTTTTCTTCAGATGTCTCTGTCTGCTTTTGGCCATTGAAAGCGTTTGATCAGGGGGCTGATATAACTACGTAGTTGTGGTAGGCAGAATAATGGTTCCTCAAGTGAGTCTATGTCTTAATCCCCAGAACCTGTGAATGTTTATCTCACATGGCAAAAGGGACTTCACAGATTTCATTAAGCTGAGGATCTTGAAACTGGAGATTGTCCTTTAATTATATGGGTAGCCCAGTGTAATCATAAAGATTCCTGTAAGTGAGAGGGGGAGTCAGAGAGAGATTTGTAGATGCCACGCTGCTGGCTTTGAAAAAGGAGGAAGGGTCCATGAGCTAAGGAATGCCACCTCTAGAAGCTGGGAAAAGCCAGGGAACAGTTTTTCCTCAGAGCCTCTGGAAGGAACACAGACATCTTTATTTTAGCCCCGTGAAAGTCGTTCAGGCCTCTGACCTTCAGAACTGTAAGCTAATAAAATTTGTGTTCTTTTAAGCCTCTGAGTTTGTGGTAATTTGTTGTAACAACAATAGAAAGCTAATACAGTAGTAGTTTGGGAAAATTAATTGGTGGTAGTCTGCTGGATAATTTAGAAGGAGAGAGTGGAGGCAGAGAGATCAGTTATAAGTTTTCTGAACTTTTCATCATGGAATTTGAGAACTTTAGAGTTAATAGAGACTTCAGATAATATCTGCTTCAACCTCTCCGTTTTAGAGATGAGGAAATGAGTTCTGAAGATACTGTGATAAGGTCACACAGCTCATCGATGATGGTAAATTGTGATTTAAATCTGTATTTTCTGGGCTTGGTCATAGAAACCACTGTAAAGCTTATGAAGCTTAAAAAAGCTTCGTTCTGTTAGGGAAGCAAGGTTCTTAGACATCCGTTCTGGGGAATATACTTAATAAAGTAGTGCTTTATATATGATATATGTGTTGGGCAGGCTCTACTGGGGAAGACTATTTTAAATTTCAGATTTCAAATATGTCGATCAGCAGTAATACTTATTGAGGCAATTGTTTATCCCTTTTTAAAGAGTGACAGTGTACTCCATTTTCAGTGAACTAAGCCAAGTCTCAGGGATTTACACTGTTTGGGTGAAGAAAAGTGTAGTAGTTTCCCCCTTATTCACGGTTTCACTTTCTGTGGTTTCAGTTACCTGCAGTCACCATGGACTGATAATATTACGCATGGAAAATTCCAGAAATAAACAATTCATTAATTTTATTTATTTATTTTTGGCCATGCTATGCAGCATTCAGGATCTTAGTTCCCTAACCAGGGAACGAGCCTGTGCCCCCTGCAGTGGAAGTGTGGAGTCTTAAACCACTGGACTGCCAGGGAAGTCCCACAATGCATAAATTTTAAATTGTGCACTGCTCCGAGTAGCATGGTGGAATCTCACACCATCCTGCTCCGTCCTGTAGGGGACGTATTTAAATCATCCCTTTGTCCAGTGTGTCCTGCCCGCTAGACACTTAGTATCCGTCTGGGTTATCAGATCAACTGTCGCAGTATCTCAGTGCTGTGTGCAGGTGACCCTTATTTTACTTAAAGGCCCCAAAGTGCAAGAGTAGTGATGCTGGCAATTCAGATATGCCAAAGAGAAGCCATGAAGTGCTTCCTTAAGTGAAAACGTGAAGGTTCTTGACTTAATAATGAAAGAAAAAAATTTGTTTGCTGAGGTTGCTAAGATCTGTGGTAAGATGAGTCTTCTATCCATGAAATTGTGAGGAAGGAAGAACAGATTCATGCTGGTTTTGCTTTCACACTTCAGACTGCAAAAGTTACAGGCACAGTATGTGATAAGTTCTTTTGTTAAGATGGAAGAGGCATTAAATTTGTACAATAAGATACTCTGAGAGAGAGGGTGGGAGAGACCACATTCACATCACTTTTACAGGTATAATGGTTATTGTTCTATTTTGTTATTATTTACTGTTGTTCATCTCTTTACTGTGCCTAATTTACAAATTAAACTTTATCACAGGTGTGTGTGTATAGGAAAAAAAATATATGGGGTTAGTACTGTCCATGGTTTCAGACATCCACTGGGGGTGAATGTACCCCCCTGAGGATTGGGGGCACTACTGTAACTGTACAGGACAGTCCGTTGGTAAGGGGGTCAATTCTCTGCACCTAGAGGAAGAAGTACTAAGCAAAAGAATAGAGTGTGTTGAAGTTTTTCTTTTAGTTTAGATTTGAGATATGCTAGGGGTACATGTCATCAACAGAAGAGAGAAAACTGCTAGTTAATAAGGAAAAACACTGGATCCTGAGAAGGACTTTTACCTGAAAGTTAAGAAAAATAGGCTGGATTCCAAATATTCCAAATAATCATCTTAACCAGTCTTTGAATAAAAATGTGCCCACAATAAGCTGCAATAGTTAAAATGTAAGAAATGTCCCACTGTACAGGTAGCAGTACTGTTGAGTGTTTAAATGAAGCTGTTGTAATGAGTTATTTTTGTGAACTGTTTACAGTGGAACACGCGGAACCTGGAACTTCGGCTGCCAGTAGTGTAACCTGGCTGTGCCTTGGTTTCCTCACCTGTCAGCTCTGTGATTCCACAAGTACACCCTTTGTGTTAGGCAGACTAGTTACATTACCAGGTCAGGTTTTTCCCTCAGCCTCTACAAAAATGTTGATTACTGCCAGGTGCATGTGTGAGAATCGCAGTTGCAGGACCTTTGGGTGGCAGTGGTAAAAACGTTGATAACTTTCCTAGGGTCCCTCTGGGTGGGGAGGGCCTAGGTTCTTTAGTGGCAGTAAAAATGGAGAGGCAGTGGCAGATGCAAGAAATATTTAAAAGAAGCAGTAGGACTAAATACTTTATTAGATGGGGGGAGTGAAAAAGAATGAATGATAGTTGATTGAGGACTTGAGTGTGAATGTGGAAAAGAAGGAAGGTGATGACTTTGTTCTTTAGACGTGTTGAAGGGCGTATTGGTGTCCTGATTACAGCGGGAGATGTGGGCTCGGAGCTATGGAGTAAGAAAGTTGATTTTGAACTAGAGAGAGTTTGAGTCATCTTTAAGAGATTGGTACTTTTGACTCTGAGAATAGATGAGTCCTTTGAGCGGATAAGAGTGGATGGAATTAGGATAGTGGACTATGGCAGAGAAGGCAAAGTTGAATCAAGAGAGGAGGAAGGAGTTCCAGAAATCTGGGGTGCATGTGAGTCTTTGACTTTTTATTCCTGGAGTTGTTAAATTTCAATCACACGCTAGTACTGGAAGTGAATTTTGAGCTGGAGCTGGGGAATTCTTTCATTCAGGTGCCCGCCTTGTGCAAACCCCTTTTTGGATGCTGGAAATTTAGCCATGAACAGAATGGAAGGGTCCCTGCCCTTCCGGTACTTGTATTGTAGTGAGAAGAAGGCAGATAATCATAAACAAGAAAACATCAGGAAGAACAGTTTAATGAAAGTAAATAAAACAATAGGATGTGAAGTGATTGTGCCTGAGTAGAGGCTATTTTAGGCTGGGTGGTCGGGGAAGGCCTCTGAGGGGCGGCCAGTTAAGCTGAGACCGGAATGACCAGAAGGAGCCCGCCACGTGCAGATCCTGGCACAGTGTTCTAGCCCAAGGGAACAAGTGCAGAGCTCTAAAGTGAGGGCTAGGCTTGATACGTGTGGGGAACAGAAAAAATGGCGGCGGGGATTCAAGAGTGCAGAGGGGGCGGGGTGCGTCCTCTCCTGGATGAGCTTGGAGACTCAGGGAGGAGACAGGGAAAAGCCTGATCTTGAAGCACTTCACAGACCATTGGGTGACCTCCCTAGGGCCTGCCTTTCATCACGTCTGAAGCCCAGCACAGCACCCACCTCTGAGTGTACTCTGAACTTCAGAGCCTTCAGTGGCTCGGGGTCAGGTCAGGCCTCTTAGGGATATTGGATTACTCCTAATGTGGAGCTGTGGGCCCTGGGCAGACTGGATTCTCAGGCAGTTTAAGCATAGTAATTTGGACTACCCATCTGAGGAAAAATAGTTTTAGTACTCTGTAGTCATCTTTAAGATCCGTGTTTTAGATGTAAATTGGATTTTCTTGAACGGAGGAACATTTTAAAGCAGATTTGGCTCTCATTTGTTAAAGGGCAGTGTAATTAAAAATTTCTGCTTAGTTTTTATATTCTTTCATGGTTGAATTGCTTCTGGGGAGAAAAAAATGTATTTTCAAAGTGCATTTGTGAACCTAAATGAACGGTGTATGATAGGATTTCATCGTAGTCCTTTCATTTTCTGGTTTTCTGTGAATGCTTCACCTACTGGTGTAACACTCATTTGCATCACCTGTAACCTTTCTGGATGACAACTCCTTAAAAACAAGAGTGCATGTTCATATACTGCCTCCTGGTTTAAAATGCACATTTTGTAATGAGGTGGATAGACCTAGAGTCTGTCATATAGAGTGAAGTAAGTCAGAAAGAGAAAGACAAATACCATATGCTAACACATATATATGGAATTTAAGAAAAAAAAAATGTCATGAAGAACCTTGGGGTAAGACAGGAATAAAGACACAGACCTACTAGAGAATGGACTTGAGGATATGGGGAGGGGGAAGGGTATGCTGTGACAAAGCGAGAGAGAGGCATGGACATATATATGCTACCAAATGTAAGGTAGATAGCTAGTGGGAAGCAGCCGCATAGCACAGGGAGATCAGCTCGGTGCTTTGTGACCGCCTGGAGGGGTGGGAGGGAGGGAGACGCAAGAGGGAAGAGATATGGGAACACATGTATATGTATAACTGATTCACTTTGTTATAAAGCAGAAACTAACACACCATTGTAAAGCAATTATACTCCAATAAAGATGTAAAAAAAAATAAAACGCACATTTGAATACATTATATCATTTGCTTCTCACAGCAATCTTGTGAGGGTGGAGGAAGCTTCATTCTTACCCTCATAATACTTGAGGAAATAAGAGCTCAAGATGGTTCATTTAGTATATGCAAAAGTTAGGGCTTTACCCAGAAATCGTGACTCTCAAACCCATTGTCTTTCTTCTGTATACCAAGCTGACATGCACAGTTGTTGTCCATAATTGTTATATAAAACACACAAATCTCATCCCACTTAATGTGATAGAGACTTGCACATATAAAGTCCTTTTTAAAATAAGTAACCCAAGTTTAGTCTTCCATTTCCCATATTTTTAAATTTTTTAAATGTTTTATTTGAAATAAGTTCACATTTATAGAAAAGTTAGAAGAATGCAACTTCACCTCTACTTATCTTTTATTAACATTTAGGTGTGACCTAAATGTGATTTGCTCATCATTTTCTGTATTACATATATTTTTTGAACCGTTTGAAAGTTGCTTTTCCCAGGCATCATACCCTATCCTCCTTAAATATTTCAGCATAGATTTCTTAAGAACTGGGACATTCTCTTTCAGAAACACAGTACAATTAACAAAAACAGGAATTGTAACATTGATGTAATATTCTTATGTAATGTAAGTCCATATCCAAATTTCTCTGATCATCCCAATAATGTCCTTTATAGCATCCTCCTTCCCTCTTCTCCCCAGTTCAGGATTTAATCCGGAATAACACACTGTATTTATTTACAGTCTCTTTAATCTCTTAATCAGGAACAGTTCCTCTGCTTCTCTTTGTCTTTCATGATACCGACATTTTGGAAGAGTATAGGCCAGTTAGCCAGTTATTTTGTAGCGCTTTGCTTCTTTTTGACAGAACAACTGCCTTTTAAAAGTTGCTTGTTAAAAAAAATAAAGATGCTCATTTGTTTCCCAAGTTTCATTATTGATTAAGTTTACCTTGCATGAGTCCTGAACAGTCAGTAATGTCATCTTTGTGATTAAAAGTATTGCTAACAAGGAAATAAATGTGATAACGATGTCTCTATTGTGCATATGTAACTTCTTATAATTGTAAGGAGATATGTAGAACATCCCTGCAAAGTGTAGCCTAGAGTATCTGATTTTATTCCAGAGATGTATTCTGTGAAATAACTAACCTACCTAGTCATTTAGCGAATTGAAAAGGCATGCTAGACAAGGTGCCTATATCTCTTGAGTCCTGAACTATTATCTCTAGCCATTATGGGACTTAAGGTCTGAGCCACTTGTTTACAGTAAACAACATGCAGCAAACCACGTGGCTGCTAATAATTTTTATGAACATAGTACATGTACCCTTTGGCTCTAGAGCCCTTCTCATTATCAAGATAAAAGCATAGACTTTTCCAGGGAACTCTACTTCACTTCGCTGTACAGTAGAAACTAACACAACATTGTAAAACAACCATACCCCAATGAAAAAAAAAAAAGCACAGACTTTTCCCAGAAAGGATAGGGGGGGATGGGGAATGCTATCCGGTGATAAAAGAAAAAGCCAGGCACATGAAGAAGCAAAGGTTGGTATTTATAAAACAAAATAGGCCCTACCACCAGCCCCACACACTAAGCACTAGGGGACCTAGCAACCTAGCAACTGGACATTAGCAACAGTAAATAAATCCTCCCCCAGACTAACAGCTGAAGGGGATGAAAGATTTTTAAACTTCTGAAGGAGGAGCATGAAAGGGTCTTTGGATGCTTCTTATCTCAGGCCTCAGGCTAATTCTAGAAGAAATGTGGCCAGGCCAAACCTGAAGGTCTACAAGGCACAAGGAGACAATAGGGGTCAAGAATAAGGAGATCGGGATTATTCCAGAGAAAGTCACTTCCTTTCTCCTCTCATCACTTTACTTTTCTGGAGAAAAAGTTGTGATGATGCACCCAAGTGATTGTCCCATAGTCAGCGCTCCCTGTGGGGATGCACTTTGTAGGAGAGGTCAGGACTGGAGAACAATTTGATGAGTCATAGGGATCATTGTATTTTCGGGGTGGTTGAGCTCACTCTGCGGGAAGAGTCAAGAAACTGAGCTACAGAGAGATTGAGGGATTTGCCTGAAATTTCACAGGGGTTGTGACAGATCTGGTCAGGTAGCAGGATCTGCAAATAATTAGCCCAGCCAGTGTGCAGGAGGCAGTGGCTTGAATTTAGGATTCAGAGTACACATACAGAGAAGTTGTGGTATAAGTCTGGTGGTAAGTGGGCTAAGTCAGAGGAAAAAAGGTAGCTGTGGGAATGCCGAAGAAGAGAGAAATATTTGAAAAGATAGCGTTGAACTCTTTTTCAAAGTATAACAGGTAAGGATTAGAATGTCTTTTGGGCTGTAGACACATTGGAGAGTAGTTTACAGTTATTAATTGAAATACCTCTTCAGTAGAAAAAAAGAGTAAAAATAAAATGTGGGTTGTAACTTTGGATGTACCAAGTCAGTAATAGCCATCCTGGTGAATTACTTGGTCAGATACTTATCTTCAGGAGGGTGGGTGGCTTTTTAGCCTTGGACTAGTGAAAGGAAGGGAAGGTCAAGGCCCTTGAACAGTAAGTGAGGCATTTCTCTTGTTAAGTGCAGCTCCTGCAGGTTTTTGATGTTTTTCTGTATTAGAATAATGTCCTTACTGGTTGCCAAAGTGTTCCAGGGGGCATTGGGCACTTTATGGTTAATGACACTCCAGAATGCATGGTTGTGACTCTTAACACTGACTCAGAAGGTTTATATTGGACGCTGATGATTCACTAGCTAAAATGACCATAAGGACACATTTAAAGAGGAAAAACTTGGGGTTCATTTCTCAGATCCTTCAGTTATAAACTTGTGGGTTTTTTTTTGGTGTCCCAAGATTTGTGGTCTATTGAACACATCTCTAGGTCTCCCTCAGGAAAACCAAAAGGCATTTTTTTTTACCTTACAAACTAAATACTTTTTTTTTTTTTTTGTGGTACGCAGGCCTCTCACTGTTATGGCCTCTCCACTTGCGGAGCACAAGCTCCGGACGCGCAGGCTCAGTGTCCATGACTCACGGCCCAGCTGCTCTGCGGCACGTGGGATCTTCCGGACCGGGGCACGAACCCGTGTCCCCTGCATCAGCAGGCGGACTCTTAACCACTGCGCCACCAGGGAAGCCCACAAACTAAATACTTTTTTAGAAGCAGAGAGATAGATGTGAGGTATAAATTCTGTTCTAAGCGTGCAGCAAGGTTATGTATGGGATACTTATTACCTGCCATATGATTGAGATGAAACCCACATTTATTAGATTTTTAAGGGGAAGAGCCATTCTGATTACAAAACAAATTTCCAGAACCCCAACAGATCTGGTTTATTATGTCCTTTCGCATTTCTCTTTTTCCTTACCACTGAGTGTTTGCCTGGAACATCCTGACAGTAGAAGAACATCATAGGAAGGTAGATCTTTGGCACTGGATTCCTTTCTTCATTTAAAATGAACAAAGCAATATCCAGTGATTATAACTATTTCTATTAGAATAGGGTCCGTCTATTAAGATGATGTTGCTCTCTGTTTTCTCAAGGAAGGGAAAAGTGGGTTAGGGTGCTGGTATTTTTTGAGAACAACTTCTTGGCAGGGTACCCTGGTGGGCACTTATACACATTCCCTCATTAATCTTCACAAGAGACAAAAGATTTGGTCAGTATTTCTACTTTAGAGCCAGTGAGTGAGGGTTCCAAGGGTAACTGACTTGTCTTAGGTTGCAGCTATGGTGGACCTAGGGTTCAAATCCTGTGAATGATTCCCAAGCCCGTTTAAAAAAGGGAACAGAAGAGCCTTTCCATTTGACTCACATTTAGATCTTGAGAAAAACTTAGAGTGATTTCCTGCCATCACATTGGATTGTTGTTGACTCTGGACTTCTGTGTCCAGCCTCAGTGAAGAGGACTCTGTGCAGTGGATGAATATGCTGTGTGTGTGCTAATCAGAAGTGGCCTCAGAGCCCAAACAGGACCAGAAGGTGAGAGTGCAAGTGGAGATGTGCTCAGAAAGAAGAGGGTTTAAAATGAGCAATTAAAACAGTTTATTCTTGCATAAGTATAGTTTGCATAAATAATCAAAGCTGTGAAGGGCTGCAGAATTTAAATTACCCCAGCTTTAATCTTCTCAGTTGCCTCCTTTTAGGGAAGAGGACCTATTTCGTAATAGCAACATTTTATCTCTTCCTGGGAAATGTGTTTCCATAGCAGGAGTTGAACTAATCTGGCTATGCCTCTCGCTTGGCTATTACTTTGCCACATTTTTCTCTTACAAAGAGAGCTTTATCAGCCTTCTGATCTCTTAAATGAATTACCTGTCTTAGCCTTAACAATACATGTCTGATGGGTCAGCTCCAACATTTTGTAGCCTGGAGGCTCTTTCCATCCAGATCTGAGGACTGTGTTTAAATAATGACAACTTTGTCACTAGTGCCAGAAGAAATAAGGAAGTCAAGTGTTCCTTAATTTAGCTTTTGATGGTTTTACAGAGCAAGAGCTTCAGTTTCCTTCTGTTGGGACTTTTTAATCCATCTCCAGAAACGTGCTTTGAAGTTAACAGATTTTGCATTTGCAGGTAGCATTTTCTTATTTTTCCTTGGCATTTTCAGAGCAGATGAAGATACATAGAGGTCAAAGCCTTTTCAGGGTCTGTGTACATGATGCCGTTACAATAACTTGGTGTCTCCCAAGCATCTGGATATGGGGCAGGGGGGCTGGAGTTAAATTTTCCATTCGGTTCTAGTGAAGAGAAGTCTTGCTGTCCAAAGAAGACCAAAATGTAGTGCTCTGTACCCTTAGCTCATTCACCAAGTGTTTGTGAAGCACCTGTTAGTGAATGGAGGACCTGGTCTTAGAGGAATAGATTCTTTCACCGGGGCTCAGATGCTTGAAGAGTTAAATGACAGCACAAGCAGTACTTGTTCAGGTGCTTGGATGAGTTTATACAGGATGGTTTACACAGTGACGGTTCATAGCAGGGAGAGGAATGAGATGTTGGCAGAAATGATGGGGAAGCCTTCAGGAAAGATGGGGGGCTCTGTTAGCCTGGACAGATTTGGCTGTGGAGAAAGGGAAGAGCAGAGCGAGAGAAGGGAGAAGTAAGGTATGGACATGGTGTTATCTGTGGTGGTGAGGGATCTGGCTTGACTGGAGAGGACAGTTCACAGGGGAGAATATGTGGAGATGAGATTGTATAGATCTACTCTGTTCAATATAGTAGTCACTGGCCCATGTAGCCATTTAAATTAATTTAAACGAAATAAAATTAAAAATTCAGTTCTTCCATTGCAGAGTGCTCAGTTGCCACATGTGGCTGGCGGCCACCATTTTGGACAGTGCGGATATAGAATATTTCCATCATTGCAGAAAATTTTCCTGGCCAGCACTGATGGAATATAGCATTTTACAAGCAGGATAGAGAGCAACTGGAGGTCTTCTGATTAGGCAGATAGTAACATGATGAAAGTAGTACCCAAAGAACATTTATGGAGAGGTGGGGAGAGCAGAGGAAGAGCAGTGAGGGACTCTCAAGTGAGTAGCCTGTTCACTGTTACAGTGTGCTGAATGCATGTGAGGATGATAAGCTGTTCCGAAGAACAAATGGATTTTGTTTGGTAGAATGACTGAAAGCATCAAAGAGCCACAGATATGAACACCGAGGATTTTACCGTGAGAGGCAGAGGGAGAATGGTGTAGCACCAATGGGCGAGGGAGGAGCTGCCTCGGCAGTCTGAGGGAGAACAGTTGTGTCTTTACAACAGCCTGTGGCGGAGGGGCTGGGGTGCGGTGGTGGTGGTGTTGGTAGTGAGGATTAAATGGTATAAGCATATTTCACAAATGATGGATAGAAACTTGAAATATATAGGTAGTTTTTAAAAGAGACCCATCTCCTTTATTTTGACAGTACAAAAGCGTATAAACATATCGGGTGGCTTCCTCTTGCATCTCTGCACATGCACTTGTGTTGACAGCTCTTTCCCTTGTTTGCTTAGAGGAGGGGAACAACATTTACTGAGCACCTTCCAGGTAGGGTGATTTATGTACATTTTCTCCTCAGCCTTGTGAGGCCCATATTATAGATGAAGGACAATAGCTAGTAAGAGGTGAAACAGAGGGTTTTTTTGTTTGTTTCTTTCTTTCTTTTTGCGGTACGCGGGCCCTCACTGTTGTGGCCTCACCCGTTGCGGAGCACAGGCTCCGGACGCGCAGGCTCAGCGGCCATAGCTCACGGGCCCAGCCGCTCCGCGGCATGTGGGATCTTCCCGGACTGGGGCACGAACCTGTGTCCCCTGCATCGGCAGGCGGACTCTCAACCACTGCTCCACCAGGGAAGCCCGAAACAGAGGTTTGAACTCAGAACTCTTGCCCTTTCTGTCTAGTCTCTCTAAGTAAGGATGGTTTTACTACCAGTCCCTCAAATTGCTACCACCCTCTCTTGACCTGGGAGCTCAAAACCTGATGCTTATATCACATTCTACATTTAGAGGTTGGCGTTAGCACTGAATTCCGCTTGCCATCGCTTTTTCAAATGTAAGATAGAGATCCTATAAACATTGTTTGCTCACAGTAATCATTGGTGTGAGAGGTTACCCGGACTGACTTTTAGCTGAATTGTTCTTGAGCACTGGTTTTCAAAGTGTGGTCCCTAACCACCAGTGTGAACATCATTAGAAACTTGTTAAAAATGCAGATTTTCACACCCAACCCAGATCTACTGAATCAGAATGCTTGGGGTGGAGCCTTACAAGCTATTTTTAAATAAGCGCTCCGGATGACTCTGATGCACCCCAGTGATTAAGCATGAATCAAGTGAACAAAAAGGATACTTTTAAAAGCCCCTTTCCTGTGAATTAAATTGGAGCCTCTTGGGTAGATTTAGCTCTTCCAACATGGCTGACTGTTAACCCATCAGCAGTGGTTGGCTGGAGATATATGGGAAATGATATGCATTAAGTAGGACATTGTTTCAAATGGATGGATCTATGGTGGATTCCTGAGTAAATTATTACTAGATTATTGACGCAAAATAACGTCAAGGTGTGCAATATTGAACACAGGACTGCTTATTTCTTAGCAGGAGGTGGTAGTGATTTTCAATTAAGGGAGTTAATACTTTGCATTATTTTTCACAGTATTTTTATGTCATTTAAGATTCCTCATTTCTTCTTTGTGTGGTTGTGAATAATTAAAGCCAGATCTGCTTTATAGTTAGTTAGCAGAGCAGTTCATGATGCAAATGGAACTCATAAGAGCACCTGGGTTTTGGAATGGTGTTGTAAACAGGCTTCTGTAATGGATTTTTGGACGGCATCAGTGAATTTTAAAAAATTTGAAGTCAGCCTTTGGGAGTTTAGCTATGGACCCTATGCTGAGTGAGTGGTACTGCAGGGAAACCAGTTACAGCTCTGTGTGTGCTAGCCTTCAGCTAGGTAAAACAGTTTTTGCATTTCTCCCTCTCTCTGAAATACAGTCAACCCTCTCCACTACCCCCAACACACACACAAAGAAAACTGCTCAGCTTTCAGTAGGCAGTTCCTGTCATTTGGCTCTATGGAGCCCTTCCTGAACTTTCAGCCTCCTGTGGAATCTATCACTCCTCTCTCCAGGCCCCAGCTACTCTGCACAGACTTCACTATAACACCTCAAGCATTTTAAATGATTGCACTTTTGCTTACATGCCTTTTTTCGTTTACTGTGTCTATCTTGAGTACAGAGACTTTATACTTGAGTTGTTGTTTTTATTGCTCTCACTTTAACTTCAGCTTCTATCACAGTACCTTGCACATAATAGGTTCTCATTGTTTTTGATTAAATATAATAGAATTACAGCTGTTTGGGAAAGAGCTTTGCTGCATGCATGGATGGTTATAAATGTCTGTTTAGTCAAAGATGAGATTTTTTTGTGGGGGGAGGTAAAACTTACGACCCTGAAGGGTAGGCCACTCAAGAGATCAAACAACATAGGGGACTTTGTGACCTGGAACCAGTGACAAAGGGTCACTTTGACCCCTGAGATGGGGCCTCTAGGAAAACTTGGGAATGATACGTGATGAAAAACTGAATTTCAACCCAAATAGTTTAATACTTTTGTGTTGTGTATGGGCTCTTTACTTGGAACTCCCTGTGTTTGCTTCTTTCTGTACTAATCTCACTTCATTGGTTTGACAAACCTGTGAATTAGGAGGAATTGTTTTCTTACTTTACAGATGGGGAAACTGAGACAGTAAGATTTATATTTTGAAGTTTTAGTACAGCTATTAAGTACAAAATAAACTACAAGGATATATTGTACAACACAGGGAATATAGCCAACATTTTATTATAACTACAAATGGAGTATAGCCTTTAAAAATTGTGAATCACTATATTGTACACATGTCACTTGTAGAATATTGTACATCAACTATACTTCAGTAAAAAAAAATAAAAATAAAGTTTTAGTAAGTTCATTATAAGACTAAAGATCTTTATTGCCCTCTTTGGAATTTACTGTGCCATCCGAGATGAAATTGTTAGGTAGTTTCAGAGTCACCCCAGTGAATCTGTAATTCAGAAATCCGAAAATAGCTCCATACAGATAGAATATTAGGAATATATTTGTATCAGCAGGGCTGTAGAAATTAGATTCTTCTGAGAGGTACACTAATTTATTGATTGATTAATGAACTGGTGATGTGCATCTTTAGTACTTTTTCTCATTCCTACACATTTCTCCTCCAGAGATTCTGATTGTTTCCTTTCATGTGGGTCCTTATCTTTAAGTATAGAGAACATCATATGTACTCTCAGAGATTTGTTTGCTTGTTTGTTCTTTTTTAAACCAAAAAAGAGCTGTTGGCCCTTGTGCATCCTTGGAGCCCTTCACAAAGCTCTGTGTTTGGATTAACTGCCGACCCCGTGTGATATACAGAGCATCTGGCAGCTAGGATGGAATTTTCAGCTGTCTCTCTGTTATGTCCACAGAAGGAAATGTGAGTTTTATCTTACTACTCAGGCAGTGGTACATTCCTTTTTTGGTCCATGGGATCCACCAATCTGATTGTGGACTTATTTTCTGCCATTCCTGTCATCTTCTTGAACTAGTTAAAAGGCCAGGGGTGATCTTAACTCACCCTCATGACTATGAATTCCTCTTTGGTCACTTCCTGCATTCTTAAATTCTACTTTGATTAAAGCTTATTAGGTTTTGCCAGCATTGTCTGGTTCATCCTATCTTGTGTGGTTAAGGGATCCCAGGCAGCGTAATATGAAGGAGCTACTACTGTGGGTGTTTCTCATAGCCAGTGTCTCTTCTCCACAAATCCTCGTTTTCCAGATCTCCATACAACTGGTTCTTTTATCCTTGCCACATGTACGAGTATGGTTATAGGTTGTCCATATCTTACTAGGTCTCAGAATTAGAAGTGGGTCTTCTTTATTATGAGACAAAAGTGGGCATTTTAAGAAGTGGTGTGCTGAGATTCCAACTCCAGTCTTCCTGTTGATTATGGGGTTGTGGTCTTGATTTTTCATTTGCTGTAATGTATGTATATGCAGTAGAAGGCAGCAGAAATGCATATTGTATTAAAATAATAATCCTAAGAGCCTCCATTTTTAAAAAATTAATTTTTAATTGAAGTATGGTTGATGTACAGTGTTTCAGGTGTACATCAAAATGATTTAGTTATACGTATACATACATACATATATATACACACATATACATACTATGTATATTCTTTTTTGGATTCTTTTCCATTATAGGTTATTACAAGTTATTGAACATAGTTCCCTGGGCTATACAGTAGGTCCTTGTTGTTTATCTATTTTATGTATAGTAGTGTGTGCCTGTTAATCCCAAATTCCTGTTTTTTCTGCGCCCCTACCTCCCACCCCCTTCCCCTTTGGTAACCACAAGTTTGTTTTCCATGTCTGTGGAGCCTCCATTTATTGAATACCTTCTGGTACTTGCCCACTATGCTACATGTCCTTTCATTTTCTCATTTAATCACACTAACAACCTCATGAGATAACTTTTGTCTTCTGTATGTTAAAAGGTGAGGAAATAGGGCAAGAGAGCTTCAGCCAGTTGCTGAGGTCGTGCATCTAGTATAGAGTCGGAGTTCACACTAGCCTTTCTTACTTCAGAAGCCGGCCTCCCGATGTCAGTGTACTGCTACTGTGTGTCGGCGCTTACCCTCCATGGTGAGGGAAGAAGTGGGCTGTTGCTGAGGATTTGTAAAATAAAGGTATTGATGGGATTATTGAAGGCAGAAAGAGACAGTGAAAAGTGGAATTATTTGCAAAGAAGGGAAACTGTTTGGGGACAGACACTAGACCTTCTATGATAACCATTCCAGTGGGGTACAGTGCAGTGCAGCCTACTGGTTCTCAAACTTGAACCTGCATGGGAATCACCTGGAGGACTTGTTAACACACAGATTGCTGGGCCACAGCTCCAGAGCTTCTGATTTACTCCGCTTGGGGCAGAGCTGAGAATTTGCATTTCTAATAAGCTTCCGGGTGATACTTTTGGTTCTCAGACAACACTTGGAGAACCTGTGTAGAGAAAAGTGACTCCTTTGTAGGTGTCAAGTAGATATGGTTTTAAATTCCTGCTGTAGTACTAACCAGCTGTAGGAGCCTTAGAGTCTTCATCTGTAAAATTCAGCAGGGTAATACCTGTATTACAGGGTTTTTGTGAGGGTTAAATGTGATTTTTAAAATGACAACAATATCTAGCACTTATTGAATACTTACTAAGTACCAGGTTCTTTGAGAAGTGCTTCACATACATCATTTACTCTTCAACCGTTAAATACTGTTGTCCCCACATATAGAGCTCCTAGCACATGGGAGTTGCTCAGTTACCACTCCTGCCCTTCCCTGTCCGCATTTAAGAAGACTGGGAAATGTGTAATGCACCTTAGTTAGATTTTCATAAAGCTAATTTATTTCTTTTTAAAATTTTGACACTTTAAAAGGAAAACTTAAAAAAAAAACAAAAAAAAACAAATTCTGGATATTTATATGCAATGGTTTTACCAGTAAGGCTGGATAAGAAAAATGTTGCTATCATCTGAAATGGTAGAATATTTCTTCTTACTACTTTACGGTTTTCAAGTATTGTGGATCGCTTAATGCCCATATAACTATTTATTATCAGTTAGGAAGCTTAACCAGCTTTAAGAAAGCTTTATAATTTACCTTTAAAACTAATCGGGTTTTTAACTCTTTCTCCCTTCCTTTATGGCTGCTTTTCAGAAGGTGTCATAAAGCCAATTTTGCCATCCAGTTACAGTCCTTCACCCATAATTAAATAAAACCCCAAAATAGTAAAGTTATTACTTTATTTTGCTTTGTTTGAGAAATAATATATTTTACGAGAAGAGAGTATAAAAGAAAGTAAAAACATGGAGATTCTGAAATGGGGGATATTTTTATTTACTTGTGAATGAGTGGGGACATTTATTCTGTGTCTGCTAGATGCTTGTTAAAATACTAGTACTTAAGGGGATTAAATAGTAACCCTAATCTGTGTAAGGCAGTTGAAGTGGTGCTGGTTTACAGTGAGCACTTGATGAAAGAGCCATTATTAAATTATTTCAGGCACTTCAAATATATGGATATCCTAACACAGCTTCTACCCTTGTGGAGTTTACAATCTAGTGGTTCCCCAGAAGGACTCGAGGTGGCTCCTAGAAGAGTCACAGAGCTGGTGACAACTGAAGCTGGTGTTCTGAGTCATGCGACTTCAAGGCCAGTGACCTTGCCTCCCAAAGCGATGCCTCCCATTCCTAATCTTGGTGTAGTTGACAGTGTCCCCACTGGCCAGCTTTGAATATCTCTTTTCGTGGTCTCACGGTTTGTTGTATCCTGGGCCAGGAATGAGATCTGGGCAGGTGTGGTTCAACTTGACGAGTTGGGTTCCCCTCCTGAGCCATTGCCCGGACACATGCCCATTACACAGACAGGGGAGGGATTGGAGAGACCTTGACCTACGTTCAGTGAGTGAGGCATAGTGTGTTAGATAAGGTAAGGAGGCCTTTCCCCTGAGGAAGGAGCCCAGGTGTCTCCTCAGGAAAGCAAGGCAGGGCTTGTTTCATGCTGTCCTCTCTTGGGCCAGTCATCAGTCAGGTGAGAGGAGGATGTGACAGGTAAAGGGAGCAGCATGGCCAGGTAGTGAGTGAGACATGTAGTGAGAGTGAGGCTTCAGCCTCTTGGCATCCTCCTGGTTTGGTATGATTGTGGTGAGTGTGTGGGGAGAGGCTCCGGGAGGGAGGGGAGGCTGGGGAGGTTAGCAAGGGCCAGGCTGTGGGGGCCTTGTCTGCCGCCGGTGGGAGGGACGCGCTCCCGAGTTAGGATGTTATCCTGTTGACCATCCGTGAGTTTCAGGGGAGTAACTTGATCAGATTGTATTTAGGAGACTCTTCTGTGGCCCCCTACTGTGTGAAGGGCTAGCCTGGAAGCCTGGAGACCCAATTTCATAGATGACTTTAGAGGAAAATCAAGAGAAGTGACCAGGGAATATCCAAGGAAGCTAGGGGGATGAGTATGGGAGATGGGTGGAACAGAAGTCAAGCTGATAGATTTTAATTATAGAATGTCCCCACTTGAATCATCTACTCTCTGGGAGGGCAGAGAAGGAAGAGAAGACTATTCTGTCAAGAATTAATAAAAATCCTTATGGTCTCTGCATTTTAACCAAATATCTGGTCCTGTTAGCAGAGGGGTGACTGTCTCTTGAAGTGTTGACCTAATTACTCTAGCAGTTCCAGAGAGCCGTGTAACATTTGTGAGAGGGTGAGGCTGCTTTTTAAAGCCACCAGCTAACTCCCTTCAACCAGTTTAGCTTTGCTTATTAACAAGAATAGATTGAGAGGCAGGGTTGTACATTGAAACAAAAAGCTCATACTCTTAGAATTCTAAAAAACTCTTTATTTTTAAGCAACACTTTCCATTAAGGGGACCATACATTAAATGATTTCCAAACTTTTTGTAATTTTGATTCCTTTTCCAGCTGAAGTTTCAAGATTCTTCCCTGTTACAGAGAATAGTTCCTAAAACCATTCTATACAGAGCACTCTACAGACTCATTGAGCGCCCTCTGCTGGTTTTATTTTAATGGACCAAATAGGTGGTGCTTGGAAATCTTTAAGTATTTGTGTATATCTTAGTGTTGAAAAATTATGAGGCTGGAAGACAGTATGAACTTTGATCATAATTAGTAGTAGTATTTAAAATAATGGTTTTGCATTGAGAAGGGGAATGCTTTTTGGCTGGAATATAGACATATTTGATTAAAAATGAATGCAGGTAATAGGGATTTCACTGACCCATAGCTATATCTGGCAAAATATTAGCCTGGTTGAAATAAAAACTAACTTCAAATGTCAAATAAAATGGTTACTTGTTTTCTAACATGAAAATCAACCAAAATCTGCTTATATGGAATGAATTTAGTTTATGCCCCAAATTAATAAATTTCATGGTTGACTTTGTTCATGTTACTTGAGGTGCTTTGAGACATCTTTCAAGGAAAGTGTTATGAAAAGGGCTTTGCTGGCCAGTCTGGAGAGTGGCCTTTCTTCTGAGGGGAGTGGAAGAGTATCTGAATATTTTTCCACTTAAGAGAGAGATGGGTAGAGTCCCTAGGGTAAAAAAACAGGGACGATGCTGTTTTGTTCTCTTCTCATCACTGGCCCCTTTGAGCCTTAGTTATATTTTACGTGACTGTTTAAGGACCACTGAGCTAAAAATTTGGCATAGCCAGAGCGTTAGATTTACGGTCTTTTAATTTTTCATCTCGTCATCTTAAGTGTTTAAATGGGTTAAGGAGAGAGACGCAGATTGTTCACAGGAAGAAAGTCCAGTTAGGAATTCATTCATTCATTCATCCAACATTTACTGAGCGCTTAAAACAACCAGCTATACGTTTAGGCCATGATATTGCATTGAGTAAAGCAAATGTGCTCCCTGACCTCGTGAAGCTTACATGATAGTTGGGAGGAGAAGAGGGAATCAGGGCAATATGTAAATAAATATATACTCTTAGAACTTTATGTATGTAAAATATACACTGAGTGTGTATATATAAACTCATGTACACACATAAACGTAAATATATGCGTCAGAGAGTAAAAATTGCTATGGGGAAAGAACACAGGGCAAGCTAAGGAGAGTTGGGGCCGGGGAGTTCCATATTTCATTTAGGATGGTCAGGGAAGACCTCACTGATAAGGGGACATTTGAAGAATAATCATTAATGTCATATAAAAGTTGTTTATGATTTTCTTATTTGATCTTTCAACAATGTGTAGAAAGGACATGGGGGAAGTAATGTTGTTAAGCCTTCCATGGCTCCCCTTGCACTAGTATAAAGGCCAGAATCCTTGGCATTTCTTTGTGAACTCGTCTCCAGCTTATTGTTCTCTATGCTCAAGCCATAGCGTGTTACTCCTCAAACGGGCCATGGTTGTTCAAAGTGTATAGGCGTGGACTAGGCAGACAAAGGATGAAGTCTTTCCAAGGAGAGGGAACGACAGTGATTCTTTTAAAACGTGAATCAGATTATGTCACTCTTTTCAGAACCTTCCAGTGGCTTAGCATCACACTTGGGAAAAAATCCAAACTCCATCCTCATCTCCTATCCAGTGTTATTCACTTGCTCTTCCAGGCTGACCTTTGTTCTGTATACATGCCAAGTTTATACTTGTCTTCCAGTTGCTGTTCTCTCGGCCTCGAATACTTGTAACTTGCTTCTTCATTCAGGTTTCTGCTCAAATGTGAATTAGCCCATAGTAGCCTTTCCTCACCAGCCTACCTGAAGCAGCCTCTCACGCCCACTTCAGACACACCTTAATCCCTCACGCTGTCTTATTCTTTTTAATAGAACTTTCCCCCTGATGTTATTTTTTATAATTTGGTTGTCTTACCTGCTAAAACATAAGCTCTATGAGGCCAGAAGCCTTGTCTCTTTCATGTTTATTCCCTAATTCTTAACAGTGTTTGACACATGTTTGATGATCAATAAATATTGTAATGAATAAACCCATTTTGCTGACAAACAAAATGAGTTTCAAGTGGTTATTTATCAGGTCTATAAAACAACCAACTATACTTAGCTATTAAGTGATTCTGACCTTACTCCCGTGTCAGCGTTTTTTCCTACTTCACTACCCTTTGTGGTGGCAGATACTCTGTTAGTGAGTAACATGTTATGTTGAAGAAATAGTGGATGCTAAATAATATTGACTTGTGTATGTGTGGGCACATTTGTGCATGCTCTCTCTCCCTCACACGCACGCACATACACACACACAACTGTGTGTGTGTGCTAGTGCTTTGTGATGGTGTTAGTTGCCCAGAAAATGGAAGCCGCTGTGAGAACCATACAAGTTACTTTGGGGAAATATTAAAAAGCCAACAGAACCGAACAGCCCTATCCAGTGATTTGGGTTTGGGATTTTTTTTTTTTCTTTCTGGTAAGTCTTCTGTTTTTAGCCTGATGGCAACAACATCATGATTTATGTTAGCTCTTATCTTAAAGGCACTCAGGGTGCTACTTTGCCATGACTGTGCCTTATAAACTCGCCTATTATTTCCCTACCTAAAACACTCCAGTAAATTAGGCAGCACAAATGTAACTCTTGTGTCCTTCTGTAATTAAAGTTTGTGGTATTCTCCTTTTGAATGAATCCCAGTGTAAAGAAGGCCAAGGAACTGCAGTTTGGGGTGCTCACAAAGATAGAAATAAAAGATTGCTATTTCTTTGAGGTTTGCTAATATTATATATATATTTTTTCTTTTTTTTAAGCTTCATTACATCCAGTGTTTAAAACCCCTCTGATCTGGCAGCTGTTTCCTGAATGATTTTTGGATTCATTTAGTTTGTAGCCTCTTTCACCTCCTCCCACACCCCTGTCCACTCACTGCAACCACCATCTCTTTCAGAGGGAGTTCTTGTTCCTCTGGCTCCTTCCAGTGGCCTGTGTTTGAGATGACCCTGTGGGAAGCCTCCCTCCCCTGACTTTTGCTCAGTCTTGTGTCCAGTGCTTCCTCTAATTCCTACAGTACCTGAACCTTGCTTTTCCAGCAAAATTATTGTGGCTGAATTACTGCTTTATGTGTCTCTTTCTCCCTTGAAAAACTATGAACTCCAAGAGAGCAGAAATTGTCTTGTCTTCATATGCTCGGTATCTACTGTAGTATCCTACCCAAATGCTCAACCAATCTTTAGTTAAGTGAAGGAGGTGATAAGCAAGACAAACTTAGTGTTTGGCTTATTTGTAGCATTTTATGTTTTGTTTTTTAAAAGGATGAAATGTTTTTGGTTCAACCCAGCAAACACTGAGCCCTTGCTGTACGTCAGGCCCTTTGAAGAGATGTTGAGTGTACAAAGATCAACTAGATAGTCAAAGATGAACTAGGTAGTCTCTTCCCCACCTTCACTGTAAATGGCTAAGCTTTCAGAAGGTATCTTCCTGCCTGGGATGATCTGTCCTGAGCCATGAGCAGCACTGGGCACAGCCATTTCTCCCCAGAGGCCTTCCTAGTATACCCCACAAGGCAGAGTTTGGGCACCCATCTCCTCCTCTGCACCTAGAGATGCTGAGTGTTTATGCTAATTATAGCACTTACCCAGTGGTATTCTGTCTATATGCATGTCTGTCTAGTCCTCTGGAGGGCAGGCAACAGGAAGTATTTATAATTCTAGTACCAGTTCATAGCAGAGACAAACTATATTAAATAGAGGCACTTCGTGCTTGTTTAGCATGAATGGATGAATAACTTAAGGCTTTGCTAATGGGAACAGAACAGAAAGGAAGGTAAAGAACACATTAATATTGGGCTATTAAATATCTTTCAACTATTTAACTTATCTACTTGATGGATGGACTAAAATAAAAATTTTATACTAGCAGTAAAAAATTATGAAATAAAGTAAAATAAACTAAAGGAAGTGTTTAAAGTAATAAAATATTTTCAAATATTTTAAGGCTCATTTACATATAACATTAATGTTTAGTATAATATTCATATTTTCAAAATAGCCCCAATACTAATGGTTAGCAGTCCTATTATATGTGATAGCAATAAGTCATTGGAAAATCCTTTAACTTTAATTAATTCAGTCCAGTTTTCTACCTGATTAGTACAGATCAACAATTATATTTTGCCTAGATCATATCATCCCCAAAGACTTCTTGTAGTTACTGAGGGTATTGTTAACAAGATGGTTAAAATAAAGAGAAATTTGAAATATTTTAGATGGTGGGAAATTAACTGCATCATGAATCTAGGAAATGACCTTTATTTTAGTTATGAGCTCTCTGGAATACTCAAAATGAGAAAATCTAAGTATTTTAAGTTTTTGGCTAAAGAGGGCTCAATTGTGGCTGCCATTAACAAAGGGAAATATGGTAAGTCTCATAATCTTTCTTGATGGCATTTGAGTTTGAGTTCCTTTTGGGTCCAAAGTATCCTATTTCTGGGGTTGAGGCACGGGAATAGGTAGATGAATAGTATGTTGTGAAAAGACCCATTTAAGGCTGGAGAAAAATGAAACAGTTCTGTAGTTTGCTGCTTTTCTGTCTTTGGATCTTTCCCTTGTGTGTTCTGAGGATTGCTTAAAAATCATTCCTTTTAAAACTGCAAGTCCTTAATCCTTGCCTCTTTTAGCATCACTGATCCTCTGTTCCCTGATTTCTCCTCTTATCTGGCTGGCCTTTTCCTGCTTGGTTTGTTTCTCCCTGCCCTCCCCTGAAGGAACCCGGGGTCTGGTCCTTGGCTCTCTGTTACCGTGGAGACTTCATTGGTGGTCAGGGCTTCTTAGTGCAGGTTGACTCTCAGATCTGCCTCACCAGCCCAGACCTTTTGTGACAGCCTGTCCTGCTAACTACCTCTTGGATGTATAATATCTACAATTTCCCATCCTGTTGGTAGAAGAAACTTGACATTTAGAGCTTATTATTCTCTTTCTCACAAATCATTCCCATACCCCCTCCCTTTTTTCCTTAGAGAGATACTTCCTTTTCTGTTAATGTTGCTTAATGTTTACTCTCTTCCTATCTTTGTTCAGCCCCCATTGTCAGTTATCATATTTCATCAAATTATTTTCAACCACATGCCTTTCTCACATTTATTTCTTTTCAGATCATCTTGGTACTATAGCAGTTTAAGCCCATTTTGCTTCCTCACACTGTGTTTTTGTAATATTTTCCCCAGATGGTTTCCTTGCCTCTAATCTCTTTTTCCTTCTTAGGATACTGCTGTGAGATAAACCTTTCTAGAACATTTGCTGCTTTTAGCATGTCACCCTCCACTCTTTGACCTCCAATTTTCTCCCATTACATACTACACAAGGCTGTGGTTTTTTTCTTGCCTACACACAGGTTCAAGTATGAATCTTTTGGCTTGCCGTTAATATGCTACGTAAACTGATCTCTGCTACCTTTGTTCGTTCATATAGTTATTGAAAAGCTTCCTGTTGCTACATAGGCATTGTGTGAAGTGCCCCAAAAGACACAGCTCTTGCTTTCCATAAGCCTCAGATGGTGATGAGAAGTATGTACGATGTAGTGGGTTGAGTGTACACTTAAACACACTCTGGCTCTGTCACATATCCTTGGGTCCAAGCAGCCAGTGTGCCTAGGTTTGAGTTTACCCCAAATGTAAGCGTGTCTCCTGCCTGCTCTCTCCTTCAGCACCTCCGGATACTTCTGTGTCCCTTGTTTTCGGCACCCTCTTCCTTCTTCCTGCCTAATACGGGACGTGTCCACAGCCTCTCTTTCTCTTTTATGGCCTGGACCATTTTGAAGAATACAGTACCCTTGTTCTACCTATAGACCTTTTGGTGTCTGTCACTTGCTGGCTATTGAACATGTGTTTCTTCTACTGATAATTGCCTCTTTGCACGTTTCTCCTTTCTGACACTTAACTCTGTCTCCTGCACTTAACCTTAGTGTCAGAATTGTGGAAAGAATACAGACTTTGGAATCCTACTTGGGTTTGAATCCCAGCTGTAGCCCTTTCTAGCTTTGTTCTTAGACAAGACATTAAAAATCTTCTGGGTTACAGTCTTCTCATCTCCAAAGCAGGGGTAAAGATACTCACCCTGCAGTGTTTGCAAAGCAGCTGGTTCTGCCTCCGACCTGCAGAAAATGGTTGTTGTAGTGAGCCTGTGTCCCTTTCTCCTGTCACCAATCTCCTGTCGTGTTTATTGTTTATAGAATACTAATTTGTGATTAAAATGGTTGCTGCGTTGTATTAGTTATTTTTCCTCTATTGTTGGGTAAGAGACAGTTGTACGGGGGTGAGGACAGGCTCCATGCTCCCAGCCTGGGGTGGAGTGCCAACGGAACTTTATAAGCAAAGTTTGCTGTTGGTATAGAGCTTTGTCCACATCTGTGATGATAGAGCATAACATATCCCCAGTCCTTAAGTCCTTTAAAGCCTTTTGAATTAAACACTTTTTTCCTTCTCTTTATGTTCTTAAAACTTTATGTGTGGAAATAATTTCAAATTTATAAAAAGTGGTAAAAAACAGTACAAAGAATACCCAGTTATTAGTTACTCAGGATTACACCTGTTAACATTTTACCCCATTTGATTTTTTATCATTTGCACTCTCTAGCTAAAAACCTAGATACATCCACAGTGTTTCCTTTACTATCTGTCAGTAAGGTGCATATATCCTGGCCTTTTATCCCTGAAGTGCTTCAGTCTGAATTTTCTAAGACTGGAGCTGCTCTCTTATAAATCACAGTAGGGTTAACTACTGGTTTTTAGTTGTCATGCCTCTTTTAGCCTTCTTTAATATGGGACATGTCCACAGCCTCTCTTTATCTTTTATGGCCTTGACCATTTTGAAGAACACAGTACCCCTCTCCTTTTTAATAGAACGTTTCTCATTTTTTATTTGTCTCGTGCTTCCTTGTGGTTAGATTGAGGTTTTGTGTTCCTGGTCAGAGTAATGCATAGGTAATTTTATGTCCTTCTCGGGGTATCACATATGGAGGCACACAGTATTCATTTATCTCTACTGAGGATGTTTATTTTGATTATCTGGTCAAGGTTTTGGTAGATTTATTCCCTGAATAAATACTGCTTTTTTTCTTCCTTGTACCTTGTTAGAAGTCTGGGGGGAGACAATGTTTAAGACAGTATATATATCTTGTTAACTCATCAGAATTTCCCCCTAAGTTGAGCATTCATTGAAAATTTTTGCTGGAATCAATGTCTACCATTATGATTGCAAAATGATAGTTTTACTACTTTAGCACTTTTCCCAGTTGGACTGTCAGGCTTCATCATTCCACCATACATAAGAGTTCTCGCTTTTCCTCTTTCTGTCTATTGTTAATATAGATTTATGACGTCCTTTTTTTTATTGTTTATAATTCATTATTGTTCTTAATTGACAGTTTGGTCTAAAATTGGTCCCAGATTTGGCCAGAGGAAGCTACGTCAATGTGCAGCATGGCAGCATGTCCCCATCCTTTTTTTTTTTCTGTCAAAACAAGATGTTCCCTTATTTTCTGTCAGTTTCCTTATTTTCTATCAAAACAAGATGTTTCAGTCTCATCTTGTACATACCCTGACCTAGACCTGGAAACAGCCATTTCTTTGAGCAGCCTTGGTTCGTTTTAGTGGAGAATGCTATCAGTGACCAAGATCTGAGCATTAGGTATGCTCATTGCTACTGGGTGTCCCTCTGTGGTGTGAGGCTTTAATGAAATTAAAAACTAGCTGCCCTGCATTTCCAGAGGATAGACTATGCGTTTCAGACAGTGGAAAAGCTATAGCTGACTGTCAGTCTTTGGTTGCTTTAGGAAATGATTATGCAAAATGGTATGTCAGTTGCCGGTACTCTTGTATTTAAAGGCGAGAATGAAGCTAATTGCATGGATGCATATAGTATCTGAATTATACAAGGACTCGCTTTGGAGTTATTCTTTTGGTACTATAATATTTACCACCTCATGGAAAGATAATACTTTGGAGTAATGCTCAGTATTTACTTAGTATTACTTACTTTCTTTGTTTCACTTTTCCCTTATGATTGTTGGGTATAAATCTTGTCATTTTGGCAAACTGGGAAATTGATTTGGGTAGACCTGTAAGCCTCCTTTAAGATTCTTGAATAAAAGCTAGTTATTGTTATAACTTCATCATTCTGGGATCCTGCAAGAATATCTGTACTAAATATTTATGTCTGCAAGATATAAAAATTAGCCTCAGAAATGTAAACTTAATTTTGCACCTTTTAACTTTGAATATCTGATCATATAAATTATTTGAAAAATTTTTTCTTGGAAACTTCTTATTTTAAAATAATTTCAAATTTACAGAAAAGTTATAAATCCCATATACCCTAAACCCAGATTCACCAGCTGTTAACATTCTGCCTCATTTGCTTAATCATTATCTCTCATTTTTTACCCTGAATCATTTGAGAGTAACTTGTAGACGTGCTCCTTTACCCCAAATACTTCATTGTGTATTTCTTAAGAACAAGGATATTCTCTTACATAACCACAGCACAGCTACCAAAACCAGGAAAATTTTAACATTGGTGCAGTGTTAAATGTGTAAACCTCATTCAAATCTGGGCACTTGTCCCGTTAATGTCCTTAATAGCAATTTGTTTTTATTGTTCAGGATCCAGCCCAGGATCATGTATCGCATTTAGTTGGAAAGTCTTTTCAGTCTCCTTAATCTGGAATAGTACTTCAGTCTTTCTTTGTTTTCCATTAGTGACATTCTGGTAGAGTACAGGCCAGTTTTTTTGTGTGTGTTTGTTTTTTAATTTTTATAGAAGGCCTCTCAATTTGGGTTTGTCTGATGTTTTCTTCTGACTAGGTTGAGGTTATGCACTTTTATTAGGAACACTAAGTGATGCTGTGTCCTCAGTGGGTGGGATCAGAAGACATGTGATGTTAGTTCATTTCATTTTTTGTGTTGTTAACTTTTTTGATCACTTGATTCATATGGTATGTGCCAGGTTTCTATCTTTCCCTTTGTAATTTATAAGTGAGCAGATTATTTTTAAAAGTAAGTTTTTTCTTTTTAAAATAATCCATCTTTATTTTTAAAAATTGGAAAACCAAAGCACAAAGTAAATTAAAATTGGCCTCAATTACTACCTAGGAATAACTACTATTAAAGTTTTGGGATCTCCTTTTCTTTCTTTTCCAATATGTGTTTTGAGCACCTGCTACTTATTATTCTAGACAAAGGGAATATCTCAGTGAGTAAAACGTGTTCTCATGGGGCTTACATTCTGGTAAATAATAATAGCTATCATTTATTTATTTTTATTGAGATATAATTAACATATAACATTGTATGAGTTTGAGGTATACAACATAATGATTTGATATATTGCAAAATGATTACCACAGTAAGTTTAGTTAACATCCATCACATATAGTTACAGATTTTTTCTTGTGATGAGAACATTTAATATTTATTCTCTTAGCGACTTTCACATGAACAATACAGTATTGTTAACTAGTTAACTGTAGTCATCATGCTGTACGGTACATTATAACTATCATTTATTGAACATTTATTATGTGCCAGTGCACTGCTGTAGGTGCTTTGCTTTTATCAATCATTTAATTCTTAAAACAACCTTATGAGGTAAGTGTGATCGTTGCTCTCTTATGGCAGAGAATTTAGTATACCCCATGTTAAACAGCTGCAAAGTGATGTGCCATACTGTGATTCAGGCAGAGACCATCCTCTTAACTACTGTGGTGTGGTAACAAGTTATAAGCCAAGTCTGAAAGTTAGAAAGCAAATTAAGGTGGTGATTCTGTTCAACTCTTGGGAACAGAGCTATGGCAGCATTGTTGTCTATACCTGAGATGCTTTGTACTTGCCTAGGGTTTTCTCTTACTCCGTGTAAGCAGTGAGCTCTCTTGATTCGGCCTCCCTAAGGAAATTCTCTTACTTTTCCCCTCTTCCCTTCTGCTGACCTGTTCTCAGTGATGTGACGGTTAAAAAGAAAAAACCAAACCCTGATTTGTAGCATTTGCCAATTTCAGTGGTGTAAATATACCCATAATCGTTGACTTCAAGATATCAATGCTACATCACTGAACACAGAATTGGCAAGAGGTGTGTTGGGAAAAGATGTGCAGTAGCACATCATTATAACAGATACAACAGATGTAAACCTCAAGAGCGTAGATAATAGTAAGATGTGGCAAAAGATTAAAATGTGATGTTTTGAGTATTTATTACATCTCTTTTTAATTTATTTAATTGTAAGCTTATATCATTTACTTTTTTTTTTTTTTTGCGGTATGTGGGCCTCTCACTGTTGTGGCCTCTCCCGTTGCGGAGCACAGGTTTCGGACGCGCAGGTTCAGCGGCCGTGGCTCACGGGCCCAGCCGCTCCGCGGCATGTGGGATCTTCCCGGACCAGGGCACGAACCCGTGTCCCCTGCATCGGCAGGCGGACTCTCAACCACCGCGCCAGCAGGGAAGCCCTCATTTACTTTTTAATAATGGCCGTGTTTAACACCTGGCTTGCAGAAATCCTGAAAATATGATGCGCTCTCGCAAGCCTGTACAGGCCAGCTCCAGCATGCCACTGCAGTTATCTTGCTGCTGACTGCCCACCTTCAGGAGCCTCATGACTGACACTGTCTTGCTATCTAAGAGATCAGTGCTATCCCTTCTTCTATCATTCCTCCCACAAAACTCCCTATCTCATTCCTCTAATCTCCACCTAACATCTTCCCTGTTTCCAAGGCCTTGTTTTCCCCACACTGTAAGTCACTCTCTCCTATCCCTCAGATGCTCTTCTCTTCCCAATTTCATTTTTTCCCCCAAATCAAGTTACTGTCCCCAGTTAAAGGAAGGCCCCAGACACAACTAATATCGTGGGGCATGGAGAGTCTCTCAGCAAGATGGTAGGTCTAATGTAGAGAGAGAATCCTTGATCTAGAAAAGGAAGATCTATTCTTAGATTTCCAGGTTAGAAATCTTAGTGGAAATAATGTATATATTTTTACTTATTAATAAGTACATAAAGGTGATTTCAGTACTATTAATACAGTCCCCAAGATAGGGACTTATATACAAGTCCAAAAGTATAATTCTAAATAGTGTCTGAAGTCAGTGATAATTCTGTTGTACCGACTGTGCTATTCCTGTATTAGGGTGCTTTGGAGCTTTCCAGTTCAGCAGTCCTAGTAAGTTACAGCTTATTTGTAGTTCATTCTGACTTCTTACAACAGATTGGAACCCCTACTGTATACAGGGCGCTACACAGAGTACTGGGAAAAAATAAAAAAGAGACACTCAGGGCTATAGGAAATACTTTGAATTTGGTCTTCAGAATCAACCTGCTGGAGCATTTCTGTTACTAGACTTGATCCCAAGTTTGACTTCATGATTTTTGGTTTTTATTATTTAGTGAAACACTACCTGTTGCTCCTTTCTGCTGCTAGCCATTAAGCTGTGGCCACAGGGAGCCATGGTTCTCTAATAGGCTTTATTACTCCTAAAGTGGAAAGGAAAAAAGTGTTTTAAGTAATGGAATTCTCTCCCCTATTTAATGTTAAAATGGCCTGGCTTTCTCAAAATTGGATTTTCCATAATGCATCATTAAGGTTTACACAGTACTAAACCTCAGTGCTCTAAAATCTTTTGTTTATGGTTACCACATGAATTATATAATGTTTATGATTGGGAGAATGGTAATTAGGACTGTATTTCATAGAATAAATTTAATTTAGCCAGTGACCTCAATTTTTAAAAATGTATAAAAATTGCTAGAAGAATATTTGCAAATAAAGGACGAAGATGTCTTAACTTCTAAATAGTTGCAGAGTCACGGGCAGAGTTACTGGCACAAGATTTATGTCTGATTCCGTGGGCTTAAGGGAGGGGTGGATAAAGAAGAGTAGCGATTCCAGATGGTCAGGAAACACAAACTGTTAGCCTCCCATCCTCATAGATTAAGAATATTATCCCAGGCTGAGTGGTGAGTATGCTTCAAGAATTCTCACATATTAGCTGTAAGAAGAGAAGATATTATCTCCATTTATATAGTCAAGGAACCTGAGACTTAGAGGATTTAAGTAAAGTCATTGTAGATGGAATTTAAACCCAGATTTGTCTGGAGCCCAAGCTCTTTGCACTCTACCACTTCTAGGCCAGCTCTGTTAGAGGCTCTCCATGTTTGATGGAGAATGGGTGGACTTGGCAGTGATTCTGTGGGATGTAGAGTTTAGAGAGTTATTGCTGCAAATGGAACACAGAGGTTAAGGGGCATTCTGAGTATAAGGATGTAACTGTTTAATATACTTCCTCCATCCTCTCTGCCTTATTTTTAGATTTTCCTGGAATTTTTACAGAGCTTTTTTAGGGAGCTATTTTACATTCTTTAAAAATTTTTTTTCCAAGTGAATGTACCATTATCTTGTTGGTTTACTTATTTGTCTAACCATCTCCACTAAAATGTAAGCTTAAAGAGGACAGAGATCTTATTTTCAGATTGTTTTGTATTCTCAATGCCTAGAATACTTCCTGGCACATAGGGGCGCAATCAGTGTTTATATTTGTATAAACTCACTAGAATGGGCACAGTTTAGATGATGCATTTGATTTCCCCTTAAATTAGATGTTTTCTAAAGATAAGCTCCCAAGAGGAACCTTACTAATGCAAACTTGCTCTCTCTTCCCTTTTCCTAGGGCGATTGTGTTGTTACTGTACTGCTCTCTGAAGAGGACAAAGTTGAGGATGATGTAGTGTTTTACTTGGTATTTTCGGGTTCCACCCTCCATCACTGTACAAGTACTCGGAAGGTCAGTTCTGATACGCTGGAGACCATTGCTCCTGGTAAGTATTTGAGTGGAATCTTTACTAGCCTTTATTTATTCTGTGTTCTGGTATAGAGTAATCAGGGTGATAGAACTATTGTTAGATCTTTGTTTTAAATACACTTTAAAGTATTTTATTTCTTGCTTGTTGCACAAAAATCTGAGCCTAACTAGAAATAATTGAAATAAAATGTTGTCATAAATTGAAAGACAGTAATTAAGATCAGCAAAAATATTAATTTATTGGAATGTGAAAGAAAACTAAAACACATTTGAAAGATAAAAGTTCATGTGGTTACTATGGTGTGACTGCATATTTGATTCTGAATATCATTGTGGCAAAAGCAAAGGTAAAATACAATTAGTAACACATTACTCAGTATCTGTGAGGGAAAGACTAAAAACCTTCTGTAAAAGCCAAAGCTTCCCCAAATTAACAGATTATAGTTCATGGTGAAATGAATACTTAATCACTATTGCATTTATCCACTTAACAGAATTAAAAGGAAAATGTTTGCTTTAAAAAATTCTTTATGAAGTCATTAAGTCATTGCTGTTTCCACCAGAAGCGGCTGATAACTTTGACTGTCTTTTGACTGACCCCAGGTATCTGAAGGTGTATTGATTCGTGTTTGGAAATGAGCTTCTTCTTTCTTTAATTGACCTTGCTTCAAAGTTAATAATTGGTTAATTTTCATCAGAATACAAAAGAGGGCACATTTAGGGGGAACCCCTAAAAATGTTGACAGTTGAACCATTTGCCTTTAGAGAATAAAATGGATTTAGTTCTTATTGAAACATTTCCTGTAACCAGTGATTTTATGTAACTCTGATTCCACTTTGTTGAAATAGATGGTGTAAAAAAAGTATTAGTTTATCAAGCACTTTCAGTATCTGGTCTCGCTGGTATTAGATCAGATTGTCAGTTTTTGATTGCTGCTGTGCTATTTTCCATACATTATCTTCATGTCTGATGCCTACCAGATCCTGGAAGTTAAACCACGTTCAAGAACTGAGATTATGACAGTTGAAAGCTGTATTTATCCTCCTACTCGACAAAAGGGATTTTGAAAATACAGGATTTAAAGATTCTTGGCAATTTCTGTGTATATTCCCCCCAAACTTTTAGGGATAGGAAATTTAGCTAGGAGTCCAGCATAGGTACTGACGTTTTCCCTAAAGAGTATTAAGTATCCTTCTTTGTAACTTAAAGCTCTAGTCTTGTTTCCTGTGAAGTATATCATGTCAGAGAGGCTGATCTGGAACTTGACATCTGCTCCAGCAGGTGCCATCCAGTGTCACCACTGCTAAACATTTCTTATGTGTGGGTGACTGTGAGAAACAGACCCTCAGCTAGGTAGAATCAGTCAGTCCCTGACTGGGCTCTTATTAGGAAGGGAATGGAGGTAATTTTTATAGACTTACTCTTTTCCTGATTTAGAAATGCTTTAACAGTTTAAGTTTGTGTGTGTATGTGTGTGTATGTGTTTGTGTGTGCGTATATATAGAGAGAGAGCGAGAAAGCGTGCAAGTAGACATGAGAATGTTCGAGGAAGGCCGGCTATTACAAGGACATAGCCCTGTGCCCTCACTGCCATCCTCAGTCACAGGTACCAGCAGAGTCCAGCCTCCCGGTGGAGAGGGATGTGCCTGGTGGCTCATATACCTTCAATGACGAGGTACTTAAATTAGTGTGGACTGCAAACAGTTACTCTCCTCGGGTTCACAGACCCACGGTACTTGTATGACAGCCAAGAGCTCTAGGTTTGTACCACATCCTTGTACACTGTCCCCAGCCTACTGTTTTGGAACTTTAGTTCCCATTTCTTCTCTTGCCTTTGGTCTAACACTTCTTCAGTCTGTTTCAGGCCCCCCTCTTTTCCAGCCCCACCCATCTCTGGGTGTCCTCTGGTACTGACTGACTATGAGTGCCCTAGACCTGTTGACTCCAGCCAACCAGAACGGGCATTGTATTCTGCTCTTTCCCTCTAATTTGATCTGAATCCTCAGTAATCATTCCTGACCCATTTGCTTGGGGCCTGGAATCACAGTACCTGGTTTCTCCTAATTTTTCACTAATCAGCTCTCCTCCCCTCAAATTATGATCTTAACTATTTACCATATTCTTACAACTTGTCCCCTTTGCCCCCAGTTGGCCTGAATGTTCTGCTACCCACCTGAATTCAGTCAGCCTGCTGCCTGAGGCCCCTAATCACAAGAGAGGTGACAAAAGGATTAGAGTCCCTAAAAGGCCCTCTTGTTCAAGCAGGCTGAACAAAGAGTAAGGCAGCATGTGAGACTGTGATACGTGCACGGGTCCCAGTGAGCCTCCCTCCTTGGTGAAGTAGAACCTCTGTTAACTGTTGAAACAAAGGAGATTCCTGAGTGGATCTTGCTGCTCTGGTCGCCACACGTGTCATTTTTCTGTTCACTTGTCTTCTTCAGCTGCTGTCCAGATTGGCCCAGTAATTGTTGTGGAGGGATGGGTAGAGATAGGGAGACTTTCGGGGGTTAAGTTAGTTTTGAATTGCTTGTTTATATCATGGAGTTAATAGTTTTGTCTCGAATTAAACTGCCTTAAATCTGCTTTGGGAGATTTCTTTGGCTTGTTCTGTACTTTCCTTGAGGTCTTTACTCAGATATCACCTTCTCAGTGAGGCCTTTCCTGTCTACCTTGTAAAAATATACAAACTGCTTCCTCTCCACGCTCCCTGTTCCCCTTCCCTGCTTTACTTTTCTCCACTGCACTTATCAACTTTGGACACATTATATATATTATTTATTTTCTACTTGCCTCTACTGCAGTGTCAGCTTCCCGAGGGCAAGGATTTGTGTCTGTTATATTCACCGGTATATGCTAAGAAGGCTTTTTCTGTGAATTCCTACCACTTGATGGGACTGAGTTTCTATCGTGTTGAAACTCATCCTCGTTCTCAGAAGCACCCTTCTAGAAAGGTTGTGCATACGTACGTGCATGTGTATACACACACACACACATACACACACACACACACACACACACACACACCCTGTCTTTTGAAAACTGCAAGTCTGGCTTCTTGAGTTGAATTCTTGGCCTGGGTCAGGGGTCTGTGTTCTCTTTCCAGAGCTACCTCTGGTGATTTCAGTGCATCAGTTAGCCATATTGATAGCCTCAAATTTCCTGTCTGTGGAGGGCAGTGTCAGATTAGTCAAGATTTCTTCGTGGAAAGTCTGTATTGCTTTGTGCATCCCAGTTACTGGGTAAACGTGCACGGTCTGTTTGCAGCAGCTGCGACCGGGAGGGATGTACCTGCGCCCTTTCTGCTCCTGTGTGGGGCTAGCTCCTCAGGTCCTAGCCATTTTGCCGACAATGGGCAGAAAAAGGGCTTTGTGTCTTGATCTTGCTTTGAATGTCATGCTTCATCCAGATTGCTGGCTCAGATTTTTCTTTGAGTTCTTTCTCTGCGTGTTTCACTGTCAGTGTTTTGTACTATTTTAGTTTTCACTAAAACCAGATGATTGATTGACCTTCGCAGACAGCTACTCCTTGATGTTAGTCTGTAACCTTTTATAATTTGGGGGGTAGGGAGATGAGACATTTCTTAATAGTCTCCTGGAAAAAAACCTCTTTGACTTCAGATACCGAGATTACAGTCCATTTTTTTCCTTTTTTCATGTTTTCTCACTCTTTTGCTTATTTTCTGATGAGACGCTTACAATGAATTGTGTATGTATGTTTAGTTATAAAGAAATTGTAAAGTGATCTTCTCTTACCATAACACTACAGAAAGGCTGTAGATGTGATACAATCCTCCTTCTTTAAAAATGAAATTATGTTAAGAGTAGTAGCATCTTAGGGGACAGTTAGTTTGGAGCCTTTGGAGGCTTTATCTGCCTTTAAATTGTTTGAATGTTTTAAAAGTGCACATGTTATTTTTAACATATTGAATATAGTAATTTTTAATAAAAACATATTGAAGACTTTGGAAATAATGTCCTCTCTTTTGAAAATAAACCATCTTTGTGCTAATGAACACTAAACAAAGACAAACAAGCGTTATAATAAAATACCACATTCAAAATACCTATGAATTGGCTGGTTTAAGAATATAATTTGCTGTGAAATACATCCTGAAATGAAAATATATCTCTACAGACAAAAGGTGTTGGCGTTTGTAATAAATGAAAGTAAAATATCTCCATTCTTTTCTCTTCATATAAAACAAATCCAACCCCAAATCCCATTTTAACAAAACAGTGATTTTCCTTGAGGGATGAAGCCAACATGTTTTCTTTAAAAGACTATAGGACTGGTAAGTAATATAAAGAAATCAGAGTATCCTTGGAAGGTAATTCTTGGGAGATGCGAGGTACTGTCATGGATTCATTTTTATTACTTAAATGTGAATTTCGACCAAGCAGACGGTAATTGCAGAATGGAGAATGAGACCGGATGTTTAGTGGATGCTCACACTACTTTTGTGAAAGGCTTTGGTGCAGAATCTATCATAAAATGAAATCTTTTTTTTTTTCAGTATGTCTGTTACTTACTTTTAGACTTCACAGCAAGGGGTCTTGTTTGACAGGAAAACTGCAAGCATTCACTGACCCAGAATTTGACTCTGCTGTTTCGTATCTTTCTTTTCTTTCTCACTTAATCAAAGGGAAGGTACTATATAAAGTAGATTTGTTATTAAAAAGAAAGAAAAAAGTACATTTACCATGATCAGAAGTCTTTTGTGGCTTAATTAAAAACCAGTGCTTACAGCCCCGGGTCTCAACAAGTAGTCCTGCAGTTAAGTCGTGTGTCTCTCAGTTCTTGTGAACCAAGACTCTGTTTCTATCTGCGGACGTACAGAGGTTGCCAAATTGAATAACAAACACATTTGAAAAGAAGTTACAGGCTTTTAACTGGCACAATCAGAGAATCCTGGTGCCCTCTGTCTCTGCCAAAGTACTCAGTTATCCTAAATTACTATCCTAAAATACTCCTACTACATGGCTGTCTCTAGACAGACATGATTTTGTATCTTAAAAGGCTTAAATTACTGTCCCAATGCTAGTCAGTATATATAGTGGCTATCCTGGAAAAACAAACTGAGGACTAGTTGAAGGGAAGTGTATCTGCTGTCTGCTGTCCTGTTGTAATTAATGCCTGTGTGGATACTTCATCACCTTGGAACTATGAACACAGCACTAGAATGGAGCACACACGTTGCACTGGGGCCAATATCCCCCCAAGGGGGTGAGAATTGGTTCTTAGGGGAGTTAAAAAAACTTAACTCTTTATATAGAGAGCACAGATGCACATATACAAATATATATCTGTGGTATTAAAGTTTCATAGGATGGGTGTGGCAAATAGAAATGTTTAAAAAGGCTCCTTGGGGGATGACAATGAATAAAAGGTTGAAAAGCACTGCCTTAGAGTAATAAGCTGGATTATATAGCACATCACATTTTTAGTGTTAATTAGCCCCTTTCTCCCCCCCAGATGTATCAATACATGATTCCTGTGCCTGCCTTCTTTTCCCCCTCTGCGTAAATACTCCTATACATACAGAGATCTTTGATACCTATCCCAAATTTGCACATCTACCATTAGACCACCGAAAACTAGCAGTAGGTACATACTTCTGCACATAATCCTATTCCTGTTAGAGTGTGGGTCTGAAGACTGAAAATTTCCTTCAACCCTGTATAGCTACTTCAAAGGGAAGAAAAAGACACCAAATTTTTAAATACTTTTGATGCCAAAATGAAGTAGTAAAAGATATAATTTTTATATTTTCCACCTTGACTACAAATGCAGCCTTCTGGTAGGAAATGACTGAGTGGGCCTGGACTTGGTTGGCCCAGCAAGCACTTGCAGGGTTCCTTTTTGGATAGCTGGTGAAACAAAGTCCCAGTTGTTTCCTTCTCAAAAGAGAAGGCCGGGATAGGATGTGTGCCACTTTTAGCCTAATAGGAAATGAAGTAATTCTTGGGTCATGCTTCAGCAGTTTTGTTTATCTGTAGCACTGTTTCGTTTCCATGGATATGGGTGCTTCATATAGTGATAAGGAGCCTGCGGAAAAGCTCTCCAACCTCAGGAGCACACACCTCCTGATGTGTGAGCTTAAAAACGTTTGGATTACATGCTTTTAAGAGGACCATCAGCAGTTACATTTTTGTCTCCCATCTAGGTGCTCCTGGTTGTGTGTTGTTTATTCGGCATTCTTCCTCCTTCCCTTTGTTTCTTCAGTTCTGCAGTGTCAGGGGCAGCATTTGCTGTGTTGGGCTTATGCAGAAGCTCTTGATAGAGTAATAGGCATCTCTTTTCCTTGAGTCACCTGAACAGGAGGATTTTAATGGCTAATACCGATAACAAGTACCAGGTTTAGATGCCTGTTTATGCCAGGTGTCTGCTTTGTGTACAGCCATCTCTGATTTTTTTTTTTTTTAAATAACCTGGAAGGTTGGTGATGTTCCCATTTTTGTGCGCAAGCAAATAGACTTCAAGGTCGAGTGACTTTTTCAGGTTGACCCAGCCTGTTTGCAGTGGAGGTGAGACTTAAACCTGGTATCTTCTGACTCTACAGCTAGTTGTCAGCATACTTCAGTACCTCTTACAATTTACTCAGTAAGGGTTCCATCTCTCCCACCCCCAAATTTACTTCATACTTCTGTTGTAATCAGCTCGGACCTGATTGTAGCATATATTCAGAAGTCAATTTTAAAAAATGGAATTGAGGTTTAGGCCATGTTCCTTAACAGTTCATCTCTCTTCTTCCCCTGTCTCAATTCTCTGTGGGTATTTCCCTCAGAAGAAGCTCAGTAAAATTTTCAGAACTTCCCCTTTTAAAAGGACTTGTGATTTTTATTTTCTTTTTTTGTTACCAGGAAATTGAGTGGAAGGAAAAACGCCACGGAACCAGCTGCAAACCTTGTTACTCTTCTGCAGCTGCAGCTTCTGTCTTCATGTAAAAAGAAGTTAATTGTGGTTATTATGTCGAATTGGATATAGTTCCCCTTCCCCATGTTTTTGCCCTGAAGATGTAGACATCGTTAATACCTTGTATTTTGTGTGTACAAAGGCAGTCATAAGACTAATGGCCCCTGAAAACAGTTGTATCTTTAGAGCTAATTTATGATAGTAAGAGATTTTATGTGTACAGATGCAGTGACTTCAGTTTTATTAATGGGTCCATATTACATAACCTTTGTTTTTGAAAAACGTTGATTTTTTTTTCTAGATGCTTTATCTGAAAGGTCATAGGGATTAAACACTAATCTTGTGAACCATTTGAGCCTAATAGAAAACGTGAATATGAGACAGTAGCCCTGCCAGCCTTGCGAGGTGGTTTTCCAGACGGTAGGGGAGGCACTTTGCTCGAGCTCAGTAGTAATTCTTCCAATTTACTGAAAGTTTAATAAAGACTGAGCCAGGAAACCCTCAGTTCTTCACTCTTTTAACCCTCAGTTTTTCTTTGGAAAAAGAAGCCTATAATCATACCAAACAAATTCCAGATTTATGGCACATTTTACTTAGGATGATTCATAGTTTCTCCTTCAGATTGTGAGTTCATGTCTAAAGGGAAAATATTGGGCTAACAATTGGATGGCTTCTCCTAGATATCTATTTCATGGCCTTTGCTGACATTCTGCCTTCTCTAATACACGGTTTTGTTTTAGTTCTACATAAATAGAGCAGATGATAGTTTGCCCATCCACCCATCCACCTTCTAAGAGATTCTGCTAAAGCAGCAGAAAGAATTATGCGTGCTTATGCTGCTAATAAGCACATGTGCACACACAGGTGTGTGCACATGTGCACAGACATACACACCCCTAAACCACCTTCTGTTTCTCCCTCTTTGTTTTTCCCACCCCGCCCTAGCCAAGTAAAGTCATTTTTGCAATTTCAGATAGATTTCTGTGTAGATGTATTACGCCTGCACGTTCCAGTTTTGAGTTAAGGTGGTATTGCTTCACCATGGCTTTTGGCTATGTGTGTGCGTGTGTGTGGGCGTGCGTGTGCGCCTATGCAGGAGAGTGTGAGATGAAGTTGAAGATCTGGACTATGGCCTGGACCCTGTGTATATACAGGAGGTGATTTTACAGAGCAGCGATGATGTTAACTTTTAGCAACGGTGTGACTCGCTTTCTGGCTCAAGCTCTCAGGTGTCTCAGACACCTCTGCTGCACAGGCTTGGGGAAGGAGACGAGTAAGAAAGAATAACTGTTTGGATGGGTGGGGCAGTGGATGTCATTATTGTAGGTTAGTTTAATATCTCTTCTAAGAGTGTGTTTAAGTTTTGAAGGTAGAATTCAATTTGGATCCCACATTCACATTCTCATCATTGAATTGTGAAACCTGTAAGTTTAGTTTTTATTGACATTTATTCGTATCTACCTCAAAGGGCTGTCAGGAATTTAAAAATGAGCTTAATCCTGAATAAATGGGAAATGCTATAATTACTGGTGAGATTCATGAATGAGAACCACAACATTCTTAAAGTACAGTCATCTGTCAGTATCTGCAAGGGGATTGGTTCCAAGACCCCCGTGGATACCAAAATCTGCAGATGCTCAAGTCCCTTAGTTGGCCCTCTGTATCCATAGTTTTGCATCCGGAGATTCAGCCAACCATGGATCGTAAATATAGTAGTACATATATGTAGTATTGAAGAAAAAAATCCACATATAAGTGGACCCAGGCAGTTCAAACCTATCTTGTTAAAGGGTCAACAGTAATTATCCTGACTGAAATATGTATTGCTGTGTCTGTCTGTCTGTCTAGTTTGATGAGCCTGTATATGTTGTTTTGGGTGATAGTATTACAGAATTTGAGAGGAGTCTTCTAAATTATAGCTCTTGACTTACGAGATTAGGATGCTCTCCAGATTTTAAAGTGTTAGAGAAGTTGTCATTTATCTCAGGCCACATAGCTTAGGAAGTAACAAAATAGGTTTGAACCCAGGTCTCTCCTCACACGAAACATCAAGGTGTAGCCTAGTTAATATCTTCCTGAAACTGTCTTTTGCAGAAATTATTCCATCCCTTGAACTTGCTCTCTGCTTCCATTTTTATGTTTTCGAAACTGTTTCTTGCTCCTGGAATCTCTTCCTAAGTTTCTGTCTCTCCCCACCTTCTGCCTGGTAAAACCCACGGGTTTGTACAGCTGGGGAAACCATAGAGCCTGCAGAGGCTGCCCTTATTCTGTACATGAAGAAATTGAGGCCTGGAGAAGCAGAGATGATCTGAGGTCGTGCAACTTAGGAGTCTTATAGTCAGGATTTGAGCATAGTGTTTTCCTTCCTTTCCTGTTAGTTTTTCCATGGTACCTTTATTTCCCGTTTAAGCCTTCTTGTCCCCATGAATCTTGGGTGTAGGGGCAGACAGGAGAGCAAGGAAACTTGGGTTCAGATTCTAATTCTGCCACTTAGGAGCTTTATAACCTTGGACAAATTACTTAACATTTTTGTGACTTGATTTCCTCATCTGGCAAATGGGGATAATAATGGTACCTACTGCTAGGGTTGTTATGAGAATTAAATGAACTGTTATTAGGAAATCACTGAGGATGGTGCCTGGCACAGAGAAATTATTAGAGAAGTGATAGATCGATAGATAGATATTATTAGAGAAGTGATAGAGAGGGAGGGAGGGATAGGATAGGACTATGCATCTGAGTTCTGAGGGTTGCAGTGAAGAACCGCTGCGGTTGGAGAGTTGGGAGCAGGATGCCTATGGAAAAGGTCCTTCTTGACTGCCACCTTTCTTTTGCTCACCTGTGAAATGTACTGGTCCTCTCTGGCGAGTCGCGTGGTATGTGTTTCTTTACAACCCACCCCATTTTGCAGTGATCTGCAGCTTGGTTGATTGCCACCTAATAGACTATAAACCTCTGGAGAGCTCAGATTCACTGTGATTAGCTTCTGGTTACAGTGTGCTAGGCTTGGTGGATGTCCACATGTTATTTTTGGCTGCACCGAACAGCTCACGGGATCTTAGTTCCCCGACCAAGGATTGAACCTGGACCCCAGCAGTGAAAGCACCGAGTCCTAACCACTGGACCGCCAGGGAATTCCCCAGATGTTAGTCGTTAAATGTTACAGAACAGTTTAGAAAAACTACTTTCTGCCAGAAAAACACCCAGACCTTTATTACCTGAATCAGTTGATTTGTTTATCCTGATGTTGTTGTCTTATGTAATTAGGCTGGCTGCCCTTCAAAGAAAGATTAAGATTCTTTTTTCTGATTTCATTTCACATAGTAGACGTATAAATTCAACATATTTATTGAATTGAAATACAAACATGGGTGTATACACACCGCCATGCACATGTGTGCACGCATGCATGCCAGAGGATGCTTCACTTTCCCACAGCCTTCATGGAAGGAATTCCACTGGGAATGCAGTGGGAGCACCTTGGTGGAGTTATGCGTTTGTGTGGAGACTGATCTCGGTGGTTCATGAACCCGTTCCTCTTGCTTAATAGTCATACTGGCCTGTCATTCCAAGTGTTGGGCTCCTCACAGGTAGGGACGTAGCTGTCACCCCTCCCTCTTTATAAGCAATGTGTTACAAAACTTTTGCATCATGATATAATAGGCCATGAACTTTGGCATCCGACTTGAATTTGAATGATGGATTCTGCTTCTTCACATGTGTGTAAACTTGGGCAAATTACTTCTTGAAGTCTCAGTTTTCTTACCTGTAATGTGAGGACAATGTGCACCTCATAAATTTGTTGTGTAGAGAAAATGACATGTCAGATGCCTGGTATGTGGTAGGTTCTTGGTTAGTAAGTATTGATACTTGTTACCATCCTCAAATGACACAGCAGGGAGAGATTTCTTTTGTCACAAAGTAAAGGCTTAAGGAGGCCCCTGGGGAAAAAGTATATGTGGAAAAAAATAATTGTTTTCTCTTTCAAAGACAGCAGAAAGCTTACTTCATTCTGTGAGGTGTGAAGCCTCGTTGGCTGTGCCCGTGGTCTGGAGAGCCAGATTCAGGGACCCTCCTCCTCACCCCGCTGCTGGGAAGCGGTCAGTGCGAGCCGGTGGGCTCAGGGGAGCCCGGGCCTCAGGTGCCTGCAGTTTATCAGCCAGCGCACCAGGGGGAGCAACTCAAACAGAAGCATCAACTTCATTGCCTTTTCTTTTTTCTCATCAGAAAGATACTTATGAAAGAAATGATGATGTTAGGAGCATAGTTCCAGCTAGTTGAGATCAGTGCCTGAAAGTTGAGGAAAAACGTGTCTTGATTAATATTCTGTATCTTGGAAATACTTAGTTCTGTGAGGCTGAAAACCCAGAGAAAGTCTGATTCTCCAGGAAGGCCTCCCCACGGGAAACACTGCTGTTAAACCTTCCTGGTCTTACTTGAGCAGAGCTCTTTGAGGTGACACGTAGCTTGCTGCCAATGTCGCAGCTCGTGAGGTCTCTGCCCCTCTGGACAGTGGGCATTGCAGTCTCTGGCATGCTTGCTTCTCCTCAACCAGGTTTCTAGCCACAGCATTGTGTCATCCCTGGGTGACCTAGGTGATTTGATTGAAGTTCTCTTTACGTTACAGGAGAGAACGTGTATCTCAGAGCAAAAGTTATTTTCTAGGCCTTGAATTGCTTCATAATAGTAAAATAAAATCAAGTCGTTTTGTACTTTTCTGAGTGCTTCCTCATTTGCTCAGTTGTATCGTGGTGAAAGTGAGGCAGGTTCTGGGGCATCTGTACAATTTCTGCCATGTAACCTGTATGAGTGACTTTTTCCCTGTTGGGTTTTCGGATCCAGCGCAGTTCGGGAGGGGTTAGACTTCCCATTGTACGCTAGGCCTTGCAAGGTCCTTCAGCTTTCATTCTTTAATTTGTTCAAATTGAACCGCTGTAGTTCAGTGTATATTGAGATTTTCAGAGCCTGTTAGTACCAAACACTACCCTGCCGGCACGGTGGCAGCTGGAATACGAAGTTATTTGCTGTTTGGTAGGGGAACCAATTCATATTTGCAAATAGCCATTGTAAAGATGAGTTGGAAATGGAGTTTTAAGAAGTTTGGAAGATTGCTGTTAGAGCTCGGACGAAGGAGAGGTTTGTTTTAGGAAGGGGAGCTTGTATGTCACGCAGGAAGAGCCGAGAAGCACCGCCCCCCACTCCCCGCAGTGTCCTCCTTTCAGGAGAGGGCTCTAATCCTGTTTTCCTTGCTGCGTGTGTTTCCTTAGGTCATGACTGCTGCGAGACGGTGAAGGTGCTGCTCTGTGCTTCCAAAGAGGGCCTGCCTGTGTTTGTGGTGGCGGAAGAAGACTTCAGGTTCATCCAGGACGAGGCCTACGATGCAGCCCAGTTCCTGGCAACCAGTGCTGGAAATCAGCAGGCTCTGAACTTCACCCGTTTCCTGGATCGGTCAGGACTCCCGTCCACGGATGTGAATTCCCTTGATGAGAAGGTTTCCCTGGCGTTCAGGCACCTGAAGCTGCCAGCAGAGTGGAATGTGTTGGGAACAGATGCAGCTTCGCATGGTAAGAACTTCAGTGACTCACAGTCTCTGAATTTGGAATTCTTGTGTTTTTGGATGGGGCTGCTTTTATATGGCGATTGTCTTCACATCTGCCACGGTGGCTGAATAGACCTTGCAGTTACTATAGCGGAGTGACCTCGGTGGCCTCTCTCCTGGGTTCTTCAGCTTAGCTGTTAGTCCTGTTCTTGCAGTGAAATGACCCCAGAGAGAGCTTTCTGTTGTCGTCAGCAGCTCTTATTTAAAGTAGAGGGTGGCCAATCAAAAAATGGGCAGAAGACCTAAATAGACATTTCTCCAAAGAAGACATACAGATGGCCAAGAAGCACATGAAGAGCTGCTCAGCATCACTAATTATTAGAGAAATGCAAATCAAAACTACAATGAGGTATCACCTCACACCAGTTAGAATGGGCTTCATCAGAAAATCTACAAACAGATGCTGGAGGAGGTGTGGAGAAAAGGGAATCCTCTTGCACTGTTGGTGGGAATGTAAATTGATACAGCCACATATGGAGAACAGTATGGAGGTTCCTTAAAAAACTAAAAATAGAGTTACCAAATGACCCAGCAATCCCACTACTGGGCATATACCCAGAGAAAACCATAACTCAAAAAGACACATGCAGGGCTTCCCTGGTGGCGCAGTGGTTGAGGGTCTGCCTGCCGATGCAGGGAACGCGGGTTCGTGCCCCAGTCTGGGAGGATCCCGCATGCCGCAGGGCGGCTGGGCCCGTGAGCCATGGCTTCTGGGCCTGCGCGTCCGGAGCCTGTGCACCGCAGCGGGAGAGGCCACAGCAGTGAGAGGCCCGCGTACTGCAAAAAAAAAAAAAAAAAAAAAAAAGGCACATGCACCCCAATGTTCATTGCAGCACTATTTACAATAGCCAGGTCATGGAATCAACCTAAATGCCCATTGACAGAAGAATGGATAAAACAGATGTGGCACTTATATACAATGGAATATTACTCAGCCATAAAAAGGAACAAAACTGGGTCATTTGTGGAGACGTGGATGGATCTGGAGACTGTCATACAGAGTGAATCAAGTCAGAAAGAGAAAAACAAATATCGTATATTAACGCATATATGTGGAACGTAGAAAAATGGTACAGATGAACCAGTTTTCAGGGCAGAAACAGAGACACAGATGTAGAGAACAAACGTATCGACACCAAGGGGGGAAAGTGGCGGTGGTGGTGCTGGGATGAATTGGGAGATTGGGATTGACATATATACACTACTATGTATAAAATAGATAACTAATAAGAACCTGCTGTATAAAAAATAAAATAATATTCAAAAAAACCAAAATAAAGCAGAGGTTGGCATGTCTCCCTTCCATGGGCCCAGATTTCAGGCTTGATCCTCCTGTGTGTAGAAAGAGACCTGACCTTCATGAGGAGGGTAGCAGAGTAACTTGGGATACTTCTTTCATGTTTAATTATCAAAGCAGGGTTTTCCTTATTGTCTTCTCAGGTTTTCTAGAGAGTCCACGAAGTTGGAGGAAAGGAAAAGACTGGGAAGTAATTGGGGGGCAGCACGAGAGCAGGCTGAGCTCTGGAAAACCCTGCACATTTTTAACCAGAGTATTTTCACTCTTGTTTATTTTATCTACTGGCTCTCCATATGAGAGTTCATTGAAGGAAGGGCTCTACATTTTAAAAAACACTGATGTAGTAAGTATCTATTTGTTCCTCTTATTCAGACAGGGGATTTCCTGTGTAATTATTCTTGTGGCAAATGACATCTACTAGATATCGTGAATATATATGTATGTGTACACACACACACACACACACACGTATTTAATGAAGCAACATATACCTGGAGTCCAATAAATAACATCATCTTTCTCTCCTGAGTGCAAATCATGGAAAGATTTAGGAGTTACACAGAGTTTAAAATGTTTGCCTTTTTCCTGACAAAAGCTAGATTGAAAGGCAGACTTCAGACCGCTTGCCGGAAGGGGTTGCGTATCCTTTCTACTTTATTTCTGAAAGAGCTGGACAATCACAGGACTGCCCTTCAGCGTCCACCAGCTTTGATTATTGTGTTATGTAGGGGAGCACCCAGCAGTCACCCTCCCCACCCCCCCCACCCCCCGCAGGCAAGCAGATCCTGAGGAGAAGCGCTGAGCCAGGGGCACGCTCAGTTCCTGCTCCCGCAGACCTGTCAAGTAACTGTGTTCTTCCTCCCATGGAAGAATGGTGAGGAGGTGTTTGCTAGTTTGGGCTCTCTTAAACCCACTGAATTTAACTATTAAGGTGGTGATCAGCTGCAAGAATGATGTCCCTCACTATCACTGGCTTCCTGTCAAGGTAACAACCGGGGCCCTCCTGCCAGGTAAAATACAAAAGAAAGCGTGGACTCTAAAATGAAGGGAAAAAGCACTTGTCCCTTGTCCTTTTCTTATTAATACAATGTCTAAGAAACCTCTGCATTGCTGAGATCTAGAGATCAAAATATTTGCCATTATACAGGGCACGGGCACCTTTTCAGAAATCTAATGTTTGGAAACCTAGCTCATGCTGTTTCTGTGTTGTGATCAGAATGATTATTCTGGTTGCCCTTTATAAATCAGTATCAAAAAGGATTTCATTAGTTATTTGTGGGGCTTAAAGTTTATTTTGTGTGGTTTTGCTTTGTCCTGTTTAAAGAGGGTACAGGAATTGGATAGTTGGTTCACGCCACATGATTAGAAAGAACTGTTAGAAAAGCACAGGTCTGAGACTTTAGGCATATCCTTCCCTTCTCTGGGTCTTAGCATCTTTGTCTTTAATAGGCAGCTCGCCAGCTTTAATATTTTTATAGTCTTTCCATGTGCTTCTGAAGTTTCTGATGTACAAAATTGTTCAAGCAGTGCTAGTGAAGACTAAATCAAATTTGAACACTTAGGGAAATGCCTGAAAACCACAATAATGTGCCATTACACACCTTTAGGAAGACCAAAATTAAAAATACCAAGCACTGGGCTTCCCTGGGTGGCGCAGCGGTTGAGAGTCCGCCTGCCGATGCAGGGGACACGGGTTCGTGCCCTGGTCTGGGAAGATCCCACATGCCGCAGAGCAGCTGGGCCCGTGAGCCATGGTCGCTGAGCCTGTGCGTCCGGAGCCTGTGCTCCGCAACAGGAGAGGCCACAACAGTGAGAGGCCTGTGTACCGCAAAAACAACAACAACAACAACCACCAAGCACTGGCAAGGACGCAGAACAACATCTCATACATTGCTGGTGGGAATGCAAAATAATACAACCACTCCAGGAAACAGTTTGGCAGTCTCCTATAAAGTTAAATGTACATTTACTGTATGACCCAGCAATCCCACTTTTGGCTCTTTGTCCTAGAGAAATGAAAACTTATATGTACTCAAAAAAATCTTTTCAAAAATGTGCCTATAGCAGCATTATTTATAATCATCCCAAACTAGAAACAACCCAGATCTCCCTCACTGGGTGACTATATATGCAAACTGTGGTACATCCATACAGTGGAATACTACTCAGTGATAAAAAAAAGGAGCAAACTGTTGACATGTGCATCAACTTGAATGCGTTTTTAATGCATTGCACTAAGAAGTCAGTTTCCAAAGTTATTTACTCTACGATTCTATTTATATGATACTCTAGAAAGGGCAAAATTGTAGGAACAGAAAATAGGTTAGTAGTTGCCAGGGGCTAGAAGTAGGGAAAAGGTCTGACCACAGAGGGGTATCATGGGGGAGTTCTTTGGGTGTTGAAATGGTTTTGTGTCTTAGTGGTGGTGGTTTTAAGAATCTATGCGTGTGCTCAGACTCATAGGACTGTTCACCCCCCAAAAGTGAATTTTATTGTACATAAACTAAAAACAAATGAACAAAAGAAATTGAACAAGTTAACTGTATACTTTACAAGGTGAAATGCATGCAAGGGACTAATGACTGTGATTTCAAGTGCTGGATTCACATTCTGCAGTTGAAATTGTTCGGTTAATTGTGGATTAGAATCTGCAAACAGTGGGTATTTTAAGGCTGAATAGCATCAATTAAGAGGTCTTTGCTTGCTGTTGGGGGACAAATGCAAAGGAACACTGCTTACAGCAGTGAGTTGCACATCAGATGCTTTTTTAAAGGTGTTTAAAGGAAGAAGGTACGAAGTCAGCTTGTTGCCTGGGAAAATCATGCAGCTAAATAGGGCACGTTGTTACATAACGGGACTACTTGCTGTTGAAAGCTAGGCTGTTTACAGGTGTTCCAGCCTAATACTTGTACAGAGGAGTCATGTAAGATTTATGGTTAACCCTCCCACTCTAATCGTTTAAGATGTAGTGCTTTTAAACTTTTTTTCAGATCAGTGACTCCTTTGAAAATAGCTCGGATTTCTCCTCAGGAAAAGATATACATAGGGGCTACCTGCAGAAATTTACATATTGTTTCAGGGATTCAGTCTCCCTGAACCGCAGGCGTGAACATGATGTTAAGAACTCTTGGCTTAGGCTTGATATTGTAAAGTAGAAAGAGCATAGGCTGCAGAGTCAGTTTGTTGATATCCGGTCTTCATTGCAAGAGTTTGTGCAGAATACATAATCTCTCTGTTTCTCAATTTCTTCATCTGTAAAATGGAGGAAAGTATATCCAATAGTGTGTGCTACTTTGCAGGCTCTTTATTTTTAATGTACCATGACCAATGTCCAGTAGCCTTTTGAAGACAAAACACTGATGAGCTCTGATGAGGGAAAGTGACATGTTCTATAAAAGGATAAAACAGTATAGCACTTAAAAGAAAAAACCTCTTTGAAGCAGAATGAGACTTTTTTTTTAAGCTTATTTCTACAGGCAGTCCTCACTTTAAATATCAGCAACAGGGAACTTGTCCATTTTATTCTTCCAAGATTTCTTTAATCCCTAGTTACATAAAGCCCTGTACTTTAGCCTTAGTTCTGCCTTAAAGGCAAATAATATGGATTCGTCTGGGTGGAGGGTGAATGGTGGGGTTGGAATATCTTCCCTCTGAGTTACCAAGTCTCACTTAGTTGTCTCAGCTCTTCAGTGCCTCTGTGGTTAGTGAAATGGTGAATTAGGATGGTTTTTCCCCTGAAAGACCCTTGTACAGTAGCAATCAGCATAACTCTCAGGTAACAAAGGGTGGGCCTTTGAGGTCCTGGGGGAAATCTGCATTCTTATTCAGTCATGGTGTTGTATAACTAAACGGAAAGAAGATCTGATCACCTCTGGGATGGGAACCCTCCCCACATAGAGAAATTTGGATGGAGAGAAGGATGAGACAGGTTTAAGCCAGGCTGCACCTAAAGCAGTCTGTGTGTTCTCAGTTCTTTATATCTGATGTTGGTTAATAGAACCACAACCTTAATCATTTAGTGTTTTAGTTCCCACACCTTTTCCAGATTGATAGCTTTCCAAGAAAATGTTTCCTTAGCTACACCCACTAGTAATTTTGTATGTTTTCAGCTATCGTAGCTGCTAAAAAAGAACATAATAAAACATTAAAAGATATTTTAATAATATATAATATTTTAATAGTCTAAGGGATTGACTCCAGGACAAGTGGTTTCTCGTAATGGCAGCACTTTTAACTCCAAAAGATTTTGCTTCCTCTCAAACCTTGATTCTGTCACAAGGTTACAGGTGTCATTTTCCCAAATGCCCGTTTCTCACATGGGCCTGCTGTTTACCTTCCCCACGGGGTGTGAGAATTCCTGCATCATGTGGGGCTTGAGGTTTATTTAAGAAGTAGTACAGAATAGTAGAAAGAATGGTGATTTTGGAGTCTCATAGATACACAGTCGAAGAGTCCTGTGAGGAGGATGGATCGATGGGGTAGGAAAAGTACCTGTAGCCTTTGAATACTATTTTGTTCAAAGAACTCAGAACGTTTTGCTTAGACAGAAAACCTGACGACTTGAAAAGGTGCAGCCATCTCGCCTGCTTCTCACGGTCTAATGCCTGTGAGGCCCAGCGCCTTTCTCTGCAGAGCTGAGGGAATGCGTGGAGGGGTGCTTCCAGCATACAAGCAGACAGTAAACAGGACTTCAGACATTTTCTCCTACCTTCTCCGTGGGAAGCTGGGCCCACAGAGAGATTTTGCCAGTTTAACACGGTTAAACAGGAAAACTAACCAGCCAACATATGGCCTATGAAATAACACTACAGCATAAAGGAAATGGAAAAGTATCATGAATATTCAGATGGAAGACTCTAATTTTCTTTAAGAAACCAAAGAAAAATTTAGAAGAGGTTTGCCATTTGTCCTTTAAAAGATTGAAGAAGTCAGACCTATTATAAAATAGGAAGGAAGGAAGGAAGGAGAAGGAAGCAACAGGAGAAAAATAAGTTTAATGATTTTGGTCAGTCAGGGTCACCCAGAGTATCAGAATCAGTAGGAAAATAGGTATTAAGATTTGTTTCAGGGAATGGCTTGCACAATGGTGGGGGCTGGCTAAGCAAGTCCAAAATTTGTAGGGTAGGAGTGGAAGAGAAAATCACGGGCAAGCTCAAACCCACCAGCATGAGCCAAAGCTGTCATCCTCAGACAGGAAGGGGAAATCCTGAGCTGGATGGCACTCCACGAGCACAGCCTGACACTGTCCTCCTCGGGCAGGATTTCTTCTCTCTCCAGGGGAAATCTCAGCCCTGCTTTTAAAGCCTTCCAACTGATTCTGTTAGGCCTACCCAGATTAGCCAGGATAATCTTCCTTATTACATCAACTGATTAGGCACTTTAATTACTGCAAAAAAGCCATCACAGTGAGGGCAAAGATGGAAGGGAGTTGGCTTAAATGATACAAGGACATCCAGAATCCCAGAGCATAATTAAATTCAAACTGGGGATAAAGGACCCAATTGACATCATAGGAAATGCAGTTAGTGACCTGAAAAACAAAGTTGAGTAGCTCTCACAATACAGAGGGAAAACACAAAGATCACAAGAGAGAAAAAAACAGAGTAAAGAGGTTGATTCTAAGTTGTAGGTGCTCTGGATTTTAAACTGAGACAAAAGGAACAAAAGCAATGATGCAAGGTATGTTAGGTAAGAGAAATTATTTTTGGAGGAAAACCTGAGAAGGTACTTTTTTTTTTTTTTTTTGCGGTACGTGGACCTCTCACTGCTGTAGCCTCTCCCGTTGCGGAGCACAGGCTCCAGACGCGCAGGCTCAGTGGCCATGGCCCACGGGCCCAGCCGCTCCGCGGCATGTGGGATCCTCCCGGACCAGGGCACGAACCCATGTCCCCTGCATCGGCAGGCGGACCCCCAACCACCGCGCCACCAGGGAAGCCCCAAGAAGGTACTTTTTAAACTACAACATTAGAATGCTTGCATGATTGATTTTTACAAAAAGAAACGGGGTGGAGTAATGGAAAGGGTATGGTTTCTAGACCCAAGACAAGAATTTTCAAATCTTGATGATTTTTGCTGTGAGTAAGTAATTAACCTGTCTTCATCTGCAAAATGAGGATAACGAGACCTCACAGGGTTATTGTGAGAGTGATAAAAGTGAATACAAACAGTTTAGCCCAGTGCGCGGCACTTAGTCTTCACCAGATATTACTTTTCTTATTATCTGTTGATTGCAGAGAGGGGGTGACCTAAAAGCACATGTGGCACCTGCTGCTAAGGACGTTAGGATGAGATTTGGGAGCCTGCAGGTGCTGGAATTGGGGTGCCACCTTGGAGCAGGTGTATGGCCTTGTTATTGGAACTCTACTCTTTTTTTTTTCCCCCCACCAAGAATGTGAGATCTTTTTTCTTTTTAATTTTACTTATTTTTTTATACAGCAGGTTCTTATTAGTTATCTGTTTTATACATATTAGTGTATACATGTCAATCCCAATCTCCCAATTCGTCCCACCACCACCACCACCACCACCCGCCACCCACACTTTCCCCTCTTGGTGTTGGAACTCTACTCTTGAAGGCTGAGCTGACTCAGCAAGTAGGGGATGAGAAAGGGCGGGGGTGTAGAGGAAACTACTTTAAGGAGGTGTCAGGTAGTGAGACCGGACTTAGCTAGTCTCTGAAAAATCACCTGGTTCCTGGGCAGTACCTTATTAGCTTTTTTGTATTTGATAAGGATGTCCAAGTGCCTGTGAACAACTGTAAGGCACAAGTTAGATGGTGATATTTGATCTTTTCTGAAGGTTCTTTCTGTCCTTTTGTCTGGCCTGGCCGCCTGCTCTGAGTTGTTGATTATTAAAATTTGTACCTACACGTGCAGTGGTTTCTTCTGTAGTGTTGATGTCTTTCCAGCCTGTGCCTGTGCTGAACATCATGTAAATCCTGAATTAGTCAGTGTGCAGAGTTCTATAGGGAAAGTGTAAAATATGAAAGATAGTTTTTGCTTCCAAGGAAATTTACCCCGGCAGTAAGGAGACAAGACTAAGGCACATGTGATGTTAGAAGACAGTGCAGTTCATGTAAAACTGCAGGGTCAAAGATGCCTTCATTCTTACCGTGCTGCTCACGTACAGAAGCATTGGGGACTTCAGTGTAAGGAGAAAACACTGGGGTCCAAGAAGTCTGAGAATGCTCAGTGAGGAAGTTGAGACCTGCGGGAAGCCACGGAGAATGAGCGATGTTAGCTCAGCCGAGGAGATGAAAGCAAGCACAACTGCAGGGCACCATTCCCGTTTCCAGACCCTGAGTGGTGGTCCCTGTGGTTGAGTAAGCCAGCATCGTGGGCTGTGTACTGAAGCCCTGGGGTAGCTGTAGCTCCCGCCTTAACAGGTTGGGCACAAGAGGATGCCCTAGGCACAGAGAATGTTGCCAGGGAACCTAGAATGTGATTGGAAGTTGGGAGGGACAGAGAAGTGGGGTGGGGACGGAAGGAACCCAGCGATTATTCAATGAGTGCCTGCTACAGGCCATCATCGACTAGCATGTCACCTACCCCCCGATTTGTTACTGCAGCCATGGGAGTGAGGTGGTGGTACCCCACTCTAGGGATGAAGAGAATGAAGCTCAGAGAACTGAAATGGATTATGCCCAGTCACATGATGGTAAATGCCAAATTTGAACCCAGATTTGTCTCACTCCAAAGCCCTTCCTCATTCTGCCACTTTCTTTTTTAAAAAATAAATTTATTTATTTATGGCTGCGTTGGGTCTTCGCTGCTACGCATGGGCACCTCTCTAGTTGTGGCGAGCGGGGGCTACTCTTCACCACGGTGCGCGGGCCTTTCACCGCCGTGGCTTCTCCTGTTGTGGAGCATGGGCTCTAGGCATGCGGGCTTCAGCACCTGTGGCCCACGGTCTCCAGAGCACAGGCTCAGTAGTTGTGGCGCACGGGCTTAGTTGCTCCGCGGTATGCGGGATCTTCCCGGATTAGGGCTCGAACCTGTGTCCCTTGCATCGGCAGGCGGATTCTCAACCACTGCGCCACCAGAGAAGCCCCCTTTGCCACTTTCAAAGTGACTCTGTACCAAGAAGGGACCTTGACTTCACCTCAGGTGAAATAGACACATATTTTTCTTTCTGAAGGTGTTAGCATGTCATCTCGGAGTTAGTCTTTCTTATGCCTGGAGATGCATTTCTTTCTTTCATTAAGCAACCAACCAAAAAAGCTGGCTGTGCCAACAATTTGATTTGCCCTTAATGTGGGAGAATAAAAAGACCTGTGTGTACTTAACAAGCAGAACCTGTTTTTAGTGTTTAACTAGCCAACTGCTCTCTGGGTGTTACTTTTTTTTTAAAGTAATTATACCCTTTTTGATATACCCGTCTAAGCCCCAATAACTATTCCCCTTGGATCCCGATCCCCATGTTATGAGGCTGCATTCACTTCTTTCTTTCTTTTTCTTTTCAGGAAAAGAACATATGTGTAGTACAGTCACCCTTAAAATCTGCCTGTATAAATTTGTTGAACAGATGCATTAAATCAGAATATAGAAATGGATTCTCTTTTGTAGGATTGTCTCCTATTGGAGATTTTGCTGCTTATATTTTTTCTAGCTTCATTTTGTCTTTGAGAGCTGATTCTACTCTGCCACAAGAAAATTGTTCATGTTGTATGTTGTGGCTTAACTTGAGGATCTTAGGTGCTTGGAGGCAGTGGTGTTTACCTGAACCATCTCTTTGTTTGTTTACTTTGGGTTTTCACATCCTCCTCACTGATTTTCATTTTCTCCCCCATCTACAGATGGTGGCCCCCGAGAGACATTGATGCATTTTGCTGCGCGGCTGGGGCTGCTGAGGTTGACGTGGTTCCTGTTGCAGAAGCCAGGTGGCCGCGGAGCTCTCAGCATCCACAACCAAGAAGGAGCGACCCCTGTGAGCTTGGCCTTGGAGCGGGGTTATCACAAGCTGCACAGGCTTCTAACTGAGTAAGTGCTCCTTCTTCCCACTTCCTTCTTCTCACCACCAGCCCCACCCCCGATTCATAGCAGCCCTGCCCCCCTGGCATCTGCAGCCTTCGCCAGGAACTAAAACCTCAGCTCTGTGCCTTGCCTTTCTCTGGAGGTTTATAAGCTTGGTCCCGCTCACGACTTCATTGTCTGAGAGTAACACAAGTAAGTCATATTCCCATCTTTTTTCTCTCCTCTGTTTCCCTGCCCTTACTGCTTCATGCCTCTTAAATTTTACTGAAAACTCAGAATAAGTCTGGTCTGTAGGGGTAGCACTCCATTACCAAGGTATCCAGTTTTTCCCAGTTTAGTACAGAGGAAACGTTTTTTCTGTACCATATACTTTTCTTTCTGGTATGTCTTCAAGATTTGAAAGAGTTAACTAGAAATACTTTAATAATTGCTTATGGAAAGTATGCTGAACACTGAGTTTTGGTTTGAATGTAATTTCTATAAATAAAATCGAGAGCAGTGGTCTCTTCATATGAGTAGCAGTAAAAAGCCACTGAGCTGTCCTGGAAACGTGCAGTAGGAAATCCTGTCTATGTGTTTGTGGGTTCAATTGTTATACATTCTGACTCTTTAGAGAGTCCTTTGACGGAAGGTTGTTAGTCAAAACATTAGAAGAGTTCTTTTTTCTTTTTTCTTGAATAAATAGAAAAATAAATGCATTATGACAGCCAACACTTTTCATTGGAATATTATAAAAGGCAGAAAATTTCAAGTATAGTTTCTCTTGTTTAATGATTTTTTATTGCTTTATGGTCATCATTATCTTTTCCACCACATAATCTAAACAAGAATCAATCCCATTGGATCTGTGTTATTTTTTGAAGGATCCTTGAAAATTAAGTCAGTATTCCCAAATTCTCAGACATTTTGCCCATGTTAGACTTAATTTAGTTGCATTTTATTTTTTTTTACCATTTTAAGCTGTTGTGTGAGGGGTTATCTGGAAGGGCCAAGAAGAGATCGCAGAGTGTAATGGTACTTAGTGTTATATAAATAGGGGTTTTTTGTTTGTTTGTTTTTCTTTGTCTGCCATGCTTATAACTTCCCCAGTCAAGCCAGACAGAAGGTTCTTTGCAGGAAGCTTTCTGATGGGTGCTATAGATACAATGACGGCAGGAGGGGCACACCTCATCTCAGATGAGCTTTGGATACTTGAGCTCTCCTAGGACAGTATTTCAGAGAGTGATATGTTCCATTCCTTCGTACTTCCCATCTGGCCAGTGATTTGATTCCTTCTGCTTGTTTGCCTCATGGCCTTAGGAAGACAGGCCTCTTCCCAGAAGTTGAAACAATTATCTTAGTATAACTATCGTGAAGTTCAAGTGCAGTTTCTCTAAATTCAATCTTAGAGCTCAGAGGTTTTGCTGGGAAGCAGAGTTGGTTAAGGATTGCCATCCAAATGGGGAAATAGTGATTACAACAGCTTCATTATATGCTGGGCGAGGATGTCACAAGACTATTCTTACAGCACAGCTTTAAGGAAACTAGAGTGTGTTTGTTCTTGGAGAATAGTTTTTGGCTTGCTTTATAGTGCTACCTCTGTTACATGTTGGAGAGCAACTTAGCTCCTTCTGAAGGGGAATGGGTAAGGGAAAGCCAACTTGAGAAGTCTTCGAATAGAGGACTGTAGTAGGAGAGTAGAAGCACCTTGCTGCAGATCTAGCTCTGAACTTAGATTCTTCTGGCTGTTATTGTTCTGCAACCTAGAAAAAAATGCTGAGTTATAATTAACAATTTTAAAAAAGATCGGGTGGTGATTTTCCTAAATCCTTCATTCTAACTGTGATGTCAGTAGACTTTGCTAGAATTTCAACCATGAAATCAGGAAAGATCATCTTTAACAGATGAGGAAACTGAGTGGGTTAGAATGACAAAGTGGCAGGGCCAGAAACAGAAGCCACATCTCCTAACAGGCTGTCCAGAGCACCTTCCACCCCTAGGAGTCAAATAACCCAAGAGTAGACTTCATGGGATCTGCATCCTTTGAAATTACAGGTAAAAGTTTATGCACGTGTGTTTCTGAATAAAGAGTTTGTTTTGTGAAATTCACAAGGAGATTTGTGGAAAGTTAAGAGTTGCTCCACTACATGCTGATATCTTTCTAGTAGTTCACTAAAATCTTTAGACTTGGGTGTTCTTACCCCTTCCCCCTTTCAAATTGAAAATTTTCATATAGGCCTGTCTCTTATCCTCTCTTTTCAGTTAATACGAAATTGAAGTATATACACTTTACATTTATTAATAGAAGTATATAGACTTTACATTTATTCCAGCCCTAACTGAAGTATCAAGTTTATTTTACTCCTTTTATACCTCTCCCAAAATAAATTTGTTGTTTTAATTCTTTGCTGCTTACTCTGGTTTTATTGAGGGGGGGAAAGAGAGGTCATTGTGCTTATTAGGGCCCAAGTTATTTTTGTGTTTGTGTGCCTAAGGCTTATTTAGATATTCCATTTTGATAAACTGAGTCATTTCTATGTGAAAATTGATTCTCCTGTGCTTAGAAGAAGCAGCTTTCTCTAAATAAGACTCATGTCTTTAGGGAACTCTATTTAGGACATTTTTGGCAGTTCCCCTTTTCTGTAACCCAAAACTGTTAACTTTCACTTCGTTCAGTGACAGGGAAGAGAGAGATTTTGTTGACTTATAGCTCTTTTGCTTTAGCTTGTATTTTGATTTACATTATGAATATGGATGCATTTGTGATCTGAAAATTCACCTTAAACACAAATGTTACGAGTTTTGCCTGAGAAATCTTAGTCCTGGAGGAGTACCCAGAACACCTACATCTACTTCTGCTCTTACGTAGTTGCACAGTCATCTGCCACATTTTGAAGAGGAGTTGGTTGAACACCCTGCCCAAGGTCCCTTAATTAGCGATGGGCAGAGTAGGGAGAGAACCCGAGTCTTCAGGCTCTTAGTTTAGGATGCTAGGAAGTGATGATATTAGATGAGTTTTGCATTGGAGCCATCTAACAAGAGAATGTTAGAGCCAGATGCTGCCTGATATCTCGCTCATATATGACAAATAAGAAATCTTAGGACCTGGGTCACTCATTAGAGCTGAGATTGAGAGGCAGTTCCTGGTAATGGCAAAGTGTGCAAACTTTGGAGTCAAGCATAAGCTTGCCTTTCAGCTCTGCCATTTTTAGCTGTATTACTTTGGTCACGTTGGGTAAACTTTCCTGTCTAAGCTTCAATGTCTTCATCTGATTTTTTTTTAAAAAAGGATAATAATGTCTACTTCCTAGAATGATAACTAAGGGCTGGGTGTGTACAATGTAAAAAAATCAGGGTTTATTTGTCACGCAGATTATGGTTATTTCCTGGAGCAAATGTAGGGGTTATAAATATTGCAGCTTAAAGAAAGACGGTATAGTACGGTGGAATTGCTTAGGGACGAAAAACTTAATTAAAATCTAAGTTTCCTCACTTAGTAGAATGTGTGACTCACAAAAAGTCACCTACCCACTCTGAGTCTCATGTTTCTCATTCCTTATGGATAGTATATCTAGTCTGTTGACATCATCAGGTCGTTAGACCCAAGTGAGATTTGTGCAGATACCTTGTTAAACTCTAAGGGGCTCTATGTGAAAGTTTCCTATGTAGTCATAAAATCAGTGAAATGATAGTTCACTGATCAGTGAAACTCATATTCCCATTGATTGATCTGGTTACACTATCTTTATTTATTTATTATTTTTTGAGGTACGCAGGCCTCTTGCTGTTGTGGCCTCTCCCGTTGCAGAGCACAGGCTCCGGACGCGCAGGCTCAGCAGCCATGGCTCACGGGCCCAGCCGCTCCGCGGCATGTGGAATCTTCCCGGACCGGGGCACGAACCCGCGTCCCCTGCATCGGCAGGTGGACTCTCAACCACTGTGCCACCAGGAAAGCCCTGGTTACACTATCTTTTTTTGTAATGTTTATTGTAGTTCTCAGTGAATTACAGTTAGTAGAAAGGTTGGGAGAATTGTAGTGAGGCAGGCTAGTTTTGACTCCATGGTCTGCCTCTTATGGAGCAATGTGATCTTGGGTGATCCACTTAACCTCCTCAGTGCCTTGTTTGTAACATGGGAAGAATAAGAGGACTATCTTCAGGGGGTTGCTCTGAGAAATGAACAAAAGAATGCATAACATTTCAGTGAGAGAGGGGCATAAACCAGTGACTGACATAAATGTTATCTATTATTGCTCTTAATTTTCCTTTCCTTCTAGGCCTGTATCAATTTTTCATACATTAAGAAAGTATGGACACAGTCTTGAAGTATTTTCAGGCAGCATTTGGACATCCCTATTTAATAAGAGTTTGCAATTATTCCCTTGTGTAATAGATAACACTTAAAAAAATTAGTTTGGCTCTCTGATATATGCTGTGATGTTGATGGAACTAGGAACTCTAGATTGGTAAGGAATCATTTACAATGCTGTTACCCTTACAGGAAGAGTATATCTTTGAAGAATTTCAACTCTCTAGTGTTGACATAAAAGTGTGAAAATATTTTATTTGCCCTAAGAGTGAGTTTAAAAGTATTTGTCCTCGGGCTTCCCTGGTGGCGCAGTGGTTGAGAATCTGCCTGCCAATGCAGGGGACACAGGTTCGAGCCCTGGTCTGGGAAGATCCCACATGCCGCGGAGCAACTGGGCCCGTGAACAACAATTACTGAGCCTGCGCGTCTGGAGCCTGTGCTCCGCAACAAGAGAGGCTGCGATAGTGAGAGGCCCACATACCGCGATGAAGAGTGGCCCCCTCTTGCCACAACTAGAGAAAGCCTTCGCACAGAAACGAAGACCCAACACAGTCAAAAATAAATAAATAAATAAATAAATAATTCACGACATGTCAATATTTAATTTAAAAAAAAGTATTTGTCCTCATACTTCATCTCATTTTCAGTATCAGTTCAACAAATCTTTATTTGTTGAATGCCTACAGAGCACTAGAAGTCATGGTTGGTACATTACACATAATGTTTCATTTTAACCTTATTACAACCTTTTGAAATACGTATTATCTGTTCTATAGATGAAATATGGAGGCTCAGAGAATTAAAGTAACTAGCCAAGGCTTTATAGAGATGGTAGAGCTACTAGTACACACACATCTGTGGAATTCCAAGACCCATATTCTTCCGTCTACAAAAATTTGACAGAAGGAAAGAGACTTGGGAAAAGGCCCCTGGGATACTGGATGAACAGCACTTCATTAGGAAAGGGTAATAGGCTTTCCATTTAGTCCTAGCCTCTACTTTCCTGAGGAGAACAAGATCCTCACTAAAATCTTTACATTTGTATTACCCATCATATGGTTTTAAAACTATTTTTGGTTACCCTTAGGCTGTCTTTTTACATTTTGATTCTCCCAATAGCCTAATGAGAGGGTCGGTGGCATTATCCCTGTTTTATAATCAGGGAAACTGAGACCAGAGAGGTAAAGTGAGTTGCCCAACATCACAAGGCTACAAACCAGGCTCAGGCTCAGAGTCCAGTGAACGATCTGCTTAGGTTGAGATGACCCGTGTGCATATGCAGAGCACAGACCCAGCCTGGCGAACACTAGGCTCTCAGTCAGTGGTTTATTACTGTAGCATGCAGTATTGGCCCCTCTCAGTCTGTGTCTGTAGTTCCCAAGTCCTTCTTTTGACACATTTGCACTTGAAACCTGGGTCAGGGTCAGGTGGTAGAGTAGCTAGTACTCAAGTGTACGTATTTCACAATGGAACCGAGTCCTGTTGAGCAAGATGTTCTGTTAACATAGTGGCTGCCTTTTTAGGGTTCTCTTCAGGTACTAGACAGGTGAGTCCTCAGTAGCCCAATCTGGTGTAAAACAAGTTTGGAGCCTTTGCTTTTGCTTAGGAGGGGAAAGGATGAAACAAATGTACAAACTTAATCTTCAGAATAATGGCCAGAGAAAAAATTCTTTCTTTTTTTTTTTTTTTTTTTTTTTACTTTACATTTCTCCCGCCTAAGTCCTACCCATCTATCCATCCATTTATCCGTTCACTCATCCTCCTTTCTCATTGTAAGATGTGGATCTTTGTGTTTTGGTAAAGATAAGGTGGTAGGACTAAGTGGAAACTAGAAAGAGGAGGAAGGGCAGTAACAGTTACTGAATGTTGATTACCTGCTGCATTGGTGCTTTACATGTGTTCTTATTTAAAACCTCTCCAGAAACGTCTAAGACATAGTTAATAACAGTCAGTATTTTTCTACAGATGAGAAAATAGACCCAGAGAGGCTAGATTGCCCAAGGCCATATAGTTAGTAAGTTGCCATTATTCACAAGCCTGTCGTTTGTTTGTTTTTTTTTCTGGTTCTCGGACTGCTCACCGCTGCGGCCTCTCCCTTCGAGGAGCACAGGCTCCAGATGCGCAGGCCCAGCGGCCACGGCTCACGGGATCCTCCTGGACCGGGGCAAGAACCCGCACCCCCTGCATCGGCAGGCGGACCCTCAACCACTGCGCCACCAGGGAAGCCCCGTTTGGTTGTTTTTAAACTCTTTTAATAGAATTTTGTGAGGAGGCATGTTTGGTAACATTGTCAGACTTATAACCAACTAATTTAATTACAGTGATTCATAGATCTGACTTACAGTGACTTTTTTCCCCCCCTTTTTTGGTAAATTTCTCACTGACGCATTTTAAGAATTTTGACATTTCATAGTTTTTTTAAAGCAACTACTAATCTCAGGATTGCCCTATCTGGCAACCTGCTGGAAAATTGCAAAATGTACTTTCTGAGGATAATGTTTGTATGTATTTAACAATTACGCTAGTTACCATTTATTGTATTTGTGTTAGGCATTTTGTGCAAATTCTCACATTTTCTCCTCTCCCAGACCCTTTGTGGGTGGGCATATTATCTTCAGATCACAAGGTGATCACCATAGCTGGTAAGTTACGGAGCAGTAATTTGAACCAGGTTGCAAATCCAAAACCCCATGGCCTTTTACACTGTCTTGGGCTTTCTAAGAAGATGCGTGGGTATTGGAAGTTGGTTGGAATAACAAAGCCATTTCATATGTCTTGTGGTTCCTACCGTACACTTCTTTTTTCTCCCTGCTGTATGCGCGCAAAATGGCCCCAGCCTGTTTGTTCTTGGTGTAACATTTAGGCCTCAGAGGTTTTCTTCAGAGTCATGAAGTTACACAGCTTAACCTGTGGTAACAAATTCTCTATGGCAACAGCATGTGATTTTTGAAAGTATTTCTGACTTCACTACAGACCCAGGTGGAAGTAAACGTGAACCTGGAGTATAGGACTTGATAGGTGTATGTGAGAAAAATGAAGGATCAGTTGGCACCTTCTACCCTTGGCACCTTCTAAAAAATACAAACCTTTAGTATATTACACATTATTTGATCAATTTTGTAATTTCCTTCAAGGCATACCAATAGAAAGAATGACTTGAAATTTTTACCTGCATTTATTATTAACAAAAATAAAAATGATTTTTAAGCAAGGAAAAAAATAAGGGTTGTTGAATAAACATTTTGGCTAAAATCAATATGTGACCAAAGCTGAATATCACCAGTGTAGAATGAAGTTGTGTCGTACAGGAATAAATATGGAATAGTATAAAATGTAATTCTGTATGTTTATTAAGATTTAATAGTCTTATTTTAAAAGTTTTATAGTGGAAGAACAATAATTTCTCAGCATTACCAGCTTCTAGATTGCTCTCGATTCATGAACAGCACACTCTGTTGGAGCATTAGTACCTCTAAGCAGGTGGGTGATAGAGATTATAATTCAGGGGAGTTTTTCCAGAAATTTTTTTTTCAGAATTTTCCAGAATTTTGTACTTAGGATTCTTGATTTATTGAATCTCAAAGGTACTTGAGCTGCTGAACTTGTTTAACATTGTAAAACAATCATTTTGACAAGGTTTTGTTCAAATGTTTAGTGTCCATATACACTTATAACTACATACTATGCCATTTTATATAAAGAACTTGAGCATCCACAGATTTAGGTATACGTGGGGGGTCTTGGAACAAATCCCCTGCGGATACTGAGGCACGGCTGTATGTTGTTATATCCTTGAAGTATTTGGTTAGCAAAACCAAAACATATTTGAGGTACCTCATTTTTTTCTAATACATTTCTTCATACATTTATATCTGGATTGAGGATGATTTGTCTTAGTTGTTATACATAGTTTTGGCCATTTCTCCTTGTAAATTTGGAGGTGGCAGTGTTGACATTCTGCTTTTAATTTTTTTTCTTTTAAGATATGACTAATTTACAAATAGAATTTTCCCTTGAAGGACACTTGGCTTAAATGGAAAGAGATATGTACAACTTAAAACATTTATTCTAGTGAATGTTTATTTAATGTTATGAATGAGTTAACAAAAAGTTAATCAGAATTAGGGTTTTTTTAATATAATATAATATCTATAATTCTGTAATTCTTCCTTCTGTCATTTAAATTGTTATAAACAGTTGTGGCTCAGAAAAGGTAAAATGATCTTCGTAAAGTTATCTAGCCATTGCACTCTCTTAATATTTATATTAACTGTCAATCTATTTCTCTATTAATTTAATCATTTGAAACACTCTTGTATTGTGCATAGCATTAACAGCTTTCACAAACACTAATTATTGTGGTGTTTTACTCTTATAGTAAATACACATTTATGCTTTAAGTGGTCATTAGAATTTTTGTGTCAAAAGCAGATAAGGAGATGTGCACTTTAAATTAGGTACTTGATCGTTGATCACATACATGTTTGGTAGGCATTCAACTGTTTGGCCTTTAAAATGGCAAAGCTGGACTTCCCTGGTGGTCCAGTGGTTAAGAATCCGCCTTCCAATGCAGGGGACGTGGGTTCAGTCCCTGGTTGGGGAACTAAGATCCCACATGCCGGGCATCTAAGCCCATGCACCACAACTAGAGAGTCCACACAGCCAAAAATAAAAATTAAAAAAAATGGCAGAGCTGAACTTGAGTGCATCCCTATTGCTTGTCATCTGTGAGCCTTTGTTTCCTCATCTGTAAAATGGGAAATGATAGCATGAACCTCATAGGTCTGTTAGGATTAAATGAGAACATGCTTATAAAGTTGTTAGGAGCTTTAGCATGTCCCTTTATTTGGAGAGCTAGGAATGAAGAGTCATTGGAAAGTCACTCAGCTTTACATGAATATGACATCTCTTTGTACCACCATCTAGTTTCTGATGTATTTTTTCCTGGTCAGACTCACCCATATAGTCACAATTTATTGAGCACTTTGGGAGAGCCAAACGTTATGCTGGTAACACTTTACATTCGAGGTCATTTGACCTCACAGCAAACCTAGTCACTCCCACTTTACAGATGAGGAAATTGAGCTGCAGAGAAATTTGGGTAAGTAGTCCAAGATCCCACAGGGTTAACGTCAGAGTAAGGAGTCAAACCAAGTCTGTCCAACTTTCCAGCTTGTGTTCTAACCATTGCGTTATAAAACTTTTGTTTTAAATTATTTAACAGCATAGAATTTGTACCAAATTGCTGATGCACAGTAGTTGTTCAAATTATGTGTTCTTTTTCCTTTGCGCTCTTCCCATTCTAGCTGTTAAGGGCAGAGTGGCAGTACTATGTCAAAAAGGAAGAAGGGAGGACAAAAACAGTATCAGTGCCAAAATTTCTAGTGAATCTGCATGTTTGTGAATGCATAACTGGTCTAGCAGTGAGTTCCCTACACACCTAAGGTAGTAGCCTCCTATTCATTTTGAGGTGGATCGGTGATTCCCCTCCCCCTCCCTCCCCCTCCCTCCCCCTCCCTCCCCCTCCCTCCCCCTCCCTCCCCCTTTTCTGGCATTTAGCCTCTCCCACTCCATCTCAGTGGAGCTGTGGTTGATTCTGTAGGACTCCTTGAGGTTTGGCACTGTTAGGGTGATGTGGTTTCATCAACGATATTGCTGTAACCCTCAAATAAGGAACTAGATGCTGCAGTTCCTGTCAGAAGTAGACTGAGCAAAACATGCCTGCTGGGTTTCCTCTGCTGTTAAAGCCAGGACCCAAATAGGATGGGCTTGCGATACTCGTGGTGCTTGGGCAGCCATAAGTGAGTATCAGCTTCCAAACTGTTGCATTGTTGACCTTCATTGTTTATTCTCTGCCATTTGATCTGGCTTTTTGCTGTATCTTAACAAGTATCTTTGAGCTTCCGCCTGAATGACTAGTACCGGAAAAATGTTTTTCTCTGCAGTTGATTTGACAGGGTTTTACATTTACGTTAGCATCATACTGAACTTTCTTCTTGAGTTGCAACGTGCTAGACAAGGTAAGAAGGCAGAGGTAGATTGGTTGTTGACTGTTGCATAACAACCGGAATGCTGGGAAATAAGTTGGAATTCATTCTGAGCTTATTGAATTTTGTTGTACCACATACATAAACCTTGAGGTTTGGGGCCAGCTGTGGATACTCAGTTTGGGTGATGTAATCCTCTCTCTGAGGAATGGCGTCTTAATTTGTGTTTTTCTACAGTTGAAAATTTGCTGTGGCTATTATAAAATTTATAACAGAAAACCCAGTATACCTGATTAGCTTCTGATAAATATTATATCAGACTTAGAATTTGAATAATTTGAATATGTGCTCATAGTTTGAAACTGTTAGAGGGTAAGTATTACTGTGGATAGTGTAAAGAGGTACAGAAGTTTTAGAATTAGATCTGGGTACAAGTTCTGGCCTTTTCACTTACTAACTGTGAACTGGGGCAAGCTATTCCTTAGGCCTAAGTGTCCTCACATGAAAAATGGAAATACACTGACCCCTGCCTCAAATTGGTTGTAAGGATTAAAAGTCAGTAATATACACCTGGTACCATACTAATTGTACTAGTATTGCTGGCTTCGTTCTTTGCTTTTTTTCTCCTTTGGCTTCCTCCTTCTAATATGTTCTCACCCCAGTCAAAATAAAATTCTGGTTCCTACATGATCTGCGAAGCTCCATGAGATCCAAACTCTGTGCAACTCTCAGACCTCATTTCATAACATTCTCTTTATTTCCATTGCTTTCACTGCACAGCTACACTGGCCCCAGCTGCACTGGCCAGCTGGTTGCTGCCTCAGGCTCTTTGTACTTGCTGTACCCTTTGCCTGATACATTCTGTCCCAGTAAACTCCACATGCTGGCTCTTTTGTATGATTCAGATCAATTGCCTTATCTCCTGAAAGATTTTCCTGACACCTATCTTCAGAAGCCACCGTCTCCACTCCAGGGGATTTTCTGTGCTAAACACCTTGTTTTATTTTCTTTAAAGCACTTACCTCTAACTGTAATCATACCCCTCTATACTATAAGTTCCATTATGGTAGGAAGCTTGGCTGTCTTATTTATTCATCAATATATTTCTTGTGCCTAGGAACATAAAAGATACTGCATGAATGTTTGTTGAATGTTTGAATGAATAAATGAAAAAATACATAACCTAGACTATTCATTTTCTGAAAATATGTTTTTTTAAAATATCTTGAAATATGAACTTAAGAACAACAGAGAAGACCAAATTCCTGGTAGAATGCATTTGTAATACAGTGGCATACCATCTTTTCAATGGACTTTTGGTAACATTTTATTTAGCAATAGAAAAATATGTATACGAACATTTGAAAACAAGTATTCACACAGAGCTTTTCATATATTGAGAAATAGTATTTTTGTAATTGCCACATGTGTAACCCAGTTCCTTCCTATTTAATAGGATTTAGATTTTCATTTTAAACTTGTACAGAGTAAGTTAAAATTCTCTATATGTTTATGCTGTAAATATCTTCTGGGGTCTTTTTATACATATACCATTTTAGAGAACATGTGCTAATATGAAAATGAGTTTGTTAAGATACAGGTGTTCAGTAGGATACTTCTTAGTACCTTTTTTAAGGGTAATCTAAAGAAACATTTAGCTTGTAGCTTTTCTTTTAGCCCATTAATCCACATAAGTTACTATACTAAATTGCTTAGGAATAGATTGCTTGGAATGAATTTAAAAAATTGTATTTTAACCTTCATTCAGCCCTTAGCTCTGTGAAACCTTGGCTGGTTTACCCGAACTTTGTTCTTCGTCTACACGCAGAACATCAGCCTTACCACTTGGGATATTAAAAATGGTATTTATAATGAAAGAGCTCTGAAAAGCTGGGTACTGCTTTACAGTGTACAGTAGTCCCTCAGTATCCATGGGGGGTTGGTTCCAGGACCTGCCACTGATACCAAAATCCATGGATGCTCAGGTCCCATAGTTGGCCATCCATATCTGCAGTTGCACAGCCTCAAATTCAAGCGACCGCAGATCGTGTAGTACTATATGTCTTTATTGAAAAATATCCATGTATATGTGGGACCTGTGCAGTTCAAACTTGTGTTGTTCAAGGGTCAACTGTATCATTTTTATTATGTACAGTGATTAGTTTCCTGTATTTCACATTTGGTTAAAGGAAATCATGTCAGTAAATTACAGAAGTTCTTGGTGATGTGTCTGTTAAAGTGGATTTTTTAGGTGCTTTTGATTTTCTAAAAATAATAATTATAAACACTGTTTGGGTTTGAACTTTTAAAATACTCTTGAATATTATTGAGTTATTTTTCAGCTTTTCCAGGATGATGTGAAGTATACCTTGGGACAAAAGGAAACTTGTCCAGTGGGTCCGTAGCTGGTACCACATTCCATATTCCAGTCTATGCCATGACTTTCCTTTCTGTTGCCACTTCTCTCCAGGGTCTCTAGATGTTAAGAATGTAAAGTATGGTTCCTTGCAGTCTGGAGGGATCTCTGTTGTATAACACACTGCTGTTCAAAATGAGGGAGGCCCTGGATCAGGGCTGATCTGCCAACTCTTTGTCACTGGTCCATGATGAGCTCAGTATAATGTATAATGAGAGTACTGTATGTGTTTAGAAACTTTTAATAGTAATTTGACAGAGTAATTATATGTCTATTGAATCTATTAAAACTTTGGGCATAAGTTTTTTATCTTGTAAATTTTGTTTTTCTAGTAAGTTTTAGAATTTTTACTTCTGTGATGAATTGGAAATTCATAAATAGTTTGAGAAGTTCTCATCTGACACATTTAATCTACTTATTGTATAGTTCTGTAATCAGGGAGAGTAGATCAATGTTTTATGGTTTCTGCAAAAGTAGCAACTTAGAGGAGACCTGAAAAAAAGTCACATCTGGTCTGTGACTAGTCTTTATTTTGACTTATTTTACTTATCTAACTGCTTCTAAGTAAGATTAATCCATTTCATCAATTGAATTATGAAAAGTGTTGAATAAGGGCAGTGGGGTTTATAAAAATACACAAGATCATTAGAAGCTTATTGGACTTAACTATGGGTTCTTTTCTTAAATTTTAATGACAGTAACCTGCTATAAAGTCAAATGAACTTCATGCCTGAAGATAAGAGTCCTGCCCAGATTAATGAACAAAAATTCTTCTTCTTTTTCCTGAACTGGAAAAGCTAGTTTACAGAGTGATGACTTGTATTAAAGTTATCAGTTTCTATAAGTAGAACAAATAACTTATCTATAGAATCATGGAATCTTCACTGTTGGAAGCCTGTTACTCAACTGATTTTAATGGTCACCATTACATTGGAGTTTGGGATTCATATTTAGCTCTTAGTCTTTTATCATATTGAGTTTCAAGTGCTTGTCAGAAATAAGATTGGAAAAAATGGATGTGCGTTCCTTTCCCTCTATTATGAATAGGTTATTTAAATCGGTAAACATATAGGGTTGCTATTTGATTTTGTTTGTGTGTTTGCTCCATAAGAAAGCTAAAGAAAAAGAAACTAACATTTTAAAGACATATTACCTCTCTTCTAATAGTTGGATATTGGATTTTTCTTCCTGATTTCTTTTCTGTCATCAGTCTGAAGTTACTTCATACAGTTCTATTTTTCTTCCCAAGTTTCAGACTATTTTGTAAGCATTTCTGTCTCTTTTCCCAACCTAGAATTTAATTTTAGTCAACAGTGATAATGTTCTCCCTTTCAAAATAATTCCCACGTGCCTGTGTTTCTCACTCTTATTAAGTAACATCAGGCACTTTGTAGGCAAAGGACATAAGTAGGTATTAAGCCAATAACTGTCATGGAATAGGCAGAGAATCATAAGTTCTGTGAGAGATCAATCTATCTTTATATAAGGATAAACCCAGTAGTATTTAAATAGAAATCTCCATCACTTAGCTGACCTAAAGTCATCTGGGAAGTGAGGGGGCTGAGAAGGAGAGGATGCATTACTGAGTGAGTAGAAATTGATCCATCTGGGTTGCTTCTTAGCTGAAGATCTATTTGAAGTGCCTGGTGTTGTTCTGGGGATGAATTAAATGTAACTGTATCAGAGTCCAAGCTGAGACTTCTGTGTTGTGTGTGTGTGTTTTTTTTTTTTAAATATTTATTTATTCTTGGCTGTGTCAGGTCTTAGTTGCAGCATGCAGGATCTTTCATTGCAGTGCGCGGGCTTCTCTCTAGTTGTGGTGCGTTGGCTTCTCTCCAGTTGTGGCATGCGGGCTCAGTAGTTGTGGTATGTGGGCTCGTAGTTACGGCACTTGGGCTCAGTAGTTGCGGCATGTAGGCTCTCTAGTTGTGGCACGCAGGCTCCACAACACACAGGCTCAGTAGTTGCGGCACACGGGTTCTCTAGCTGTGGCACGTGGGCTCCAGAGTGCATGGCCTCTCTAGTTGTGGCACGCGGGCTCCACAGTGCGCGGACTCAGTAGTTGCAGCTCGCAGGCTCTCTGGTTGTGGGACGCAGGCTCCAGAGTGCATGGGCTCTGTAGTTGTGGCGTGGGGGCTTAGTTGCCCTGCAGCATGTGGGAACTTAGTTCCCCAACTGGGGATCGAACCTGTGTCCCCTGCATCGGAAGGTGGGTTCTTAACCACTGGACTACCAGCGCAGTCCCTGTGTTGTGGTTTATATCTCCATGTTCCCTTGATGCAACTCTCCACGATGCCTGCACTAAGCTGCCTCTGTCTTCTGACTTAGGCCAGAAGCAAGAAAGATAACAGGGAGAGAAGAATTAGCATTTTTTTTAAACAGTTACGTTTACATAACAAAATTATTCATAATGCTGCCACCAGAAGACAGGTTTATTTTATTATCAGATATTACGTCCCACATTGCATGGAATTGCTTAAATAGTTGCAGCTGATATTCTGTTGTGTATTCTGATATTTTTTCACTTTTTCATCCTCTTAATCTATTTCTCTGGTCTTTATAATTATCTTTAAGGCCATCTAAAATATTTTGTTTATCATGAGTATTTAAACCATTTAACATTGAATGTTAATTTTAATATTAAAAAACCCAGAAATTAACTAATGAATGCTGCAGTGAGCCTCATTTTTTACTTACTGATTTTTATTTCTGTTAAATTATTTATATAGGATAAATTCCAGGGAACTGTATAATTAGGTCAAAGGATATATTAACAACTCTAGTATTCATTGCAGTCTTGCTAGCCTTAGCTATACTTATGTAAATGAATTGGGACCTGTAGGTTACTTTAATGTGGTGTTTTACAACCTTAGCTGCACATTAGAATCACATGGGGATTCTAATTATACGTTAGAATCTCCTGGGAACCTTTAAAAAATACTGATGCCTCAGCGCTGCCTCTAGAGATTTTTATTTAGTTCGTGTGAGGTGTGATCTGGACATGAGGATTTTTAAAAGCTCTCCAGGTAATTCTAAAGTGCAGTTAAGATTAAGAACTTTGCTTTAGTGGGAAAATTAGACTTAACATTGCATCTGAAAATTAATTCCTGAGAGTTTGTTGAATTAGGTTGGTGGCTTAAATCTGATTAAGCAAGAACAGTCAACAACTAAGTAGCTTGATCACACCAATAAATATTTAGATGTTAATCTAGTATAAACTTGACTTTAATTTTCACTCACCCTGTGAATGTTGGTATATTAGATATTGATATAAATATAACTAGTATCATGGTAGGTATTAAAAATTATTTTTCAGGATTTGAAAGCAGTGCAATAAGGTGAAGCTAGAAAATAGAGAACTTCGGCTGTTAGAGGAGCAAGGTATTCCAAGAGTCATGGAACCATAGAGTAAGAGAGCCCAAGTAGCCCCTCAGAGTGAAAAGGAACAGAGAAGAATGACCACAAAAGCCGTGGACCACAAACTATACCCGTGTCCACAGTGCACAACAGTCTAGAACTTGCATCTCCAAAACTTAATCCTCCAAAGTCCGTATGTTAAAAATATTTAGTTTGTTTCATTGGTCTGCATTTTCTAGTGCAAAATAGGCAGCAGAGACGTATATATGTGGAACCTAGAAAAATGGTACAGATGAATCGGTTTGCAGGGCAGAAGTTGAGAGACAGATGTGGAGAACAAATGTATGGACACCAAGTGGGGGAAAGCTGCAGGGGGTTGGGGATGGTGATGTGATGAATTGGGCGATTGGGATTGACATGTATGCACTGATGTGTATAAAATGGATAACTAGTAAGAACCTGCTGTATAAAAAAATAAATTAAATTTAAAAAGGCAGCAGAGGTAGTTTTGTGTGGTGGTTTAGAATATCAGCCCAAATTCTGGCTTAACAGACTGTTAGGCAAGTTATTAAATTTCTCACAGTTTCAGTTTCCTCATCTGCAAATTGGGGTAATAGTATCTTCCCTCACAGGATAGTTAAAAGAATAAATTAGGTGATATGTAAAACACGCAGCTCAGTATTTGACACATTGTTAAATAATTAAATTTAGCTGTAAAAGAGAGTGGTTATGTTTGTACCCCTTGCTTGTCGAAGGAAATAGAACCCAATATTTAATGAGTACTTAACTAGGCATATGTATAGTAAGGCTGTCTCTATCCATATATCTTTTAATCCTTAAAACAACTCTGTAAGAAAGTTAGTATTATCCCACTTTTTAAAAAGCAGATGAAAAAAACCTCTGGCTCATAGAAGCTAAATAATTTTTCTTAGATCAGATCATGGCATAAATGAGATTCTACGCAGACCTCAATACCCATGCTTTTCCCCTCATATTGCCCGGTGATTTAGCCTCTAGGGAAATCTAAATTAAACATAATTAGATGAATTTGTGGTGATTTCTTATGGTGAGCAGAATATTTTTTCCCATTAGGAAAAGGTAGGTACTGATTGGTGTCAGTTTTATGGAAAATGTGGTGAACAGTTTGGGGGTGTCATTTGTGAAAAAGATTGAAGGGATAAATGCCCAAGTTGATATTGTCCTTCAGGTGAGTAGAATGTGCTCATTTTGAAAATAGCTAGGTAGAATGTGGGCTCTGCGATTTGTCCTACACTTTGTCAGAGTCTCACCAGACACTGGAGAATGACTGTGGTTGATTTGCTCATTCTGTGAGAAACTCAGAAGAGGGCAGACTTTAGAACTTTCCATTGGAGAATGCTTGTGTGTTGAAAAATGTTCTGCCTGGAGAGGACATTCTTTTAATTCGTGAAGAAATGTTTCCCCTAAAGGCCTCTTTGCTCCATCCTGCCTTCAAATGACCCTCAGTGCTTCCTGCTGTGGCACCTGATGAGTTTCTATTAAAGACCATCCCTTTCCACTGGAAGCAGTGCAGCATTAGGTGTGTGTATGGGGCGGGGGAGGGTACAGGCTTTGGGGTCAGTCCAACATGGACCCAGATCTGTTACTCCATTACATATTTGAGTACTAATGTTTACTGACTGCCTCCTGTGTGCCAGGCATTATTAGATACTTTGTTTCCTGTCCCCTTTAATTAACCACTGCAACTTTTAAAGGGACTCTTACTGTCTTTTTACAGATTTTGATAACACACTCAAAGAGACTACATATCTAGCCCAAATGCTTACTTCTCCTAAGTGGTAAAATTTGTCATTTGAAGCCAGATTTATCAAAGTCTGATGTATGTGTTATATCTTAAGCAAATGAATTAGTATTTCTGAGTCTCAGTTTCCCCTCCTCTGAACTAGAAATAACACTTCTTTGAAAGACTCGTATGAGGATTAAATATATGGGGTATCAGGGTGCCTGTCTCTTAGTAGATACCCGAATATTAGTTTCTTCCCTGCCTGAAATAGTAATCATAGAATAGTGAAAGAATTACTACCCTCTGCCTTTTTTTAAATTGATGTTTTATATTTAACTTTTTGTTGTGAAAAATTTTGAACTCATAGAAAAGGTGTGAGAATAGTACAATGGGACTTCCCTGGTGGCACAGTGGTTAAGAATCTCCCTGCCAATGCAGGGGACACGGGTTCGAGCCCTGGTCCGGCAAGGTCCCACATGCTGCGGAGCAACTAAGCCCATGTGCCACAGCTACTGAGCCTGCGCACCTAGAGCCCGTGCTCCACAGCAAGAGAAGCCACCACAATGAGAAGCCCGTGCACCGCAACAAAGAGTAGCCCCCGCTCGCCACAACTAGAGAAAGCCCGCGTGCAGCAATGAAGACCCAATGCAGCCAAAGATAAATTAATTAATTAATTTAAAAAAATTGAAGAATAGTACAGTGAACCACTGTGTATCCTTCACCTAAATCCACCAATTGTTAATGTTTTATTTGCTTTATCTGTGTGTAGATAAATGGATAGAATTTTACTGAACTCTTTCGAGAGTTGGTGCCGACATCATGCCCCTTTATTCCTAATTATTTCAGCATGTTCTTATAACAGGGCAGTTATCAAAATCAGTAATATAACATTAATATATTATGATTATCTAATATATAGTTTATATTCACTTTTCACCAGCTGCCAAAAATATACTTTCAAGCAATGTTTTTTCCTCCTGATCTTATCATATACTGATATCATATCATATACTGAATTCAGTTGTCACGACTTTTTAGTCTCCTTTACCAACTAGACCTTTTAAGCCATTACTGCCACTACATTGGGTCTTACTAGAATTACTTCTTTAGGTTATCTGTCCTTTCACAGAGAGTGAGTTCTTAGTGATCTCAAACCATTTGTTTATAAAGAATATCCCTACTCTTTTGCCCTGGAGTGAAATCCCAACAAATATTTGAGTACCTACAATGTGTCAGGAGATGAAGCAGAGTAGTGAGACCCAGCAAGTCAGAAGGTGTATGGTCCTGCTCCTCCTTAGGGGTTACAGGTGAATGAAGAAAAGGTTACGGTGCAGAACAAGTCTTTCAGGGCTCAGAGGTGGGAGACTGCACTTGGAGTTGTGCTGGATACTCCAGATGAAGTTCAAGGCGCCTGAGAATGGTTGAAAACAATATTAATTGCCTTACTGACAGGATGATTGAAAGTTTCCAGTAATCATAATATCAGTCCTTATATCTTGAAGTCTGATCTGGGATGTGGTTGAATGTAACAATCTAAGAAATTCTACGCCAATACCATCTGATGTCGTAGTAATGAAATAATGCCTATCCTGCACAGTTGCCACAATTGGTAGTAAAAATACCCTCTTCTTTGTTCAGAGTGGTGGTGTCCTCATAGGGGTGAAAAATGAAAGGTCGTGGAGAGCTCTGTAAACCTTCCCGCAGCATTTATACTCCTTCATCTACAGATCTCCCTTTCACTCATTTTTTTAAAAAGCCTCAGCTGAGGCTATGGTGCCTCTTAATTCACCAGCTGAAATAACCAGAATCTCTAGTGCATTCATGGATGTGCTTTTCTGTCCTGCCAGACTTGATTTGATTACATAAAAGCTTTGTGTGTATTTCTAAGGTAAATTTTAGATACCCAGGCATATTCTTCTCCATGGCGGAAATACAAGGCCGAGGGGTCAACTTAATTACTAACTGTAAGCATACAAAGGGCTTCAATCAGGAGAATATGGAGTAGTTATTCTACAAGTGCAAAGGAGACTAAACAAGGAGAATGACCTTAAAATGGGAAATGTGGTAGTTGTACATAAAGAAAGCCTGTACCTTGGGAATTAAGAACATTTAGCTACTCCTTGGGTATAGTATGAGTCTCACAACCCACCTAGGAGGGGTGGTGGCTGGAGGGAGGGCCGGGCTTTGCCTTTCCTTCCCTCTATTGCCCCTATCACCAGAGCAACTCTGTTTCTGCATGTGGCTTTATTTGAAACTGTTCAGCTACTTAAAAGTTTGAAAACTAGTGTCGTAGGTGTTTAAGTCTGTCTAAAGCCTCTGAGCTGCCCTTTTCACTTGTATCTGCTGTCCGTTTGTTGCAGGCTTGGGACTCACAGGCGAATGAAGTTAAGCAGTTGATGTTGGAACTGTTTGTTCATTTGAACTGTTTGTACCACCCATACCAGTATTCAGAAGGACAGTTGACTGTATTTATACTCTGTTATCTCTCTCTCTTTTTTTTTCCCTTTGGCCACACCACGCAGCTTGCAGTATCTCAGTTCCCCAACCAAGGATCGAACCTTCGCCCTCGGCAGTGAAAGCGAGGAGTCCTAACCCCTGGACTGCCAGGGAATTCCCTGTATTATCTCTTTTAAGATGTAAATTTTTCTAACTTGTGTCATAATTTAACTCACAACAGTTCTTTTCCTTCTTAGTAATACAGAAAATGATGTTGCTTTTACAAGTAATAGCATTGTAATTTTGATGAAATATGGTATATTTAGTGCATAAAATGCCACACTCATAAGGGTAAAACTCCCATGAGATTGTTTCTGCTTTTCGTTTCCATGGAGGTGACAGTAACACCAGTAAGCCAAACTATGGCTATCTAATAGTAATTCATGTTTGACCTTAGGCTGTGTGTTTACATTATTGAGAAAGGTATCATATTTAACCTTGTAGCCCTGGCATCTAGCACAGTGCCTACCATTTAATAGAAGACCAAGTTCAGGTAGTTGACATCTGTTCACATCTAAGATGTGAGAAGAAGAAAAAGCCAGAGAAAGCAGTGAGTGAATAGGATGATTCTTTATGAATGTCAAGTGAGAATAAATGTCAGAAGAAGAATCAGGTCACCATTGTAAGATGCTACAAAACTCAAGGACAGTGGAGACAAAGAAAAGCCATTGGATTTGGAGATTTGTTTTGTCAGTGGAACCCGAGACAGAAGTTTTAGTAGCAGTGGGAGGGAGTAGGCGCAAAACCTTTAATTGTTCAAATGGCTGGTAAGGAGGTAGAAGGGAAGGAAGAGGAGGGCAGACAGAAAGGGGTTCGGGGGTTTACAGCAGGATTTCTCAACACCAGCACCACTGGCAGTTTGGGCCAGATGATTCTTTCTTCTAGGGAGCTGTCCTGTGCATTGTAGGACCCCTCCCCATCCCCAAGTTGTGACAACGAAAAATGTCTCCAGACATTGTCAGATGTCCCCTGGGGGCTGGATTCCTCAGAGAGAATCGCTGGTCTGCAGGGCTGAGTAAAGATTGCTGCTGCTGCTGCGGGCACCTGTGCAGTAATCCCTTTTCCTGCCTCTGCTCTGTCTGCTGGTGAGGTTTTCATGGTACTTGCAGGTGGATGGGGAAGGAGCTAGTCCAGAAGCAGGTGGAAAACTACAGGCATCCAGGGGGTGATTACCGAGCCAGTTACCTCAGGACGGGGGTGTGGAACAGAGCAAACCCACTGCATAGAGAGGTGCCATGAAGTTAGAGGAGACGGGCACAGGCATTTTTGGGTGGATTGAAGATGGGTTTAGTTCATGTTAGATGGCCTCAAGCTTTTCACTAAGATGGGAGAAAAGGTCACCTGAGAATGAAGTAGACAAGGTTAATGTTAGGCCTTTGAGGAAATTATAGAACATTTTGGTAACCCCCGTGGGGATGGATTAACACACATGAGTAAGAAGCATTACAGAGCAGCAGCGAGGCCTGGCTGAATAGGAACTTAAAAAATTATTTAAGACATTAATTAAAATCCCAGAGAAGAAGAAAACCTATAACCCAACCACCCTGACACTATTTTTATTGTGCAGTTTACTGTCTATGCTTATAATTTTGCTCTTTTTATTTTGCTTATTTCACTGAATATAGATTTCATTGTTATTGAACTGTTTTTTCAGTTATATTTAATGGCTCCATAATAGTCTGTAGATCTGTTCTTTAATTTACCAAACATCCCTCTAGTTACTGACTCGGTTAGGGTGTTTCCGGTCTTTAGTACTATTACACCTAATGTTGCAGTAAACATTCTTAGTCATAGAACTTTGCCAAGTGGATCCAGCCAAGGTTTTATACAGTGTTGAATACAGAGCAGACAGTGCATTGGCTTAAATGTCACCTCAGTGAGGCCTTCCCTGACCCACCACATTTCAAATTGCAGCCCTCATCTCTGGTTTATTTTCTCCACCACACTTGCTGTCTTCCAGAATTCTAGGTGTTTTATTTATCTTGATTGCTTTTGTCTCCCTTGCTAGGTATATATGCTTCAACAGGACAAGGATTTTCATTTGTATCACCAGCACCAAGAATACTGGCACAAATACTTGTTGAATGGTGGGGTTTACCCAGACCTACAGGCACGATGGGTTTGAAGAATGTCAATAGCAGCAGATATTCATGGAAGCCAGTGGGAGAATAATTGCATTAACTAGTCTTTGGTTTCTAGGTGGGCTAGGAAGCAACAAAAATCCACAGGGACGATGAATTGGGAGATTGAAGGGTTAGCACTTGTGGCAACAAAAGCACATTCTTCTGGAAGGGGAGAGCATGGGAGAGGTGGGAGATAAATAGTTTGTGGTCACAGAAGGGAATTTCCCAAGGTTTAGATATTAGAAAAGAAGCAGTTTGAGAATTAATAGTGGCAAAGTTGGTAGAAAACTCCATCTTGCTGGGAATGGACTGTATCACTATTTAATTGCCCCTCCCTTGGCAAACAGTTCCCTCCTAGCTTGTTGTATTTGGTTCACACTCAGTGGTGGTGTATAAATCAAGTTTTGTTTTCAAATACCTTTTTTTTTTTTTTAATTGGAGCATGGCTATAAGTGGTAATCTGAGTAAGCAGATATGCCAGTAATGCCTTGTCAGACAGTTAAGCAGAGTTGGTGACAAGGTCAACCCAAGCCCCGAAGTTGAATTTACAGAGACGTTGCCTCCCCCACACTTGGTGGAACTGATTGACTTCTTGAGTCATTCAGTTGAACTTTTAAGTGACTATCTTTTAGGTACTTTTCTATTTGAGGTCACTTTGCTCAGTGTAGAGCAGCTTGGTAAATGCATGAAACATTTAGCATAGCATATGCTAAGTTCATTTTAAGCAACTGTTTGGGAGTCACTCTTGAGTATGGAAATTATAATAGTTTTCTTTTGGATCAGCCTTAATTGTTACCTTCAGCCAGTGCATGACTCTCCAGTTTGTTACAGGTTTTCCACTATAGCATATTTTTAGCTTTCAAATTCCAGTTATTCTCTGGTGAATTGTTAAGAACTGACAGGTATGATTTAGTAGACAGAACACTGGAGAGAGAGTTGAAGTAATGTTTCCCTCTCATATTTGTCAGTGGATGGCATGTCTATTAGTTCTTAATTCTTTAGTTTTATTTTTTATTTTAAAACATGATAATGATCTCAAACACTACCTTCCACCTTCTTCCAGGATCTCTGGGATACCATATCAACGTACTGGTTCATTAGAACCACGTAAAGAGATTTCATGTTTTGAGGCCTATCCCAGAAATGCTTTTTTACATACCTGAGCATTTGTCGGCTTTATTTGAATATGAGGTGTATCTATAATGGTGTGAGTTGAGCAAAGTTGTTTTTCTTTTAAATTTAAAGTTATAGCTTAAAGTTCTTGGAACCAAGTGCTTCATTCAAAATAGGATTTGATAATTATATTGACAAGTATAGTATGATAAGGCATTATAATATTGATAGTTTTCCTCTATATAGTTGACTTCGAGAATTCTGAGAGTGCTTCCTCCACCTATCTTTAACAAAAATTGGAGTGCCCTTGCACGGATTGGATTGATTAGTTCTTCCCTTCCCAATATGATCAACTGCATTTAGCATATGGTATAACCCATTTTAAGAGAAACGCTTCATAAGCCTTGCTTTTTTTGAAAACCAGGGCAAAACCATCCTCCTTACATTTCCTCATTATTTGGTTGTGAGCATAATATTAACTATTTTAGGATCCCAGTCTTCTCTTGATCTTGATCAAAAGAACATCCTTAGGGAGGAATCCTGCAGTTTTCATTTAGCCCGTTTATGACCTCTTATGAAGAGAATGAAACAGTTAGTTGTATGCCTGCATTACTGGGGAACTGTGCAAACCAAATTTCTGCTGCAGAGCCTCAAAGAACAGTGAGGTTCAAAATTTTGCATAAGACTTAGAGGGTTAAACCTTTGCCTGGGAGGCAGAATACATATATATGTATATTGTATACATATATATATATATATGTTATTATATAGTAATATTATAATATATTCATGTATATTATGTATAGAATGTACATATATATTAACCAGAGTTTGCTTGCTTCCAGGGAGGATACTGGAGAACCAGACTCCTGGAGCAGTTTATCCTATGAAATCCCTTACGGAGACTGTTCTGTGAGGCATCACCGAGAGCTGGACGTCTATACGTTAACCTCTGAGTCTGAACCACACCAGGAACCCCCACTTCCTGGAGACAGTTGCACTGGACATATTTTTAAACTTATGAACATCCAACAGCAGCTAATGGTAAGACAGAAAATTTCCATTTTCAAGCTTTTGTGCCCTCACCCCTTCCCCCAATGAGCCTTACTATAATTAGAACATAACAGTGCTTCCCTCAAAGATTGTGAAACCTGTAAAGCAGTTTTAGCTATATTAGATGTTAGCATTTATAGAGACAGAGTTCAGCACTGGGGTAGTAGCAATAGGAGACTGCGAGAATTTTTCTTTTTCTTTTGCCAGGCTTTTAAAATAACGAAAGACACACATACACCTGGCAGATACAGAAATATGCAACAACTAGAACTAAATTTTCCTGGCTTAAAAGGAAATTTATTTAACTATAAATTTGTTGGTTTAACTTTATAAAACGAAATGAGCTAAACAGTTTCTGAGATTGTTGCTGAAGAATAAGAACCAAATCTACTCAGAAATGGAGGCTTTTCACAGCTATTTCAGTGAGTGATGACTGTGTTACTATGTTTAAATTGGTAGTTGTGTGGTAAAAAGATCACTAAAACAATAAAGATTTTATAATCCACTCAAGCCTTCAAGATAAAGTTGTTGCCAGACATAAAAACATTACATACTCCCTGGTAGCATTTATTATGGATAATATAAACGTCACATGGGTACATCTCTCTTGGCCACGACATCTGAAAGGCTAAGTTTAGATAATTTTTCCACCCATTTTATTTCAGAGTTGATATGATTTGGAAAAAGCTTGGCAGTAATTTCATTTAAGGTCATCTGGGGTCAGCTCAACGCCAGAGCCTTCTTTGGGAGCAGGCCTTGCTTGTTTCGGAGAGCAGCAGGCCAGGACACTTCATAGCAGGTTGTAGATGTACCTGCCTCTGCCTCTCCCAGTCATATTTGTTCCAGAGTAGGTGTCATTTTATTTTCCTCTGAAGAGACTGCTGGAAGGTCAGGTTTTCCTTTAGGGCTCTTCTTACTGGGGGAATGATAGTGCATTTGAAAACAGCACTTTGTAGATGCCAAAGCTACCTGCAAGGTGTGGGAATATTTTACAGGAAACCATGAGAAATTTAAACTGAGAAGATGCTTGTGTTAGGAGCATCTAAAATTTTTCAAGCAAGACAACTTTTTTCTGCAAATCTCTGTTCTGTAATGTTCACCCTTTATTAAATTTAATGACCTGCTTTCATAATTTTTTTGGAGTCAGTTACACTCTCAGGGGGAAGGGAAGCAAGCCATTTTGAATACCCTAAGGAGCATAGCACAGACGCTTTCAGTGAAAATTCATTTCTCGTGTACTCTATTATTAGAAGGACTTTAGTGAGCGTAACTCGTTTTACACTTACATGTGTGAACTTTTACATCAGACCCAGTGAGTAGACAGGAATCGGCTGATGATGGAGTACTGTAAGTGCTCGACACAGGAACTGAATGGGTAAGTGAATGAGATGACAGTGCGTGGTGGATTTGCATGAGATTCTTGTAGTAGATCAGATAATGAGCGAAGAGCAAACCAGGTGTTATAAAAATAGTTTTGGGACTTCCCTGGAGGCCTGGTGGTTAGGATTCTGTGCTTTCATTGCCGTGGCCTGGGTTCAATCCCTGGTCAGGGAACTGAGATCTCGCAAGGTGTGCAGTGCAGCAAAAAAAAAAGATAGAGAGCAAAATAGTTTTTATGTGTTGGAAAAAATAGTATCATTTTAAGGATTCCTGAAATTTTGATATAAAGGTAGACCCACTCTAAAGATCAGCTGTGTTTGTTTTTCTCCATTTTTTCCTAAGCCTTATCTACGTGTACTTGTAGTTTTTGCATAATTATAACCTTAGATTAACTATAAGTTTTGTTCATTTTCTTAAACATTATGTTATAAATATCTTTTCCTTATTTCACTCTGGTCTTCATAGTTAACACTTACATAACAGCGTAGCATTTTCCATCAGGTTGATTTAACCATTCCTGTATAGTTGGTTATGTCTGTTTTTCAAGTTGCAAAAACTATTTTTGAGATGACCTATAATATCCTCAAAGCACAGTACCATCTGAGAATAATCAAGAATTAGGTACTACTAGTTCAATATATTCTTATTTATTTAATATTCAGTATTAGAGGAACAGAGGAACTGCTTTTATCAAGAAGTAAAAGAATCGACCGTGCCACTCCTTTTGAAATTATAACCCCATAACTAAAATTGTTAAACTAGATTGAACGGAGCATATTTTGGAGTTTAAAGGATGCTGTGTAACTCCTCAGTGAGAATTTAGGGCATGGGAGCGTATGTCTGTGCCTTGTGATTGAAGAGAGTTTACCAGACTGGCCAGGATTTGTATTTACTTGTATATATGAGGTGGGATGGAAGCAGCCTCTGCCCCTCTAAAGCCCCTATAAAAAGTATCTTTCTCAGCTGCTCATTTGAAGATAGCCACTGAGCTTTTTTGAGGCTCAGTTTTTATCTGTTTTTCTAAAATAAGTTCATAATATAGAAAATAGTCATATTGTATTATTCTTGCCATTTTTTATCATTCTAGTGGATATGCAACTATAACAGGAAATTAATGTCAGGAACAAGAGAGAATTTATTTTTATTTAGGTTGGCTTATCCTGTGACTTGAGAGGCTGGAATGCTACTGAGTTCTCTCCAACAGAATTTTTGCTTATAGGTGTCAGTGACATCTTTTCCCCTGGACAATTTTTTTTTAAATATCTTCCATTTCCTCCTAGAAAACAAACCTCACACAGATGGACAGTCTTATGCCCTCAGTGGTGACAGCACAAGAACCTTCAAGTCTGCCCAGTGACCAAGATACAGATGGTCAGTTTCTTCCCTGTGCATCAGAGCCCACAGCCAGCCAGCAGCTTGCTTCTCCTGAAGGTGCTGAGAGCTCTCAGTGCTGCCATGGGAGCACTGTGGGGCAGATTGAAAGTTCCTATGATTTGTCAAGTGTGGTTAAGGAAGAGAATACAGACTCTTCCTGTAGGAAGAAAAATACAGGCGTGGAGAGAAAAGGAGACGAGGTGGAGCCAGCACCTATCGTGGACTCTGGGACTACGTCTGATCCTGACAGCTGCCGTCAGAGCACACCTGATTGCAAAGGAAAGGACACAGAAGGCCTTCCATCCTGTGGAGTCAGAAATGAAGAAACTGGAACAAAATCTTTGGCAATGGCCACAGACCAGGAGTCTCCAGGCAGTGGAGGCCACATCCTGCAGGGAGGCGTAGCCCTGGAGCCCGGCGCGGCCCAGTCTTTCTCTGGAGGTGAACTGGTGGTCCCATCACCAGCAGGTGCCAGCATCCCAGACACTGCAAGGGAAACGGAACGCAGTCTCGTGAACCCAGAGGCCACCATCCAGAGGAATGTGCTTGCAGCAGGGGAGAGTATGAAGGAAAGATTTGAGGACTCCAATATCAGCACAGCTGGAGCCTCTGACCTAAAAGTCACAGACGAGCCTATGGATAAAGCCAGTGTTCCAAATGGTGTCTCTGCCTCTGGCTCCCTGGTTGCTGACAAGCCTGCTGAGTCTTTACTTGTCGTTAGTGATGAAGAAACTGCCATTGATGAAAACACTGCAGAAACGGAAACTTCTGGAAGTTGTGAAGAGAGTGCTGATGCTCCAGGGGCTCAGAACTCTCAGTTAATTCTAGCTGCTGCAAAAGATGAGATTTCAGAAGGTCTCGAACTTGACACTCCCTTAGCCAGCATGTGTGTGGTGTTGTCACCCTCTGATGTAACCTTTCCCAGGCCGCAAAAAGATGTTATGCCAAACCAGAAATCAGAAACGGATTCATCTCATGTTCAAAGCCAAAACAGCAAATCACCCGTCTGTTCTACAACTGGAGATGATAAACTTTGTGCTGCCTCTGCATGTCGACAGAACACAGGGACTTCTAGTGGTGTGTTGGCTGTAGAACACTGTGATGACATAGTTACCCAGCCTGAAGGCACCACCACAGGGCTGCTCAACACACAACCACTGCCCACTGCCAGCCGCTTGGAAGGCCCACAGGCTGACACGGTCACCCCTGACCCTGATGGAGACAGCCAGGAACATGTGGATTTTTGTCCTCTCCAAGGTTTGGATAAAGAAAGCCAAGGAAAAGATTCGAAACTAGAAACATCTTTAGCAAATATGCTTGAGGTAGTTCCACATCCACATGCTCTTGTCCCCAAAGCTGAGAAAGAACGGGTGTCAGACCAGGCAGTGACATCAGGCAGGACTTTCTCTCTGACAGGCAGTCCCGGCAGTGAATCAGTAACCAAAGATGACGCACTTTCTCTTGTCCCCTCCTCCCAGAATGAAAAAGGAACAGCAACTCTTGAACCACATACAGACTGTAGAGATGGCCCAGATGGAGATTCGAATGATCTGGAGAAGCAGCCAGCAGAAGACAGTGTAGCGGGCCTGTGCACACCCTCCTCTGCTCTAGATCTTCAGCCCAGCATGGGCAATACCAGTCCCGTAGGACATGGTGTGGAGTGTGAGCGTCGCTGCCTCTCAGCAGACCCTGAAGTCCTGAATATCGTCGAGGGGGTCACTGACTTTTCCCTGCTCCATGTGGGTCAGGCCGCTTTGGCCTCTGATTCCGCTTTGACTGAAGAAGGGAAAGATCAGGTGGTTCCAGAGAGCACTGCAGCTCAGGGACCAGAAGACAAGGATAAAGCAGTGACCTGTTCCTCCATTAAGGACAGCACTCTTCGTTCAGGAACGTTGCAGGAAGAGCCGAGAACGCCCCCTCCTGGACAAGAGGCCCCGGGATTCCATGAAGAACCTGGCTCAGCTGTCTGTGATGAGGACAGAGCTCCTCCGAATGGTAATTCACTGGGCACACCCTTGGCCTGTCTTCACGCAGAAACTAAACATAACAAGGAAGTGGCCCCACCAGTCGCACAGCTGATTGAAGGTGGGGCTGCACAGAGCCTGGTGCCACCAGGAGCAAGTCTGGCTGCAGACTCAAGCCAGGAGGCCTCAGGTACAGAGCAGAACAGCTCACCTCCATTGCCAAATCTGTTACCAGATGGGTTCGAGGTTCTTAATTTTGAGCAATCTTCTGCTCTGGATGTTGAGGTGAAAAACACTCAGTCCCAGGGGAAGACCACTGCTTATGAGGTGAGTGGAAATGCGGCATTGGATGGTGCCGTGGTCGGTGCTCTGCAAGGCACCACTGGGACCGGGAGAAAGGATATACCACACAACGCTCCAGACATCCAGATTCCGCAGGTCTCTTCGAGCCAGGAGAAGAATATGATCCTGGGTTTGCCGGGAGCTTTACCGGACAAAGGTGTGACTGACCCTCAGGGCGCCGCACCCCCAGAGGTCGTGTCCCTGGGTTGGGAGAAGGGGAAGGTGGGGGGAGCAGATGGCAGCCGTAGCACAGGCGACTGCAAGGAGACACAGGTGGATGAGGAAGCGCATCATGTCCTGCCGCAGCCTGCTGCCAAAGAGCACCCCACAGAGACGGAGCTCTCAAGCCGTGGTGACAAGGCCCCAGGCAGGGGAAGGGATGCTGCCCCTATGCCGTGCACCGTCGCTGCCAAAGCTGTGCTTCTGCCTGAGACAGCAGACTTGATTGAGGAGGCTGCAAGTCGCCTAGTGGATGCTGTCATAGAACGAGTCAAGGCCTCGGGAGAACTGATGACAGAGGGGGAAATCAGTCACATGTCACTGCCCTGTCCTTCCGAGGCGGGCCCAGGGCCCGAACAGCTGGAGAGTGCTTCTGCAGGGAAGGCGAGTGCTTTCCAGCCTGCGGAGACCCCGCCAATGGGCAGTAGTCGTGGAGAAGCCTCTGGGAACCTTGCAGGATGCTTTGCTGGAAGGGAGGAGCCAGAGAAGATTATTCCGCCTCTCCAGCGACCAACTCCGGCAACAGGTAAGCAAAGTAGAGTACGAAATCAACAGTTCGAGAAACAAATTCCCTTAAGAGTCTCTGTGATGTGCTGGTATAAATAAAGGTGTCATGTTGTTGTTTAGAGGTCTGGCGTTCATCGGGTAGGTTGCCGAGTTACCAGTCAGCACCATCCGGAGAGGCACGTCATCTCAGGGTTGGGCAGTTTTTGCTCCCTGCATTCCAGACTTCTGGCTTGACTGCTTAAAGCCTATAAATGCTCTATCGCACTGGTACAGTCATGACTTTCCTAACCTGGAAAACAGTGCCTAGATCCCAGGTGCTCTAAAATGATAAAGGAATTTAGCAGATGTTTTTGTTCACATGGCATAGTCCTTTTTCTCGAGAACCATAACAAACAGTGCTGAAAAAGTGTGTTTTATTTACAAACCTGAAACTCCTTTCTTTCCCTATCATCCTAGTCTGTGTCCTGAGCAAATTTAGTCAAAGTGGTTTCACAAACAGCTCTGAGTATCGTTGTAAGCCGATGGCCCAGCATCCCAAATGGTGGTATTAGGTCATTGGTGGAGGCTGTGAGAAGGGAACTCCCTCCTTTTCCTGCCTGAGGAGCAGACCTCCAGTTCCATTGCCTGTTGCTCTTGGGCAGCAGTCTGGGAATTGAGGACCCTGCGAAAGGCAGGGGATAGGATACAGGATTTCCGCCAGAGCCTAGTCTGCTGAGCTGCTGTCACAGGGCAGACGTTGTGTCTGCTTATCTTGGTGAAGCAGCTGCAGCAAGCAGATTGCTCACACAGCACCAGCCCGTTCCGTCTGTGGGTAACCATGTCCAGAGAGAGCAAAGAGAAACCACTGGTGTTCAGTGGAAAGAAACGATCTGAATAAAACTCCTTATTGGGGGTTGAGGCTGAAGTTCAAACTGGAGTCGGACTCGGTTTTGACTCCTGAAGTCGTTCAAGGTCAGTTTGATTCAGACTTTGCGACCACCACCTGTTAACAGCTATAGACAGAGGACGTGTCTCCTTGCTTGCCCCCAGGCTCTCGTAGGTAAGAAGCCTGTTTTGTTTTTATCGTTTGATTGCTCTTGCCGTTCTTTCTAATTTTTGAAAACCCCTTTACTGTAGTAGGTGTTAAGAAGTGGGGGGTTGGGCATGAATAGAAATGAACAAATAGAATAAGGAGAGAAGTGGCTTTAGAAAAAGAGCAATTTAAACACAGTGGTCATTTTCCCTGATAGAGGGTGTTTAACCATTTATAATCTATTTTTCCAGTTGAGGGATTTAAGAAACCTGAGATAGTATTTTTGGTGATTTCACACCTTTTGTTTTATTAAAGTGTCTTGGATTGTTAGCAGCCAACAAATTTCTATCACTAACAGTCTCAGAATTTCAATGAGAAGGTCTGTAATTTTTAAAAGAAGGCACAACAGCAAGTCTATTTTGGGGGCCCTGGCAGGTTGACATTTTAGAAGAACGGGAGTGAGTGGCTGTAAGCTGATGCCTGCCTATGTTGTTTTCATTTGGGCGCTGCGTCTTTGGCCACATGGGCTGGAATTATTTCTCTTTCTGGCTCAGTAGTCAGAATTTAATCCAAGCAAGTACAAACTATGTAAGGTTTGTGTCTATAGTACCTTATGAGAAAAGATAGAAACCAAGCCGACTTTGATTTTTTTTTTCAGACTTTGATTTTTAATAGCACACAAAGATAGTAAAGGTGCTAAGAAATTATATTTAAGATTTTAAGGCTTTAGGAAGGAAAATGAGATGAAAATCAAGTTTCAACTGTGTCTCTGGGCTTGGGATTTCGGTGTGTGTGTGTGTGTGTGTGTGTGTGTGTGTACGAGTTACTTATTCTGCTCTCCAGAGGAGTCATATGTGCTCCATGCTCATGGCCTCAAAGGACAGAGAGAAGTAACCAGTGATGAAGAAATTGGTGCTTTTTTCAGAAAATAGCCAGGATTTGGGGAAAGTCCCTGGTCACACTGCCCTGGAGAAAAAGCACCTGAGTGTGATCTCAGACCAAAGGGTATTTTCTAGGAAGTTTACATTGCCATTTATGAATTTAACCATACTGTTTTATAAGTGAGGAGACGTCGGTTTAACTGCTGATTTGGAAGGAGCCACATGGCATTGGCTTTTGTTTTTATATACTACTGTTGACAAAGCCAAGTAGAAATTGAGATGAGGAAAACACAAAACTTCCAGTTAGGGTGAGGGGACGTAGCCCTTTACACATCAGGAGCATTGGCCGCAGTGCTTTGGGAAGTTAGTTGTGCATAACTGAGCCAGGCCAGTCCCGAGGGGGCTGCCAACACCCCACAGGTCTCACTAATCTCTGTTTACCGCTGGGACTGGTTGCTACTTGCCAAGATACATATTTTCAGTTGATGGATGTAGGATAGTAAGGATGTGTCAGAAATCACATCCCCAAATAAATAAAATAAAAATCATCAACAGCCCCCTCCCCCCCCGCAAAAAAAACAAAAACAAGAAACAACCCTATCTTAGTCAGAAATGTTTTGATCAAGGAGTACTTCTAAGGGGGTTGCTTAGTTTTTTTTTTTTTAACTTTAATCACATTTTATGAAATGTAAGAAAGATTTTGGTTCTTTGGGCAAGGAAACGTGTTTGCCCATTTTTTTAATTGCTAGTAAGATTATGTAATTAAAAAATTAGGGCAAAGAAAGGAGACTTACAACTGTTCATTTATAGGAATGTCACTTTCCTAAATCTAAAGTAGACCTTTATACATCACAGTGTATAAAGGGTATACACTCTCACAGTGTGCTATTAGAATAAATTCTTAATATATTTTATTTATATAATTATAAAATACATAATACAATATAATATAATTTATGCTTTGGTGAAAGGAACCCCTGCCCTCTGGTGTAGGGAACATTTTTCTCTGCCAGAGTAGTAGTGTGACTAGATTAATAACAACCACAGAAAATTTTCCAAAGGAAATCGAGATGACAGTTCCATTTGTATTTGGATTATCAAGGTGAATTTTGACTGTTCAACCATCAGTCCCCTTTAAAGAAGTGTTGAAGCCTAAATTTGCCTCAGGCATCATTTTATCACTTCCTTCCTGTATTAGCTTGACCATATGGCAGTCATGTAACAAAACCACTACTGTTTGGTCTGTTGAGCATAATTCTAAAGAAAACATGAAAAAACTTTTTCTTCAGAAAAGGAATTGCTGTTGATAGTGTGTAATTATGTTTTGGTTTGGGAAGAAATAAAAGTTAAAACAAAAACTAATTTGTTAAGAATAGTTCAGTCTTATCAATTGCTGTGATGGGTAGGTGAGTGTATGTAGTATGTTTTTAAAGAAAGACTCTTCCCAAAGGCTTTATCTCATTCTCAGTAGCTCTTTCCTTTTTGTCCTGTACAGATACATCTCTTGCCTCTTTGATAATGGTCAGGATGGACTACTAGCTTTAGCTATTAATCTGTTCCCTTAAAGCTTGTCAGTTTTCTTTTCCATGTGCAAGACAGCACCACACTCATCAAATTGTCATGAAAAAGTCAGTAGTGAAGATGGAAGTTCAGTGGACATTGAACTGGATCTTACCTTAGCTACAAACCCACACAGAAGCAGGAGAGAACCATATAACCAGGTGATGAGGGACTAGCTCAGCACAGGGTCAGAAATGACACCAGCTTCAAAATAATACTTTCTATTTAACGCAAAGGGAAAGGCAAACAAAACACATGAAACCTGGAGCATGTTGTGTAAATAGTAAGGCCCAGGAATCAATTTCTCCAAATGCACTTTGTAACCACCTTGTTCTCTTCAGAAATGCCAGACACGAAAGCTGAAGACGAAGTGGATTTTCTGAGTAATACCAAGGAGAGTTCAGTTTCTGAAGAGGTGGCTGTAGGAAACGTAGCTTCTACGCCGGAGGTGAAACAAGGCCCGAAGACCCAGGCGGTAAGTCTGTATGAGCACAAAGTGTGTTTAGGCTGCTCTGTTGTGTCTGATTTATGGCCTTGCTTGGGGGATTTTTTTTGATTCACAGTAGGATTTTTTTCCCTTTCTCCCTTGTTCCCTCATGTACAAATGTGGACATGTTGCAGTGAAGCTTTTGCATAGCATAGTTTTAGAACGGACCCTCCTGCAGGGATCCCTTGGAGATAATAATGAAAAATGCTTTTCCTGTGAGCACAAGACTTTGCAATTTGTCATGAGGTTTAACATGTCACAAGATGGGAATTACCAGAAAAAGGGATCTATTAACCCTCCTTAAACCTGACTCTTCTTTCTTTATATAGAAACTGATAGCAAAAATGAGATTTTAACTTAAAGCTCAATACTGACTAAAATATGAAGTATGTCATTTTTAATGATGGAAAAAAAATTCACTAGGTTTTCATAATAGCTCTACTGAGACATAGTTCACATAACCGTACAATTCACTCATTCAAGTAAAGTGCACAGTTTAGTAGTTTTTAATATATTTACAAAGTCTTAAAACTGTCACTGCCGTCTAATTTTGTAACATTGTCATCATGCTGAAAAGAAACCCCATGTTCATTAGCAGTTCACTACCACCCACCTCAGCTAACGGTCACTAATCTCCTTTCTGTCTCTATGGGTTTGCCCGTTCCGGAACTTCATATAAATGCAATTATAGAATATGTGGCCTTCGGTGACTGGTTTCTTTCACTTAGTGTAATGTTTCAAGGTTCATCCATGTTGTAACATTGATCAGTATTTCATTTCTTTTTATTGCCAAGTAATATCCTGTTGTATGGATATACCACATGTTGTGCCTTTGGATTATTTCTACTTTTTCGCTATTGTGAATAATAACTGCTCTGAACATTTGTGTATAAGTTTGTGTGGACATATGTTTTCATATACTTAGTAATGGGTGTGCTGACCCCTATGGTAATTTTATATTTAATACTTAACTAAGTTTTCAGAAATGGTTTTCTTCAGGGTCTTGAGATTATTGTTCTTCTTGTTTAAAGCTATTAACTTGTAAAACAGAGAACTTAAACTTGTTGAGAGAAACAGGGTTCTAAGCTTTAGATTCCACACTTGTCTTAAAAAAAAGAACACCTTTTGGAAGCTGAAAAATCGAGTTACTGGCCTAAATCATATTGCCCGTCGGAAAATGAACCTTCCTTGTCTAGACTTGAGGGTGTACTGTGTTTGCTCTTCAGGGGGCTAAGTATTTTTTCATAAAGTTACCCCAGTACATAAACAGGACTATACCCTCCCAAAATGTTTCAAGTGTATGGACTGTGATAAACAAGCTTCATTTTATTGGAGTACAGTGGTAGGGAGATGCTGACTGTTTTCACCCACCCCTTATTACAGATAGTATCCATGACTAATGCCTGGTTGGCTACTTGTACAGCAGGCACTATACAGACAAATATTGCTTTTGCCCCTGGGGAAAGAAAAGAGAACACACCCTGCATGGGTACATGTGTCTTTGTTTCCAGGAGCCCCTAAAAATGGAAAGGAACAAACTCACATCCTTGAATTCAAATGCCTCGGTTTCTTAGTCTTCCATCTGAAGTCTTGCTCATTAGTGTTCTTGAGTGCAGCCTGATGCTTGGCCATAGACCTTTTGCTTTCCCATGAGGATATCTCTGTCCTGACTGTATCTTGACTACTATAAAAAAGAAAACAAAACACTGTATTTTTAAAAGAAAGTACCTCCTCTCCTCGTCTCTTTCCTCTTCTCATTTTTCCTCCAGTTTTAGGAGTTGAGATAGGTAGTGTTCCTCTGGTTGGTCATCAAGCCTCATTTTACAGATAAAAGAGTTACACCCTCAGAGAGTCACATGGCTAGCTCAAGGTCAGAGCCTGCTAGAATGGGAGCTTGTAGTTTGGTTCTAACCTAGGACTTGCCCAGTGGGGTGCTTTCCTCCCTGACTCTTAACCCCAGGCTCTGTGACTGTGGGTATATCCTAAGGAGCATCAATATGTGAGAACCATGTAATTTGTCTGTTGCTAGGGGTTATCTGTGCTTTGTGTCTGCCTTCACTTAGCGTAGTTAGAGAAAGCATACGTTAATGGAATTTTTAGTTCATGAGGATTTTCAGGTCTACACAGTGGAGGGTTTGTGTTCACGGCATTCTAAAGGAGAAAGCATGGACACACAATTTGATCTTTCCAATGCCGCATTTTCTCTTTTTATCCCATTTAACTTTCCACATGCTATATTCATTGAGAAGTTCCCAAACGTTTTTGGTAAAGGACAGAGAGTAAATATTTTAGGGTATGTGGGACTACAGTTTCTGTAACAACTAATCAACTTTGATGTTATAGTGTGAAAGCAGCCACAGGCTGCCTGTAAACAAGAGTGTGACTGTGTTCCAATAAAACTTTATAGAAATTTGAATTTCATATCATGAAGTAATTTAATATTTTGAAATATTCTTTTTTGAATTTTTTTCAATCATTAAGAAATGTAAAATCTACTCAGGGTGTTTTTTTACGGGCTGTACAAAAACAAGCGGTGGCCTAGTGGTGGTAGTTTGTGGGCTCCTGACCTAGAGGATACTTGTGCTTCAGTAGATGAAAAGAAAGAGAAAGCAAGTAGAATTTTTTTCTTTTCTAAATTGTTTCAGCTTGCCGTGAAAGCTCTGGTTATTAACCTGCACGTAGGAAGGTGGAGAGTTCCGATTCTGTGTTTCTCCTGAATTTGCTTTTTGACTTAGTCTCTCCAGGGCTCAGCTTCTTTACTCTATTCGTCTTCTAGCCTTAACCTTCTGGAGTCTGGGTTTGCAGTCTGAAAAGGGTTACTTGAGCTTGTGATTGTAGTCGAGGGTGGAGTGGCATTTGTTTAGCATTATTTAATTCAATCTTTCAGACACATGGCCAGTCTCTTTGTTGGCCTTGGGAATAAGCCAGTCATTGCTTCATTGACTCATTGTTTCACTGAATCATCCTCTTCCAAATGTAAAATGGGAAAAAACTGTGTATCTTACGCTTTGCTACTGTCTTGAAAACCTAGAGCATAGGTTCATAAAGGAATTAGGCAGTATCAAGAATAGTGCTTGCTTATATCCTCAGAGAAAACGCATGTGTGTGTTAAATGCTACAGGTGTCTCAATACGTGATATGTGGTCCTAACGGACATTTCTTCACTGAATCGAAAACTGTTCACAATTCCAGAGGCCAGGTTTTATACACAGTATGGTCCATTCCCATTAGTCATTTCATCAGCATTTTTCTTTCTTTTTTTTTTGCGGTAAGCGGGCCTCTCACTGTTGTGGCCTCTCCCGTTGCGGAGCACAGGCTCCGGATGCGCAGGCTCAGCGGCCATAGCTCACCGCGGCTTGTGGGATCTTCCCAGACTGGGGCTCGAACCCGCGTCCCCTGCATCGGCAGGCGGACTCTCAACCACTGCGCCACCAGGGAAGCCCTCATCAGCATTTAGTAGTCATGGTTGTTATTAAGTATTGCCAAAGCCTTAATACTAGTTACAATTTAATATTCAACATTATCCCTTCTTATGTACGTTCCTGGTTTCAAGGTTCTCAGATTACCTCTTGTAGTCCTCTTTTTTCCCCTCAGTGAGTTAATAAATATCAAGTACTTAGAGCCTGACATGCAATAAGTACCACTTAGCATTATTATTATTAATTAGTTTTATAACTTTAGATTCCAATATCCTTTTTACTAATTTAAGTAACCAGTGGCATATTGTGGTTCCTAAAACAATCAAGCCTCAGGTTCTGCTTCTTGAACATTGTTATAAAAGCTTCAGGAATAGCATCAAATGTTAATTTAAGTTGGGAGACATGGTGCTTGTTTTACTTCTGAGACCTTTAGAATTTGAGTGAAGCTTAAAGATTATCTGAAGTGTAATACCTTTGCTTTATAGGAGGAAAAAAATGGTTTCTGGAAAGTTAAGCGACTTGCCTCATTTTACAGCTAGTTAATTCTGTATGCTAGACCAGAACCTCATTTCTGTGTCCGTAATGTTTCTGCTATACTGTGGTTTCCAGAAAAGTCATCCTGAGGGTATACTTCTGGGGAATTCAGTTCACTTGGATGGGCTTTTGCATTTTAAACAAGCACCCTTGAATGATGCATACACACCCTAAGATTCTAAAACCATTGCATTATACCCTCGTGCTTTCAGTGATAGTTGGAGAAATTCCTTTGGCTGTTTTAGGATCTAAGCTGATTCACTTTAAAATAAGTCTCATGTTCTTATTATAATTTGTTTAGCTGTAGCTAAGTACCATCAAGATGGTATTTGTCCAGAGAGTTTGCTTTTGATGTACAATTACTAAGATTTTCCAAACCTGCCATTTATTTCCTAAAGAATGATATGACTGGGTGTAGAGGTGACATTCAACACTTGAGTCCAGAACAGAAAGCTTTCTGGGACCATTCACCTTGAGAGTATGCTCCATGGTGACCAGGAAGGAATTGTGACTCCTACTTCCCTGACCCAGTGCTGCAAACCAGCATACTCCATGTCCTCTGTGAATCTTTTCAACATGTGGCCAAGTTCATTAGGAAAGAGCTTGCTTCCCTGGGGTATCTGTTCATTAAGGTATTTCTGTAATAGTTCCTTTTCCAGATGATCATTGCAGAAGCTCATTAGCCATATGGAAGAGTTAATTCAGCAAGCCAGGTATATCTTGTCAGGATGCCCATGGTCCTAGCAGCCAAACACTCGAGAACAAATATGTTCAAGCACAACTATAAAATCCCATATGTTGAGTATTAGGTTACTGGGAAAGTCTACTCTTCATTTAACACACACTCCCCAATCAGAACCATGCTCCCTTTTAAAAAAAATAACTACACAGGGCTTCCCTGGTGGCACAGTGGTTAAGAATCCACTTGCCAGTGCAGGTGACACGGGTTCGAGCCCTGGTCCGGGAAGATCCCACATGCCGCAGAGCAACTAAACCTGTGCGCCACAACTACTGAGCCTGTGCTCTAGAGCCCGTGAGCCACGACTACTGAAGCGCGAGCACCTAGAGCCCATGCTCCACAACAAGAGAAGCCACTGCAATGAGAAGCCTGCGCACCCCAATGAACAGTAGTCCCCGCTCGCCGCCAACTAGAGAAAGCCCGCGTGCAGCAACGAGGACCCAGCGCCGCCAAAAATAAACAGATAAATAAATCTATTTTAAAAAAACCCGACACAGCCAAATATTAAATTAACTGAATTTCCATTCTTAGTTATTTTTACAACAATATTAATATTTGTTTCTTCAAGGTTGTGGTAAGGGCAGTGTTGGACTATTTCTGGTTAAAATCTTGAATTCTCCCTGTAGTTTGATTATTTTCTGTTTCCTTCCTCTTGTCTCAAGGGGGCGAGCTTACATTTCCATCCCTAGTCCAGGAATCTCTTCAAAAAAGTTTTCGTTTTGTGTGGCTTTTCACACCCTTCATGCACACCTGCCATAGGAACATATGGCAGCTCTCAGGCTATCTGGTAACTAACTGGACTGGTCGTAGCACTGATATTCAAAATGACTCACACATCCTACCCTCTTATTTAACAGTTTTCAATTTTAAAAAAGTCTCTGCTCTCATATTTACATATATATAGTTTTGTGGTATACTTGTCATCTAGGAAAAAGCAAAGTGGCCTCTTCATGTCGCAAGTCTTCTCTGCGTATATTTGGCGTGTAAGAGAACTAGCACTGCGCCCAACCCCGCTGCCAATTATCCTTTTTGGGTCCAAATCTAGAGCTAGCTTCAGTCACAGGGAAACATACTCCTCAGCTTTTTCATACAGAGTTTTTGGAGATACTCTGGATGTCTCTTCTGAAATGGGGTTAACAAGAAATTCTCCAAGTGTTCTTCTAGAGAAGATAGTTGCAAAAAAGAAGTGCCTTAAAGAACCCCAGATCACAAAGCCGTAAGTGGAAAAACTACATCCTTAATGTAAAAATATCTGTAAATAATATATGTAAGAGTATAATTTAATGATCTAACTATACATTTTTTCCTTTTTTTAAAAAACTGAGGCATAGATGATGTACAATGTTATATGTTTCAGCTGTTTAGCAGTGATTCACAATTTTTAAAGGTTATGTTCCATTTATAATTACTAAAAAATATTGGCTATATTCCCTCTGTTGTATAATATATCCTTGTAACTTATTTATTTTATACACAGTAGTTTGTCCCTCTTAATCCCCTGACCCTATCTTGCCCCTCCCTCCTTCTTTCTACCCCCTGGTGACCACTAGTTTGTTCTTTTTATCTGTGAGTCTCTTTCTGCTTTGTTATATTCACTAGTTGGTTTTATTTTCTTAGATTCCACGTATAAGCGATATCATACAGTATTTGTCTTTCTCTGTTGGACTTACTTCACTTAGCGTAATATCTTCCAAGTTCATCCATATTATTGCAAATGGCAAAAATCCATTCTTTTTTATGGCTGAGTAGTAGTATACCATTGTATATAGCTATACATTTTTCAGTGACCTTGAGGAAATTATTTAATTTCTCTGATCTCCATCTTCCCACTTGTATAATGGTTAGGTAATCTCTAATGTTTCTTCAGGTTCTTAATTTTTAACCAGTGTTTGATTCTAAAATGATAGGAATAAGTTCATGAATGTTGGGGTGTACATCTTACTGTATTGGAGTAAAAGGGCAACCGTGGAGGACATTTTAAAATCACACTTCCTTTAATGGCCAGTTCTTACTGATCACTTTTTCTTTGAACATTTTCCAGGGTGTTTTGCTCTGTAGTCTTACTTTGATTAATAACCCACTTCTTTCTCTCATAGAACTGCTTAATCATAGGTCATATGTGCATTTTGGAGGAGGCATGTGTGTCTTTTCTCCCCTCCCCCCCCCCCCACCTGTTGGGACAAAAGAACCAAATGTGATTCTTATCACTCTTTTGGCCCATTTGTTACACTCCTCATCTCACTTTTGTTCGTTCTTATCTCATTATATTGACAGCCAAGGTTAGTAGCCAAGCACAGTGGAAAGATTATGGAGCCCAGTAAACCACGGTTTTAATCCCAATTCTGGCCCTTGATCTGCCACTTTGATCCATTTGTTTAGAGGCTCAGTTTCCTCATCTATAAATTTGGGATAATGATGCCAACTGCAAGAGTTATTTGTACTAACTAGAGTTAGTATAGTGTCCAGCATGTACTAGACGTTTTATAAGCAGTAGGGTGTAACTCTAATCTCATTTTAAACTAACTCAGAATTATCAGACCCACTCTTAAGACTCTATGGATGAATGATTTTAAATAGGTGATGGTTAAAATGATCTTGGAAGAAGTTACCAACTGTATCAGGCCCCATAGTGTTACTTATTTAAATTACCGTGTCAGTTTGTGTTTACTGTGAAGGTGCACTGATTTATTCAGAACTTCATTCAACAAATGTTCTTGAACTCTGTGCTAGACCTTAGAAATGCTGAAATGAAAATAAGCCTGTCTCCACATTCAAATTCATATTCCAGTGGGAAGAGACAATTACTAAACCAATAAGATACAGCCTGGTAAGTGTTAAAATATATAGGCAAACTCAGGGTGGCTTATGAATAGATATCTTTCAGCTAGATAAATGGTAAATTCTCCTCTCTAAGTTCCTATATACCCCCTGGGAAGAGGGACGTTTCTAAGGAATGGTGTATTATTTTTACACTGTTTACCTCAAGTGGCTTCCCAAGTTTCATTTTAAAGGAGGATTGTCTTTTGTGGGGGTGAAGATATGTGCATTCCATGTCAGAAACTCAGGCTTGGGTGTAACCGTTATTTCTGCCAGTAGACTTGGAAGGGCCCCCACTGGGCGACCTCTCAGAAAAACTAGTGTATTGCTTCTGACCCCAAGTTCTGTGTTCATCTTACTGACATAAACATGACTTCATGGCTGCTTGTTTTCCCCTCTTAAGAGAAGAAGCTTCCATAGTAGAAAAACTAAAAGAAAAATATCATTTGATCTGTGGAGAAAGGCTTAGGTCCTTCTCAGTGATGCACATAATTGGGACATTTATAGATTTCTCAGATTTTGATTATGTATTTTAAGAAGATGCCTTGCTGGTTGGCCACCATAAGAGTAAAGGTGCACGCTGTATATGGAATTGTTTATCCAGAAAAGGTTTCAGGGGTGCTGATTTCTGATATTTTGGGCCCATTAGGCTGCTCAACTTCGTGATGTAGTCTGTGGCATTGATTTCCTTTATTCGTTCATTTAGTAAACTTTAAGTGAATACCTTTCCCTCTCAAGGTATTGCATCAAATATCTAGGGAAGTAAAAAAGAGGTTAGATACTGTCTTTGTCCCCAGTTTAGTTAAATAAAGAAAGCGCATACAGGCATAATCACAGTCTGTGGCTGCAGTATGTGAGATGTGCCATAGGTGCCTTTAAGGTGCTCTAGAAGTTCACAGAGAGATGAATTCTTCCTGAGAAGTGCTTGTCTGAAATGTAGTGATGTTTCCTTGGTGATAACCTTGTTGTAACACACATGGTATAAATATTCATTAGAAAGTAGGGATAGGTTCAGGGAACCTTTGGTGTGCTCTCCAGCTTTATAGTTCTTTATTGCTTTCACAATGTACTTGGCCCTTCAAAGATCCAAGAATTGCCAGAAATGCCCCAATTTCAGTTTAGGAAACTGAAAAGTAACATTTACTAAAAGAAGCATAAAGAATGGAGGTATTTGGTAATATGTGAACCATGTAGGAATTAAAAAGAGTAGTACCTCTGTTTAAATATTTCCATTCAGCCAGTATAAATCTACATTCCCTCCTTGCCTCTTTCATGCAGTGATATAGCCATTTTGCTTCCATTCTGAGAACCCCCAAAGCCCCATCCCTCCTTGTGGAACCGAAGAATTGTGACATGGTCTTAAGTCATTGCCACGTGTGTAGTCTTCAACAGAAAGTTAGTTGATAATGAAGATACTTTCCATAAAGTTCAGAACAGAAAATACTCTTAGGAGCACAATTAAAATATCTTGAGTTTAAGTCTTACTCAGAAGTCACAGTAAGCCAAATATTTTTTATATTGATCTTCCTTATCTGTGTAGCAGTTGGCATTCTGTCCTGAGTCATTAGAATTGATATATATTTAAGAGTTTTGAAAGCCTAGTCATTATGCAGTTGGAATTTGGCGTCGAACCGAAGTATAAGAATGAAATAGATTTTTTGTGTTTGGTTCCTGGATTTGTATTGAATATAGTTGCAGAAGATGATTTCTGGAACAGTTTGAACTACTTATAACAGGAATAATTAGGTTAAGTGTATAGCTCCCCAAAGTGGACACTGTGGAAAGTGTTTATTTGAATGTCTAAATTTGACTCGGAACTTTCATTCATGCGAGATATTCAGTAGTCCCCCCTTATCCGTGGGGCGTGTGTTCCCAGACCCCTGTAGATGCCTGAAACCTTGGATAGTGCCAAATCCTATATAGACTGTTTTTTCATATACATACATATCTGTGAAAAAGTTTAATTTATGAATTAGGCACAGTAAGAGATTAACAACAACAATAATAAAATGGAACAGTTATAACTATACTGTAATAAAAGTTATGTGAATGTGATCTTTCTCTCAGAATACCTTAAATCTGTAATGTCTTTTCCATCTTAACTAAGCACGCACGGTGCCCATAATGTCTGCAGTTTGAGGTGCTACGGTAAAAATAGCACTATTTTCTTTATCCTTCCTCACAGTTTCACAGAAAATTCATCCTTACCATAGATCTTAGCAACCTCAGCATACGATTTCCCCCCCCTTCCCTATTAAGTCTAGAACTTTCATCTTTCACTTAAAAGATGCACTTTACATCTGTGGTAGATCCAAAATGCCAGCATCACTACTCTTGCGATTTGGGACCATTATTAAATAAAATAAGGGTTAGTTGAACACCACACTGTGTACTGACAGAGTCAGTCTGATAACCAAAACAGTTACTAAGTGACTAATGGGCAGCATATGCCGGACAAAGGAACGACTCACGTCCCAGGTGGGGCAGAGAGAGATGATGCGAGATTACATCAGACTACACAGAATGGTGCACAACTAAAAACATATGAATTGTTTACTTCTGGAATTTTCCATTTAATATTTTCTGACTATGGTTGAGCACAGGTAACTAAAATCATGGAAATTAAAACCTCAGATGAGGGGGGACTGCTGTATACATAACACATGTGTGTGTTTCTTTTACTACATAGAACATGCGATACTTTTCGAGCATCACAGCATCTGGGAAATTTTGCTCCACCCCTTTCCTGAAGCAGTAGTAAAAAAAAAAAATGGAGAGGGGGATAAATCATGAAAAAGTAAGACTTACTTTCTTGCTCGGAGTCTCCTTGAAGAAAGATAGACCAGTAGAAAAATGTACTTGAGTTGGAGATACCTCACCACCCCTTTGGTTTGTTTGCACAAATGGAATGGGATCATAAGATTCGTAGTGGGACCATTTAAAGGTCTTTTCTGCTCCCATGCAGTCCTGGCCTGAGGAACAGGGGCGGGAGCTTCGAGACTAGGGTGGCGCGAAAGCCGTATGGAGGACAGGCTCTTGGTGATCCAGCCAGCCATCAGGGCTGTGCCACTGAGGTGGGAGAGCCAAGTTCAGGACACTGGTCCACAAGAGACCTCCCAGCTCCACGTAATATCAAACAGCGAAATCATCTCCCAGAGAACTCCATCTGAACGCCAAGACCCAGCTTCACTCAACGACCAGCAAGCTCCAGTGCTAGACACCCCGTGCCAAACAACTAGCAAGACAGGAACAAAACCCCATCCATTAGCACAGAGGCTTCCTAAAATCATAAGGCCACAGACACCCCAAAACACACCACCAGACATGGACCTGCCCACCAGAAAGACAAGATCCAGCCTCATCCACCAGAACACAGGCACTAGTCCCCTCCACCAGGAAGCCTACACAACCCACTGAACCAACCTTAGCCACTGGGGACAGACACCAAAAACAATGGGAACTACGAACCTGCAGCCTGCAAAAAGGAGACCCCAAACACAGTAAGATAAGCAAAATGAGAAGACAGAAAAACACACAGCAGATGAAGGAGCAAGATAAAAACCCACTAGACCTAACAAATGAGGAGGAAATAGGCAGTCTACCTGAAAAAGAATTCAGAATAATGATAGTAAAGATGATCCCAAATCTTGGAAATAGAATAGACAAAATGCAAGAAACATTTAACAAGGACCTAGAAGAACTAAAGATGAAAAAAAAAACAATGAACAACACAATAAATGAAATTTAAAATACTCTAGATGGGATCAATAGCAGAAAAACTGAGGCAGAAGAACAGATAAGTGACCTGGAAGATAAAATGTGGAAATAATTACTGCAGAGCAGAATAAAGAAAAAAGAATGAACAGAACTGAGGACAGTCTCAGAGACCTCTGGGACAACATTAAATACACCAACATTTGAATTATAGGGGCTCCAGAAGAAGAAGAGAAAAAGGAAGGGACTGAGATAATATTTAAAGAGATTATAGTTGAAAACTTCCCTAATATGGGAAAGGAAATAGTTAATTAAGTCCAGGAAGCACAGAGAGTCCCATAAAAGATAAATCCAAGGAGAAACACTCTAAGACACATAGTAATCAAACTATCAATAATTAAGTACAAAGAACAAGTATTAAAAGCAGCAAGGGAAGAACAACAAATAACGCATAAGGGAACCCCCATAGGGTTAACAGCTGATCTTTCAGCAGAAACTCTGCAAGCCAGAAGGGACTGGCAGGACATATTTAAAGTGATGAAGGAGAAAAACCTACAACCAAGATTACTCTACCCAGCAAGGATCTCATTCATATTTGACAGAGAAATTAAAACCATTCCAGAAAAGCAATGCTAAGAGAATTCAGCACCTCCAAACCAGCTTTACAACAAATGCTAAAGGAACTTCCCTAGACAGGAAACACAAGAGAAGGAAAAGACCCACGATAATAAACCCAATACAATTAAGAAAATGGGAATCGGAGCATACATATCGATAATTACCTTAAATGTAAATGGATTAAATGCTCCAACCAAAAGACATAGATTGGCTGAATGGATACAAAAACAAGCGCCGTATATATGCTGTCTGCAAGAGACCCACTTCAGACCGAGGCACACATACAGACTGAAAGTGAGGGGATGTGAAAAGATATTAGATGCAAATGGAAATCAAAAGAAAGCTGGAGGGCTTCCCTGGTGGTGCAGTGGTTGAGAGTCCGCTTGCCGATGCAGGGAACACGGGTTCATGCCCTGGTCCGGGAAGATCCCACATGCCGCAGAGCGGCTAGGCCTGTGAGCCATGGCCGCTGAACCTGCGCCTCTGGAGCCTGTGCTCCGCAATGGGAGCGGCCACAACGGTGAGAGGCCCGTGTACCGCCAAAAAAAAAGAAAGCTGGAGGAGCAATTCTCATATCAGACAAAATAGACTTTAAAACAAAGACTATTACAAGAGAGAGGCAAAAAGGACACTAATTAGTCAAGGGATTAATCCAAGAAGAAGATACAACAGTTGTAAATATTTATGCATCCAACACAGGAGCACCTCAATACATAAGGCAAATGCTAACAGCCATAAAAGGGGAAATTGACAGTAACACAATCATAGTAGGCGACTTTAATACCCCACGTTCACCAAGATCATCCAAGATGAAAATGAATAAGGAAACAAGCTTTAAATGATACATTAAACAAGATGGACTTAATTGATATTTATAGGACATTCCATCCAAAAACAACAGAATACACATTCTTCTCAAGTGCTCATGGAACATTCTCCAGGATAGATCATATCTTGGGTCACAGATCAAGCCTTGGTAAATTAAAGAAAATTGAAATCATATCAACTATCTTTTCCAACCACAACACTATGAGACTAGATATCAATTACAGGAAAAAATCTGTAAGAAGTACAAACACATGGAGGCTAAACAACACACTACTTAATAACCAAGAGGTCACTGAAGAAATCAAAGAGGAAATCAAAAAATACCTAGAAACAAATGACAATGAAAACACAATGACCCAAAACCTATGGGATACAGCAAAAGCAATTCTAAGAGGGAAGTTTATAGCAATACAATCCTACCTTAAGAAACATCTCAAATAAACAACCTAACCTTACTCCTAAAGCAATTAGAGAAAGAAGAACAAAAAAACCCCCAAATTTAGCAGAAGGAAAGAAATGAGAAAGATCAGATCAGAAATAAATGAAAAAGAAATGAAGGAAACGATAGCAAAGATCCATAAAACTAAAGGCTGGTTCTTTGAGAAGATAAACAAAATTGATCAACTATTAGCCAGACTTATCAAGAAAAAAAAGGAGAAGACCCAAATCAATAGAATTAGAAATGAAAAAGGAGAAGTAACAACTGACACTGCAGAAATAAAAAGGATCATGAGAGATTACTGCAAACAACTCTATGCCAATAAAATGGACAACCTGGAAGAAATGGACAAATTCTTGGAAATGCACAACCTTCTAAGACTGAACCAGGAAGAAATAGAGAATATGAACAGACCAGTCACAAGCACTGAAATTGAAACTGTGATTAAAAATCTTAAAACAAACAAAAGCCCAGGACCAGAGGGCTTCACAGGCGAATTCTATCAAACATTTAGAGAAGAGCTAATACCTATCCTTCTCAAACTCTTCCAAAATATAGCAGAGGGAGGAACACTCCCAAACTCATTCTACGAGGCCACCATCATTCTGATACCAAAAGCAGACAAGGATGTCACAAAGAAAGAAAACTACAGGCCAATATCACTGATGAACACAGATGCAAAAATCCTCAACAAAATACTAGCAAACAGAATCCAGCAGCACATTAAAAGGATCATACACCATGATCAAGTGGGGTTTATTCCAGGAATGTAAGAATTCTTCAATATACGCAAAACAATCAATGTGATAAACCATATTAACAAATTGAAGGAGAAAAACCATGTGATCATCTCAATAGATGCAGAGAAAGCTTTTGACAAAATTCAACACCCATTTATGATAAAAACCCTGCAGAAAGTAGGCAGAGAGGGAACTTTCCTCAACATAATAAAGGCCATATATGACAAACCCACAGCCAACATCGTCCTCAATGGTGAAAAACTGAAACCATTTCCACTAAGATCAGGAGCAAGACAAGGTTGCCCATTCTCACCACTCTTATTCAACATAGTTTTGGAAGTTTTAGCCACAGCAATCAGAGAAGAAAAAGAAATAAAAGGAATCCAAATCGGAAGAGAAGAAGTAAAGCTGTCACTGTTTGCGGGTGACATGATACTATACACAGAGACTCCTAAAGATGCTACCAGAAAACTACTAGAGCTAATCAATGAATTTGGTAAAGTAGCAGGATACAAAATTAATGCACAGAAATCTCTTGCATTACTCTATACTAATGATGAAAAATGTGAAAGTGAAATTAAGAAAACACTCCCATTTACCTTTGCAACAAAAAGAATAAAATATCTAGGAATAAACCCACCTAAGGAGACAAAAGACCTGTATGCAGAAAACTATAAGACATGGATGAAAGAAATTAAAGATGATACAAATAGATGGAGAGATATACCATGTTCTTGGATTGGAAGAATCAACATTGTGAAAATGACTCTACTACCCAAAGCAATCTACAGATTTAATGCAATCCCTATCAAACTACCACTGGCATTTTTCACAGAACTAGAACAAAAAAATTTCACAATTTGTATGGAGACAGAAAAGATGCCGAATAGCCAAAGCAATCTTGAGAAAGAAAAATGGAGCTGGAGGATTCAGGCTCCCTGACTTCAGACTATACTACAAAGCTACAATAATCAAGACAGTATGGTCCTGGCACAGAAACAGAAATATAGATCAATGGAACAGGATAGAAAGCCCAGTGATAAACCCATGCACATATGGTCACCTTATCTTTGATAATGGAGGCAAGAATATACAGTGGAGAAAATACAGCCTCTTCAATAAGTGGTGCTGGGAAAACTGGACAGCTACATGTAAAAGAATGAAATTAGAACACTCCCTAACACCATACATAATAATAAACTCAAAATGGATTAAAGACCTAAATGTAAGGCCAGACACCTTCAAACTCTTAGAGGAAAACATAGGCAGAACACTCTATGACATAAATCACAGCAAGATCCTTTTTGACCCACCTCCTAGAGAAATGGAAATAAAAACAAAAATAAACAAATGGGACCTATAAACAAATGGGACCTAATGAAACTTCAAAGCTTTTGCACAGCCAAGGAAACCATAAACAAGATGAAAAGACAGCCCTCGGAATGGGAGAAAATATTTGCAAACGAAGCAACTGACAAAGGATTAATCTCCAAAATTTACAAGCAGCTCATGCAGCTCAATATCAAAAAAACAAACAACCCAGTCCAAAAATGGGCAGAAGACCTACATAGACATTTCTGCAAAGAAGATATGCAGATTGCCAACAGACACATGAAAGAATGCTCAACATCATTAATCATTAGAGAAATGCAAATCAAAACTACAATGAGATATCATTTCACACAGGTCAGAATGGCCATCATCAAAAAAATCTAGAAACAATAAATGCTGGAGAGGGTGTGGAGAAAAGGGAACCCTCTTGTACTGTTGGTGGGAATGTAAATTGATACAGCCACTATGGAGAACAGTATGGAGGTTCCTTAAAAAACTACAAATAGAACTACCATATGACCCAGCAATCCCACTACTGGGCATATACCCTGAGAAAACCATAATTCAAAAAGAGTCATGTACCAAAATGTTCATTGCAGCTGTATTTACAGTAGCCAGGACATGGAAGCAACCTAAGTGTCCATCAACAGATGAATGGATAAAGAAGATGTGGCACATATATACAATGGAATATTAGTCAGCCATAAAAAGGAACAAAACTGAGTTATTTGTAGTGAGGTGGATGGACCTAGAGACTGTCATACAGAGTGAAGTCAGAAGGAGAAAAAGAAATACCATATGCTAATACATATATGTGGAATCTAAAAAAAAAAAAAAGTCATGAAGAACCTAGGAGCTAGACAGGAATAAAGATGCAGACATACTAGAGAATTGACTTGAGGACACGGGAAGGGGGAAGGGTAAGCTGGGACAAAGTGAGAGAGTGGCATGGACATATATACTACCAAACGTAAAATAGATAGCTAGTGGGAAGCAGCCGCACAGCACAGGGAGATCAGCTCCGTGTTTTGTGACCACCTAGAGGGGTGGGATAGGGAGGGAGGGAGGGAGCCGCAAGGGAAGAGGTGTGGGCATATATGTAGCTGATTCACTTTGTTATAAAGCAGAAACTAACACACCATTGTAAAGGTATTATACTCCAATAAAGATGTTAAAAAAATAAAAGAAAATAAAGGTCTTTTCTGTTTGTATTCCAGGTTCTGCCACTACCGGAAGTCAAAATCTTCCAGAATAAGTTGTTCTTGTTATGGAATCTTAGTGTAGGGCGGCCATTGTAGTCTCTGTCATGCAGTCTATACCCTGTAGTTTGCAGTCTATACCCAGAGTGCTCCAGTGCTCAAACAGCCTGCCCTTGTTTGCCCAGCTAGTTAGCACAGAGCCAGGCCCAGGACCCCAAACCCTGGAGCCTTGCTGTGGGCCGGCCTCTCCCTGCCTGCCCACCTCTACTTGAGAGATCACCTCACCTCACTGAAGTCATCTCCTTAGTATCCCACTGTAAGCTGAGGCACCCTGCAAACCTCTCCAGGTCTGTGCTTCCTCTGCTGGGGAAATACTTAAATAGGACCACCTCTCCTTATCAGTGACCCTCTTCTGTTTTACGAAATCCTCACGCCATCCCCGTACATGGAGCGAAGTCATGGGAAGGGCACAGCTGAATCTGCACACTGAGTCCTGTGGTACGGGCATCTGCTGCCTGGTCAGCTCTGCAGTACTGCCTGCAGCAAAGTGCCGTCTCACGCGGATTCTTGGAGGCCTGTGGTGGGGCCTCATGCCGGTCACAGTGCAGGGCAATCTGGACAGATGTAAGAGTCTCACCTCTTGTTGCTTTTTGCTTTCCAGAGCACGGCAGCTTGCTTTTGATGTGTGCTTGTCCTGGGTTGCCTTCTCTGTAATTTAATGCAATTTGTTACTTACCAAGGCAGGGGGGTCTTTGGTTACAAACGAGCCCATGTGAGTCGGTTAGGACTACAGGTGGGTTTAATGATGCTTCCCGGCCATGCCACGGTAGACGAATGGCGTGAGACAGGGAAGAGCCTTGTGCTTGCCGTGTCCTTCACTAGGGGAGGTAACCCAGCATCCCTGGGAAAAGCAGAAAGGGAGGAAGATCCCCTTTCCAGTGCCCTTCATCTTTCTGTTTCTATGAAAATAATAACTTACGTAAATGTGCTTGTGGGCTCTTGTGTTTCTGACGTCATCGATTCATGTCTTTGCCAGCTTTCCTCATTTTGCCATCCCAAATTCTATTGTATTCATTTCCCCATTGAATCATCTACAAGCCAAGCTCCTTTTAGGCAGAGAGGTCTAGGAGTTGCATCGGGTTGCAGTGGGTTGGCATCAGGCCTCTCCCTCCCAAGCTGGGCTAGTGGCAGAGGTGGAGAAAGAAGAGCCGGGGCCACTGCCTCAGCTACAGGCCTCTTGAGATTGGATCAGGGCCTGGACCAGTCTGGAGGGGGATGCATGACAAGAAGCCCCAGAACCCGTGCAGTGTGTGACCTCCACTTTGTGGGCAACAGGACATCCATTCCAAGAGACTCAGGAGATTTTTCTCTCATTCCACCCCTGTGAGGCCAGGGATTGTGGGAAGCCACAGACTGACTTGTCAGCAGGGGAAGCATGGAGAGAGCACATATATATCCATGCATGAGTTCCTTACTTTTAAACATTTATAACAAAAGATTCCAGTGATAAATGATACTGTTAGAATGTATTCCCTTCCTACAGGACTTACTGTTGTGCATTTGCAAAACTAAATCAAGCCTTTAATTTGCAGACACCTACTGTTTTGTGTGTTGAACACACAAATTCTATTATAATAGAAACTGAGGGTGCATGATGGGTTAAATGAGTAACATACATCCCATCCCTCAAGAAGCTCTGTTAGGAGAGATAAAGGAATGAACCACTAGTTGGCATCTGAGTCATGGGAACTTAGGGAAGGAATCATCTCTTGTTGAGGCCTATATATACCAGTGTCCCTTCTGTTCACTTTTGGTGGCATTATAACATCAGGCATGAAGTGGAGTTCTGAAATGTCTCACCCAGGGGATTTTCCCCTGTTGACAGCCTTGCTGGCCTTAAAATAGGAAGCTCTTTTCATTCCAGTTCCAGAAAGTGATGCTTGTGTTGTGATTCTTTTGCCATGGAACAGTTCCTGTCTCTATCACCATTGTACACAACGCAATAGGCTGTGTTCCTTCCTAGGAGTCATTAGGTTTCCCTAATGGGATGATCTAGAGGAAGAAAATAGAGCTCTGGCCCTCCTCCCTCATTAATGCTGTGTCTGCTTCACATCAAGCTCATTGAATTGTTTTTCTCCTTACTTGAGACTGTTCTTTCCTCCTTGACTCAGGAAGAGGATTTAAATCCTGGCTTTCTTGACGTGGGACTTTAATACATTTGCTATTGCAGCTGAACCCGCCTTGCAAGCTGTGAGCAGAAATGCTGTTTCAAGATTGGCACATAATATGGACAGTGCTCTGAGGTTTGCTTTATAAGTCGAAAGACTGTGTCCCGTAGGCTTTGAGAGTTTGTCATTGGCGCACTCCACCTGCATAGCCCCCCAGGCTCGATAAAGCCAATGGAGGTTCTTAAGAAATGCTGGAAGCACTGAGTACAGATGATTGACATCTGCTGCTCAGTGTCATAGTGACCATGTGTCTCTACCTCCTCACTTTGGTTTTGGTGTCATGCTGGGAGCTCCTGTTTCAGCTGTCCCTGGAGCCGGTGAGGGCTGGGGGTGGAAAGCTCATCAGAGCCTAATAATGCTTAGTTTTCTCATCTTTGTTTTATTCCCCATGGGGACCTTTATTGCCACATGTCTATCTCTTGGCATGGCTCTTCGTTTAAGTAAAAACAAGATAACGCATGCCCTTTCAAGAATCATCTCTTGTTTAGGCCTATACATACCAGAGTCCCTTCTGTTCACTTTTGGTGGCATTATAATATCAGGCATGAAGTGGAGTTCTGAAATGTCTCACTCAGGGGATTTTCCCCTGTTGACAGCCTTGCTGGCCTTAAAATAGGGAGCCAGTTTTTTCATTCCAGTTCCAGAAAGTGATGCTTGTGTTGTGATTGTTTTGACTCAATCTTGTTATTTTTATTTTTTTTTTTTAGACTTAGAGTCCCCATGGGTTACCTAATTCCAGCCACTTACTAGTGGACAAACATGAAGGTGCCCTGAAAGCGACTGATGTGAAAAGTTGCCTTGATCCTTCCTCCGTAAGGCTGGTTAGTGGGAACATGGAGCAGGAAGGAGGGGGAGGTAGCAGAAAGGAAAGGGAGGATGAAGGAGAGCTTTAATGTGGGGGTTGAGAAAGCAGAAGGGTAACAAAACATAAGCCTCCTTACAGCATCTGCAACTGACCAAGCTCTAAAGGCCTGGAACGGCAACAGCTGTGAAAAGACCCAGGTTGTCTCATTCTTCTAGCAGTTGTTCGTATAAGTTCTTACAATTTATCACCCCAGCATAGACTGGGGAAGATGAGATTATAAAATGAGATATTAAAAAAAGAAGGAAGGCTGGTGATTTCTCTTCTGAAAAGGATTTTATCACATAACCAATTAACTTAGTCTAATGGAGAGAGATAATTGCACAAATCTAAATAAGTAGAAAGTGGGAATTGTCAAAATATTTTTAAAAGCAAGGGTCTAACTTTTAGATGTACAGTTACTCAGGAAATTTCAACAGCTGTTGCTAAGCAGAGGCACCGCTGGGCCATCTTTAATGTAATAGACAGCACTTTAAATATTGGCACTTGTTTTCACAAAACAAATGGTTCTTTAGGAACTTCTTTTTGATAAAGAAATAGTAGTAAGACACTTGACAAACGCTTGTCATTGATTTTACATTTTTAAACATTTTAACAAGGTGGCCTCGTAAAGGGATATAACTCCCCCCCGCCCCCCACCCCACATCCCCCAAATGCATATATGCTCTGATGACCACAGGGAGTAGCAGAGGGAACTCAGCTCTGGCAGGAAGAGAAAAATATATGAAATCTTCGACCGTGTCTTTAACTTCCATTCCTTAGAATTAGGCCTTGTGGCTCCTCATAGTACCTGCCCCTGGAGTGAAGAGCCACCGTATAATTAGATTGCAACATTTGCACTCTGTGGAGGCTTTGACAAGTGAATCTTTTTGAAATTGCAGAGTTTTCAGATAGCTGAAGGTAAAGCCTTAAGTGCTGGTGCTTCCATTTGGAAGTCTTTAATGTAGTATATTTCTAAAATACCTATGTATTTGACTGGCTTCTTAAATACTGAACAAAATTTATCCTCTTCTTGATGGCTTAAGAGTATCATTATGGCTATCATTTGTTGTGTAATAAAGATGTACATCAGTGGGCACTGATCCTACTAAGCAGTCCAGAAACTTGGATGAAAGAGTTACTCATGTCAGTTTACCTCTTGGTCACTTGCCTCAGTCTTTCAAAAATAGAATGAGACACAGTCGGCCACGTGGTCTATGAGAAAGTACCTTTCAGCTAAATTCATTCACACATAGACCATGGAAACAGTCTTTTCCTAAAGAATTTTATTTGCCCTTCAGGAAACCATCTCTGCTTTTCATTCCTGCTGTAGTTACTCTTAATTCATCAGCTTCATTCAGAATATTAGGAAATTGTTTGGGCCTCGCTTCACATATATAAAACTGAAGGCATTGGCTTTCATGTAGTCTCTCTCTATTTTTCTTTCTTTTTAAAAAAATTTATTGAAGTGTAGTAGATTTACCGTGTTGTGTTAATTTCTGCTGTACAGCAAAGTGATTCAGTTATATGTATATATACAATGCTTTTCCATTTTATTTTCCATTGCGGTTTATCCCAGGGTATTGAATACAGTTCCCTGTGCTGTACAGTGGGACCTTGTTATGTACCTCTTCTATGTGTAATAGCTCGTATCTGCTATGTAACCCCAACCTCCCAGTCCACCCCTCCCCCCACCCCAGCAACCAGAAGTCTGTTCTCTGTGTCTCATGAGTCTGTTCTCTGTGAGTCTATTTCTGTTTCACAGATGAGTTCATTTGTTGTGTTTTAGATTCCACATATAAGTGATATCATGTGAAGTTTGTTCCCTTTCTGAGTTACATCACTTAGTATAATAATCCCTAGGTCCATCCATGTTGCTGTGAATGGCATTTATTTCGTTCTTTTTTATGGCCGAGTAGTTAGTATTCCACTGTGTGTGTGTGTGTGTGTGTGTGTGTGTGTGTGTGTGTGAGAGAGAGAGAGAGATCTTTTTTATTCATCTTTTGATGAACATTTAGGTTGTTTCCATGTCTTGGCTATTGTGAATAGTGCTGCTGTGAACATAGAGGTGCATGTATCTTTTCAAAGTACAGTTTTGTCCGTATACATGCCCAGGAGTGGGATTGCTGGATCATATGGCAACTTTATTTTTAGTTTTTTGAGGAGCCTCCATACTGTTTTCCATCGTGACCGCCCTAGTTTATATTCCCAACATCAGTATAGGAGGGTTCCCGTTTCTCCACACCCTCTCCAGCATTTGTTATTTGTAGATTAACAATAGCCATTCTGACCAGTGTAAGATGGTACCTCATTATAGTTTTGATTTGCATTTCTCTAATAATTAGTGATGTTGAGCATCTTTTCATGTGCCTGTTGGCCATCTGTATGTCTTCTTTGGAGAAATGTCTGTTCAGGTCTTCTGCCCATTTTTTGATTGGGTTGTTTGTTTTTTGTTGTTGAGTTGTATGGGCTGTTTGTATATTTTGGAAATTAAGCCCTTGTCAGTCGCATCATTTGCAAATATTTTCTCTCAGTCCATAGGTTGTCTTTTCATTTCGTTTATGGTTTCCTTTGCTGTACAAAAGCTTCTAAGTTTGATTAGGTCCCATTTGTTTATTTTTGCTTTCATTTCTATTGCCTTGGGAGACTGACCTGAGAAACCATTGGTACGATTTATGTCAGAGAATGTTTTGCCTGTGTTCTCTTATAGGAGTTTTATGGAGTCATGTCTTGTATTTAAGTCTTTAAGCCATTTTGAGTGTATTTTTGTGTGTAATGTGAGGGTGTGTTCTAACTTGATTGATTTACATGTGGCTGTCCACCTTTCCCAACACCACTTGCTAAAGAGACTGTGTACAGTCTCTTAAGCTAGAAAGCTTTCATCCCAGACTCCTTCTTCTTAGCACAAATCAAAAAAATTTTTTTCACTCAAATTTAACTTAGCACTTCAAACTTCTGGGTTAGATATTCATCTTTTCTCACCTGGACTCTCTGGTTTCCTTACCACTAATCTCTTTCTGCCTTACAACTCAGCAGTTCTTGAACTTTTTGGTCTCAAGATTCCTTTATACTTTAAAAATTATTGAGCATTCCAAAGAAATTTTGTTTATATGAGTTATATCTTCAGTTATGTACCATATTAGAAATTAAAACTGATACATTAAAAATATGTAATTCATTCACAGTAACATAGTAAACCCACTACTTGTTAACATAAAGAGCATATTTTCATGAAAAATAACTTTTCCCAAACAAAAACAAAATTAGAAGAGTGACATTGTTTTACTCAAACTTCTGGCTCAGTAGAAAACAGATTCTCATATCTCGTATTCATTCAGACTGTTGCAATAGGGAAAATCCAGCCTAACACAGATATATGCTTGAAAAGGGAGGAATATTTTAATGGTTTTCTCAGATAATTGTGATATTCTTCTTTGATACTAGATGAGAATT